>NC_056664.1:148719690-149455940 GCF_018350195.1 Panthera tigris | reverse complement strand
GAGAGAAGCAGCACAAATAACCAAATGGAAAAAACAGAAAGAAAGAAAAAAGTCTGGGCAGGGAGACACATCGCTATTACAGAACATTTATGTCAACACAATTGAAAATATGATCACAATGAGAAAAACACTGCAACAAGCTGACACAAGAAGAAACAGAGAGTCTGAGTAATTACACGGCTATTCAAGGACTTCAGTTCACTATTTAAAACATTTACACACACACACACACAAACCCCAGACATAGATGGCTTTATTAATATTCTACCAAACATTTAAGAATGAAATTGTCTTAATCTTACACAAACCCTTACACTGAGTATCAAGAAGGAATATTTTCGTTCAGTGCGTGAGGCCAGCATAGCATTGATTCTGAAAACCTGAGAAAAAGTTTATGAGAAAAAAGGATGGGCTGACCCAGTCTCATGAAAATGGAGGCAGAACTCTAAAACAAAAAACTATCAAACGAAATCCAGCAATATGTAAATGAGGAAAATAAGTCATGACCAGGTTGGTTTATCCAGAAATGCAAAGTTAGCTTTACTTTTGTAAATCGACTAACATAATTCATATTAATAGAAAAAAAGAAAAAAATAACAATCTCTTCCATAGTAGAAAATACATTTGGTAAAATTCAATATCCATTTTAGGTAGAAGACAACTTCCTTCATCTGATAAAACACATACAGCAAACATCCTTAATGGTGAAATGTGGAAAACTTTCCCACTGCCCCTAGAAATGATATAAGGATGCTTGAAATCATCACTTTCCTGACACTGTACTGGAGGTCTTATCCACTGCAACAAAACCAGTAGAGAGAGAGAGAGAGGTGATAGATGATAGATAGATAGTTAGATAGATAGATAGACAGACAGATAGATAGATATAAAAGAAACATAAAAGATATGAGGATGGAAAAGAAAAAATCAAAACTTCCATTAGTCACAGATAATATGAACGTATATGGAAAAAACCTAAAAAATCTACGTAAATTATTCAAGTGAATAAGTTTGGCAAAATTGTTAGATTTCTTCCAAAGTCTTCTAACTTTGTTCTTTTTCAAAATTGTTTTGTCCATTCTGGGCTCCTTGCATTTCCATATGGACTTTAGTATCAGCTTGTCAATTTCTTGCTTATTTCTATAGACTAGCAATGAACATTGTAGAAAATCTTTATAAATAAATGAGTAATCCACGTCCATGGATTAGGAAACTAAATATTATAAAGACATCATTTCTCTCCAAATGTAACTCTAAAGTTGATGTGATCCCCATCAACATACCAATAGGATTTTTGTAGAGATCTACCTGCTGATTCTAAAATTTACATAATATTGTCAAGTGCCAAGAATACTCAAGACATCCTTCAAGAACAGGTGGCGGGACAGGCTCTACTGAGCATCAACACGTCATAAGAAGCCACGATGGCCAAGACAAGTGCCAGGAAACTAATCAAACAGAAGAGGGTGTGCAAAACAGACCTAAAAACATTTATGACAAAGAATGCATAGCGAACCCTTACATCTCGATAATTAAAAGTCAACCCAATTTAAAAAATGGGTGAAGGATCTGAACACACATTTCTCAAGAGAAGATACACAAACAGCCAATATGTACACGAAACCATAGGGAGATGCAAATCGAAATCACAGTGAGACACCTTTTCGCACTTACCAGACGGTTGTAGCCAGAAGTTCAAATGCCGGCCTCCGCGTGGCAGAACTGGACCCTCCATACGGTGCCGGTGACAATGCAAAATGGCGCAGCCGCTTCAGAAAGCAGTCTGGTCGTCCTTCAAGAGGTGGTTCTCAGTAGTTACCTACGACCCATCAGTGCCACTCTGAGGTCTGCACCCACAAGAAATGAAGATAACTTTCAGCTAAAAACTAGCACATGAAAACCCAGAGCAGAATATTCCTAGTAGCCCAAAAAGTGGCAACAACCCAAATGTTCACCAGTAAGTGAACGGGGTGCGTAACAGTGGTCTATCCAAACAATGGGATATTATCTCCCAGTGGAAAGGAACGATGGACGGAGATCACGCCACAACATGAACGAACCTGGAAAAGCCTAAGGGAAGAGAAAAAAGCCAGGCACAAAGGACCGCCTGGTGCATGATTCTATTGGCAGGAAATGTCCCGAACCGGCTGCGGAAGGATGGGGGCGCGGCGGCGGAGGAGGGTGAGGCTAATGGTACAGAGTTACTTTTTGGAGGTGAAAATGTTCTAAAGCTGGTGGTGGTGACAGTTGTACAGCCCTGTGACGGTTGTGCACACACAAAGAACCACTGGACTGTGCGCTTGAAAAAGGTGAATTGTAATGATTCCTGCACAGCATCTCAAAAAAAGCGATTATTTAAAAAAAAAAAAAAAAAAAAGACAAGCTGAGGATTCCGACTGCAGATACGCATCAGGAAGAGTGGATAACACGCTTTCCAAATCTGTAACGAGTTTACGGTGGTAACGTGGCCCTCACAATGCGCTACTGGGCCAAGAATTTATATTTTTACTTTAAACCTAAACACAACCTTTCACCGTGTTCCCCCTCCGGCCCTTTGCGGCTCTGCTGCTGGGCTCCCCCTTTTCCTTCGGTCCCCTCCGGCCTCAAGGGAGAGCTTGGGTCCCAGGGCCCCGGAGGGCGCGGGGCTCCGTCGACGGGGCGGGCCCGGGGGCGGCCGCTGTGACCTCGGGGCGTGTGCAAACACCGCCCTCCGCGGCCACCGATAGGTCCCACCCCACCTTGGCGACCTGCGGGGCGGGGGCGGGGAGAGGCGGCGCAGGAGGCCGCGCGCGCGGCCGGGAGGCTCCGAGGAGGCTCCGGGAGGCCGGGGGAGGCCGGACGGGCGCGGGGCGGGACGGGCGCGGGATGTGGGCGCCGGGGGGCCCGCCGGGGCCCGCGGGCTGGGACCGCCGCAGGGTGGGCGCCCGGCTGCGCGCGGCGCTCGCGGGGCTGCACGAGCTGCAGGGGCTGCGCGACACGCAGCAGGCGCGCGTGCGGGGCGCCCTGGCCTTGCACCCCCCGGCCGGGCCCGCGCACCCCGAGCACCCCCGCGGCCCCCGCGCGCGCGAGCTGCGGCTGGAGGCGGCGCTGGCGGCGCTGCAGGAGCAGCTGGTAAGGAGCGCGGGGCCCCGGGGCGGCTGGGGCGCGCGCGGCGGCGGGGGGCCGTGCCACCTGGTGGGGGAGCGCGGCGGGCAAGGGCTGTGCGACTGAGCGAAGGGCGCCCTTTGGGACCCCGGGGGACTGCGCTCGGTTCCAAATGACGCAGCCAAGCACCGGGATAAGGAGCCCGATTCTGAAAGGCGCCCTCGGCTGCGCCCGGGCTCTGCCTCCTTCCCCGCGCGGACGGACTCTGAGCGCGCATTGCTGTTTGTTTCACTTCCAGTGCTGCTCTGGCGAGAACGCCTGAGGTCGGTTTCCCTTGGCGGCGGGGGCTACGTGGGGTCAGACCCCGGATACCAGGCGTCCCTGCTGCGTAGGTTCAGGGACGACATAGCCAGCGTGCAGAGCGCACCCCAAATTGTCCCCGCATTGTGCTCAGGTTAAATGGGATCGCGTCGTTGAAAGAACACGTTGAGGAAAAAGCTTGTATCCCATGAAAGCGTCAACTTTAAATTGCAACCTGACCTGGGAAATGAGGCGTGTTCTCTGCAGCCCAGAGGCCGTAGGTAGAACCGGGGACCCTCTTAGGATTGCTTGGCCTTTGTGTCTTCTCCTTGGCCCCCTCCAAGTGCCAGCTCCTTTTTACAGGACTGAAGACACTCGTCCAGGTTTCAGTCCGCTGTACGCTTTCACTTCGTCCCCTGGAAACAACTCAGAATTTTTCCAGTATTGCAGTATTTTTTTTAAAGGAAAAACAGAAAGGCTGTATAGAAAAATTCCTATCTGATGGGAGTTAATTCCAGGACTCTTAAGTGGAATTTTCTTTTTTTTATAATTAGAAATTCAAATCTGTTCTGTGTAAAAGCTGCTTCCTTAACAAAGCAGCCTGGAAGGATCTGCACCCTCACTGTCAGCCTAGCTCAGGCAGGTGACGGACTTGTTAACCGTTCCTGGACTCAAGAATCCGGAAGTGCAGTGTCCTGAGATGCCTGCCAGGACTGCGGTGGGTGGGTCGGGGGTCGGTCGTCTTCCCGAATTGCAGATTGCAAAAACGAGGTGGCAAGATCGGAAAATCCAGAGCCTGCCTTTGCAGACCGGCCTCTGCCTCCGGAGCTGCGGCGGCACAGAGGGCAGGGGTGGGCTCTCAGGGCGGCCTGCTCTCCCGTGGCGCCCGCCGCGCTCGGCAAGCCGGTGGGCCCCGTGACCCGGAGCTCGGCGCACAGCGGCCACGGACGTGCAGGACAGTGTGCTGGAGTGTGGACCTGCTCCTCACTGTCGGAGGGCAGCTGGTGGTTAAGTAACACACAGATCAGCCTTGTGAGTCGTCAGCCCCCGGTTTCCAGTGCCCTTTGGAAGAGATCAAACGGGGCTGGGGTTTTTGTTTAATTTTTTTTTTTCAACGTGGCCGCCAGAAGGAACACGCGGACTTTGTCTTCAGACTGTATGGATTGCGTGATCAAAAGAGAAGAGGAATTGCTTTTGTGTGACATCAGCTCAGGGCTTAACGCTTTCACATCTTTCTCGCAGGGAAAAAGGTAGGAGTATTACCAGTGCCGTGATCAGAAGCCTGTTGTGCGCAGCGCAGTTGCAGGGAGACCTCACAGCTGGGGGCCAGGCCCACCCGGCGTGGACCCCGCGTCACCGTGCAGGCGTGAACGCAGGAAGGACGTTTATCTGACCCTCAGCGGTCTTGTCCAGCAGGGGTTCCCCAGGAAGCATTGCTCGGGATTTGAACTGCCATTAGGAACCCAGCAGGTTTGCACGTTAACGCTTGCCGAAATGGCTGTACCTTTTTAATTGCGGCATCTAAAGTCTCCAAAGAGCGCGGGGTAGGTGCCTCGTGGTACTTGGGGGGCAAATAAAGGAACAACTTCTGTTGCTCTAACAGAAGAGAACATTTCCCGTCCCCTCGTCTGCGTCTCTGATGCCCTGTGACCTCCGGTACTCCGCGGCCAGGCCTGTGCTCATCTGTTCATATGTTCAGGGAGATTCCTCGTTGCCTGAGAAGTGGCTGCTGTCCCCATCTCCGCAGGGGTTAGGTGCCCCGCAGCGCCCACAGGGTCGGGGATGCCTCAGGGGAGGCTGGGAGCTCCAGCTGCCACCAGGAGGCGCTCCGGAGTCCGTGGGAGAGGTGCCCTCCGGTGGAAGCTGAAGAAAGGGTTCTGAGGACCCTGCAGTGAAATCTTTTCCGGAAGAATTTCCCAGTAGTTGACTTGGCTGGTTGTGACTTGTCCTAACAGAGGCAGCGTGCGATGATTGCTTTTCACTGGCGGGTTCTGGCATTAAATATACCGCAGGAGCGCGCTGACTCTGCAGCTGTGAACATGATGTCTGGGATGTTCCCTGGACCCGCCATGCCTGCTTCATGCACTCACAGGGAAATGAACTTGCTCAAGGTCGCCGGTGAGGGCAGGGCATCCACAGGACCGTGCGCGGCTTCCGTCTCTTATCCGTGAGGCTGATGTGTGTGTGACCCTGGAGCCTTTGCTGTTGATCGACGGACCTCTTTTCAAGCTGGGTAGTGACGCGTCCCTGCCCACGGGGTGCGTGTGCTAGCCACGGAATTCCTGTGTGAAATCTTTCCTTCGCGCAGGCTCAGCTTTCAAGGAGAGAATAAAGGGGTTCTAGAGGCCATCGCTTGTCCTGAACTTGAAGGCAGATGTCAGTTTTTACCCTTTGAATCTGCCTTAAAGGTTTGAGAAGACAACAGTGCTGAGTTGCGGATGGCAGGCAGGAGGAACAAGCGGGAACCAGGCCGTTCTCCTGCGGTTCACAAAGCAAGCATTTCAAAGGAAGGGATGAACCGAATATTTGTTTTTAACGGCGTTCCCTGGATGCAGTTGTCAGACTTCCTCATGGTCACAGAAAGCCTTGGCGGGAGGCCTGTCAAGATGCAGGTGCCCGGGTGTGGCCGAGAGTCTCAGGTGAGGGGGATGGGGGGATCCCAGGAACCTGCACTGATGCCCAGGTGATCCCCGTGCCCGGGGAACTGTGGCTGTGCTGTCCTCACCCCAGGCCCCCTTACACAGCTTTGGGGGGACTCTGACACCATACTCCGCCCTGATGGTGAGCCCGAACGCTGGGGACAGGGCTGGGGAGGACGTGACCCCAGCGACTTGCGGGCTGCTCCGAAGAGAATCCACGTGACTGCCACGGTCACGTTCACCCAGCACCAGCGTGTTTGGAATGATGTTTTCCCTGCGGAAATACACGGGTGGAGATATTCTGCGGCCGGCTTGCCATGGATTATGCTTTATCCTGGTCTCAGAAGGGACTTTTGACTCTTTGCCCAAAGTTAGATGCCAAGTAGGAGTTAATGAAAAGCTGAGACATAAAAACCCCAAGTGAGGGAGGGACGGGGGAAGGGTTAAGGAGGACGGTGTAAATCCGGAATGGTGAAGCCCTGTAGACGTTCAGGGCCCTGAGGATGCGGTAAATCATCTGTGAATACCCGGGACCCTGTGTGTCCGTGGCCTCTCGACATTAATCAGAAACCACCCACTGAAGGCCTGGCTGGCCAAACATTAATCACAAAGCTGTGAATCTCAGCACAAGCACACGGGGCACTTTTTTCTTTTCGGAAAGGGGTTCAGAGAGGGAGGAAGAAAGCCAACCGGGGCGTCCAGGGTGATCTCCTCCTTCAGAAGGATGAGAGCACGGTGATTTGGAAGAGAAGAGGTCAGGTCGATGCTGGTAAGGGTCGAGGTATGACCTGACAGAGCGACGTGGTTGATTTCCCGTTGCCACTGACAGGAAAAGAAAAGTCATTTGCAGTAAAAATCTACACTAGCCCCTTTGCCCGATCTAGTATTCTTTACGTGAGAAGCCCATCTTTGCCTGGCTCTCTCTGCGACTGACGTTCACCTGGGTAATGTTTCCCTTTGTAAAAATAATCAAGGTAAGAAGCCAGGATGTTTAGGCTAGACTGGATGGTTCTGGGATTATCACGTTTTTGTTAGATTCAAGTCTGGTCTTTGCCATGTTGCCTACCTACAGACCGTGTTACGGCTGTGAGACTCTTGCTGTAACACTTGGAGCTTGTTCTGAGAGCCCTGGTTTGGGTCCTGGCGGAAAGGGGAGCTCGGCACAGTGGCTCAGGACGCGCCGGGGGCAGCATCAGGCCCTGGGCTTCTCCCCCACTTAACCTCCCGGGGGCTGGGATTTGAATACTCCGTGCCCACGTGATTCCCTCGTCGGAAGTGCACATTACTGCCGCCTGCCTCTCCCTTGGACTGAGTTCTCACGGTATTGGAATTGCTGGAATAATGCATTCCCCTGAGTCCCGTAATTGGGGGCTCGGGGGAATTGTTCACTTTCTATATAAAAGTCTGAAGCACAATCATTTTCTCAAACGGGGCGAACCACGTAATTACATTCATTAATTATTTGCCTTAAACTTCATTGTTGACGAAAACAAGAAATTGGCCCAGCAGACCTTGAAAACGGTGTTGTTTTATAATCGAAAGAAGGAAATCCGCGTTGGTTAAACGGTCAGTGCTCTGGGTGTCCCGCACGTACGTTATCTACGTGTGCGAACATGTGTGAGTACGGACTATGAGTATTAACCACGTACACGTGTTACACGGGTGTTACGTAAATACACACACACAGGTGTGTGGCTGACGCTCATAATAACCCATTTTACGGCTGGGGAAGCTGAGGCCTGGAGGGGAGAGAGCCTCTGAAGGCAGGGCTAAGATGTGAGCCTCTAAACCAAGGAGATTTCAGGCAGATCTTGAGGCTCATTGAGTGCAGGCACTGTCCTCTCCCGCCGTGCCTCTGTCCCTGTCCCTGAGGGCTCCGTGAAGCCTGGAAGAACCTGTAAAATGGGGTGTGGGACACATGCGGAAGGGGGACTTTTTCTCTCCGGGGGGGGGGGGGGCTTCCTGTCAGTTTCAAAAGTGAGAAGATCACCCAGGGTCTGCTGGGTCAACGAATATGGCAGTGTGGGCACCAAACTCCAGGTCTGTTACCCGTGAGCATGAGAAGGTAGCTTCTTGCATAAAACTGAGGACAGCAGCACACATATCCGTGGCGTGTGCCGGGTGCCGCTTTTTAAAAAAAATTTTAACGTTTATTTGAGAGACACAGAGAGAGTGCGCGCATGCGTGGGGGGAGGGGCAGGGAGAGAAGGCGACACAGAATCCGAAGCAGGCTCCGAGCTGTCGGCACAGAGCCCCACGCGGGGCTCGAACCCACGAACCGCGAGATCGTGACCTGAACCCAAGTCATGGACGCTCAACTGACTGAGCCACCCGGGCGCCCCAGGTGTGGTTTTGGATCCTGACTTTATGCTCGTAGACTGTATCAGTCTGTCCTTATAAAGACATGCCTAACTGGGAACTGCTGATTTTTTTAAGCCTGCCGTTGAGGGGGGACAGAGGTGTGAAGAGGGAAGGGTCGTGGACATTTTCCTCCGGTGACCAGAGAGCAGGGGACTGGCTCCGAGGGAGCAGTTTAAGCCGTATGCCCAGTGCAGACGTCACGTGCGTGGGGCACCGCGCTCGGCTTCTGTACTCAAGACGGTTTTCTCTCCCATGCGGTCCCTTCGCAGGCCCGTCTAAGACGCCAGGACGTCGGCCTAAAACCCCACCTGGAGCAGCCGGACGTGTGCAGACCCTGCGGCGAGGCGGCCGACAGTGACAGCAGGCCCAGCTCAGGTAGCCCGCGCGCCCCCTTTCCGTCACCCCTCCTGGGCCCTGCCCGTGTCCTCAGCCCGCCCCCGACGGCACGGCGCCCGAGCCGGGAGGCCCCGTTACCGAGGGCTCTTGAAGATGCCACACTTCTCTCCTGGCACCTAAGTGTGCTTCGGAACCCGGGAGAGTGTGCACGTGTGTGTTCACGGAGAGAGGGCCTGGCACGGGAAGCGCTGCTTCTGACGGAGGAAGGCTCGCCAGCCCCTCGCCTCTCCGGGCGGAGACCATTCAGGGTCTGCTCGGGCTGGGCTCACCGGGAGGTGGCGAAGAGCCGTTCCATCCGGCTCAAGCCTGTGTGACCTGTCACAGATGACAAGGAGCTGCCCCGTGTCCCTTACTGTGAAGCTGCAGGGAAATCGTTCCGGAGCCATTGTCCAGGGCACGTAATCCCATCTGTCCAGACGCTGGCTCGCGTGGCAAACCCAGGGGACCACGTCCAGCACTGGATGCCGTCTCTTCCTGTTGTAAACTTGCACAACCACGGCCTGGCCTGGGTGTGCAGTGTGTTTGGCAGGTCCGGGCTGGGGGGGCCCCCGGTGGCCCCCTCTGATTGCCACGTGGGATGAACCCCACAGCACAGGGGAGGGAGGGAGAAGGATGCCAGAGGCCTGCCCCGCAGGGGCCGGAGGTTAACGGTCACGGAACAGCCGCTCGCCGAGGAGGGGGGCGAGTGGTGGGGCGTGGGGGGCTCCCACTGGCCTGCTCGTGGGGCAACAGTGGACAGTCATGGGGAGCACTCCCGGGCATTCAGGAGTCCCCGGCCACCTTCCCCAGGTGCCTGCCTTGACGAGATCCCAAAGCCCCCCCAGCACAGGGGCGTCCTCGGGCAGGAAAGGGGCCGCCGCCCGGGGGAGCGCTGACCGCCTCCATCCACCCTGTCTAGGCTTCTACGAGCTGAGTGATGGTGGTTCCTGCTCCCTGTCGGCCTCCCGCACGTCCGTGTGCAGTGACCGCGTGTACTCCTTGGGCACTTTGCTGCCAGCTGACCCCACGGCCAGGCCCCGGTCAGCCGACGACACCACCGTGCATGGAGCCCCCCTGCCCACCTGTAGACCGCAGGCCACCGAGGAGGGCGAGTGCCGGCCCAGGCCGGTGTCTACAGGTAAAGGAGAGCCAGGAAGGCGGGAGGCCCCACTGCAGGGGGGGGCAGGGGGGCGGGCGAGGGGGCGGCTGTTTCATCACTGAGCACTGAGCCGGAGCCCTGTCTGCATCTGGCGCTGGGCTCGTCCCACAGGTGCCCCTCCGAAGTTTCTGCGGGCTTTTCTTGGTGTTTCGGTAGACAGGAATCAAGGGCCCACTTCCGTTCGTTACAGCAAGGCCGGCGTGACCAAAAGCGTTCTTTCTTATTATGTGGACATCAGAAAGTTACTGTAAAAGTCCTTCCGGAACCTCACACAGCCTGACGGCGCGTCTCCGTAACTGGAGGGGGCTCAGGACCCAGAGCGACGCGGAGAGCGTTCATTTCCCACGTGGATGCCCCCCTCGCCCAGGCTCAAGGGAGAGTCTCCATTTTCCTTCGGTCCGTCCCAAAAAGAAAAGGCTTCATCTTTGGGCCTTGTTAGCTTTGTAGGAGCAGACCCGGCCTAGCCGTGCCCGGTGGTCCTGGTGGACCTTTCCACGGTCTTCTCTCCGTCAGCGCCTCCACGGAGGGGGGGTCCGGAGGCCCCCCGCGCGGTCACAGGCGCCCGTCTCTCTGGGCACCTGCAGACGCGGGGTGAAGGCTGAGTGCGGGCTCTGCCGTGCACCTGCGACGGGGAGGCCCTGGGAAGGGGGCGGAGCTAGCGGCCGGCGAGACCCTTCCCCAGCCCCCCAGGCCCACACGGGGCACTGCGCCGGCCTGCCGCCCGCCGGGCAGGAAGTGACACTGAGGCTGTGCTGGGTTCTCCCCGATTCACCTGTGTGCTCGTCCTTCTCATTCCCAGGTGACCTCGAAAGAGTCCTGCCGTCTGCGGTGGTGCCCCAGAAAGCCAGCACAGACCCCACATCCGCGACCCTCCTCTGCCACGGGATGGGGCTGCCAGCCCACGGGCCGGACCCCAAGTACCGGCGTGACCTGGTGTCCACGGGGGGCAGGGAGGTGTACCCGTACCCCAGCCCCCTGCACGCTGTAGCTCTGCAGAGCCCGCTCTTCGCTCTGCCCAGGGACGCCCTGCACGCCGACTCCCAGCCGCCCCCTAGGAAGCCCCCTCCCGGCCCCACAGGCCTGTCGATCCCGACAAGACCTGTCCCTGAGGCTGGCCCTGCTGCAGCCTATATAGACAGGCTGCTGAGGCTGCGGGCCCGAGGGACCCCCGCGAGGAGCAGTGTGGGTGAGCAGGGGCCCCCAAGACGTGAGGGGCCCCCATCCCCGCAGGCACTTGGTGGCCAGAGAGCAGACGGTCCAGAAGGCCTAGAGAAGCTAGTGTGCACCCCGGGGAGAGCAGGAGCGGGAGGGCTGGCCCAGAGAGGGGACGCCAGCAGGGACCGCCTCGAGCAGCAGGGTGTGGGCACCCCGCGCCCCAGCAGCCTTCCAGAGGGGGGACCCAAGCCCTCCAGTGGCTGCGTCCGTGGGGACACCGTGCTGGGCTCCCCTCTGCTGAGGTGTGGGCGTGCCCAGGTGGCCGCCAGCGGTCAGGAGAGGACAGTCCTGTCGCCTGCCAGGAAGGCAGGAGGAGAGAGCCCCGCTCTGGCCCCCGAGGGGTGTGGCCGCCCCCCATTTGCTGTCAGCGGAGCTGCTCTCCTGGGGCTAAAAGCAGGCGCCCCCAGGACAAAGGCTGTGAAGATCAGGAGAGGGGCCAGTGACAAGGTCCTGAGGTTTGGGGGGCAACCGCCAGCGGGGGGTGCCCTCGCCACCCCCCAGCTGCCTCCCGAGTGGGGGGCCGGTCTCAGGAGGAGGCCCACGCCGGCCGGGGTGGCGCCCAGCCGGTCCTGCTCTGAGCCCAGACTCTACCCCGTGCCCTTCCTGGTGCCCCTGCTGGTGGCCCAACGGGAGGGCCGCGGGGGCCCCGCGCTGGCCTTGTTCCCCTCAGAAGCGGCTGCTGTGGCGGCCGGGGGGGAGGCACAGAAACAGCGCCGGTGGCTGTCCTCCGTGGAGGTCTCGGGCGGCCTGGGGCCCCACAGGCCGGCAGTGAGCAGAGGGGGCGGGCAGCGGCCCGCGTGCGTCCGGGCCAGGCCCAGGCTGCCCCCCCGGGCCCCCCGCGCCAGGAGCGAGTCAGAGGGCTCCGAGCACTCTGCCGAGGGTGCCTCCCTGCCTCTGTCCGCTGCCACCGAGACCAGCGAGGACGACAGGGCCAGCGACCACACTGCCAGCTGCTTTGGGGACAAGGAGTCCAGCAGCAGTGACTCAGAAGGCGGGGCCTGGCCTGGGGCGCGTCCCCCACAGCTCCCGCGGGCCCCAGCTGCCCGCAGGCCGCCCCTGCCCCCCGTGCCCAAAGTGTGCCGGATCAAGGCCTCCAAGGCCCTGAAGAGAAAGATCCGGAGGTTCCAGCCGGCGGCACTGAGGGTCATGACCATGGTGTGAGGCCCGCAGGAGACGGCCCGGGGCGTCCCCGCCCGGGCCAGGGAAGCCGTCCTGAGGAACCGCGATGACAGCACGCGACCAGCCCCAACAGGTGGACGGCCGACCAGAACTTGGGAAAAACCATAAGAAAACTAGCCAAAGCGTCTGTGGGTTTGTGGACATTCATGTAACACGCAGCTAGTTTCAGGATGTGGTTTAGAGATAAACATTTTAAAAAGCAACTGGCGTGTTTTTTTTTTAATTTTAATGTTTATTTAGTTAAAGTCGACCAGCGTGTGCGTGCAAGCAGGGGAGGGGCAGAGACAGAGGGGGACAGTGGAGCCCACGCCGGCTCCGAGCCGTCCGCACAGAGCCTGACACGGGGCTTGAACTCACGACCATGAGGTCATGACCTGGGCAGCCCAGGTGCCCCAGTGACATCTCGAACACAGAGGAGGGCCTACGAGGGTGCCGAGGCGGTGCCGTGAGAGGTGCAGGGGCCGCTTCCTGCCGAACGTGGAGAACGCAGGCTGTTCCAAAAGGGAGATCCAGGCACATCTGTGAGTCCGGGTAGAATTCCCACTGTGCTTCCTGGAATCTGCTTCGTCACAGGTACGAGGGCCTCCCAAGCTTAAGATCTGCTCTGGTAGCTAAAGACGACGTCAAACAAACGCACCCTTGATGGGGTTTTATTGGAAAACATGTTGCACAGGGTATCTTATAAGGACCGTCTCATTGTCCATCGTGGGGCCCAAGAGGTGGCAGGCGGGGCCCTGGAGATGGGGCACACAGTCAGAGGGTCCAGCACTCCCCTCCGTCTGGGCGGCGTTCAGGGGTGTCCCCAGGCTCCCCTCCGTCCGGGCAGTGTTCGGGGTGTCCCCAGGCTCCCCTCCGTCCAGGCGGTGTTCAGGGGCGTCTCCAGCGCTCCCCTCCGGGCGGTGTTCAGGGGTGTCCCCAGGCTCCCCTCCGGCTCCCCTAGCAGGCCTTCCTAGGGAGACGGCCGAGGGTTCCACGTGTGTGGCAGGTTCTGCTCTGTCCTCATCGCTGCTGTGCGAAAGGAGCGTTGCACGATTACAGGATTGGGTGCACGGTTTAGATCGGACACGCGTCTCCCGTCCTCCATGGGGCAGCCATCCTCAAGTCACGGGACGGGTTGGCCAGGCCGTGTGTCTCCCACCGGGATGCGTGGACCAGTGAGGAGGGGACACAGCGGGTTTGGGCCTCCCGGGGGGGCTTCAACCGAAGACAGGAGGCAAATTGAAAGAACAGAGGCCTTTTTGGGGGGCGTCAGGATTGCAGCTCGAGAAAACACAGAGGGCTGGGGTCTGGGGAGGCTGGGGATGTGGAGCGGAGGCTCATCCTGCAGTGAGCTGGAGGCTGACAGGTCCCGGGGTACCATCGGGGGTGGGTTGGCCCAGCATGTGGGGGGACTCAGGAGGGGAAATGAAGGAGGGCCGTCACGCAAGACCAGGCAGAGGCCACTTCCTCGGGGGTGCTGCAGAAGGTGTGACGGGGCAGAGACCCAGGGCAGGCAGGGCAGCGGGAGCCCCCAGGACACAAGGACTCAGCGGGGAGGCTACGGGCCTGGGGAAGGGGGCGCCCCGGTGACTGGGGCAGGGTGGGGGGCACACCTGGGTCTCTCTGGTTGGCCAAGGTGCAAGCAGGGACAGAAATCAGGACAGCTGCCATTGTCACTGGAGCGGAGGCATTTGGGGCTGATTGTTACAGAAATTACTTCAGCGCCTGAACTGTCACTGTAGACGACAGCTGACTTCCGGCCGGGCTTCCCCAGGGGCAGTCGCAGGTGAGGGCTCGCTGTCCCGGCGGGTGGCTGCGGGTGGGAGCTCCGTCCATCTGTCTGCGTGCACGGCCAGTCTGTGGGAAGCAGCGTTGTGTTCGGAAAGGCCCTTATGGGGCTGCGCTGACCTGGGGCCAAGACAGGACCCCGAGGAGGCTGAGGCGCGGCAGGTGCCAGGGGAGCGGGTGCCGAGGGGGCGTGTGCGTGCGTGACCGGACCCACCGCTGATGGCGGGCCGTGGCTTGGAGGTCCCCGGGCTCCTTCAGAGTCACCCACCCAACAGCGACACACAATGAAAGGACACAGGGACACATCCAGTCACGCACTTGTCCCCGGAGAGAACTCGGGGTTCTTACGGAAATAGAACGTTCGAATCAGCGTCTTTATTTCCATCTGAAGATCCTTTTCTCCTTCTGTTCCATTTGTTTTCCCTCTTATTTCCGTCTTTACCTCTCCCCAGCCGTGACCTCCTAACCAAGGAGGAAGTTCACCACAGACGGAACAAACCTTACGTACTTTCACTGCATCTTCCTTAATTATTTCCCCCACGACCATCTCTTGTCCCGTTTGGGACACACATGAAAGTTTCAAATTTCGGCTCCTGTGCCGCCCTTCCCCTCCCAGGGGACAGGTCATGCTGGCCGCGTCTCATACCTGGGACAGTCTACCCTTTCTGCTTCCCCCACAACTCACTCCTCGCGGCTGCACGTCCCAGAGCGGCCCCGAGCCGACAGAGGACTGTGACAGCTGCCGTCGTGGGACGCAGGTAGGCAGCAGCGTGTGCGGTGGGGTTCACGCAGAGCCCCCGGAGCGTCTATGCCCGCATACGGCGGAGGGACCTCCTCTCTGCTGATCCGCACGGCTCGGGAGATTCTGCAGGCTGTCTGTGATGAATAACGCCGTCTTTAATCCCTTCGTGATGCCTGGCGAGACACAGCTAATCTGCTTAAGTACGAGGCTCATCCTCCGTGGCCACGGATTTCCACCCTTGCTTGAGTACATCTGGCTCTGACTGGTCATCAAGGAGGAAGAACTAGACGGTCAGCAGTTCCGGAAAGCCTGGCTCTCCCGGCGTGTTAACTTTGGAGAGCCCTTCCTACAGCGGCTCTGCGCGCTCCGCGTCGAGGCCGGCCTTCCAGCCCGCCGGGTGCCGCCCCCACGTTTAATTAGCATCTGGGTGGTCCCACGGCCCCTGGAGAGCTGGCGTCCCCGCCTCCTTCACGACAGGCCGCACCTGTTGCTCTCCGACCCCTTCACTGGGTCCCCACTACCCGCCTTTGGAGCGGCTCGCACTGTGGGAACTTCCTTCAATGGCAGGTTTGTGTCTGTAGGGCGTTTATGACACGAGCGCATACGGGCGGTGCCTCGCGGTAGCCCCCCAGGTGCGTTCGCGGGGTGACCACGTGTGGAGTCAGTTCGCCAGGGTGCACTCGGATACAGCTGCGTTTGCCTTCGAGATTCACTCCACTCCGTAAATCGGAGCTGTCCAACCTGGCAGTGATGTGTGACTGACGTTGGGGGGGAAGCATCTCACCTCACTCGACACGAGTCGCAAACTCCAGGTAATGAGAACAGGAGTTCCTGGAGTCGAATTTCATTTAAATTTTACTTATGCTTAGTTACTTCCTGTCAAATATCTTTTTAATTTGCCAAAGTTCACACTGTGCAAAACAGTGGGCATTTTACGATCGGGGGGTCTGGCAGATGGACAGAATTTGTTTGTATTTAAACGTGTTGGTCAGGAGCTATTGTAAGTTCACCGCAAAAAGATCGTAGAGGCGACGAGGTGAACCAACAGGGATCCGTAAAAGAAAAGTCACTTCCTCGCAAAGTGTCTCCAGGACAAATCCCACCAGGGCCATGGAAATCCAAACCAGCCCCTTTATTGGCCGAGGAAGCTGAGATATGTTAGAAACCCATTTAACACGAAGACTGTACTTATACGTGTAATTTAGGGGAAACGATAGTTTATCAAAGGATTGTCAGAGGCCCACGGCCGGAGGATGTCGACTATTTGCGTTAAGAGAGGTATCAATTAACTCTGAGATTTGCAGCGCAGTCGGCAATGGCTGGTGTTTATCATCTACTATTTATTTTTAACAAGTATCTATGATGAGTAGTTAATGTTCACTTAGCACACTTTACAAAGTGTTTCCGCTTTTAATCTGCGGCTCCGGACACTTCTGCCGGGTACATACGGTGGACAGTCCTCTCTATTCTGTATTTGAAAGTGAAAGGAACTAACCGGAAAATTGCCAAGTGGCTGGGAAACGTGCACACCTGTCTGAAGTTACAGGGAGCACTGCGGACTGAGCCCGCTTGCCCGTGGACCCCGCTCACAGCGCCTCGGGACGTCGGCAAGGCGGATGCGGGCCCCCGAGCACATCGGCAGCACCCGAGCGTGGAAGGCTCTGGCCTCGGGAAGAAGCAGGGGTCTGAGCCGAGCTCTGCAGTGAGGCCTGCCCCGTTTCTGCCCTCCCAAACAGATTTCGGTTGTAGCACAGCGCTTAGAGCCTTCCTCGGTTGTTAAAACAAACCCGGAGTGTCAGCGCCAGGCCTTACGCTACCCCCGAACGCTGAAAGTTGGGCTCCGAGTGTGGGTGCTGGATCTCTTGGTTTCTGTTCGTTCGTCGCCTTTTTCCTATTTAAAAACATTTTAAATTTAGAAGTGTTTCAAACCTGCAAAAAAATGCAAAAATCGCGTATCAGTCCCCCTTGTGCTCGCCAACTGAATCTGACACAGGTTAACGTGTTGGCGGTTTTTTCCTTCCTTCTCACTCACTGATGCTGACACCAGCCCATCACCATGGAGATCCCTTAGCACAGCTCAGTGCCTTCTGCAGGGGCCCACGCACACCCACGCCCAGCGATGCGACACCGAGCCCGGTCCTGCGCTGCTCCCTGCCGACCGCGCCCAGACTGCTCTGTCCCCTCCCGTAATGAGGGGCATCTAATGGGCCAGAGCCATCTCAGCATCTTTCCGTCTTCTCGCCCGGGTGGGCAAGAACTTCTTCTCTTTACAGACATCACCACGTCCTCCCAGGTGGGACCTGAGCTCTTGTGGTGGCTGCAGGGGGGCTCCACAAACAGATCATCTCACCGCTCTGGAGGTTGGAGTCCAGAACGGGTCTCACTGGGCTCCGTGCAGGGCTGTCCCCCTCTTCAGGTGGTCCAGGGCAGGACCGCCCCCCTGCCTTTCCAGCTTCCTGGGCTGCAGGCGGTCCCTGGTCCTGTCCTCGGTCCACACAGCCAGCCCCATAGGGCTGAGTCCTTCTCTCTGCCGTCTCTCTAGTGGTCTCTCTTCTGCCCCTTCTTGCATGCCTGTGGACCCCTGTGATGACATTGGCCCAGGCCGTAATCCAGGATAATCTCGCCATCTCAGGCCAGCTGAGGAGCAACCTTAGCTTCCTCTGCAAACAGTAATTCCCTCTCTGCCAAGTAAGATCCACTCCGCATTCCTGGTACAAGGCTCCTGAGACCCTTTGAATTCCCTAAACTCTGAGAGTGACCAAGGTGTCCTTTGTTGTGTTAACGAGGTGACCTTTGGAAAGCCCTTAGGGTGGGGGCAGCCGGCCAGGGAAACACTCACAGGATTACAGGTTGAAATTTTCCCTCCCACCCCCTGACCTCCATCAGGGGAGGGGGGGGGAGGAGGTTGGGTTCAACCACCAGTGGCCGAGGGTTTCGTCAATCACGCAGGTGGAAAGGAGCCGCCACCGCCACCCCCATGGATGGTTTGCAGGGCTTCTGGGTCAGTGGACACGCGGGGATCTGGGGGGAGTGACGCACGTGGAGAGGGCGTGGAAGGTCGCCACCCCGTCCCCACACCTGCCCTGCGCCTGCCTCTCCCATCTGGCCGTTCCTGAGTCCCGTTCTTTCATAATAAACCGCAGCTCCTCTGAGTTCCGTGAGCCGCTCGAGCAAATTAATTGAACCCAAGAAGGTCTTGGGCACTTCTGATCTACAGCTGGTGGGGTCAGGAGCACAGGTGACAGTCTGGACCGGAGACTGGCATCCGAAGTGGGGGACGGTCTTCCGGGACCGAGCCCCTGACCTGTGGGGTCTGATGCTCCCTCAGGGTAGTGATGTCAGATTTTCGTTTGTCAACCTTTGAAAGTTATTTCATTAGCAAAATGACTTGATTCCGGAATAGTAGTTCAGGACGAGTAAACTATGGTAAACCCCAGGCCCAGTCCAAAGAGACAAGGGGAAGGTCAGCTTTTTTAGGTTTTAGAGGAAATTGGGGACGGTTGTTTTAAACACAACTGCACTGGAGAACAAGCCTGTGTTTGTGGCTCTCATCGGCTGCCGGTGGTGCTAAGTGCGTGGTTGCTCAGGGAGAGACCTTTTTCTCTTAAAACAGGGGAGAAATTCCGTCTCTCTCTCTATCTCTCTCGAAAATAAATGAAGATTAAAAAATTTAAAAAAAACAAATCTTATTCACAGAATTCTTCAGTGTGATATCATAAAGATATTCTTTATATCTACTAAAAGTTCAATTTTGCCTTTCCAACCTAAGTCTTGAATCCACTGGTACCTATATGTGTGCATATAAGAAGGAGCTCTCCCTTTATTTTCGCGTGCCTTCCTTCCGTGGTTGTCCTCACCGCCCCCCCACCCCCACCCCGGAGAAGCCAGCTTCTCACGCTCCTGTCCACAGCTCTGCCTCCCTGAACACCCGCACGTACCAGACTGTCTTTCTGGAGGAATAGTTCACTGTTCGTTCTTGCATCCAACCAGGACTCTAAATAAATTCCACAGCTTTTAGTGAGCCCTAGTATCTTCTATGGGTCAAATATCCCAACCTTTATTCTGCAAAGTTGTCTTGTCACTTGGGCTCCTGATACCTGGATGTGGGTCACAGGGTCACCTTGACGAGTTCTGTGAAAAACTTATGGATTTTAATGCTATTGCCTTTAAATGTATAGGTTACTTTGGGGGGAACTGCCATCTTTATGATAATCAATCTTCCCATCAGTTAACATTTTTTTGATTTTTTAGCGTTTATTTATTTTTGAGACAGAGACAGTGTGAGCAGGGGAGGGGCAGAGAGAGAGGGAGACACAGAATCCGAAGCAGGCTCCAGGTTCTGAGCTGTCAGCCCAGAGCCCGATGCGGGGCCCGAACCCAAGAACCGTGAGATCGTGACCTGAGCTGAAGTCGGTCGCTCAACCGGCTGAGCCACCCAGGCGCCCTCCCCCTCAGTTAATATTACATCTATTTTATGTATCTCAGTAGATTTTTCAATTTGCTCTTTAATATTTTGAGCAATTTTGGTTACATTTTTCCCTACATACTTCATTTGTGTTATAAGTGAAATTGGAATTTTAACTTCCATTTTCTAATTGTTTGATGCTGGTGTGTGTGTGCATTCGTGTGTGTGTGTGTGTGTGCATATGCATTTGTCTTATATCCAGCAACCTTGTTGAACTCCTATATTAGTTTTAAGAGTCTATCCGTGGCTTCTGGGCTTTCCAGTGGACACAACCAAAGCAGCCCAAGAGTTTGTTTGAGCCCCAAATATTCCTCCCCTTCCTACCCAGGTTCTGAAGCAACTGAAAACGAAGTCAAAATCCAAGCAGCCATAGGTCATAATATCAGCTCTATTTGAGAAAATGCTACTATAAGAGATTATATCTGCGGACAAGTGGGCTTCCCAGTTTTAACCCCCAAGTCAGCACATTTGCCCACCTGATGACCAGCAGAACACAGAGAACTCGGGAAGGGCCCAGGGACCCACACAAAGGGGGAAGGACGAGAGCCCGGCCGTGCTGAGGTTGGGGGTCCCGGCAAACCAGCGACGCAGAGCCCTTGTACAATTCCACCGTCTTCCTCCAACCTGTCATGATGTTTACGTGCTATTTAACGTCATCCTAAGTCTAGGAAATTTGGGGTTGCAAGTTCCTAGAACGAAGGTTACCATTTGTGTTGTACGACTCCAGTTTCAAGGTAAATATGAGAGTATGTGAGTTGTACAGGCAAATCCCTGAAGTGACACAACGTGTGTCTCGCTCTCACGTGCTTACGTATTTCGCTCCTACCACAACAGTGAAGTTCTCCGGGACCGACCTCAAGGCTCTGGTTCCACTCCCCTCCCAGCACCCCAACAAGGGCAGAAGGAAGGGGAGCTGTGGACCCCTGTCTTTCCCCCTCCGTGTCCTGGTCCTCAGGTTTATTGGAACGGCCAATGCAGGGGACTCACAAGAACTCGCCAGCTCGCGGAAAGGAAGGGTGCCTCTCGGGGAAGCCTCCCCATGTACTGGGCTAGAGACGGAGCACATCACCCTGAACCCCACCATTGCAGGCGCCCAGACCCTGTGCTCCGGGGGCCTCGTGATGGCTGCATGTGAAGGGGGAGGCCAGCAGCAGAACAGACACACGATGAGCCTCCTCTGTTCACGCTCCATCCAGCGGACTGAGCCCGAGGCCATGGACGAGACTGTTAAGCATCACAAGACAACAGCAGAGAGCACTGAGCCCGCTGGACAGGCCACGTGCCCCTGAGGGGGGTCCTGGCTCCAGTGTCACCAGTCACCTCATCACAGCCTCCCCCGGGGGGGCCGGGCCTGGGGCCACAAAGGGATATGAAGAAAGGAGTGTTAGGTAACTGAGTTCACGCTACATGGAAGGAAAGGTTTTCGGGGGGAGGCGGAGAAGAAATTGGTATAAAAGAGAAAAGATGTCTCCCTAACAAATACTGAGTTCAAATTCTAATCTTGCATTTGGGGGTTGTCTTTCAGCAACCCTGCGCCCCCCGGGAGCCCCGGCACCAGGTAAACGGCAACCAGAACGCAAGAGGAAAGACGTCAGAGAACACTCCGTTCTGTTGTAAAGAACATACTATTGCAAAATGGTGTGAAGCGTTAGTATTTTGGGAGATAGTTGCTTTTCTCTCATTTAATCTGTTAATACGGCCAATCACAAAAAAAAAAAAAAATTGTTCATTGTGAAACCAATCGCACATTCATGGAATGAACAATGTTGGTGGTGAAGTTTGGGCTCACACTTTAAATCACTTTGTTGTGGAAACTTTTAGCCATAAGATTTCTGGAACGCCCATCACACAGTTTCAACACGTATGAATTCATGACCCTCCTTTCCCTCTACCCCCGACCCTCATTCCCACCCCCCACCCCCACCCCAGATCAGAGGTTTTTGCAAAATTCAGACGGGAAATCGCTAAAATCTGTTTAGTGCATTGCTACAATCAGTTTGCTAACCTTCTGTTGAGGGTTGTATCCTATGTTCATAAACGAGATTGGTCTATAGAATTCTCTTCTTGTACGAGGCATATGGGGATGGCTTACCAAAGCTCTACCGGCTGATTAAAGGTGCCGTGAAGGTTTCCCTTTTGTTCGATCCTGATGACCACACGTGAAAGTCAGGAATCGCCCGTTCATTAAATGTTTGGTCAACCCTACCTGAATAATCGTCTGGCCGTGGATGGGTTTTGTGGATTTTGAACATTTGTTCTTTTTCCTTAACGCTTGGAAGTCTCATCATATTGCCATGAGTCTTTGAGTCATCTTGCAAATCTGCACTGTGCTGGAACCTCTTCCATTTCCTCTAAGGTTTACAGCTTTTGGTTACATCAATCTGCTCACGATTATCCCTGAAGCTTTGGCGCATGGCTGCTGTGCAGGTGGCATTGTTTGTTCCTGCTCTCCCTGGTTTTTATCCCAGGTCAGCCTTGCCGAGGTGTTAACAATGTGCCTCATTTTACCAAATACATTTTTTCTTTCTAATTTTTTTGTCTAGCCAATGTTGCCAGAGGTGTGTTAATATAATTTGGCTTTCACCTGTCGTACTCACACTGTGCTCTCGATGTTTCCTCCATACTCCAGCCCATCCGTGTCTATGCTCCTGTCTGTTATTCCCTTCTTTTTGTTTTCTTTGGGGTGAGGGTGTGGTTTCGACTGCTCAGCTAAGCAGTCTCACAACCAAGTTAGCAAAGTCCTACGACCTGGATCTGCAGTGTTTGTGTGGGCACGAGCTGGTAAATGTTCTCAGTTTCCAGGAGACTATGCTTTCTTCTCTGGCTTGTGAGTTATTTAGAAGGTCTTTAAGGGGAGCCAGGGGACTCAGTTAAGCATCCGACTTCGGCTCGGGTCGTGATCTCATAGGTCGTGAGTTCGAGCCCCGCGTCAGGCTCTGTGCTGAGGGCCCCGGAGCCTGGAACCTGCTTCGGATTCTGTGTCTCCCTCTCTCTCTGCCCCTCCCCCCCACACACCTTCTCTCTCAAAAATAAATAAACATTAAGAAACCTTTTTTAAAAAAGAAGGTCTTTAACGGCTTCCGGTCTTTCAGTTATTCCTTCCGACTCACTGTGGGGTCCATGAATCTAGACCCTGTGCGGATGGTTCTTTTCGTTCCGTTGTTTGCACTTCCTGTTTGTCGGGATTCATCGTTACCTTCTTGGGTCAGTCTGGGGTGCTTGTTGTTGGCTTGTTGTTGGCTGGGGTGCTTGTTGGGTCAGTCTGGGGTGCTTGTTGTTGTTGTGCTTCTCCTTACCATTTCTGCGTCTTTCTGTCACGTCCGTCCGGCCTGGCTCACCGCCACCAGCCCGTCGGGCTTTGTATTTTCCTCACAGATTCACATCATTCACTTTCAACCCGTCTCTGGTGTGTCCCATTCCTCGTATTACAAGGTCTACTTGGATTCCCTGACAAGTACTGGGTTTATTTGAATTTTTCCAATATCGAAATTTGCTCGCTCTCATACTTTTTCTTTATTTTACCCCACTTTTAAAAATTTCCTCTCATTCTATGTACTAGTTGGAAAGGTATGGAATATTTTCATTTTTTCTTAGAGAGTGGGGGAGGGACACAGAGAGAGAGAGAGAGAGAGAATCCCAAGCAGGTTCCACACTGTCAGCACGGAGCCCCACGTGGGGCTCGAAACTACGAACTGTGAAATCATGACCTGAGATGACATCAGGAGTCAGATGCTTAATTGAGCCACCTGGGCGCCCCAGAAAGGTACATATTTTTAAACGTAATTTCTTTTTTTTTTTTTTTTTGGATTTTTAAATTTTTTTTTTTTTCAACGTTTTTTTTTTTTTTTTTAGGACAGAGAGAGACAGAGCATGAACGGGGGAGGGGCAGAGAGAGAGAGAGAGGGAGACACAGAATCGGAAACAGGCTCCAGGCTCCGAGCCATCAGCCCAGAGCCTGACGCGGGGCTCGAACCCACGGACCGCGAGATCGTGACCTGGCTGAAGTCGGACGCTTAACCGACTGCGCCACCCAGGCGCCCCATGGATTTTTAAATACAATCTCTATTTCAGTGGTCGTGCTTCATACTTTGACTCGCACCACAAAGTTTGGATTTACCAGCTGTGTTTCCTCCCCTGTGATGCAGATACCACAGAGCGCGTAGGCTCCGCGCCCTCCTTGTCCGATCGGCCGTGCGCTACTCGCTGGGTCTTAGCTGCGTCTTGCCGCAGCCTCCGCCGTGGCCTGTTACGACTGCCGCCGTGACGTCCCTCAGCATCGTGTGCAGAACCACGTTTACAGCTCCTGGGACCAAAGTCGGCGTGCTCTCCTTCCCTCCGGTTTTATTTTTCTTCTTCTTTAAGAACAACTTTTAGAAGCTCTTCCCTGGAGGGCTCAAGGTCTCATTCTGGGCCTGAAATTTTCCTGATGTGGCTGTCGCTCTGAAATGGCGCTTTGCCTGGGAACAGCCTTGGACGGACAGGGGCATCCCCGAGACGCTCAACGTCACCTCCCGGGTCCTGCTGTCCTGGTCACAGCTCCTTCGTCTTATGTTATGTGTGAGCGTGCCTTACAAGCAATAGCACCCGGTGATTGTGTAAAATAATAACACTGCTTGTAAAGGAAGACGCCTCAGACTTAATGAACTGCGGCGTTACTGACGAACGGGCTGTGGCTGGCCTGTTTTGCTGTCACAGGCCATCTCTCCTCTCCCTCCCTCTCCCCCTCTTGTCTTTGCAAGTATTTCTTTCCTTGTCTTCCCTTCCTTCTCTCCTATCATTCTTCCCACGCATTCGTATTTTCTGAAGATCCCTGCCGTGCGTTTAAATTTACAAAATGTCCACCCCCAGAAATTCTGTGTCCGCAGCAGAAAGGCCCTTTCTCTCGTTCTGCCTTTTGCAAGAATGTTACCATGTTCCGTGGGCGGAAATTTGGGGCTGGGTGATTCTCCACTGTCGGGACGGTCAGCAGACTCCCTGGCCTCCACTCCCAGACGCCGCTGCCCCCCACAGCTGTGACACTGTGTCTGCCGACTCCCCCCCAGAGAGCCACTGCACCGGACCACGCTCTGCACTCACTGAACGGGGCGCCGGTGCCCCAACGGCGTCCCCCTCCCGCCATCCCGTCCAGGGCGCTAAGTGTGTGCTCAGCGCACGCTCTCCAGTGACGGGCACAGGCCACACGTACGTCCAGGGGCGCGTCTGTAGGAAGAATGTTCCCTGTTTCCCTTAGCTTGTGACTCACCTGCCTTAGCTTGTGACCGGAGGCTTCTCGTTTCCAAAAATAGGGGGTGAAGAACAGAAGTAAAAGCATTTTCAAATGTCTTCTTGCAACCTAATTCTTTCGAGAAAATTCTCCCACTTTTCCCAAAGACTTCTTCCGGGCTGTCTTCGTCGTGCTGTCGGGTTTCCTACCGCTTCACCCACGTTTCCGGGACACGGGACCTCGGAGAGCAGAGTCCGCGGCAGAGGTGCGGAGGGCGGGCTCACCCGCACCCACGAAGGGGAGCAGGGCCACAGCGCCCAGGCTGGGGCCGCCCCTCGCCGCACGCCGGCGTGAGCCACAGCTGGGTTTGGATGGACGGGCTTTTTGTCGGCGAGAGTCACTAGTGTGCAGACTGGCGTTTCAGATCTGCACACAGGAAAAGGGCATTTGCTCGTGTACCAGACGCATCAAAATCAAGGAGAGGATAAGCGGAAATTAGTTCCGAGACTAAAATGCGGAAGGAAGTAAAGGTGGGTACGGAAGACAACCCGGAGGCAATTGCTATCTCTACCCGTGCGTCCATCTATGTGTCTGCGTCCCTCTCCACTTTGACAGGAAAAGCAAGAGAGCGGACGGGTCACTTGAGAGCCTCCGTGAAGTCAGCCCAAGCCCTCAGTTCAAAGGTCACCATCAGGGAGCTGCCCGACTCCCTAACCCTCTCGCGTTTCCAGGGAGCCTGTGTTTAAGGCAAACAGAAGGACGGGAGCCAAGGGCCATGGGGAGAGTCACGGGGGGTGGGGGATGATGGATGTGTTTACGGGACTCCTGATCCCCTCCTGCCCCTGCGGGTGGAGGTCACAGCTGCGAAGGTGATTTCATAAGGCCCCTCCCTGCGGTGACCTGCCCTCACCCCCTTCCCACCCACACCGAGTCATGTCCTGGCACATCTGTCCTGGGAGCTCTCATGGGCGAGGCGCGTGGGGACGCCTCGCTGGACGGCCGGCTGCACTCCCCAGGCCTCAGGTCGTAAGATACAAGTTTGTCTTCCTCTGTCAGTTGCTGACCTGGGGCCAAGGATAAGGCAGCACTGAGTGTCCGTCTTCAGGAATAAATGTCCCTGCAGCAGGGGCGGGCGTGTGGGATAAGAGGCAGGTGAAGGACTGGGCGCCGGGGCCTGGGGGGGCGGCCGGGCCACATGGCCCAGCGGTGACAGCGCTGGTGTCCCGGGTCATTCTCTGGGCTGTTTCCCCAACTGCCCAGAATGGCTCCAATGGCCAACAGCTGTGTGCGAGGCCACGCCAGGGACTGACCCACGGCAGTCACAAAAACAAGTTGTGTCAACCCAAAAATGTGTGATGTTTTAAGAAAAACATCTACTGGCAAGTGATTGTCCCCACAGTGTTAATGCTTCTTGTTCTCAAGCATTTTAATGTGCTTTTCTCTCCCCAACCTCCTTCAGCACCGGCTTCACCCACGGCCAGAGGCATCGCTTGTAACTTCCAAAGCAGTGTTTTATTTAAAAAAAAAAAAAAAAAAAAAAAAATTTTTTTTTTTTTGCTGTTTATTTTTGAGAGAGAGACAGAGCGTGAGTGGGTTAGGGGCACAGAGAGAAGGAGACACAGAATCCGAAGCAGGCTCCGGGCTCCGAGCCGTCAGCCCAGAGCCCGACACGGGGCTCGAACCCACGAAACCGTGAGATCATGACCTGGGCCGAACTTGGACGAACAGACTGAGCCCCACAGGCGCCACCAAAGCAGGACCTTAAACCTTGCGGTGGAACAAGGGTATCAGAGGCAGAACCTGGGAAGGAGGGGCCAGACCCAGCTGGCGTGCGTGACCCCCACCTGCTGGGGACGGGCAGGGGCTCGTAGGTCTGACCCAGGAGGGGTCCGAGACCAACCAGGCCCGCAGGGTGGACATTGCCAAGTCCCTTAACTTTGCACACGCTCATCTTCCTGGTTCAGAAAACGAAGATGGCGGCCGTTTGGACACAACTTACAAAAGACAGCGGGTCTGTCGCCCACGAAGTGAGGATCTGTTGCCACCCACCCTGGTTTTTATGTGCAAAGCCCCAGGTTTCCAGACCCGCGTGTATAGATGCTGTCCCCGGTGTTTGTCATTTGTGCACCGAAATAACAAAACACTCGCAAGACAGTTTATCCCCCCAAACAAATACGGTTTCCAACATTGAGTCAAGGACGAGGTTTTACAAACCCCTGCGCTCGTTTTCTGCATCAGTTGACAATGAGGGGCTTGTTGTTTGGTGGACGGCACCCTTGTGAGGGTTTCGCGCTGAGCAGGGTGCTGGTTGGTGCAGGAGCCCAGCCCCCGGGGCGCTGTCCTGCCTTTCTGATCCGCGCAGGGACGCTTTTGAACTGGCAGAGGTTTGCCTGAAAGGCCCGGTTGTGTTCCGTCTGGTTGTTTTCAGAGCCTGCTGGAAAGAGATCCGTGTAGATCGGGTGCCGAGAAAGCGGTAGGCGCGCCTGGTTTCACTTTCTAACCCATTCAGCTTGGTCTGGAGAAGCGGTTTCCTCTCTGGGTGAGGCACCGAGGACCTGAACGCCCGCTGCGTCCCGACACAGGTGCCCAGGCCTCTGAGGGGGATCCGTGTGAGGGAGACTGGAGGGGGTGAGAGGGGGTGGCACCCTCCCGCGGCCCCAGGACGGAAGCGGGAGGCGGGATGCACCCTGGGGCCGCCCAGAGCGGGGCTCCGGACCCCCAGGGACCCCCGCCCCCCACCCCAGGCCTGCACTCTGTCACATGTCGGTCCAGCGTACAGAGCTCTCAGCCTTCCTTCTCCCCAGAGGAGAAAAGGGGGCCGCTATGGACTGAGGGGGCGGGATGAAGGGTCCCAGCCTGAGCCCAAGGGGCACGAAATCCCACCCAGTTAAAACCTGCTGCCTGAGAGCCCGCAGCCTCTCTGCCGTGCGGAGGAACAGCCTGAACCCAAACCCGTCGTCCCTCGCCCCGAGTCACCGCCAGAATCTGCTGGGTTGGGCGGGCAGCCTGGCAGGGGACATTCGGGCACATTTCCGGGCCGTGTGCTCCGACTGGCCTCAGGGGGACATCAGGGGAGCAAGAGGTGGACTGTCTCCACGTCCGCCTCGGCGGGAGGGGCTGCTTGAACTGGGCCGAGAGAGCGGCTTGTCGCTTGTGTTTATTCTGTGTAGCACCTGCTGCTGGCGGGGAGGGGGGTCACTTGCCTCCACAAAATACAACATGTCACGCGTGATGGGTCCACCTTTCGGGATGTTATCTCGCCTGCAAACCCAGCAAACTGAATCCCACGCTTAGCATTCCCGCCTGTGGCTGAAGAGGTCTTGGGTCTCTGGGAGTTTCTTGTAGACGTGACGACAGAGGGGCGGGACGCGGCCGTGGCTAATCACAAGGGCCTCGCCAGGACCTGGGCCTCGAGCAAGCGACCCGACCCCAGGTGCAGCCGGGACAAGAGGTGTCCTGCTCGGTCATCTCCGATTAGTGGGCCTTACAAAGGGAAAGCAAGTTGGCAAGGCGAGAATCAGCACACAGGTCAGCCAAAGTTATGAGATGTTAGGAATCCAAACTAGTAACCTGGAGACCAACGAAGTGCGCCTCAGATGCCCCGGGTAATGGACGAGTTAACAGGTTTGGCCTTTTCATGACATGGGATCCTCAGGCCATCCAGATGCTACAAAGTTAATTCGACCAGGACGGCAAACGAGACGCACACAAATACAAGAAATCACGGTAAAATTGAGACTCACCTATTTAATATCCTGCGTAAGTAGATCTGGGCTTCGTTTCTGTACACGGCTCCTACTCTTAGGTTAAAAGGCAAAGTAAATAGTAATTTTTAAAGCGTCTATCGCACATAACACAAATCTTTGGTAACTGCTCTGACGTTCAAAGGCAGAGAAACATGCAAGTGAACTGTTCAATTCCTCGAGGGGCTCAGTTCACCACTGGACTTATTTTACTGTAACTCATCCAGTGTGGATTATCCCTGACTACATAACCTTTCAAAATTAGGGTCTCGTGATATCATCACCAAAAGGCTTTGCAATGTCTCCGGGATTTCTGTCATTTGGATCCCGAAAAGCCTGCACTAGCCTTGACCCACGTCATTCCCTCCTGTCACGTGCCCACCGAGTTCACACACGTTCTTATCCCGAGCCCTGGAGGCTCTCATGGCAAAAAGGAAACACCCAGCAACTCTTTATAGTGACCTCTCAGGTCTAAGCACAGCCACAGAGAGCAGGACGGGGACCTGGGGACTGCGGGGACCCCAAGACTGTGTTATAGGAGACCCCGAACTGTATTGAGGGGACCCAGGTCTGTAGTCTAGGAGGCTCAGGGACTAATATAATAGGGGACGATGGGACTGTGGGGACCCAGGGGCTGTACTATAGGGACCCCAGGACTGTATAGGCGACCCAGGGCTGTACTATAGGGACCCCAGGACTGTATAGGCGACCCAGGGCTGTACTATAGGGACCCCAGGACTGTATAGGGGACCCAGGGCTGTACTATAGGGACCCCAGGACTGTATAGGGGACCCAGGGCTGTACTATAGGGACCCCAGGACTGTATAGGGGACCCAGGGCTGTACTATAGGGACCCCAGGACTGTATAGGGGACCCAGGGCTGTACTATAGGGACCCCACAGACTGCAGGGCCCCCAGGACTAGAGCAGCCGTGAAAGCCCCTCATCCTTGGAGTGTCTGTAGTTACATCTACACTGTAAGGAGAAGAGAGTTCGTCCATGAAGCCGGCCAGCAGACCCGACTTGGCAGTGAGTGCCTGTCCTCTGAAATCCAGTCTGTCCTCGGGTCCAAGCACATTGCCCCTCCCCCACCCGCGGAGGTGCCCCCGAGGTACAGAAGGTCCTGGCTTGTGCGGTGTAAACGCAGCCCAGGCAAGTCTGAGGCTCTCAGCTGCAAACAGCCGGCAGCGGGGGACAGTCCCCTGATGCAGAGCGCCCTGTGGGAGGGGCTTCAGCTAGGGTCCCGAGACCCCGCGTCTGGCACCTGTTTGCGGACCCTGCCCAGTTTAGACTCTCGCAGAGATTAAGATTTCTAAAGTTAAACAGTCGATTGAGCAGGATCGGGTTTGGCCCATCGTATACGTTAAAGATTAATTGTGACCCAGAAGGACAAACATTCTGCAGTGAAGCTGGGGGGCCGCGCGGTGGGGGGTCCTCACACACTTCCTGGAGGTGCCCGCCCGCTGGTGCCCATCCCGTCCGCTCCAGGCCCGCGCTCAGGGGCTGGGGGTACTTTCCCAGGAGAGCCGGCGGTGGTGGGGTCTCTGACGGGAGAAGGTCATCATCCTCTGCTCCACGTGGCCCTCGGCCATCAGAGCGGGAGGGCGCAGGGTGAGAAGGCTGACCGGCTCTGTCCCGGACAGGACTCCTTCACCGCACCCCACCCCAACCGCTGAGAACGCTCCAGAGCCATGCAAATTTGTGCTGCAGGACGAGACCGCCACCCCCAGGCTGGCTGTGCAGGGGAGCCTCCTGCCGCCCGGGATCAGAGTTTGGAGCCAAGACCATCAATGGAGGGGAGAGAGAGAGGAGGGGCCCCCACGGTCCCATGTTTCTTCTCCGTTTGGATTCCGGAGACAGTTGGATGAAAATAAAACCCCAGAGAGCGAGTTCCATGCTGAAGGACTCCCAGAAAGGGGGAAGGCCGGCAGCGGGGGCCCCAGGGCCAGGCTCCCGGTGCGGCCACTGCCCTTCCCAGGGCTGTGACCCCACCGCACCCTGATGCCCAACCAAGGCCGAGGCCTGAGGACACGGCTGGCGCACAGCAGCGGCCCGAATGGGGACCCCACGCCCCCCAGCCGCCCCCCATCTGGTGCATCCTCTAATTTTCCGGGTGGGAGAAAAAGCTACCTAAGCTGCAACACGCACGTGGATCGAACCACTGGGAAGGAGCAGTGGGGTTTCCTTGTTCCAGAAGCCGCGGTGGGGGGTCCCCAAGCCAGGCACGGGACCCTGGCACCCGCCCAGAGCGGCTCAGCAGGGCACGGCCCCTCGGACGTGGCTCCTGCCTCACCTTTTATGGCTGCAAAATCCATCCCGGCTAGGGGCAGTCCACACAAGAGAGCGTGGATGTCGGTGAAACGGTGTGGGTGGAAAATGAGAGCAAATAGAGAAAAAGCCGTGTGAATTACACCCGGCATTTATCGGTTGCAGGCAGGCCCGCGAAGAAAGAAGTCGTAATTGCAAAAATGTCTAAACTGTTATTATATAAATAAGGGATTTCCAGGAACTGTCTTCTTCCTCTTCAGAGCTGCACGGACTTGCTAATTTGACAGAAAAGCCTCGTTGGGAGGCTTAATGCACACTTGTTAATGGGTCTCAGCTCAAACGGAAATTCAACATACAGTTTCTCGTCACCATACCCCACCTGGCATGTAATAAATAGTGAATCTCACCTAACGCATTAAGACAAATGAAGGTAAATTAAGCTTTGTGCGTGGAAGGGTCTCATATGTTTCTTTTTAAAAAGTGTGCCTGATAAAACGAGAAATCTTGGTGCTAGAAAGGCCTGGAAGGCACCGGCCTCACACGTCCCCACACTGATCGGGGGCCAGCCCCGGCTGCAGGTGCTGCGGTCTCTGTAGTTGGGTCTCTCGTCAGCCCGGCCGGTGGAACAGAGATGCTCCCGGGCGTCCCTGTGGCTCGCAGACAGGGGCCACCTCGAAATCCTCCCAATGGCAAAGTAGCAGCTGTGGAAGGCGGCCGGCCACCCTTGTGGGGATCGGGTTGTGCGGCTTCTGGAGGAGAGAAGAGGGGGCTGGGGGCCCGGACGCCTGTCCCCCCATCCCGGGCAGAGTCACACAAAGCCCAGTGGGCCTCCTCCATTCTGACTCCGCAACAAAGTTTTAACAGAATAATCTGCACCCAGAGAGGGTGACGGTGGCCAAACATGAGGGGTTGAAGGGTAGCAGGGGAGAGGAACGGGGTCACGTATCTTCACGCAGACCCCTGGTGTCCTCCCGTGTCCCCAGCCCCCACACCCGGACTCCCCAGCTTCCGTGAGCTTGTCCCCAGGCAGCGTGTCTGCACCGAGAGATGGCTGCTGGGGGCCTGGCCCCTCCCCCCAGCCCGAGCCCGCACCCCTCCCGGCCCTGCCCCCGCTGTGCTCCAAGTGTCCCCTTGTTGCACACCTGTGCCCGCAAAGTATTTCAGTCCTCAGAGTCAGACGAAGCGCCCTCTCCTTTGTTTCAGTTTGCATCTCCCTAATGATTAATCAAGTTGGGTGCCCTTTCCTGTAGTTAGTGGCTGTTTGGATACTTCACGATGGTTCAGCCCAGAGGATTTCGCAAGGGCGGGCTGTGGCCAGCGTTTTCTCAGGTCAATACCGGCATGTGACATCCCTCAAGGAGCTAACGCCTGCGACAAAGGCCCGCCCGCAACACAGGGACCCTCCACCCCTCCCGCGTCCCCTGCCCTCCTCCCCTGCATCTGCCGTGACCTCACCTCCCGCCCTCCTCCCTCGTCTCCCAAAGTCAACAGGGTCTGGAGTGTCAGGAGGTGAGGACTGCTTCAGGGTCTCAGTTAATGGGGATTCTCTGCCTCCAGAAAAAAAGGACAAGCTACAACACAGAGGTGCAGGGAGGCCGTGCGTGCTGAACAGAGGACACATCTGGGGGAGAACGTGGGCCCCACACTCACCCTCCTCCTCTGTGCAGTCACTCGGGAAGGACAGGGCACAGCTCCCGGCCCTCCCCTGCTCCCGTAGGCCCGCACCCGCCCCGAGAGCCCAGGCCGTCCTGCCCAGCGTCCTTCCAGATGCTTCCTTCCACAGCGTTTGGATAAATGTAGCAATCCTTCCGCTAACAGATGCACCAGAGCCTAAGTAAGCTGGGAGGGCACAGGAACAGGGGAATTCAGACAACCCCCCCACCCCCCGCCAGCTGCTGTATCACGTGGATATTTTCTCATTCACTTGAGGTGGGAAGTTCTAGAACGTTCCCACAGACAAGTTTCTACAGGCGCAAATGAGAGGATTCCAGGACCGGGGAGATTCAGAACACGACAAACTGAGAGCCAGTGGGGATGAATGGAGGCAGTGCACAGAAGAGGACAGCGGTCCGACCCCCGTGGGCGCGAGGCTGCCGTGCACTGCCTGGACAGCCGTCCCCTCCTGTTTCCTGCTCACACGCGCCCCCAGCTGTCCCCCAGGTCATCCTCAGAGAGGGGCACACGGCCGCGGGGGGACCCACAACATGACCAGAGAGCACCGGAGTCCTCACGTCGGGGGTGCCGGGCTTTGGGAGAACCGGCCGCTAACCCAAGGATCTGGACGGTTATGTTAAATCCAAAGGAGCACTGGAGAAGATGAGTTTTTTTGTACGAAAGTGTCTTGTTTTCTCACGTCAGCAGTTTGGGGAGCCCTACGTCCCTTCTTCCTGAAGTGAATTAGCGTCTCTGTAATAACACCTAACGGCCCATATTGGGTAGAGAGTCAAGGACAGTACCCTTCATCAGCTCCGTGGAACATTCCACGAGTTTACAACTGTCACCCGAAGGGATTTCAGGGTCTCACACGCACACATCTGGACGCTAACAATGAGCAGAGGGCAAGGTTGCCTTTAGCGCATCCAGAGAGCAGTGCTGGACGGGGTGGAAGAAATAAAAAGTTGCTAAAGTGGAGAGCACCTGACGGAAAATATGTCGTAAAGTTCAGTTTGTGAGTTGCAAAAAAAAAAAATGTGGTAAAGTTCAGTTTGTGAGTTGCAAAAAAAAAAAGTAAAGTTCAGTTTGTGAGTTGCAAAAAAAAAAAATGTCGTAAAGTTCAGTTTGTGAGTTGCAAAAAAAAAAAATGTATGTTTCGAAAATGTGCTGCTGTTCTCCAAGCGTGACTCCGCGGATCCAACCTCCTCGGCCAAAGGGCGTGAGCGCCTCCGGATCCCCCCCGCAGTCTGTGCACGGAGAAGCTCTGTTTCTAAATGCAGCTGCGGGAACAGCAGCTTTTCTGAAGCTAAGCCAACACTCGTTTGCTCCGTTACAAGAGATGCGAGTAAATGAGAGTTTGTATATCAGGCTTTCTTTTCAGTGGTGGCAGGCTTATTTGGTTTTCAAATGCCTCAGGAACAGGGGGCTGCCCTGTGGGTACCACGCTCCCCAACACCTAAGCCTGTGGGTCACAGGCATCAGCGAGCATCACCCGGGGGTGTGGGGGTGGATCACGCCCTGGAGCCCGGGGTTCCCCACGGTCACTGCCTGAGGGTCCCCCCTGCAGCCGCACCTGACGCCCCGGCTGTGCATCTGGAAATGAGCCTCTGGGGGCCTCGTGAGGTCGGTCAGGCCCCAAAGCCTGAGACCGTGAGGACCGAAGGCCGGACGGGACACAGGCCCGGACGGCATCGGCACAACTCAGCACGGACGATATGGACTTCTGTCGCTTGGAAAGCGGCGGGGAGCTCGGCGTCTGGGTTTTTCTCCGCGTCTGCCGCCCAGCCCTGCGTGTACGTGACATACTTTTCAGTGCAAGGAAATCAAGGGCCCACATCGCGACGTGATAACTCACCCAAGACGTTTCTTAAGAGATTTTTATTCTCACCTTACACCCCACCGGTCACACCTGCCAACTGGGGAGCTGTACCTAAATGTGGCATCCGCGCGTGAGGTGGGCCCTGTATGCCGACAAAGGGCACACTGTGCTCACCCCGGGGGCCTCTCGGGAGGAACTAACGTCTGCTGTGGAGGCTCCAACGTGTCAGTGAGTGTCGGGATGGGAGAGGGTCTCGCCCCCACCTGGTGACGGCAGACCCGGGGCTGGCGACCGTCGGCCCACCAGCCCTGCAAAGAGTGGCAGGACAACACTGCCACTCCAGCCCAGGTTAAGTGTTAAGACTGGTGTGAACTCTTAGAGGCTCCCGGGGAATAAATAAATAAGAGCCTCTCAAGTTTCCCCCCGGGGAGAAAGCAATGCGCCCTGGGAGGGAGGTCACTGAAGGTCAAGAGGAATCAGGGAAAAGGCCTTCTGTGGGGCCTGCAAATGTTTGTGCTAAATAAACATTTTAGAAGTCGAAGATCCCGAGAGCAGCCATCGGCCTCCTTTCTGAGGACCAATTAGCCTCTGTCGTCTACAATTTGTTCAGCAGGACGTGGCCTTTCCAGACTCCATCAGGGCCGGGAGACAGAAGTTAATGAGCCGACCTAGAGTCCACTCCCCGCGACGGACCACGCGGGGTCACACAGAATGCCTTCGTGAGACGATTCCCTGCAAGGGTGCAGAAAAGGAGAATTCTAAAGAGGGAAGCTGGATTTTTCAGGTGAGATTTTCCTTTGAGCTCAAGAGAAGGCTCGCGATCACGGTAATTTATTTAAAGTCAGCCGTAACTTTTTACGTTAGGACAAATTACCTTCATGTGTGAAATGCCCTGTGTTTTGAGAGTTGCACCTGTTTTAAAGGGTTCCCAAGCCCTCCGGCTCTGCCCTCCAGTGGGGCCCTGGGTTATTCAGCCACTGTGGCCGCGAGGATTCGGTGGCTCGAGGTGCCCGGAGGAGAGGCAGCCTGGCGCTGTCCCTGCAGGTGATTCGTCCACCCGCCTCCTCTGCAGACACGTGGACGGCGAGCGGCGGGGACCAGCGTCACCCGGCTCGGCGCCCTGACCTCAGCAGTGCCCAGATTCCCCGGGCGGGGAGGGCCCACACCCCTCGCCCGCCACCTGCATGGACGGAGCCCCGCTGCTTGCAAAGGGCCCATGCGACGGCACGTGCTCCCCTGGTGACCCGACGGCACCAGGCGCTGACATTTCCTGCCGAGCCCCTCAGACCTCCCGGAGGAGGAGGTCGCTTCATTCAGAAGCTTTCCCTCTTTCCGGAGCCCTACTATCTGCAGATGAGGGTCCGAGGCCTTTGAGTAGAGGTCAAAACGCATTTTGGTAGCTGTCCCTCAGAACACGGGGTTATTCGTTATTTTTTATTGTAAGTAGAAACAGGGGAATGAAGTTTCCCATGAAGGGCAGCTAGTTTTGCAAAACACGCGTGGAGTGCACATATTTATGTGCAAACTGACGGCAGACGAGGTCAAGTGCATGAAAACAGATGAAAATCGCAGATGGGTAGGAGGCCGAGGAAGCCGCCACACCCACCACCACGTCCACCATCACCGTGGTGGCTTGCGGCAAGGCCACGCTCGGGAGGAGAGCAGAGGCACCCAGCACAGACAGCCCTCGGCCCTTCCGGGGCAACGTGTCCCTCCAGGCCCGCCCCCACCGGCCCCCATTCCCTCAGGCCCCTGCAAGCCCAGCACATGGCGGGTGACAGGCCTGGCCCCTCGCTGATGGGGCCGGGCGGTGTGTGGGCGCCCAGAGCCACCTGGCCGTGGCCGGAGGGGAAGAGCCGCCGAGCGAGGGCTGCGTGGGCCCTGCTGTCCCGAGAGCCTGGTTCTGACGTCTGTTTACACGTCAGGAGCTGCCTCACCTGCACGAGTGAAGTCTGTCTGTCCAACGGGCATCACAGGAAGGGGGGAGAGGCGGTCTGTAAAGACAGGTGATGGGCTCCCGCTCTGGGGACAGAAGGACGCTTGGCCCCCCGGACCCCCATCTGACGGCGTCTCCCCCTTCCGCTCCTCTCCCCCCCGGCCCGCAGCAGCCCTGCAGCCCCCGCTCCACACGACCCCACGGCCCTTCCCTCCACCTCCCACGGCCAGCCTTCCTGTGTGCTCAGGGCGGAAGTTCCTGAGAGCCTGGCTGGCCCAGAGAGCATTCCTGGGACGAGGGACGAGCAGGGGGCATCTTGGATCAAAGGACACCCCTTGAGCTGATCAGAGTCGGTGGGGAAGCAGCGTCCAGTGCTTTGGGGCAAGAGACTCTGGAAAAAGTCTTGTACAAATATCAAAACATCAGACAGAATAGATGCACCGGCCGGATGTTATTGTCCATCTTGATGAGAATAGAGGAGGAATTTTAAGTGGGTCACATCAGTATACGATAGAGTCCTCACCTGGTGAGGCTGGGCGGGGATTTGATGGTCTGAGCCAACCACCCGTGATCACCTGAGACATCTGGGGTCACGGCGGGGACTTGTCTGAGTAGCCACAGCAGGCACGCACCAGAACCGGAGGGAGCCTCACGCCCTCGACGGACAACCCGGGGGCTGCCCTCCACTACCGACAGCCGGCCTGCGGGGATGCAGAGGCTTCCAACATTCCGTCAGCTGTCCGCGTAGGACTCCTGAGATGAAAATCATTGTTTAGGGTTGTTTTAATCACCAATAATGAAAGTTAACAAAGTGGCAATATGGAATTGTGATGGGTAATTTTGCGTCAACTTGACTGAGCCAAAGATATCCAGGTGGCCGGTAGAGTGCCTGGTGTCTTTGTGAGGGTGTGTTCCAGAAAGTTGACCGCGTAAGGAAGAGGGTCTCGTCCGTGCCCACGGACCTCATCCAACCCTTTGAGGGCCTGCACAGAACGAAACAGAGGAGCGGCGAACCCGCCGAGACGCCCGCGTCTCCTGCCCGTGGGCACCAGTGCTCTGATTCTCTGGCCCGACTCAGACCAGGACTGACACCAGGCTCCCCCCGTTCTCAGGCGCTGGGGCTCAGACTGAAACCCACCACTGGCACCCCCGGGTCTCTGGCTTGCAGGGGGCAGATCATGGGACTTCTCGGCCTCCGTAACCATGAGCCAGTTCCTGTAGTAAGTCTCCCTTATGTACCTTCACATACGTCTCTCCAGACAACATGAGAACAGCCCCATGTTACCCAAAACCCTCTAAAATGTGAACGTACAAATAACCACATGTTAAGGCACAAAGAACACTTGGGGAGCTGATACAATTAAATGGTTCTATTGGACTGTAGAAAGTATCGTTATCTCACATCGCTTCTGCTCTTGTCTGTCTCTGGGCCGCTAACAAAGTCCACTCTCCTTCCCAGCAGGAAGGCTGTTCCAGAATGCAGAATGGAGGCGTGCGAACTCACAGCCCCAGCGCTGCCGGGCACGATTTGAACGTGTTCCCTCACTTGGGGGCGCCCGTCTGCGAATGCGGTCAATGCCGGTAACCACCTCGAAGATCGTCGTGTCGATAACCTGGCACGTACGTGGCACTTAGTGTGTAGAAAGTTAAGACCTAAATGACGTGAGTTCCCACTGCTTAGGATACGCTCGCCTTCAGTGCAGGGGACGGTCATCTGTGGGCATTCAGTAATCTTGTGCTCACACTTGCCATCAGAGACATCGGAGACTCAAAGAGCTCATGTGTTGAGGCCTAAGACTTTTTGACTTAAAATTCACTCACCCTTTTGTGTTTGTCGTCATGACACTTTGGCATGGTCACTGGGCGACTTTCATCTTCTGCGTTGGCGTTGCCCTCCAGTGTGGGACAGGCTGTCTCTCTGTGCCCGCTCCCCTTTGCAGCCTGTCAGGAGGGGACAGGGCAGGACAGCCAGGGGTGCACCCCGCCCCTGGGCAGGGCTCGGGGGTGGCTGGGGGCCCGGTTGTCCCAGGGGCCTGGGTGACAGAGACCCCTGCCTAGTGTCGGATTCACAGAGCAGCACGCCCTGCTATGAGCTCAGACCCCTAGATGTCGGACACCCTCCAGGGTGAGTTTAGAGAGAGCCTCTGTCATCATCGATGCTCCATGTTTTATACAAGAACGTCCCTCCCCACAGTGGTCGCCTGTAAGGTCCCCACCTGTAAGTGCCTGGCAGTGCCCCTGAGGGACATGCCCTGCAGTGCTGGGGGGACCCTTCTCTGCGTCGCACCGGCTCCCCTCCCTCCGCCCCCGACCACTCAGGCCTCCCAGGACGCTCTGGGCTGGCGTGGGACTTGGGTCGCAGCCCAGACACGCTGGGACACTTCTAGAGAAGCGTGGACAGAGTGCTGTCGGCACCCACGGGGCCGCCTGGGGAGGAACACAGGACGGGAGGTGCGGCGATGATTTCCAATCTCGGGGACACTTGGCTTAAACAGACCCTGGAAAATGAGAGCTTGTGGGCCACAAAACCAGCAAGTGCCTGTGCTGTGTTTCGGGGCCGTGTCTGTGCTCTTTCCCAAGACCCAACCCTCTCAGGGCAGACGTCGGGAAAGAATCGAGTCCACGGTGCTCAGTGGTGCTGGTCCTGCCCAAACGGGAACTGGACAGACCAGGGGTCCCAGAGACGCCTTTAGGTAAACGCCTGACGAGGTGGGGCTGGTTTCGGTCCGTGGGGGCTGCCGTGACGTCTGCTGTCCCTTCTCCGCCGGCTCAGGGTGCGTCAGGAACGCCTACAACCCACCAATGAAGAATTAACAAAATAACGTTCTGGAGGATTTTTCTGGAACCAGAGCTCAGGTGCCCTTCGGGGGACCCAGATCCTTGCTGATCCTACAAGTTCTGGTTGGGTTAAGGGCTGTGTTATGTGTTCAGCAAGGATCCAGGCTGAGTCTGAACCAGGAGCCTGGGGGTGCTGGAGTCGCTCACACAGTGTTACGTTTCATCCTGGGCTGTATATCCTGCTCGCCTGCCGTAGAGGGCGTGTGTGGTCAGACGGCCCCACATCCCTCCTTCAGGAAACCGGTCCTCCCCTCTCCTCCCCTCCCCTCCCCTCCCCTCCCCTGCCCAGGGCTGCGCCCTGGTGTAGCCTCCAGGATGGCCGGCTGGCACCCGCCCTGGCACTCAGCTCGCGGGCTCCATCACAGCGGCCACAGCAGTGTGACCGGGCTCGGGCTGCCAGGACCCCCCCCCAACCATGCTGATGGCTTCAGTGAACTTGCTGGCAGAACTCAGGGTCTCTCGGACAGACATTTTCAGGATAAAGAAGAGAAACTTCTTTCCCTCGGGTCACTAATCTGGAATCATGTACACCAGAGTCATTAGTGATGTGGAAGAAAACTGAAGAATGAAGCCAAGCAGAGACTATATGAGAGAGGAATGGAGTGTGGGGAGGAAGCAGGGAGGAGGGGGAGCAGGGAGGAGGGAGACTGGGGAGGAGGGGGGAGGAGGAGGAGGGGAAAGGGAGGAGGAGGGAGGAGGAAGGAAGGGAGGAGGGGGAAGGAGAGGAGGAGGGGAGAGGAGTAGAGGAGGAAATGGGAGGAGGGGAGGAGTGGGGGAAGGAGGGAGGGAAGGAGGGGAGGGGGGAAGGAGGAAAGGAAGGGAGGAGGAGGGAGGGAGGAGGAGGACAGGGAAGAGGGAGGAGGAGGAGTAGAGGGAGGAGGGGATAAAGGGAAGGAGGAGGGGAAGGGGGGAGGAGGAGGAGGGGGAAAAGGGGAGGAGGAAGGAGGGGTAGGAGGAAATGGGAGGAGGGGAGGAGGGGGGAAAGAGAGGAGGAGGGGAGAGGAGTGGAGGAAGAAATGGGAGGAGGGGAGGAGTGGGGGAAGGAGGGAGGGAAGGAGGGGAGGGGGAAGGAGGGGAGGGGGGAATGAGGAAAGGAAGGGAGGAGGAGGGAGGAAGGAGGAGGAGAGGTAAGGGGGAGAAGGAGGGGTAGGGGGAGGAGGGGATAAAGGGAAGGCGGAGGGAAAGGGGGGAGGAGGAGGAGGGGGAAAGGGGGAGGAGGAAGGAGGGGAGGAGGAAATGGGAGGAGGGGAGGAAGGGGGAAGGAGGGGAGGAGGGAGGGGAAGGGGGGAGGAGGAGGGGGAAATGAGGAGGAGGAGGAAGAAGGGGGAGGAGGAAGAGGGGGGAGGAGGAAGGGTGGAGGAGGAGGGGAAGGGGAGGAGGATGAAGGGGAAGGGGGAACACTAGCAGAATGTTAACTTACAGACTGCCTTTGGCCTCCTCTGCGGCCATGTGTCTGTCTGCATGTAAAGCTTCCTGTCTGTGTCCCTGAGAAGTGGGCTGAGAGTGTGGGGTCTAGACGGCTCCAGGGAGTCCTTGGGTGTGGACGGACCAGGCCAGAGAGACCTGAGAAAGAGCAGGCCGAGAAGCTGGATTCTTTCCTCAAGCTTAGAGGATAAAGACAAACACTAAGCAATACTTGAATTACGAGTATGTGAACAAAAAGAAACATCCAGAATAATTGTTCCAAAGACAACTGAAGCTCATCTGTCTTAGTCTTCGGTCGCACAGAGATGAGTCAGCCTGGCTTGAAGCACAGGGTTGGGCAGGTGTCTTAGTCCAGGTTCCCTACAGAAGTAGAGGAACAGCAATCCCATCAAAACAACACCAGAATTCTTCACGGAGCTAGAACAACAATCCCAAAATTTGTATAAAACCACAAAAGACCCCGAATGGCCAAAGCAATCTTGAAAAAGAAAACCAAAGCAGGAGGCATCGCAATCCCAGACTTCAAGCTATACTACAAAGCTGTAATCATTAAGACAGTATGGTACTGGCATAAGAACAGACATTCAGACCAATGGAACAGAATACAGAACCCAGAAATGGACCCACAAATGTATGGCCAACTAATCTTTGACAAAAGAGGGAAGAATATCCAATGGAAAAAAGACAGTCTCTTCAGCAAATGGTGCTGGGAAAACTGGACAGTGACATGCAGAAGAATGAACCTGGACCACATTCTTACACCAGACACAAAAAGAAACTCAAAATGGATGAAAGACCTAAACGTAAGACAGGAAGCCATCAAAATCCTAGAGGAGAAAGCAGACAAAAACCTCTCTGATCTTGGCCACAGCAACTTCTTACTCAACACGTCTCTGGAGGCAAGGGAAACAAAAGTAAAAATGAACTACTGGGACCTCATCAAAATTAAGGAAACAATCAGCAAAACTAAAAGGCAACCGACAGAATGGGAGAAGATATTTGCAAATGACATATCAGATGAAGGGTTAGTATACAAAATCTACAAAGAACTTATCAAACTCCACACCCAAGAAACAAATAATCCAGTAAAGAAATGGGCAAAAGACATGAATAGACACTTCTCCAAAGAAGACATCTAGATGGCCAAACGACACATGAAAAAACACTCAACATCACTCATCGTCCGGGAAATACAAATCAAACCCACAACGAGATACCACCTCACACCTGTCAGAATGGCTAACAACTCAGGCAACAACAGACGTTGACGAGGAGGTAGAGAATCATCCTCTGACGAGGATGACGAGGATCTCTTTTGCACTGTTGGTGGGAATGCAAGCTGGTGCAGCCACTCTGGAAAACAAGATGGAGGTTCCTCAAAAAATTAAAAATAGAACTACCCTACGACCCAGCAATGGCACTACAAGGCATTTATCCACGGGTACAGGTGTGCCATTTCGAAGGGGCACACGCACCCCAGTGTTTATAGCAGCACTTTTGACAATAGCCAAAGTATGGAAAGAGCTCAAATGTCCATCGGTGGATGAATGGATAAAGAAGGTGTGGTATATATATACAATGGAGTATTACTCAACAATCAAAAAGAATGAAATCTTGCCATTTGCAACTACGTGGATGGAACCGGAGGGTATTATGCTCAGCGAAATTGGTCAGAGAAAGACAAATATCATGTGACTTCACTCATAGGAGGACTTTAAGAGACAAAACAGATGAACATAAAGGAAGGGAAGGAAAAATAATATAAAAACAGGGAGGGGAACAGAAGAGACTCTTAAGTATGGAGAACAAACCGAGGGTTACGGGAGGGGTGGTGGGAGAGGGGACGGGCTAAGTGGGGAAGGGGCATTAAGGAACCTACTCCTGAAATCGTTGTTGCACCATATGCGACCTAACCTGGATGTGAATTAAGAATAGAGATATAAATTAATTAATCATTTTTATTCAGGCGCTAACAGACTGGATGACGCTCGCCCACGGGACGAAGGGCAACCTGCTTCCTCAGAGTCTACCCACTCTGAAGTGTCGCTCTCAGGCAGAAACACGCCCACGTGGAACGCAACATTCACCGTCTCGGTCCCCCCTCACCAACCTGGCCCGGAAACACACCCCCTTAAACCAAACCCAATCTCTGAAGAGTGCCAAGGCTCTAATCCCGCCTGACACGATCCCGGCCAACCTAACAGAGCTGCCCTGCGTGCAACCAAAAATGCACCGACCTTTGCCCCAGATGGGTGTGTCACATCATCAGTTGGTGTTTACTCCTCCCTTGAAACCCTGGGGCTGAAATACTGACATGAAGTTAATACACCAAATAAGAGAGAGGGAAGAGAACAAGGATCTTTTATAACTATGCTTATTTACCTATTTTTTTAAAATATAAAGCGTAGGTTTGTTTCACAGGTTGCACACACAGCCCCAAGCATATCCACGAAAAACTCAGGAGCACCACACGTACAGCCCTCGTTCCCGTACCTGGTATTTAGAGCACCCTTCGTCCACCACATGCTCTGAGCTCTCTTCGCCTCAGCACTTCGGTCGGTCACGGTTCTCTGCCTGGTGGGGTGACCCAAACCTTCTTTCCCAAAGGGTCTGGGCCATTGGTGGTCCTGCGTGGGGTGGGATGTTGTGGTTTTCCACCGGCATTCATCACAGACGCTCTGTAGGGATCTCCCGAGCTCCACACGTGATCTCCCTCAGCGCCGTTGTAGAATCACAGTCCAACGTCCCCGCTGCAGTCAGCCCACACCCGCCAACACCGTAACCCCCGGTGCCTGTTGATTCACAGGCATGAGGCCTCCAGAGTGGCTGGGAGGCAGTCTCAGCATCCAGTTCAATGGAACCTTCTGCTTCATCTGGAACGAAGACCTCTTGGCCAGTAGAGCAAAGGTCTGGGAACAGGAAGCAGAAATCTGAGGGATGGGTCACTAAAGGTGATAATGAGTGGTGTCACCCCATGGCCGGACAAACCCCGCCTTCCCCAAGCAAGCTCCAAAAACAAAGGCATAGCATTCAAGAGAAAGGTTATAGTGCATTCCCCTCCCGTGCTCGGGGACACAGAGGCGATGTCACGGATCGCTGGAGAAATTAACTTTGAGCTTCTTCCCAAGAAAGTGAGGAGATTCCACCTTTTAAATACATTTCTAGTTATCTTACGAACTGAGACATTAACGTGTAGCTAAACACTGGAGGCCAGAAGCCGTAACTCCTCCTATCCCCTCGGTTTACAGACGGGGAAGCTGGGGATAATTGTCCTGCTCAGCGTCATGACATGTTGATGTCGACGCTGGGGCCAGGACTCAGCACCCCTCACCCCCGTCGGAGAGCCCCAGTGAGAACTGCTGAATCGTGACCGTTGTGCTTGACACGTGCTCCTTATGAAGAAGATTGAAAAGCCAGTTAAAAATCCACACTCAGCCTCGATTCCCCATTTGTGTTTGTCGAGGAAACACGTCGAAGTTATTTTCAAGATGTAACAGCAGCTCCTGAGGTATCGGGACCCTGAACACTCCCTGACCTATATTATTATCTCGGCTGGGGGCATGCTGCCCCAGGTGTGTTCTCACGTCGGCCTTCAGTGCCCTTCCTGCCCCGAGGGAAGGGAATGTGCTTCCCGAGCGGATGAGGGGAGCCGGTCACCAGGTTGCCAACGGCCGCCCGCGGTGTCACCCGGCCGTATGCCTTGTCTCCTCACGGCGGCCGCATCCCCCGGACCCCGGGAGCCAGAGGGTGCTCTCCGATGGGGGACTTGGCTGTCACTCGGACCTGAGTGTGAGAGCACCCTCGTTCCCACCGGGACGGAAGCACGGCCGCGGCCCGCAGTAACACGCAGGAAGCCACCGTCACGGCACCACGTTCCGGATGCTTCCGTGGGCAACTCCCGTGGCGATGGCAGGAGTAACTGCGAAGAGATCAAGACATGACGAGTTTAAGGACCCTCCAGGATCTCCCCACTAGACAGTGTCGAGCTAGCGCTCGAGTCCAGTTGTTTCAACCCTCAAAACTCAACGTTTTCATCACTGCCTCTTGCATAATCACTACCTGAGCAGCCTCTGAGGTCCGAGCCAGGGGATGGCGGCATTGACGTCTTGTGCTTCCCTAAAAAGTCCAAGATGCCAACTTCACGTCCGGGAAGCGCCCCCTTAGGTCATAAAGACTAAAACCTGGGTGGCACCGCCATCGTTCCCAGAGGCGCCCGCGTTGTGTGGAGCGCAGGGGAGGGGACCCAATACCCACCGTCTGCGTGCACTTCTTTGCTCCACGTCGTCACCAAATGGGAGGAGACAGTGCGGAGGACTCAGTCTTGCTTTGTTCCAGAGAGGATTAAGGTGACCTCAAGTTCAACCGAGTTCCGTAAGTTTGGTACGAGATGGAAACATTAAATAGTCATGACTATGAAATGTCAAAACGACCGGTAGAAATGATGCGACGAGGTCCACGACTTAAAGGAGAAGGTGCCCCTCTCCTCTTGAAGAGCCAGACTTCGGTGTATTTTCATTTTCATTTCTTTTCTTCCAATTCAGAGTAGAGTTCACGCAGGGGGAGGGGCTTTAATTTTGTATCATCACAAAATAACACGCGAGCACTGTGGAAAGTGTAGAAGGTGCGTTAAACCCAGAAGGAGGCAGCAGGGAGGCGAGGGGCGTGGAGGCATCTTAGTGTGGCTGTGCAGACGGCACATTTTGCTGGCTCTCCCACAGCGGTGTGTGTGTGTTTACAAATGAGGCACCTGATGGTGAAGCCGTTTGAAATTGAGGCTTTTCACATAATAGACGTATCAACAACTTCTTCCCATAAAACACTGGCTTTCGATCTGATAATTTGAAAACAGACTTCCTGGTATGCTAGAAATAAACCCAATACAATTTTTATGTTAAAAAATTTTTTTAATGTTTATTCATTTTTTGAGAGAGAGAGACAGAGTGTGAACAGGGGAGGGGCAGAGAGAGAGAGAGAGAGAGAGAGAGAGAATTTGAAGCACGCTCCAGGCTCTGAGCTGTCAGCACAGAGACTGACGTGGGGCTTGAACCCATGAGCTGTGAGATCATGACCTGAGCTGAAGTCGGAGGCTTAACTGACTGAGCCACCCAGGCGCCCCAAAGCCGTAACAATTTTTAAGGTAATAAGAGGAGAAGAATAAATTAAGGTGAGAAAAGGTCATGTTTTTCGCATGGTTCTCAAACCACACTGCCGTTCTGGAACCTGCCTTCGAAAGTGTTTATGGGCCTCAATTTCAACACTTTATGACATTTCGCAGCAGCCAGGTGCCCTGGAGACAGAAAGGTGGCCGGCATTTCTTCCAACAAAACGTCTTTGCTGGGACACAGCTTTCGTGGGAGCGACTCCGCGGCTGGTCAGGTCAGGAATTCCTGAACGGAACCTTGTGTCCTGGGGATGGTGGGGCCGAGGTCAGGGGTCCAGGAGGTGCAGACGCACTCGGGCGGGAGAAGGCCTGCCTCGCTGGGAGCTGGGGCGCCCTGGGTCCGCGCCCGGCCCTGGGAGAGCGGACCGGGCAGACCCTTCCGCAGTGCCACGTCGGAGACTCGTCGCCTTGGTCCTTCCCGCCGCACCGTGAGGGATGGCAGACGGACTGTTGTGTTACCCTCCCCGCTAAATTCGAAAGGTCTGGACGTTACCACGCTCTGGCCATAACACCTAGAGGTACTCGTTTCTAGACTCACACGTCTTTGTCTCTAAAACTGAGTGTGCGTTTTCATCCTGACGAGGGGCCGGGGGGTCTTGTCACACGCGGCAGAGAAGGAGACCCTCTGGGGTCAGCGCGTGGCTATGGCCGGCGGGTCCCCATCACGCTGCCCACTGCTGGCCACCCACCGGCCTCCCCCCGCCCCCGGCTGGGGTGCTAGAAGGTACTCGGGGGTGTTTGTTCAGTGAAGGCTTCAAAAGCCTCCAAGTCTGTTACCGCCCGCGGTTCCTTCCCTCAACCTCCAGCTGTGACCCCACCCAGACGCCTTCCTGATCTCTGTCCCTAAGTGCTCCTCATCCGGAAGCCAGCCCGAGCGAGTCCCTGAGAGGTACACAGCACGCGACTGTCTGGCTGGCGTGGGGCCACTGGGGCCTCCGTTCCCAGCCCTCACCCTGCGGGCCCCCGCTCGCCGGGCCTCTGGGCGAGTGAGAGTTGGGGGGATGGCTGTGTTCGCCTGTCTCCCCACTTGGGTGAGCTTTGCACGCGGACCGGCACCACAGGGAGGCTGCCCTTTATGGCTGCCCTTTCAACACCAACGCCTCGTGGCTGTCACGGGAGGCAGCTTCCTGACCCCTTCACTGGAGAACCTGACACCCCTTTTGGCTCCCTTTTCTGCTCCAAAAAAAAGCACAAAAGCGGATATACCTCTGCAGACGTATGTCATTGACTTCACCCGTGTAGCCACCGAAGTCATTCACCCTGCAAAGCGCATCACGCAAGTCCTGGCCGAACTTGCTGACCTGAGGCTCCAGGCGGGGAAGGGGACGAGGGCACCTGGACACACGGAAAGTGGAGGGTGAGGTGGGCAGGGGCAGGCCCCTTACCTGCAGAACCGGGCGCCCGGCACGTGCACTGTCCCACAGCATCAGTGCTACCTTGAGACGGACGCCTCGTGGGCGGAGCCTTCTCCCCAGTCACACACCTGCCCCGCCCAGCACACACCTGGCCTGTGGCTCCGTGGGTGCCTACGGAACAAGTGTATTAATAAAATAGCGAAATTATGAACAAGCATTTGGAGTAATTCAATAAACGATCAGGCGGGCTTAGAGCCTGAGTGGTAACGAGCCAGCATCACTCCACAGAGGGGATTCTGTGACTTCTTTTCTCTGTGTAAACTTATAGTCTAAAGAGAAAACAATTTCCAAATCCTTCTCCGGTGAGTCAATAACCATCCCTCCAACGGTCACCACGGAGGCTCAGACAAAGCTTCCTCTTATCAGAGAAGCTATTTCGAAATCAATAAGCTTTGAAGGGAGGGGGAGGGGGCAGGCAGGTGATTCTGACACGAGGTCAGAAGGGCTGGAGAACAACAGACACCCTGCCAGTCGTCACCCACAGACAGACACCGGGTGGCACGTCCCATGGCCCCGGGGCCACTGACGGTCAACAAGCACAGCCGTCTCTGCTGGTCTCGAGGACTCACTTGGCTCTGTGCCCACCAGACTTCCCAGTAGGTTTGTTTGAGTTCTTTAGAAAAACAAGCTAATGGTTAGTTCTACCCCCAAACCCCAGGCCTGGGGAGGTTTGCTTGTAACAAATAACTACGGGAGGGTTCCAGCCCGTCAACTGTTGTTTAGAGGGTTACGACCTGTGCCCGTCTCGAGAATTTGTTTCTACTTGCTGTTCCATTGATGTATTTCCCAAAGACCATCGCATTTTTCAAGTTGTATATTTTTAACGTAAACTACACTCAGCGAACTTCATCTGTGACATACATTGAGGTGACTACGGAGCGCAGAGGCACGCCGGCCTCCGAGGGGACAGGGACTTATTTTTCAGCCTGGCGACGGCATCTAGGGCCGTGGGCATCAGGTCCCCGCAGGGCTCTGAGGGCACTGACACAGGGTGCATGGAGCGCATGAGCACATCGACAGGGGCAGGGGGAGGCGGTTCTGAATTCTGCCCTCGGCTGTCGGGTTGTGTCCCCAAGAGCACGGTGGGGCCAGCGGATAACAGGGATCTCGTCATCAGCCTTAACGATAATGGCTCCAGCCAGTCCTTTGGCATCACCAAATGCACTGTGACCGCTTTCCAAAATGTCACGCCGGTGGGCGGGCGGTAAACCCAGCACTGATGTGGGTCAGCGTATAGAGCCCGGGCCCAGAGTTAACGTCCCGACCTTGCCGAGAAGCTTGCCAGGCAAGAGCCACTTACCTCCTGCCCTGTCCCCTCCGTCTGTCCCTGGGAGACCAGGGTCGCTCCTTCGTCCGGGAGCCATTCGGGTGGATGAAAATAATTGCACTGCTCGTCATAAAGCTGACACAGTATGTAAGCCATGCAGGAAAGCCCCGTCAAACAAATGCCAGACAGACAGACTGGTCATGGACCAGTGGGCAGGAAATAGAGACCAGTGTCTCTGGCCCCGTGAACTTGACCTCCGGATGCAGTCGCAGTTCTGACCGCTGTAATACCCGCCATTCATATTTCGGTCACGTCTTGATAAACGAAGGAGCCGAAAACTGACCTAGGTTGGTACGTGTCCAAGGATCTTTGCTTTCCAGAGCAGCTTTCCAGGGATCGATCATTTCCCAGGAAATCGCTTTCAGTCGAGGGATTGGCCCCTTCAGTGACGTTTCTTTCCCACGAATGAATTACAAAATCTTCCTGTTAAGAGCCCTCATTGCGCGGAATGCCTTACCCTATTTGCAGTCTCAGAAACAGCCAGTACCGGCCACGTCCCACAAACTCTGCTCGCACTATGGCCGCAGGCATCTTGGACGTGCAGCCGCCCCACCTTTACTGTGACGTGTAAAGTCCTGCACGTGAACATCCTTCATCCCTGCGAACCCGAGTGACGGCGTGCTCGTGCCTGACAGTTCTCAGCTCCCTAGGAGTGATTTTGTTCGGCTGGGAAATAACACAGACTCTGTAGGCACCTGGCTGTGGGTTCACGCCTTCGTCACCGGGCACTCCCTGACCCTCAGTTTCCTCCTCTGTCCTCACTGGTCCGTGAAGCCTGAACTGAGGCGACACACGACATGCTGGTCACAGGAGACAAAGGGCTGACTCCAGTCTACCAGGGCATACAGATGGCAACTAAACATTGCCTCGCCACTGGGGTCCTCTGCTTTCGGCTAGCCCACGTGCCCATGAATGCGCGTTGAGCACGGGGGCGCGTCCCTGTGACTCTGGGCGCTGAGAGCTGGTGAGCGATATTCTCAATTCCCGGATCCAGAAGAAGTCCCTGCTCGGCCCTGGTTGCGGGAAAGGCACCGGTCGGGTGTTCAGGCTGCAAACCGTGTCCCCCGCTTCCAAGCGCACGGGCTCACATCCCCATAAACTACCCTCCCTGCTTCGCAAACACGCAGCGTCGACGAGCTGTTTGTGGCTCATTAGATTCAGTCCGTGGGAGGAGAATAAACACTCCACTTACTTCCAGTTGTGTATGTTTTTAAGAAACAGCGCTATGCCTGCCACGTTAGGGGACACTTCCCGTGACGCGTGATCCCGAGAGCCGCCTTGAACTTCCCAGAGAAGGCAGCTCTGTCCAGACGTTGTCACGGTGAGTCTGACATCAGCTGCCTCTCGGCTTAGGCTTTTTTGTGGGAACCGGTTCCCGTTATCTTTTCATGAGTCACGCTTCTTTGCCCAAAGCCGTGCAGCTTTGAAGGCCCCGAGGGCACTCGGCCCCAGGGCCGGGATTGTTTGAGCTCGGTGGGCGTGTAAGAGGCACGCTTTTGTTCCCAGGCTTGACTGGCTTCTTCCAGCAGCAGAAACCACTTTCGGGCCCCGGGCCGCTGCTCCCATGTCAGGAACGGCCACGCCAAGGGCCTCGGGAACAGAACATCCCAGCCTGTAACAAGGCCGGGGCTCCGGAGACGCTCGTGCCGTCGTGGGCCTGGGCTCAGGACAGACACCTGGCTGGACACGGCAAGGATGGGCCCGTCATCTGACCCCTGCCCTCCTGGGCGAGGCTGTGAGGGAGGTGAACGGGGGGACCTCTTGCTCATTGAGACGCCACCCCAAAACATCGCCACGGCTGGGTGTATACGCACGGGCTGTCACCGTCCTCGTAGCTCGGTCCCGTGAGGAGGTGAGAGGCCTGGGCACCGCGAGACCCCCAGGCCCCAGGAGAGCGGGGTGCGGCGGGGGAGGGTTGCAAGCCCGAAGTCGCCGGCTGGAGGGTCTCTGCCAAACGTGGATCCACGCCGTGGCCGTACAGCACTTGCATTTGCCTGCCGAGAGGCGGGCGCCCCACGACAGCGTTTCAAACATCCAGCGCCGAAAACACAGCCCGTTGCTTTACGACACGTTTTCTCCAAAGTCAGAAATGGGGCGGCGGGCTTCTCGGTGAAGACCGTGCCTGCACTCACTTCTGTCCTGAAACTACCTCCGGACCCGGAGCCCTCGTCACAACCTCGCTCGGCCGAGGGGTGTAAGCTGTGGCCCGAAATCCCCCTCGGGGGACTAAGGAGCACGGGCACCGTAAAGGGGATGCGGTGCGGCCCGCAGGGACAGGAACGGTCAGTGAAACCCGGACAGCGTGGCGGTGAAAGTTCCCAGGCAGAGGGAGCCACTGTCCCGCCTTCCTCAGGGGCAGGAACGGGGGCCCAGCAGGGACGCCTGTGTTAGTCACTGGAGCACGGTGACATGGGCAGAGGCTGGGGAGGCTCCGAGGGGGGCGGCCTCCCTCGGCTTCACACGAGCACCCGCGGGCACAGGCGGGCGGGCGGGCGCCGTCTCCGTCCAGGCTTCCGCAGTTTCTGTCCCCTTCATTAGCGCCAGTGTCCTTGTCACTCGCTTCTACGAGTTCATGCGGATGGAGGGGAAGGCCGGGCAGGGGGAGGTGGAGGGGAAGGCTGGGCAGAGCCTCCAGGAGGCGGCCCCCTGACAGCAGAAACCCTCGGGGAAGCCTCTGTGTTTCACGGGAAGAGAAGACCTTTCCCCCCTCCCTCCTGTCCTCGTCCAAACTGCCCTCTTTCCTTGTTCCCATTTTATGCGTCTGTGTCCGGCACTCCGTGTTCTCGGGGATTCCTTCCACCTCCCTGTGGTTTGCAAGTGTTAGCCGGTGCAGGGGACCTCACTGAGGGGTGCACACCAGGGCTGAGGTGGGGGACAGGACAGGACGCGGCCTCTGGCTCCCATGCAGGCAGGGAACGGGAGCTGTGGGCGGAGGCAGGCCTAACGGCCAGATCTGCGTGTGGCCCCGGAAGGCAGTGCCGCACCCGCGTTGGGCCCCTGGTCACCGCTCTGGACTCTCTGCGAGAGCCGGGGCACGACGACCTTGGCCTTCTTCCTTCACACTCCGGGCAGGGCAGTGTTTTGCCCTGGACTGCTCCAGGACGCAGGGGTGGAGCTGGGACGCAAGGCCGGCCTACAGGGGGGTGCAGGGAGAGGGAGGCCACCGGCCGACTGAGCGCTGCCTCCTCAACACCCAGTGTGGACGGCTGGGGGCCCAGGGCTCCGCGGCAGGAGGGGGACCAGCCCTGGCTAGGGGCCCTGCCCGGGCGCCGCACGGAGGGACCTCGGCCTCCTCCACCTGTGCACTGCCCACAGGCAAGGGACCTACCAGGGCACCCCACCCCCCCGCCCACCCCCTTGACTGATAAACTGAGCTCCCACACCCAGGATCTGGGAGTTGCTGCCCAGTGGCCCCGGTCTTGGGCTTGGCCGGCCTGTCCGGCTGCTAAGGCCCACCAGGCTGCCGGCACGTGCACCCCAAGTCCCAACGGGGGTCCCGGGGGAGGTTTGGGGCGCTGGGAAGTGAGCACTGGGCCGAACACGCACGCGGGACTCCAGCACTGTTGTTTGGAGGTCATGAGAGACCAAGCAAAGCCCACAACCCGCAGCCAGCTTCCTTTGAGGTGATGGAATGTTCTGGAACTAGACAGAGCTGGTGGTTGTACAGCACGGTGAACATGCTGAATGCCATGGAATCGTTCCATTGAAAACGGCTGAGTTTCTCTTATGTGGATGCACATCCATAAATTATTATCTGAGCAGCAGCTTGTCTCCGTGCATCACTAACCCATGAACCACGGTGGCTCTGGAGTCCTCCCCCACCCCCACCGCCATCCGGAGCCGGTGCCGGCCGGCTGAGCGGGGCTGCGTTCCCCGGCCGTTCCCACGTGATCCCCTCTTTGCTGTCGACGGCGAGCACGTTACGGGCACGTGTGGACGCTCGCCGGGTCACTGCCTCCCGTCCTCGTCAGGAGTCCCCGAGTTTAAACCCCCCTGTGAACGCGTATCGGTAGGTACGTGAGGAAGGTTCTGTCCACCTAAGGGTGTCGCATCCCGGGAGGCAGCCAAGTTCCGGAGCTCCCCCCCAGGTCCCCTTCTGTGCGACGGGGATCTCTTTCCTGCCGAGAAAGGACGCCGCGGACCAGCCGGAGGAGACAGACGCCCTGCACCGCAGACCGCGCGGGGGTCACCCGCGGTGTCCGTCACCTCCAATCTCCGCGCAGCGCCCGAGACCGGCAGCTCCGTCCACCGGACTCAGAGGGGAAGCCGCCAAGCACCTGCTTCCTCTGTCCCCTCCCCCAGCCGTGCTCGCAGGCTTCCCTCCCCCTCCTGTCTGGGGGGCGTGTCAAAGTCACATCTGGCCCAGAGCAGAGCCACCCGCGGAGGGTCAGATCAAGCATCGGTTTGGCGGGAACCGCTTTGCCTGCCCGGATCCCCGAGCCCCGGGGCCGGGAGGAGCCGCACCACCGCCCGGGGTGTGTGTGCAAGGTGGCGGGTGCAGAGCCCATGCGCTGCCTGGGCCCTCAACCCGATGCGCAAAGGGAACAAGTCGTCTTTATTTTTTAAATGTCTATTTATTTACTTTTGAGAGAGTGCAAGTGAGGGAGGGACAGAGAGGGAGAGGGAAACAGAGAATCCCAAGCAGGCTCTGAGCTGTCAGCGCGGAGCCTGATGCAGGGATCGATCCCACCACCCTGGGATCACGACCTGAGCCAAAATCCAGAGTCGGACGCTCAACTGACTGAGCCCCCGAGGCGCCCCAGGTCGTCTTTATTTTGCTGAACTAATAGGGACGTGGGGATGTAGCTTCATAGTCCTCGTCAGTGTGAATCCTGTGACCCCAGTAACTCAGTGCTCCCCCTGGTAACGCTCAGTCTTTGGGGGGCTCATTCCCTTGGCTCCCCTCCACACTCAAAGATTACATCAGGGTCAAAGGAGTAGCTCGTATGACCTTCACGCCTGCCCTGTCCTCTGCACCCTGCTTGGCCCAGCTCAGGGCTCATGACCAGGCTGTAGTCAGGCTCCGGACCCCTCCCTGGCCTGGTTTTCCTTGTCACCTGCAGGCCACGGGCCCCTCTGCTGGCCACGTCCCTTCTGCTGGCCACATCCTTTCTGCTGGCCACGTCCCCTCTGCTGGCCATGTCCCCTCTGCTGGCCATGTCCCTTCTGCTGGCCACGTCCCCTCTGCTGGCCATGTTCCCTCTGCTGGCCACGTCCCTTCTGCTGACCATGTCCCTTCTGCTGGCCGTGTCCCCTCTGCTGGGGACGTCCCCTCTGCTGGCCATGTCCTTTCTTCTGGCCACATCCCCTCTGCTGGCCACGTCCCCTCTGCTGGCCATGTTCCCTCTGCTGGCCATGTCCCTTCTGCTGGCTATGTCCCTTCTGCTGGGCACATCCCCTCTGCTGGCCATGTCCCTTCTGCTGGCCACGTCCCCTCTGCTGGCCACGTTCCCTCTGCTGGCCATGTCCCTTCTGCTGGCCACGTCCCCTCTGCTGGCCATGTCCCCTCTGCTGGCCACGTCCCCTCTCCTGGCCACGTCCCTTCTGCTGGCCACATCCCCTCTGCTGGCCATGTCCCCTCTGCTGGCCACGACCCTTCTGCTGGCCACGTCCCCTCTGCTGGCCATGTCCCCTCTGCTGGCCACGTCCCCTCTGCTGGCCACATCCCTTCTGCTGGCCACATCCCCTCTGCTGGCCACATTCCCTCTGCTGGCCACGTCCCCTCTCCTGGCCACATCCCCTCTCCTGGCCATATCCCCTCTGCTGGCCATGTCCCCTCTGATGGCCACGTCCCCTCTCCTGGCCATGTCCCTTCTGCTGGCCATGTCCCTTCTGCTGGCCACATCCCCTCTGCTGGCCACGTCCCCTCTCCTGGCCATGTCCCTTCTGCTGGCCATGTCCCCTCTGCTGGCCACGTCCCCTCTGCTGGCCACGTCCCCTCTGTTGGCCATGTCCCTTCTGCTGGCCATGTCCCTTCTGCTGGCCATGTCCCCTCTGATGGCCATGTCCCCTCTGATGGCCATGTCCCTTCTGCTGGCCACGTCCCTTCTGCTGGCCACGTCCCCTCTCCTGGCCATGTCCCTTCTGCTGGCCATTTCCCCTCTGCTGGCCATGTCCCCTCTGATGGCCACGTCCCCTCTGCTGGCCATGTCCCTTCTGCTGGCCATGTCCCTTCTGCTGGCCACGTCCCCTCTGCTGGCCACATCCCCTCTGTTGGCCATGTCCCCTCTGCTGGCCACGTCCCTTCTGCTGGCCACATCCCCTCCCAGCTCATGAGGATCCTGCCCCAACTGTCTCTGGTCCTCTTCTCCTTGCCTCAGGGACCGAGGACAAGACCCGGGCTCCCCCTGAGCCTGTGTGCCCCAGTAGACCTGAGGGGCCAGGAGAGACACTGGGCTCCCAGACTGCCCGGTCCTGTGAGCCCCCTGGTTCCCGCTGGGCCTGGTGGGAGCAGGCCCTCCGGGCTTCAGCAGCCCTCAGCTGCCTTCCCTCCGCCTTTCTTTGGGTCTCAGCAGCTCTGTCCTCCTCCTCCTCCCTTGGCTCCTGTCCCTTCACTGTCCAGTCACTCCCAGGATCGAAGGGGGCTCCTTCCCCCAGCCCCTCCCGCCTCGGTGCCGGCGCCTCCGTGATGTGAGCCCCCCCAGCGTGTTTACCCACGAGTGCAGACAAGGAGGCTGAGTGTCGCCCCCACACGCTCCCTGCCTCGGGGCCCCGCTTCCAAGCTTAACGTGACTTCACATCCCCATCCGACGGTGGGACGCGGACTATTCCTTCCCTCTCTCCACCCCGCTTCCGTAATAACCTTTATCCCTGGAGGCCGTCACAGGTTAGCGGTGGTCTCATCGTGCGAAGTGGACCGCGTGTCCTGCCACCGAGTGCAAGGCTCGCTCTGCAGGGGGAGGGGTGCACGTGGCCCCGCCGGGGTCCTCCCGGCGCTCAGGGCCCCCGGCCCCACATCTCCCCACCTTCAACACAGCACCCGAATCTCTTTACTTGGAGCAAAGGTTCTGTCCCAGTCAGAGCTACAGCACTGACCCCCCGCCCAGGGGACACAGCACCTGCATTCACCCCGAAACATTTGTCCGCATTAACCGCGTGACGGGGAGTGTGTCTCATTCCGCACAGACTCGCACTCGGGGCCTGGGGCGGGTGTCGCCGGCAGGAGCACGGGGTGCAGGAGCACCGCGGGCACAGACAGGCGGGGTGAGATGGGTCTCAGCGGCGGGGGCAGGACAGACAGCGGGGGCCTAGAGGCACCAGAGAATCCGAAGGGCGTCGCGGATCTACTGTCCCTGGAGCTCCGCCACAACGCTCTGATTCAGGAAACCTCACCTCCGTGTGAGAACTCAAAACCACATTGAGTGACACAGTCCGTAAACTTGATTTTCTCAAAATCTCCGTCACATGTGACTCACAGGAGCCCCGGAGAAAAGGTGCGACCCTGACGGTGTCCCGGCTCCCCTGCCCCTCGCTTCCTTCCGTGCCCCGGGCCGCGGACGTGACCAAGAACTTCCACCAGCTGAGAAGTGGAAGGACAGTGGCAGGAAGCGGCCTCGTCCCCAGGTCCCCGCGCGTCCCCGTCTGTGGTGAGGGTCAGCCCGGGGCAGGCGGCGGAGACGCGAGCCCACTGGGGTCAGGAAGCGGGTAGAGGGTGTTTCACCCACGGCTTCCCTGACCTCCCAGCACACCGTCCGGCAAGCCCTCCCGCACACCCCGGACGGAGCCCCCTCCTGCCCCCGAGGCGACGGAGGATGCTGGGGGGTCGCTTAGTGAAGGGACCAGCCCCCCATGTGCCTCCAGGGAGAGTCCAGTAAGACGACCTCCATCACCAGCTCTGAGTCAGCCGCCTGCCTCCCGAAGAACCAACCGCCTGACCCCCTCCCCCACTCCCCATCCCATCCCGCTCGCTCTCACCGCGGAGGGGATTCTCCTACCGCGGACCCAGGTCCCTGAGAATCGGGGGTAGTTTACGATCCTCGTAGGGGTGGATCACCAGCTTCCAAGGCCGTGGGTAGAGTGGCCGGGGGGCGGCAGGACAAGGCGTGGGCGTCCGTGCGCGGCTGACCGTCGCGACTGGGTCAGCATCGCCCGCGTTACCGCGGATGTGGTGCATCTAGCCCACGTCTCTTAATTTGGAAACAAGGGATCTGTAGCAAAGCTTCAAGAGCATTCTCTGGTTCGCTTTTTTCCCTAGTCTTGTTGTGTTTCGAGGGCATAAGGAATTACTGATCCAACCGATAGTACATACACGTAAGGTCCGTGCTGAATTTTGAACACGGATAGCTGAGATTCAAAACTCAGGCTGTAGATTTAGTGGCTCATAGGACCAATGAACTGGGCGACTGTGTATAGATTGATCTCGTTTGTTAAATAAAAAAATAGTGCCCATAAGAAGGCTGGTAGAGCTGACACTCATTATTAGCTCTGGAAGGGAAAAAACTCAATTTCCGTGAAATGCCATTCACATCCTGCCGGTATTTCTAGTGTAAGTACATTTTGTCGTTAAGATTTTAAAGTCTAATTCCACCGAAAGGATTAATAAAAACAGTCTTGTTTCTGGGACCCAGCCCCTCAAACGGGACATGACTTTGCACCGGTGGGGAGGCCCCACGATTCCCGTGCAAACATTCCACACCCTGCTGTGTCGGGTTACTGAACTCTGATGGCAAACCCTGAGTGAGTAGGATATTGTCAACCACAGGATGCAAAGTTAGGATTTGTTCTGGGAAATACTCAGCATTTTAGAGATGCTGCTTTTTGGATTTTAGTAAAATTAACATGCTTGTAAAATTCGTTGTTCTTTCAAGGATGACTCAGGAGCATGATCCTCGGGTCAGAGGGAAAAAAAACGAGACTCAACTCCCTCTCTATAGATGCCAGTTTCTAGAATCTTCAGTCCTATAAACCCATTTGTTTTCTCAACTCTCCTGATACTTGAAACCAATATAGATTTGAAGGAAGGGTAGGGGAGATCGTGAGAACGTGCGAATGTGCTTTTGTCTTTGCTCTGAAGATCGAGCCTGATGTGCCGATTCCAGAGGGAGGAGGAGACCCCAGGCCGCGCGGGAAGTCGGGGTTTGGAGCCTGGTTTTGGCTTCTGGAACCGGCAGGAGGCTGTCCCGCTGGGGGTGTCCTGCGGGATTTCTGAGCTCATGATGAAAAAAAAAAAAAAGAAAAGAAAACTCATTTAAGTAGCAACATGTAAGTTTTACCCATCCTGAGGTTTTATTAGAGTACCAGGTATGCTAAGGGTCTCCCCTTTGCACTCGATAAGTGAAGTGTGATGGCACTTTCTGGAACGAGGATGGTCCGTGTGGTTTCTGTGTCATAAATCAGTTTATGAGAGGCCTCTGGGAGCGTTAGAAATTCCTCTCGGCTTTGCTGACTGCACACAAGTTGGCCTTACACTTGGGTTGCACGGGCAGGGAGAGGAAACCAGGGCCCGGAACCCTCCAGAAGGTGCTGGCTGGGCAGAGTCGCACCGGTGCTAGACGTTAACCCCAGAGCCAGTCTGTCTGCCTCCGAATTAGCTTGCAGACCTCACCCTGCACCTTCCGAGAGGCCGTCCTGAGCGAGGGCTTTCTGCCTCCTTTCTCTTCCATCCATCACAGTTCTTGGGTGTCCTCTATGTGACCCGGGCCTTTTGTATTGCGGAACAACTGACCTCCGACGGTAGACTAGCTTCCCGTGTGCGGTCACGAAGCCCAGTCAGCATCCGCCACCACACGGCCACACACCGGTCACCTCCTCTCCACACAACACATATGGCCCCAACTTGAAGAGAGGCATTTCCGGCCTAAACCCGGGACACGGCGCCGTCAGAAGAGGCCGTCGAAGCAGGTTCCGTGGTCCCTGGCCAGCTCCTGAGTGTGCTGTGCCGCCCGCGGGGTGACCCGAGCCCCTTTGGGGCGCCCACGGGGGCAAAACTATTCCGTCGCGTGGCCGGGACATTTCCCGACTGCGTGAACCACTACTGGTGCAAAGCAAGCCCGGGTAACACCACCGGCCCCTCCACCCGCGGCGGCGCACGGGCCCCGCGTGCTCATCACCACCTCTCCCAGGAAACACAGCAACCAGCTCCCTTCAGAACGTCCTTCTGACGCGGGGAGAGTCAAGTTTGCTCGCCGTGCACGGCGTTTTCACACTCTGTGTGATGACACACCGTGGCGCCCGGAGCGCCTCGGCTGTGGCGAAGTGACAACCCCCGGTTCCCACGGACCCTCCGGCCGGGAGCTGCACTGACTTGGCCTGTTGTTTTCTCTTACCGGATGCGGTTTTCACGTGCACGTCAACCGACGGGCAAATCGTGCAGACGTCCCAGTGTCACTGCTGCCGATCAGACTGACTGGGGATTTCGGGTAGAAAGTAGGCTTTTGAGATACTGTCATCCCCGCGGTGAACCTGACGATTTCACCATATTTAATCTGCTGCCGACGGTAGCCACAAGCAAGTGTGGATTTTGGGACAGCCGCGCATGACAGCGGAGGCGAATGCGGACCACGCAGACGAGAGGCACAACGTTCATTTACTCCAAGCTTGTGCAACGGGGCGTCCGCGCCTGGCACTCGGGCAGAGGCCTGGAGGCGGAGGCGGGGGCGGGGGGGGGGGGGCTTTGTGGTGGGAATGGGGCAACCCCAGTGCACCCTGGGGGAAGCCCTGGGCCCGGGGCGGCAGGTGGGGTTACGAGGAGCGGGGGTCCCACGTGGCCGGGCAGGGCACACATCTGGCCTTCTCCGGCTGCCCCCGAGTTGGAAGGGCAGAAGCAGAAATTGGGGCTGCCGTCGGTTACTCACCGAGCCCGGCCATTGGGGGCCGATCGCTACCGGGGTCACCGTTTCGCCCTAGATGGTCACTAGAGATGGGGTCTGGCTTCCTACAGGTCCGATGTGTAGCCTCTGGGGCTGCTCAGGGTGGACTGTGCTTGGGTGTCCTGGGCCAGCGGCTGCGGGCTGTGCCTCAACCTTGTTTCTGCACGCGGTCTGGCCACTGGCCACCTTCTGCACTCAGTCTCCCGAAAGTGGCAAACGTAGGAAACCCGGTAAGCCAAAATCTCCATAAGCCAATATCTCCCAAAGACTCACGCGTGAGATTACTCAATCGGACATGATAGAAGACCCGTCCAGAACAGCGCGAGGGATTTTTCATGTGAGCGGCGTGGAAAGTTCGCGGATACGGCTTGAGACTCGATAGTTCCGTTAGTCTTTAAGAAAGTGTAACTTGTCAAGTTTTCGTGGGGCTTAAAAGAACACCCATCAGAACCTGAAAAGGTTATCAACGCATCTCGCCCGTCTCCCGCTACATACGTGTGCGTGTGTGTGTGTGTGCCTGGCCTTTCCTCACGTGCCTCACAGCACCCCAGGCCGGACGGCAAAGAGGCAGACACCTGACCCCAGCTGCCCTCTGTTAAGCCAGACAGAGAGCTACACGAACGTCCACCAATGCCACTCTTCTCGCTAATTTCTTCTCTCGTTTGGAAAACAAACGAGCTTTAATAAAAACTGCTTGAATAAAAAAGCTTTAAGAAAAAGCTTTAAGAAAAACATGCTATTTATGGGGCACCTGGATGGCTCAAGTGGGTGAAGCACCTGCCTCTTGATTTTGACTCAGCTCATGATCTCGGGGTTCATGAGATCAAGCCCCGCGTCGGGCTCTGCGCTGACAGCGTGGAGCCTGCTTGGGATTCTCTCTCTCCCCCTCTCTCTCTGCCCCTCCCCCACTCACGCACTGTCTCTCTCGCTCTCAAAATAAATACATAAACTTTTTAAAATATACTATTTGTGGTACCACATCATGCCTTCATTATTTTTAAATGACTTGAAATACACATTAATAAATTTTAATCTGTAATATGGTAAGCATTGGCAGTTAAATTTCACACCAACTAAAGCTCTTTGTCTCAATAACTGTAAAGTCTCCCCGGTGACTTTCAGCGGACAGCCAGGGCGCTGCCCCAGAGCATGTGACTCCAGGTGCGTGGGGACTGTGGCCCAGGCCTGCAGAAACGGGGCCCTCAGGAGCGCGCGGAGGTCCCCACCTCCCCGGGAACTCTCGGGTGTGGGCACTTCGAGAAGCTCTTGGCCCCGGGTGACCCAGGCTCGAACACTCTGCAGCCCCAGCCTGTCAAACAAGCTCACCCCCAGCCCCACGGGCTGAGCCCACGGCGTGCTGCCCCCTCGTCCGCCCCTAGGAAGAATCTGGAAGCCCTGGAGGAGCCGCCTAAGACAGGAGAGTGGCCCCAGGCGAGGTTCGGAGCAGCTCCGAGGGAGGGTTCCCGACTTTGACCCGGGGTGATTGACGTACACGGGTTCTGTGGTTCGTGCCCCCGCCGCCGCGTGGACCCGAGACAACTGTGTGCTGTGACTGAGCGTAGAGATGAGAGGGAAGGGAAGGCTTTGAAGTCACGGCCTGCGAGGTCTGCATCTGGAAACCTTGTCTCGCCTGAGCAGGAGCCAGCGGGCTGAAATCACATGCCACGCCCGTGGTTGTCCTGGCCCAGGCTGGAGTGAGCTCAGGTGTGCGCGTGTGTGCCGAGAGCTCACTGTGCTGTTTGTCTTACAAGTAAGGACTTGGAACTTCTAGAATCTGGAATTCAGATAGATGCCAGGAGGTGATGGAAAGAAATGCGCCAGGGCCAAAACCCTTCAGACAGGGCAACAGCAATAGCAGGCGGGGCTGGGCTGCAGGGGGGGTGGGGCTGGGCTGCAGGGGAAGGGGGGGCTGGACTGCAGGGGGTGGGGCTGGGCTGCAGGGGAGGGTGGGGCTTGGCTGCAGGGGAGGGCCCTGTGACATCTGAGGGTGACGCACACGCATGGCGGGCACACTAGGTGGGTCAGGTGCTGGCGGCCTGTGGGCCAGAGTCACCTGCACGCCGGGACACTGTCTTGGGGCGCCTGCATCGAGGGACGTCCCAGCATCGTCACCGACGGAAGCGGGCCGGAGCTGGCACAGTGCAAGGCATTACAGTGTTTGTGCCTTTGCTCCACGATGTAGGAACAAACACCCCTCTGTTCTGCCTTTTTTTAATGTTTTATTTATTTTTGAGAGAGCACAAGCAGGGGAGAGGCAGAGAGACAGACAAAGAGAGAGAGAGAGAGAGACAGAGCATGAGCCCAGGAGGGGCAGAGAGAGAGAGGGAGACACAGAATCCAAAGCAGCTCCAGGCTCCGAGCCGTCAGCACAGAGCCCGACGTGGGGCTCGAACTCACAAGCCGTGAAATCATGACCCGAGCCAAAGTTAGACGCTTCACCCACTGAGCCCCCCAGGCGCCCCTGCCTTTTATTTTCTAGGAAAGGGACACGGAGATATTTGCCAGATTCCTTCTGCACACAGAAGGAGCCGCACGTCTGCAACCTCATGACCGTCACCCTCTGCTGGGCCACCAGAGTCACCGATGCTGATGGGCTGATAAAAAATAGACCTTTCTTCACTTTACGGGAAAACGTCACACAAGCCTATGAACTTCACCTTTACAAGCAAGGGCTATACGCTAATAACGTTTAATTGATGATTACGGGTTAATAAAATTGGTATAAGGAATAGTTTTATAAAATACAACTGTGCCCACGTGTTCGTTACGTGCATACGGAGGGACTCTACACGCTGCTCTCCGATTCTTTGTCACCTCAGAGTTTCAAGCACACGCACACATGCACACACATGTACTCATGCACGCACGTGCACTCGTGCACACACACATACACTCCTGCACACGCGTGCACACAGGCCCCCTCCCAGAGTCCGATGTGGTCCTCCCCCTGTGGTGACACATAGGCCCTCAGAACCACCGGGAAGAGCAGACAAGAGCTAGACTCACAGCGGCGAGCGTAGGCGGCGTGCACCCCCTGCGGATCCACTTCCGGCTCCCAGACTTCAACCCTCCCCTTTGCACCCTGGCTGCAGCTCGCACCACGGAGGGCCTCCCCTGCACGTCACCCTGTCCGATGCCCTGCCGGCGGCGGCCACCTCTTGGCCTGGGGTGGGGGTGGGGTCACCCCGGCAGCACACCCCACCCTCGGGAGGAAGAAGCCATTGAAGAGGCTTATAGGGACCCTCGCTGTGGGCTCCGGGCTCTTGGTAAGGGATTCCAGGGACCCTGGTGTCTGGCATGGTCCACAAGAAGGTGCAGACCCTGGGTGGGCACATCCTCTTGGCCTCTTAAACCCCCTACCCCGTGGGGTAGGTCATGGCCGCGGAGAGGTCCCGGGTGGGGTCTGGAGAGCAGAGGCTCCTCTTGCTTGGAACCAAGGGCAGAGCTAAGGGACAGTGTCACGGCACGAATGTGTTCCTTGGTGCCCAGCACCACGAGGGTGTGGACACCGCGGGGAGACCAGGTTTAAACACGTGGAACCAGAAACTGCTCATTGAACAATTCTCCCAGTCATCAAGAGTGTAAAACTGGAGACAACTGATGTGATTTTCATTCTTACTCAAAGTAGAAGTTCCTCCGTCCAGAATGTCGTTGACAACACGGCCCGTACAATGGTGAACACATCATCCTTTCTTTTCTCTCTTGACACGGATCATGCCAAATAAAATTCACTGGAATCCCTGTGTTTATGGGGCAAAAGTGTAGCTGTGTTATACACAGCAGGTGCCTCCGTGGGCGAGTGTCCATGTTTCATGTGTCCCAGTAAACCAGAATATCTGTTGCATTTTGTCCACACATAGTCTGCAAGTTCGGCAGAAATAAGCTCTCAAATTATATACAAAACAGCATTCATTTAAAAAAAAAAAAAAAAAGACCAATTTCCAGTAGCGGTAAAGGGACTATTGGATAATCCCATCAACAAAGAGGAGTTACTATATTTACATCAAATCCAATACCTCATAAAAATGGGTGTCGTTCCCCCCACCTGCCAGCTGCCTTTCCCCAGGCTGCGTCTGCACCCCTGGGCAAGGGGGAGCCCAGGCTTGTCCTGTAGGAGCACACAGACGATCAGGGCTGTGGTCTCAGGGGACATGCTGGGCACAGGATGGGCGTGGGGACAGCTGGCACCCCACTGCTTGGGCTCCCCGTCGGCCTCGCAGTGACGGCAGCCGGTGCATCAGCCATCGGCCACACCGCTTTGCACACCCAGAAGACTGTCTTCCCTACCCCTTTCCAAGGGGGTCACTCCTGGGCTCAGACAGTTGCAGGGAGCTTAGCGAGAACACATAGGGGCCACCACGGGGGAACGTGCATGCGGGAAGCACGTGGGGTAAACTTTGACCCCGTCACACCCGGCGAAGATACTCAGAGCTCAGCTCTCAGGTGCACGCTCGGGAGTTTTGAACCACCCTCAGCCTGACGTTCACATGCGTGCACGCTCTCGTGCACACACACACGTGACACCCTCTCTGTTTCCCTCCAAACCCAATCTCTGATTGACCTGATGGCACTCGATGCATCAAAATGAACAAAATCCCATCTTCTTGTTTTAAAGGCTTGTTGAGACTCTTAGGACAGTATTTACTGCAAGAGGACGTGGGTGTGGCCAGGTGATCTTTGGGACACTTCTCAGGCCGTGGAGACCTAGTGATCCCTAGGAAGGGGGTGGGCGCGGGAAGGCCCCGCTCCTGTCACCTGCGGCCATCTCCTCCAGGACAGCAGGCTCTCCTGCCGGGCAAGGTGATTCATCACTGATGGAATTAGAACACAGTGCAGATGCCAGCGAGATAAATGTGACCGTCCTCACCCGGTAGCCGCTGAGGCCTCTGTGCTCGGAGCGCCAACCTTTGCGTACGACATGAATGTAACTCCTAATGCGAAACCATGCCGTTCGGTCCCCACAATAAACCTGTAAAGCCATAATTACTAGTAAGGTCGTCTTCTTACAAATGAGAAAACTGGGTCGCTCGTTGTCTGTGGTGACAAGTACCTTTGGGGCCAATGCGATCAGCAAAGGAGTTCACATTCCCACGCGGAGCATGAACACGCCGGGCTCGTTGGCAGGCTTGCGGAGCCGATGTGAGCGGGAGTCCCCTGGGTCCGCGGCTTTATCCACACACACTTGTCCGGTGCATCACGGAGCATCACAGAAGCACTTCGGAGACGAGGCAGCGTATTACTGCCATCTAGGTGGTTCCCGAGAGCTGGGCTGTCCTAGTCGGGGCCGATCGGGTCTGGACACCTGCAAGGAGAGGGGCGTCCCGCGAGGCCCTGAGAGCGGGCAATGCGTCTCCCTCCCCCGCACGGTGCCACTCGGGACAGGCCGAGAACCAGTCTGACCGGGTACACCCTCTGTTACCTTCAGGAATGTCCAGCTGACATTTGCCCGTTTGAAGACAATTTTACCCTCCCTATGGCTCAAAGATTAAAGATTGATCTCTTCGTTTTAAGAAAAGGAACTGGGAAGAAAAAGAAAAGACAGGAAATTGAACAATTTGGTAAAGAATGTCTGTTGTTTTGTGACTGAACTTCCGGAAGCTTTAAAGCAAGAATACAAATATGATTTCCATGATTCTGTTTCCGGAATGTGTCTATGTGGGGAAGTAGGAGACACCTGTCTGTGGTTAGGGGCCAGAGGGAGAAATGTAATGGTCTCAGGTGACTTGGTGGGGGACTCTCCAGCATTCGGTTAATAGCTCGGGCTACAATGAGCCGGGGCGGTGTACTGACTCACGCCTGTCCGGGGACAGGTCGGGTGTGGCTCAGGCTCAGGAGATGCGGCTGACCAGTGGAGGGGGGAGGGGAGGCGTTCTAGCGGAGATGTGGGGCTTTAAGAGGCACTGGGGCTGACCAGGCGTCCACTGAGCCGGGACAGGGATCCTGAGCCGGAGGCGCAGGGGTCGGCCAGCCTGGGGAAGAGAAGCACAGGAGAGCAAGAGTGAGCGTCCGACCGTGAGAGCAGAGGACAGACCCTCGCCTCCTGAGCTCACTCCCCAGCTCCGCTGCTCATTCCTTGTCCAGCTCATTCCCTGGACAGGCTGCTTCGTCCTCGCGCTCGGACAACGTGACGACGTGAGCTTGTGGTGAGACTCCTTTCGCTTACGGGGCTCCTCGGGTGGGTCCCTGTCCATTGCAACCAACAGGGCCCCAGTGAAATGGGGGCGTGCTGGACGGAGATCTCCCACAGCGATGGCTTCCCCAGGCGAACGCCGGTCTTCACAAGGCTTTGGAAGGAAGGTGAGTGTGGGATGCGGGCGTGCACAAGCTGGGCACTAGCCAAAGTGGGGCGGCGGGGGCTAGATGTCCCCGCCCTCAGGGGAGGGACCTTGAACTTGCGCGAGCATTTGTACTGGACTTTTCCTACTTGCAGATCAAACTGACACTTCCTTCTCCACTTTGTCCCCCGGGGGATTTTAATAGAACGTGATCACACTCCGTGATCTGAGCCCTGGAAATCGGCTGCCATCCAAGAGCTGTTGTTGAGACCGTCCATGGCGGGAGCGGACGGGTAGTCCTGCCGGCCACGCTGTCGCCACAGGGCCACCAGCCACGGTGGGACGTCCACGTTGGGGTCACCGGGCGGCTGGCACACCACCTCTCATGAGGGAACCCAGCACGGTCACCTCCGTCCGGGACCACAGAGACGTCTTCCTACCCTGATTTCCTTGATTTACGACAGCTCGCTTTCGTGTTTCGTTTGCTGTTCGGGGTTTCGAGCGTTGGAGCCCAAAACTAAGAGGACAGTGGTTGCCTTTGCAGGGCGTTGGATGTTCCCTTGAGCGGCGAGAGGGAAAGAATGCCAGCATATGCAGTGGGGTCTCCCCAAGCCCCAGCGCTGCGTTGCCCTGGGAACGGAGACAGTGAAGAGAGGGCCCCTCCAGGTGCGGGGTCGCGGGCAGCTGGGACGCCCGCACATTTGACTCCCCACTTCTGGGCAGTTTCGCTGCGTCATCGGGAGCTTCTTCCCGGGGCTAACTGTTGGCACAGGATGTATTTCTGTGATGGGCCCAGAAACTGTCACCCAAGCAACGTCACCGTTTGAGTGTAGATGGTCACTTACAACAAGGACCGCCCTTTAGCTTCCTCATCACTGACGGCCATGGTCACTTTTTTAAGCTATTACGTTAAGACGATCATCCTCATACTTACTGGTCATAGGGGGTGGGTCATACATATCAGGGCATACAGATTTTTATAATCCTTCCGGCACCTTCTTTTACCTGTTACTTCAAGGTGCTACCCTGGGTCCAGGGCCCAGGTGTTTTAAATCTGGTCCTGTTCTAGGAGTCGAGCGGTTACATTTTCCTATTTTTCTTTTTTAGAGAAGGGACTTTTGAGTCTGCACTTACATTTGGGACAACAGCTCACGCACACCAACACATTGCAGAAATCAGACATTTTATACTTCTCTGGGATATTGGCCAAAGGGTCCACTGCAAACCGCGGAAAATGGCCGTGTGTCTACAAGCCGGTGCCCGGAGCCTGCACCCACCGAGTGCGCCCCTGCACCTGTGAGCGTGTGATCCCGACACCCCACTCCCTGTGTGCTGGTGGTGATCTTCGGGGCCCCAGATTCACAACTGCAGGAACAACTTTGTGCGACATGACCACTCGAGATGTACAGCGGTCATTGCAAATATTTCTTGGTGAGGGGAGAAAGCTCCAGTTGTACTAAGTGTTAAAAAAAAGGAAAGGAAAGGGGCACCTGGGTGGCTCAGTTGGTTAAGCATCCAACTCTTGATTTCGGCTCAGGTCATGATCTCGAGGTCCGTGAGCTCGAGCCCTGCGTCGGGCTCTGTGCTGACAGCTCAGAGCCTGGAGACTGCTTGGGATTCTGTGTGTCCCTCTCTCTCTGCCCCTCCCCTGCTTGTGTGCTGGCTCTCTCTCAAAATAAATAAACTTTGAAAAAAAAGGAAAGGAAAAAGAAAAGGAAGGAAGGAAGGAAGGAAGGAAGGAAGGAAAGGAGATGTGCTTTTATTTTTTTGTAGACAAATCTGATCCCTACGAATGGTTTAAATCCTGAATTTAAGATTATAGATATAGATACAGATACAGATACACCAAATTCCAACATAAGGATGGGGTTTCCCCCCACAGCAAGCAATTCTGTGACACCAGTGGGGGTCCTACAATTAATTCAGCTCTGACACCGTCTACCTGGAGACGGTGCAGACCCCACAGGTTAAGGGCTCTGTCCCAAGTACACTGTCGGCTCCAGACTCTGAAATCAAGTCCAGGCTGTCAGTTGTGCTTCTGACAGCTGGCTGTAAATCAGAGGTTCCCACGACCCCCTCCCTGAGCTCGATTAATTGCTAGAGAGGTTCACAGATCTCAGGAAACCAGTTTAGTCACTAAATTACCGGTTTATTACAAAGAACATTAAAGGACACGAATCAACAGCCAGATGAAGAGATACATGGGGCGAGGTCCAGAACAAAGGAGCTTCTGTCCCCGAGGGGCTTGGGGGCCGGCTCCGTGCCCGTGATCGCTTACTGGCTCCCCAGCCTGGACGTTCTCTGAGCCTTGCTCTGTCGGGTTCGGAGGCCTCGTCACACAGGCGGGATTGGTGAGACCATTGACCGCTGGCTGATTCAAGCTCCAGCTCCTGTCCTCTCCCCTCTCCGGAGGTCAAGGTCACCTTTGGTTCCCCAGGCAACCAGCCCCCTCTTCATTAACATGAACCCGGTTGTGGAGGAGACGGCTGGTTATGAAGAAAAAGACACCCACCTCACCCTCCGTCTCAGGAGCCGAGGGCAGGAGACCACACAATATAACAAAAGATGCTCCCTGTCCCATCGTCCAGAAAATCCCGAGGATTTCGGGAGCCGTGAGCTGGGAGCTGTGGATGAACTAGACGGACGTGGACCAAGCAGACATGAGAAATATACGTGGGTCACCCGAGTGACAAGTACATATTTCTTACAAGTTATGATACCCTGCCTGCGCTCGCAGTGCAAGGTCACGGGCAAGCCACTCTGCGGGACTCACAAGCTGTCATACGGTGTTGCCCCCAGAAGCCTACACTTTTGGAAACAAAGTCGTGTGTAATCGTAATCTAAATCTATCGGGGCAAGCTTTCTTCATGAGCCCTGCAGAGAAGTGTGAGGGCGGCAATGGGTCACCCCGCCCGCCCCAAAGCCCTGCCCAGCACCCAGGAGCGGCTTTTGTGGGAGGGGGCCACAGGCGGGCTCGCAGGTGCACCTCACCAAAGTACTGCTTTCCGTGGGTTTGCTCCAGGAACCAGGAGAAGCCCCTGCCATCTCTGTGGCTTATTCCAAAAGCAGACCCTTCCTGCCGGGACCCGGTGCCCGCACCTCCCGGGATGCAGCCTCCGCCCTCCCTGGTGCCAGCAGGGCTGAGTGCACGTTTAATGCGTAACTTATTGGGTGTGTGTGCAGGTCCCCGGGATCCAGTGCTGTCGCAGGCGGCAGTGGGGAAAGGCAGTCCTGCCCAAGCGCCTTGATCAGGTCACAGAAGGCAGCTCTTGAGTTATTGGTGAAACCCCCAAAGGTGCTAGATTAATTGCCCTGGAAATTAAATTCCTTCCTTGCTTTTTTTTTTGTTTTTTCTAAAAGAAGGCAAGCTTCCTGGCTCCTGGTAGATTCCCCCTTGACCTCTGAGCAGAAGCAGCATTAATCAGTCACCTCCAGACCTGGACCCCCGCCGGGGCACCGATGAGGCTCGACCGTGGGTCTGTCTGTCTCGCCAGGAACTCTCCGAGATCTTTCCCAAAGGCTCTGAGGCCACACGGCATCCCTCTAGGCGTCGGGAAATGCACTCCAGGAGCCCACCCGAGGCTTTGCTGTGCGCCGACGAGCCTGAGAGGCCCTGGGCCTGCCCAGCCCACACTCCTCGCATGAACTGTTCGGTCCTCCCTGCCACCCTCCCCCCATCACTCAGGAGGGACCCGGGGGCTCAGGCTAGTGCACGCAGTAGGCCGTTTTGTTTCTTCTCTAGCCAGGCTGCACTTGCGTAAACCGACAGAGAGGAGGAGAGAATGATCCCTTTGGTACCTGGGGGATGCACGTCCATCGTCCACAAGGCTGCTTCAGACCGGGCTCCGACTTGGGGATCAATCATTATCCCATCCAGGAGAGGGGTTTCCTGCTGGCAGCCCCACCTCCCAGGCCTCCCCTGGCTCCCGCGGGGGCACAGGGCCGGCGCCTCAGTCACCGCGTCAAACCAAGAGCGGTCAGCCGTGCGTGAGGTCAGTTGTGTTTCTCAGCGACGGAAGAAAGTTGGCCTTGAGACGGAAAGAGCTAGAAAGTCTCAGGCCCTCCGGGCAGAGAGCTCCCGCCAATAACGTTCTGAAAGTAGAGGGAAGTACAAGGAGAGGGGAGAATATTTATAACACTGGGGGCCATGAGGTCCGCCTCTGGGCTGAGAGGGGTTTGACTTTTCTGAATATCATGTCCATTGACACAGGGATAGAACAACCAAACACAGTAAAATCCTGTGTTTATTTCTAGCGATGGTTTGTTAATCTTATTTTGTAACAGTCGGTAAATATTCCCAATAAAAGTTGTAAAATACTGAAAACTATGAGGAAACTAAAAATTAACCTATGATCCCCTCGCTCAGATACATGACAAAACGTTAACATTTTGGAATAAGTAGTGTGTGTGTGTGTGTGTGTGTGCACCGAGTACAGCTCGGGGTCCTGAAAAACGTCCTTAAACGTCCTTATCCCATCGCACGTACCACAGATGGAATAGCAGGTGTGATTGAGTCTGTGATCGCTGGACCTGAGATTGTTTCCGGGATTATAGATAACCCTAAAGCGTTTCCTTATTATAAGGTATAAATCCCTTACGAGAATTACTACGACGAAGAGTTGAATTTCCTGCCACTGCACTGTTGCAGGCAAAGCGCCCTGAAAACTCCGCCTGCACAAATACGCGGGTTTTCCCATTACCGTCTGTCAGCCCTCCAGATCTCCTAGCGCGACGGCTCACCGCGTTACTATATCTGTTCACCATTTCCTACTACAGTTGACCTTGGAACAGCACAGGGCTGAGGGGTCCTGACCGTCTGCAGAGTCAAAACTCCACGTGCAGTTCTGAGTCCCCCTGAAACTTAACTACTCAGAGCGTGCTGTTGGCCAGAGGACTTACTGATACCATCGACAGCAGATGAGAATGTATTTTGTAAGACGTATGTATCTTGTACTATATGCTTACAATAAAGTAAGCTAGAGAAAAGAAAATGTTATGGAGAAATCATCAGGAAGAGAAAATCACTTATAGCACTGTCTTGTAGTTACCCCCCCAAAAAATCCACATACAAGTGGACCCAGGCAGTTTGAGCCCCCTTGTTCAAGGGTCGGCTGGAGACTGTCAGCTCTAGGAGTCACAGGCACGTTTCTCACCGCACCATCCCAGTGTCCGCGAGAGAGAAAATGAGTAACAAATATTTAATTCACACACGTGTTTAACCAATCGACATCGAGGGCACTCTGTGCTGCAGGCAGCGTGTCTGTCCCTGCAGACGTGTCGGGCCACACAAGAGCATCCCTGCGGTCCAGCGAGCTGGGGAGGGGGCACGTGCAGGGTCGGCGGGGAGGTCATGGATACGTCATGCTCGAAAGATGGCAGTATTACTCCAAAGGAACTACAATTAAAATGGTTCTCTATTTGCAGAAGTGGGAAAGCCAGCCCTAAAATTCATGGAGATTTGAAGAGACCTGCAGTTCCCAAGTTCAAAACTGACTACGATGCTACAGTAACCAAAGTAGTGTGGTATTGGAGACGGTCATACACATCAGTATAAATGCAAATAATGAAGACAATGGCATATGAACCAATGGAATATGAACGACAGTCCAGACATGAACCTGCACATCTACGGCCGATTGATTTTCAACAAGGTGCTACGGCCATTGGACGGGAAACCAGCCAGCGGGACACATGGTGCTGGGCACGTGGACACCCACACGCTCGAGAACCCGGTTGTGTCCTTACGTCCACCGCGTACGGAATCTCACTCAGTGAGGACCAGACCCAAGTGTAAGAGCTAAGACTACAAAACCCTTAGAGGAAAGCACGGGAGTGTTTTGTACGCGGCAGTGAAGGCGCAGGTGTGACACCAAAACAGCTAAAAGGGACGTCATCAAAATTGGCTGTTTGTGTGTCGGGGCCACTGTCAAGGAAGCGGAGAAACAACCCACAGGATGGGCGAAAATGTATGCAAGTTTCATATTTGGTAAGCGTCTAGTATCTAAAATATATAAGGAAGTTCTAAAACCCAGTATTAAAAAAACTAGTGACAAAATTTTAAGATGGACAAAGGAGGGGTGCCTGGGGGACTCAGTCAGTTAAGCATCTGATTCTTGACTTCAGCTCAGGTCATGATCGCATGGTTCACGGGATCAAGCCCTGAGTCGGGCTCTATGTTGACAGTGTGGAGCCTGCTTGGGATTCTCTCTCTGTCCCTCCCTCTCCCTCTGCCCCTCCCCGACTTGCGCTCTCTCTCTCTCTCTCAAAATAAGTAAACAAACTTAAAAAACTTAAAATTTTTTTTAGAAAATGGGGCACCTGGGTGGCTCAGTTGGTTGAGCGTCCGACTTCAGTTCGGGTCATGATCTCGCAGTTGCCTAGTTCGAGCCCTGCGTCAGGCTCTGTGCTGACAGCTCAGAGCCTGGAGCCTGCTTCTGGTTCTGTGTCTCCCTCTCTCTCTGCCTCTCCCCTGCTCATGCTCTGTCTCTCTCTGTCTCAAAAATAAAAGATAAACAGTAAATAAAAATTTTTTAAATTTTTTTAGAAAATAAAGTGGGCATAGGATACGAGTGGACATCTCTCCCAAGAAGACATACAGATGGCCAACAAGCACATGACAAGCTGGTCACCATCTCTAACCGTCAGAGAAACACCTATCCAACCGCGATGAGACAGCGCGATGCCCACTCGGATGGCCACAATCGAGAAAACGGGAAAGAGCAAATGTTGTTGACAGGGTGGAGAAAGTGGACCCCGGTGCGTGAACGTGGGACTGGAAAACGGTACCACCACCTTCAAAACCAGCTTGATGGTCCCTCAAAGAGTTAAATACAGAATTACCACTGCCCACTTTAAAACTCTTAGTGTTCGGGGCGCCTGGGTGGCGCAGTCGGTTAAGTGTCCGACTTCGGCCAGGTCACGATCTCGCGGTCCGTGGGTTCGAGCCCCGCGTCAGGCTCTGGGCTGACGGCTCGGAGCCTGGAGCCTGTTTCCGATTCTGTGTCTCCCTCTCTCTCTGCCCCTCCCCCGTTCATGCTCGGTCTCTCTCTGTCCCAAAAATAAATAAAAAATGTTAAAAAAAAAAAAAAAAAAAAAAAAAAACTCTTAGTGTTCAAAAAAATAAATAAATAAATAAAAAATAAAACTCTTAGTGTTCACCCAAACCGTGGAAAACAGGCAATTCGAACGACTCCTTGTACCCGGATGTTAATGGCAGCACTGCCCACAGTAGGCAGAGGCGTAGACAGCCCAGATGTCCCTCAACCAATAAACAGATGCGTGTGTTGTCTCCATACAAGGGACTTTTATTGGACCATAAGGGACTATCATGAGACCAGATGAAATCTGATACATGCTACACAGATGAATCCTGAAAACACTAACCTGGTAAAAAACACCAGCCCCGAAAGTTCACGTATCGCTGATTCCTTCTATACGGAACCGGCAGAATGGGTGATCCTTAGCATCAGAAAGCAGAGCAGTAGTTGCTGGGGGCTGGGGTGGGGGGCACACAGAGGCCATTTGATGAGCATGGAGTTGCGTTTGGGGGTGATGAAAGGGTCTTGGAATAAGACAAGGGTGATGTTGCATAACTTTTGAATGTACTAAGTGCCACTGAATTGTACACTTTCTTTTTTTTTTAATTTTTGTTTATTTTTGAAGGAGAGAGAGACAGAGCATGAGCAGAGGAGGGGCAGAGAGAGAGGGAGACACAGAATCCACAGCAGGTTCCGGGCTCCAAGCTGTCAGCACAGAGCCCGAGGCGGGGCTCGAACTCACGGACCGCAAGATCATGACCAGGGCCGAAGTCGGACACTCAACCGACTGAGCCACCCGGGCGCCCCTGAATTGTACACTTTCAAATGGCTAGTGGTTAATCTATACTATATGTACTTTACCTTTTTTTAAAGCGTGGACCCTTGAGCTGCACAGGGAAGGCTGCGTGTGGCAGGGGCTGGGGGGGACGTGAGGGCGGACCAGGCAGAAGGAGTGACGTGTTCAAGCCCCAGCCAGGCATGGGAGTGAATCATGTTAAAAGGAGGGCAGGAGGTTTGAGCTAGAGTTCAGGGGCTCTGGGGCCCGTGTCAGGAAGATTCTGGAAACTCAGGGAGGGGGTTGTTGTGAAGAACCTTCCACACCAAGCTACAAAATTTGGGCCACGGTCAAGAAGGTGGAGGCGTTTCCGGAGGCCCATAGGTTAGGAGCAGGCTCTGAGGGTCTGGCGGGGGCAGAGACCCAGAGAGGGACGAGGACTCTGCTCAGGAGGGAGACACACGAACGAAGGGGCCACAGGAGCAGAAGGAGGGGCGTGAATCCGAGAAACGCTCCAGGATCGGAGCACGAGGGTTCCGTTCTGGGAACACAGGTTGTAAGATGAAACGAGTCACAGAAAGGGTTTGTAACAAGAGGAGGTGATGGGGGACAAGGGTCTGTTGGATGACGTGACATTGGACACCACTGACGCCCCACCTGTCCCTGGAGCCGGTGGCCTGCTCTGAAGGGTGCACACGTCGTGTCCACGGGTGCTGATCTGGCCCAGGTTCCTGCACCAGGAGCCTCTGGACCCTCCCTGCTCCCACCACCCCTGCCCAGCGAGTGGCCTCTGTTGACAGGCATCGGGGAGTGGATTCTGGGGGGTGCGGAGGTCATTCCGACCACTCACAGGGGCGAAGAGCCCCTCACTCTTGTCCCCTGTAACTGAGGGAGTCTTTCTCCGCTGTGTCCACCCCAGGGTGGTGCTCACGAGCAGCCCGGGGCCTGTGCCTCAACTCAGGCCAGCCGAACCCGTCTGACCCGCTTAGGTACCACACTGTCTTCAGGTAAACGCTCAGCCTTGCTTAGTTTCATTCCTCGCTGGTCCCCCTTCCGCCCCCCCCCCCCCGCTACTCCCACCCCATGGCAGCCTCTGGACACGTGGGGAGGGGGCTTTAGGAAGGAAGATGGGCCGCCATAGACCTGCCCTCGTCTCGTAACCCCCTGATGCCTCTGGACTCCTGCCATCTGGACACCGAAACCCGCTCCCCGGCCAGCCTGGGCCTGCTGGACACCGTCCCTCTTTGGCCTGCGCTCCTGCCTCTGTCCCCTCACACTGACTTTTCTCCAGCGAGCCTGGCCCTGCACACATCACCTGGTCCCCAGCAGCACTGAGTGTCATGGGAGAAATCAAGGTCCGGCCCCCCAGGCTGAGGACCCAGGGTGGTGCTTGCCCTGACTTTCTAAAAGCCAGTTCGTTTTAAGTATGTGAATTTTGCAGATTCCGAGATCCCGAGGAACTGGTTAGCAATCAGACCGGGCAGTTTCAGCGTGTTCAGAGGGGAGATGGGGGGCTCATACCTCCTCAGTCGTGGCCGCGGAACTAATCTGAGGAAGCGGGCGGCTTTCTACTCATTTGGGAAGTCTTCCGGGAACAAACGCTGTGGCATATTGTTCTTTGTATTACGATACAATAGAAAGTCTAGTATTTTTTTTTACCAGCCCAAAACTTGCATTGTAATATTATAAGTTGATCTCTTGGCTCTGGTTCTGCCTTTTCTTTGGGGTGATTGCTATGGAAGTGAACGGGCCAATCTTTGATCCTTTGTACTGGGTAAGCTCACGGTTATTTACATTGGCACCCTGTGACCTATCCTGTCCCAGCCCCCAGGTAACCGAAAGCCCTCTGGGTCCCCTGGGCAGAATGGGCCATTGAGCTGAAATTCTACAGGATAACACGTCCTGTCCCTGCAGAAAGAAACCCTTTGAAAATCTGACTGTACAGGCGCATGTGATGTAAGCTCGATGAGATGGCTGTTTGTCCCTAACTTGATGGGAGGCTGGAGCCACTGAGTTCTCTCAAGCAAGTAACCCACTTAAAAATCGCGCTGAAGAGTTTAAGTAAATAAGTCACATTTATACACCGAAGAATTACTAAAAAGCTTCCGTGAGAACGTTTCCATCACATGACTGTACGTACTTCTGTGTGTCGGCAGCCGGCGTCCATGAGAGAACAGCCCGAACGCCCGGGTCTCAGCCTCAGCTCTGCCACCCGCTGAGCGTCTGGCCCAGGTCCTCCCAGGTCTGTGAAACGGGGGGACGGGCCGTGACCTGGCTCAACGTCCCCCCACAGGCCCAGAATCTGCAGGCCCAGAATCTCTTTTTCAAGGGTTTCACGGACGGAAGGGGTAGCAACCGACAGTCAGCACGTGTGCTGGGCTCTCGGGGCCCCAAATTCAGGGCCGGGCTGGGAATCCGATGAAAGCACCAGACCGTCCTCCCAGAAAGGAAACCACAGTGTGCACACACACAGGGCCCCCCACACACACACATGCACACGCACGCACACGCGCAGAGGACTGGGGTCTAGCGGCCTTTTCCTGCACCCAAGCTCACCGTGCGAGCCCCGTTAGGAGGCCCTGAGCCCCAGCTCAGAGGAGTCGGAGGAAACATCCGGGCGCCGTGTCGTCTGCCCTACTTACGGATGAGGGTCATCGTGCTCCGGGTCGGGGAGTCGTTAAAGGCAGAGTCAGGCGAGATACGGCCACCCCGCGCCAGCCGGACGTCACCACGAGGCTGCCAGCTCGTGGACAAACACACCTGAGCCCCGGTGCCGTCCGGGCCCCGGGGACAGGACGAGGAGGCTCAGACCTGGCTCCTGGCGGGGGGGCTGGCGTTCTGCGTCAGTCTCGTGCGAGACAAGGACACAGAGCAGTTGATACACGTCCGGGATGGGGCTAAGTGACAAGGAAGTTAAGAGTGACAGAGGTCTGCCTTGGGGGTTAGGGGCCAGAGGCGTCCTCAGGAGCCCCCAGGGCCTGGGGGGGCTCATTATCCCTGGTGTATTTCGACCACAGCAGCCCCTGTGTCCAGGCCTCAGGTGGCCCTGTCGGTCGGCTGCAGGCAATCGAGTGACCAGCGGGCCACTATTGTTGACAATGGAAGCTTTCCAACCAGCTGGTACTTGGTCTTCAGGCCTCTCCCGTTTTCTCCAGCCACAGGCCGTGCCCTGCTGCCCTGATCTCGGAAATAACCTCAGTTCCAATTCTCAGAGAAAATGGGGGCGTGAGCCGGGATGCCGGCCCCTCAGAGCCCTGCCCTGCCCTCTGGCACCCGATGGAAACTTCATCGCTGGCTCCGGCTGCTGGACGCTCAGCCCCAGAGCGTCGCACACGCGTCATGTGACCGGTCACGCCTGTCTCTCCAGCCCCGCCCACGCCCCCCGCCGCCTCCCCCCACCCCCGACAGCCATGTCCTGACTCACAGAAGACGCGAATGTGACAGCCCCGTGGTGCGACTGCAGGGGTGTGCATAAATGGCAGCCACCGCCGGCACCCGTCCCCTCCCTGCACCGGGCCCAGGCCAAACCTCGTCCTTCCCATGCTTGCCTCCCCTCTGTGGGAAGGGGGCGATCGTGACCCTTGGCCCTGGAGTCGCTTCGGAGGTCCCCATCTTCTAGCTGACGGAGACTGAAGGGGGCCTGCCACTCCGCACATCTGGTCCCAGCCCCGCCACCTCCCCACTCCCAGCACCCCCACTGCCCCGTCCCCGGCTGTCAGCCCTGGAGCCTCTGCCCACGGGGCTGCTCCCCGCCCCACACCTGGCAGCAGGTGGCCGTGTAGCACGTGCTCAGTGGGTCTCTGTTTGCTCACATCCTCTATGACCTTTGCTTAAGAACATATTTCCCACGACTTTGAGGATTTTAGTAGGTCATACGTGTAGACGTCTAACTTTTAAAGTCCTGCCAAAGTCCTAGCAGGTTGTATCTGACTGAACAGCCCGCCCCCTCCCCCCCCCCAGGGGCCCCTTCCCTCCAAGGGCAGGAAGCAGTGGAGAGTGGGTGGCCGTCAGCTCTGGGCCGCACTCAGCATAGGACAAGACAGGACAGAAGAGACCCTCGGCCACCCCGGAGCGGTGACAGGACGCACGAGTTCTTCTCCCTGCCGACGGTTCGAGCATAATCTGCTTTGTTGGCTTAGCTTGAAGAAACTGAGTTTGAGCTTAAGAGAGAAACCCGGTGTTCCGTGCTGATATTTCTTCACACGCCTGTAATTAAAGATGTCTTGGGATAATACAGCCGTCCCGGTTCGAGGGGAAAGTGATGTTTACCGGCTTAAGTACTTAAAAACAAATTTCCGGTCGGGCGATCAACGGGGCACACCCAACGACAGGTCTGCTTTTCTTGGGACCCGGCGGGAAGACGTGCTATAATTATCAGCCCACGGCTGGGCCAGGGCGCACCCGACCCGGCGGAGGCAGCGTGGGGGGCACGCAGCCCGTGGAAAAAGCCTGGAAAATTAAGTACGTGGCTTGGAAAGAGACTTGGGGGAGGCACTCATGACAGCACCCAGAAGCCCCCTGGAACAGCCCTGCTCTTTGGGGGCCGACGTGGTCGTGTGGCCCTTAGGCCACCAGCAGCCGCGGACACGGGGACGTTGGGGCCTGCGGCTCAACCAGCCTTGGACGCGTCCGTCCACACCTTGGAGGCCTGGTCCGCTCGGAATCTGCGTTTAGATTTGGGGATGGATCAAGTGGAAAAGAAAGTGTGAGTTTCATTCTCAGAAAGGAAACAAACAGCAGGGACTTCTGAACCTTAGTGAAAACGCCCCCCGGGAAATGTCGAAGGACAGATTCTTAGCGCAGAACGCTGGCTTCGGGGCGTCCTGAGACGAGAGCCCGCAACGCAGGGCCTGCAGGGACCCGGAGACACCCCCCAGAACACGCTGCCTGTCCCCGCTGGCACGGGGCGCAGGTCCGGTCTGCTCAGGCCACGGCCTGCACTGGCCGTCCCACTTGCAGAAGCCGCTGGCCAGACAAATGCCCCACTCCGACTCATGCTCACACCCCCCACCCCTGCACGCTCTCCCCACCGGCCCCCGGCACAGAGGACGAAGCATTTCAGGGGCGCCCTGGGAGCTGTAACAGCGGGGCCTGTTTCGGGAGCTGTCAGGCCCCACCAAGGGGCAGGCTCTGGGTGTGCAAGTCAGCACAGGACGTTTGCGGGACTTCGGAGGGCATGGAAACCTCTTACGTGTTGGCTGTGTGTGTGTGTGTTTCCCTCCTGTTCCGCTCCCGCAGCTGGGGGGGTGGAAACCCGTGGTTTTGGAATCGTGCAGGCATGGTCCAAGTCAGACCGGCTGCAGGCGGGGGCTTGGAGCGGTCACCTCCGTCTCTAAGCTCCTGTCTCTTCCTCCGGGATACGAATAACCCGCATCTCGTGGGGCCAACAGGAGATGAGGCACAGAGGACACTGAGGAGAGCTGGGCAAATACCAAGCCCTCGACACATATTAGCTTTCTTCTTAGCATTTACTGAGCACCTACTGCTGAGAACATCCCAAGTGCCACAAGGCCCAGCTCAAATATCCTCACTGAAGCCTTTTACCACATGACCCCCCAGATGGCCAGGAGCCTGGCCCTGTCTCCTTTCCCCAACTGTCCATCCATCTTCCTGATGGACAGGTTTTCATTGCCAACATGCAGTGATACCTCCAACCTCGAACCTCCGCGTCCACACCCCACCTACTTCTGGTGCCATCGGCCTCATGCGTGTTGAGCACCCAATGCAGGGCTCATACCACACTCGTGCTGGGTGTGCAAAGACGAAGCCCATCCCCGGCCCTCAAGTAGGACCTGGGAAGAATCCAGCAAATCGATGGCAGTAACACAGGAGAAGCGTTAACAGCAGACACACAAGAGCTCGACCGCAAAGTCCTGAGGTGGCACGGGGCGGGGGAGGGCGGTGGGAGGCGGGTTGAGCCAGGGGACCCAGAGTCGGCAGGTGGCAGTGCACCCAGGTGTCCCCAGGGGAGCGTCTGGAAAAGTCTTGCTTGGAGCCAGTGTGAGCTCGGGTGGCCACCAGCCTCCCGAACCGCAGTCCCTCCCCCCAGAGTGCCCACACGTGTTGGGAGGTCCACAGAATGGGGGCCACCTGATGTCCTCGGGGTCTGGTCCCTGCCCCCATGCTCCCCGCAGCTGGGCAGACCCAATCCACATAGAGGCAAAGCCCCTCCTCTTGGCATCGGGGTCGTCCCTCCCTGAGACCCCTGTCTGTAGCATCACATCGTCTCCATGGCAACCCTGCCCAGGTCAAGGTCGAGGACACCATGTCTTTGGGTGGGGCTTGCACCTTTGCACATGTGACTACCCCACCGCAGCCAGCCGGGTCCTCAGTTTCCCGAGTTTCTCCTCAGACCTGCTGCTGACGTCCGAGGAGCCACGAGCAGACCCTTCCTGCCGGGCTCCCCCTCCTCCTGGGGCTCCCCCTTCTTGCCAGGGCTCCCTTGAGTCAGCCCTGCCCACTGTCCCCAGCATCGCCCAGTTCACCCTGCACCCAGCAAATCCAAGCCTGAACTGGACACCCCGTTCAGGGCTTAACTGGCAGAGGTGGCTGCCCCCACCCGTGTGTGAGGAACCCTCTGGAATCCCCAGTCCCACCCAGCGAGGCATCTGCTTACACGCCCCGATTCCGAAGACCCCGGCCGGAGCCCGAGATGGGACGATGGTCTCGAACTGTGCCGTGTGCATCCAGGGTCCCAAACGCGCACTCTGTGAGCAGTGGCTGCCCCTGCCCGCCTGCCCTGTCCCCAGAGACCGGCTGGGTCCCGTCACCGGGGTGCACTGCGCGTGTGTGTTCTCACCGCTCGCTCTTTCCCGTTTGTGGCTGGGACGGACGGGACTTGAACTGAGGACGGGGAATGCAAACAGAACAGGCCCCCACGGAGGACGCACGGACGGATCCCACATGCGGCCCCGCGATGGTCCCGACACACGTGGGCGCCTGTCCTTTGCCGCGGGTGGAAGGCCTCGTGGGTGCGGGTGGACGGCGGGCACGTGAGTCCGGCCTCCAGCTCAGGGCCGGGGTCAGTTTCCCGCCCATTTAAAATGTCTTAGGACATTTGGAGGAAAAATAAAACGTTTTGGAGGAAAAAGTTATTGCTGGGAAGGACCATTAAACTGATACTTTGTTACTAATGGGACCTGGCCCCACCTCGGGACCATCTGTCTCTCCCACCGTCAGCCCGCCCCCCAGCAGGGCTGGATGGAGCGGGTTCCAGAGGCCCCGTGAGTGTCCTCTGAGGGGAAGACCCGCTCCCGTCCAGGCTGCTGGCCCTTGTCACCACCCGGTCCCGGTGTCCAGAGTCCATGTGGCTATTTCCAGACTTGGTCTCCTCAAGCCTTTGAACTCAGGAGGAGGCCTGTAGCAGAGACGACGATGTCTGTGCTCTGGGAAGTCGTCCCATCGCCAGGATGTGGGGACTGGGTTAAGAGAGGACACCCTGGGGGCCTCTAAATAATTCAACAGGAAAACCTCAAGAGAAAGCTGTCAGCAGGGTGCGACTGTCACATTTGGCCCTCAGCTCCCAGGGGACTGGGGGAGGCAGAGGGGACAATTAAACCAGCTGGGGTGCCGACGACTCTGCCCTCTGCCGGGGAAGAAGCAGGTGCTGGGGAGGGAGGAGGCACAGGGGAGGAGGGGTGAGGGTCTGCACCCGAAGAGACAGAGCCCTTGCCTTTCCCGCTAGGACTCCTCCAGCCACACTGAGGGTAGCATGGGGGGGAGATCGGGCCTTGGAGTCTGAAACTCTCATTTAAGGCCTCACTCACACCGGTCGTGTGATCACAGATGAGGTCACCAGCCTCCCAGAGCCTCTGCGTCCTCGTCCAGAACAACACTGCAGGCTGGTAATTGGGGTTTAGATGAACCCCATGAGCCGAACGAGGTAACTCCCCAGGCCCGTCCCCTGCCTCTAACGTGGGGTCACAGCGCTGCGCGTGCTGTCCCCGGGTGGCTCCCTCCTCCCCGGCTGGGTCCTCCCGAGGGTCCTTCATCCAGTGATGGGGGAGGGAGCACGCGCTCTCCCGCCGTCAGGAGGCCGGATGCGTCCTGGAGGCTGGTGGCACTTGTGGGTGCTGGAAGGAGCAGGAGCCAGCTCAGGAAACCCACGACTGCAGAGACAGGGCCTGACGGGGCCGCCGTGTGCAGGGGAGAGGCGGGCAGGGCCAGGGGCGCCTCGCAGCTGGCACCCACACCACCTGGGGACCAAATGGATGTGCAGTAAAGGAGAGTCCGAGCTCATTTTCAAATTGAGGCTTCGGCCAAATGGGAGAACTGTGTCTGTTATCAAGGTATGAACGATGACAGAGGGAAGCAGGGGGTTTTGGTGGGGGGATGGGCAGGTAGTAGGCGAGGAAAGGAAACAATAACCTGAGTTTAGGCGCAGGCCTGACCTGCTCCGGGAGCATCCGGAAGGATGCACAGAAAGCGCCTGGACGTCCGGGGTCCCGGGCTCAGGACCGGGAAGCGTCAGTTCTGCCGACCAGGACTTGCCACGCGCAGGAGTCATGATGGAAATGCTTCTTCTGGCTGGATTGGGAAACGGGGGACAACCAGGACCACGCTTGCCGCGTGACCCCCCCGCTTGCCGCGCACTGACCCCACGTCGAGAGCCTTAGGGGCCACCTCGAGTGACCTCACAAGCAGCCCCACGGTCGGAGCCATTCTGCGGACGAGGAAACAGACTTCCGGAGCGACCTGCCCGGAACACGCAGTTCGTAAAGGATGAAAAAGAAAGGAGACTTTGAGGGGCGCCTGAGGGGCTCAGTCGGTTAAGCGTCCGACTCTGGATTCGGCTCAGTCACCGTCTCCCAGTTCCCGGAATCGAGCCCCGCGTCGGGCTCTGTGCTGACAGCTCGGAGCCTGCTTGGGATTCTCTCTCTCCCTCTCCCTCTGCCCCTCGCCCCCTTGCAAGCGCACTCTCTCTGTCGCACGCGCTAAATAAATAAACAAACGTTTTTAAAAAAAAGCAAGGAGACTTTGACGTCTGACCCCAGAGGTGGCCGCGAGCTGTGGTCAGTGCTGCTGAGTGGGACAGCGGAGTCTGAGAAACACAGACCACGGCCTCCTGACCTGCCAGAGCGAGCTTTTGGGGGAAGACCCAGGCCAAAGCAGGGCCAGGAAATGGTGTGATGACAGGAGGACCATGGCCACGCTGAGCCAGGTGGGACCGGCCCCCCACTCTCAGGACGTTCCCCGTGCAGACCCACCCCCACTGCCACAGCTCCCACGTGCAGACCTGCTCCTCGCACGGTCTTCTGCTGGGTCCCCCCCGGCAGGAACTCACTGCACCGCTGGCGTGGCCCGTGGCCCGTGGCCCGTGGCCCGTGGGAAGGGCCCGGTCAGTAGCTGGGTCGTGGTGTGTGTGCCTGACCCTGGCGTGGTCCCCACCCTTGAGGCCAGGCGGGAGCGAGTGAGCCCGCAAACAATGCGACTCCGTCACCAACCGCCTGATGGTCACGCCGATGCTGGTGGTCAGGAGCACGTCGCCTTAGGTGTTAAAGGCCGTCTCCACGCCGAGTGGTAGTGGTCCAGGGTGGTCTTTCTGACGCTTTCGGTCCTGGCATCTCAGTGGTTCTGCAGGCGCTCCTTCGTCAGACCACACCTGAGCCAGAGGACGAAGGCGTGCACAGTCTACTGGTCACCTCCCTGAGGCTGGACGGCTGCTTCGGTTGTCCTGCCGAACTGGCTGTTCTTGCACCTGATGGAGACACGGCTTGGAATGATTCAAGGAGAAACTCTGCCGGGCAAAGGGTCCTTTCTGTGTCTCCACTGCATGGCCAGCCCGTGGGCCGAGCTCACCGGTTCTCTGCTCTTTTCCTTCTGCCGCATAGACACAGCCCTGGAGGGGACCAGAGGCAGCTCAGGATACGGACACTGGGATTTAACAAAGCCACAATCCTCACAAGGCCCCCCCGGCTGCACCGGAGCGTGTGGGCTCAAGGAGACAGGACTGCGTTCATCCGCTCGGGCTACCGTGACAAGTGCCACCGACTGGGTGGCCTAACAAGGACGTTTGTTTACTGTCTCACAGTCTGGAGGCTGGACGCCCAGTGTCAGGATATCACAGGGCTGCTTCCTTCTGAGGCCTCTGTCCTCGGCTTGTAGACGGCCACCTTCCTTTCCGCTCTCTGCGTCCAAAGTTCCCTTTAAATCAGACACTAGTCATCTTAGACCCGGGCCACCCGAATGACCTCACGTAACTTGATCCCCTCAGCAAAAACCCAATCCTCAAACAGCATCACCATTCATGGTGCCCTGGGTGACTTGGCTGAGCGTCCGACTTGATTTCAGCTCGGGTCACGATCCCAGGGTCATGGGATCGAGCCCCACATCGGACTCTGTGCTGAACATTGACCCTGCTTGAGGTTCTCTCTCTCTCTCTCTCTCTCTCTCTCTGCCCCTCTCCCCTGCTCACACTCTCTCTAAAAGAAAAATTTTTAAAAAGATCACCATTCTACGGTCCTGGGGGTGGGACTCCCACATATGAATGTGTGGGGCACAGTTCAACCCACAAGGTTGACACAACACCGCCACCAGGGACCAGATGAAGGAGGGCCTGGATGAAATAGATCATTATCCCTGCCTCGGTTTTCCCTTCTATGTAATGGGGGAAATTCCATCTTTTCTACTCGGTTGAAAAGACAGAGTCATAAACGCTGCAAGAACGCTTTGCCCTGTTTTTAGAGCCCCCGCGGCTCTATGACCTATGTGACTTTTTCCTTTTTCCTTATTCTGGTGGCAATCCCCACCCAGCCCGCCTCACTCGGGACTTGGAACGCGGCAGGTACCTAACGTGGGAAGCGTGAACCTCACGCTCGGTCTGTGCTCAGAGACCACACTACTCGGCCACGTCCCCCAGCCTGAGGCCGCGTCCCTGTTCAGAGTGGCCGCCGGGAGCCGGCAGCCCTCCTTCGCCCACGCCCGCCATGCCCCTCCATTCCTGACCCTTCCACCAGCACTGAACCAAACCGAAAGGAAATTTATTGTGTGTTTGAGGAGCAGCCCGCGAAACAATTCTCAGTAGGCTCTTAGTTGTTGATTTATTTGTAACTAATTATTGTTCTGGGGGTAGATCAAAGGACACGGTTATCAGAAGGGGCCGGGCTCGCCAAACCGGGCAAAACGATCGAAATTGAATAACAGAGAGTGGCTTCACGTACACAAACTTCATCTTATTTGATCTTTACAGGCACCAAGTGAGCTCAAAAACCGTGTTATTGGCCACAAAGGACCTCGTGTTGTATGATTCCGTTTATAGGAAACGCCCAGAACAGGCAAATCCCTAGAAACACGAAGTGGGTCGTGGCCGCCTACACCCGAGGGGCTGAGCGGGGGGGTGAGCGGGACCACTCGGGGTTCAGGGTGTCTTTGGGGGGGACAGTGATACCCTAAACTTGGTCGTGGTGACGCCTGGCCACGTGCAGCGAATTTCCTGCAGACCCCTGAGCTGTATACTTCGCGTGGACAGTTGTACTGTGTGGACTACGTCCCAGTGGCACCCTTTCCGGAGGAAGCCGACTTTTCCCGCAGCAGCGCCTGGGACCAGGGGCCACACTTCCTGAGAAGGCTCTGTGGGCAGGTCTCACCTGTGTCATGTGACCCCATCCCTCCCATGGACGGTCCCGCCCCCGGGCATTAACCCCTCCTTCCATCTGGATCTTCCATCCACCTTGCAGGGGGAGCCCGGAGACTCAGAACTCTTTCCGCTGGGTCACTGGCTTTCCATGCCCTACGCCCCACCTCCCCTGCTGCCCCTCCCCTTCCCATGCTCCCCCTCCCTCCTTCCTCCCCCCACCCATTCCTGCCCCCTGCCTCCCCCATCTCACTGTCCCTGCTGCCCCACCTCACCTCCCCTGCTGGCACTCCCCTCCCCTCCCCTGCTGCCCCACCTCACCTCCCCTGCTGCCCCACCTCACCTCCCCTGCTGCCCCTCCCCTTCCCATGCTCCCCCTCCTTACCTCCTCCTCCCACCCATTCCTGCACTTTGCCTCCCCCATCTCACTTCCCCTGCTGCCCCACCTCACCTCCCCTGCTGCCCCTCCCCTCACCTCCCCTGTTGCCCCTGCCTCACCTCCCCTGCTGGCCCTCCCCTCACCTTCCCTGCTGTCCCCGCCTCACCTCCCCTGCTGCCCCTCCCCTCACTGCCCCTGCTGGCCCTCCCCTCACCTCCCCTGCTGCCCCACCTCACCTCCCCTGCTGGCCCTCCCCTCATCTCCCCTGCTGCCCCTCCCCTTCCCATGCTCCCCCTCCCTACCTCCTCCCCCCACCCATTCCTGCACTTTGCCTCCCCCATCTCACTTCCCCTGCTGCCCCACCTCACCTCCCCTGCTGCCCCTCCCCTCACCTCCCCTGCTGCCCCATCCCTTCCTGTGCTCCCCCCACCCCCTCCCCCCCATTCCTGCACCCTGCCTCCCCTGCCCCCAGCTCACCACCCCCCACTGCCCTCCCTGCAGTGCAAGGCAGACGCCCCGCCTGAGGGAGGGGGTGCCCAGGCAATGAGACTTCCACAACCTTTCCATTTGATACTCCTCAAGAGGTCAGATTTATAAGTAGCAACCGGGGAATTTACTCGATTCCCTTTGGGGAAGTTTTCCAAATTTGGCCAAGTTTAACATGTGGGCCTTGTTTTTCAAAAACGGCAGCCTCAGGGCGCCCGGGGACCCCTTCGGTTGAGCGCCTGACTCTTGATTTCGGCTCAGGTCATGGTCTCATGGTTCGTGGGTTCAAGCCCCACGTCGGGCTCTGCGCTGGCAGTGTGGGCCTGCTCGGGGTTCTCTCCCTCCCCACCCCCTCCCGCCTGCGTGTGCACACTTGCGCACTCCCTCTCTCTCTCAAGATAAAAAAATAAACGTTAAGAAACAAACAAACAAAAAACCCATAGCCCCCTAGTTGTAAAAGTAAAATGCAATTTGGAGAAATTTTCTCTCTGGTAAAAACAGAGCATGGAACATTATGGGAAACTGAAACAATGTTTCCTTTCACGTTTGTACACCTCCTTTCAGCAGAAGGATCCACATGGGAATTGATGTCCCGCCTGGTGCCTGGCGGTTGGGGCGCTCCCGCCTCTCTGTAGCCAGGAGAAGGTGTCCGTCGCCCGCCTCCCCCAGGCCCTGTCTTTCCCTGGTGACCAGGGGGAGAATTAGGGGAGCGACAGGTGCTGCCCAGCTCAGTCCGCGGCCCCCCCCCCCCCCGCCCGCCTCCGTCCACACCCGCTGCAGACCACCTCCGCCAGGCCCACGGCTTCACAGTCCGCCCGCGAACACAGCTCCCGGACGTGGCTCCCGAGCCCCAGACCCCCGCCTGTCCGCCCGCTCGGAGGGCTGAGGGACCCGCCACCTGCACACATCTCTGCCCCGCCGCTCCAGGCCAAAGCCTTGACTCGCACCTGCCTGCACCCCTCTCACGCCGTCCAGCCCGCCAGCGCCTCCAGCGGCCTGCCCTGCAGTCGGGCCACTGGGCCCTCCCTGGCCAGGCCGCGCCCCGTCCCCCGGACGACGCCCCCACGCTACGCCCACCTGGGCCCTGCCCTCTCCAGCACCACAGCCAGCTGGCCCCGAGGCCCAGGCCTCGGCCCTCCCTCCTCTGCTCTTCAGAGAAGGAACCAGAAGGTCCCCTGGCCCCTGCCGACCACATTCCAGCCACACTGACCTCCGAGCCCTCGGGGCGCTCCTGCCCCCCCCGGAACGCCCTGCACCCGCCTCTGCACGGCTCACCCCGTGCTTCCCCAGCTCCCCCTCAGAGACCCCAACGTCCGGAAGACCCTCCTTCGGTCTCCTGTTCCCGTGGTCGTTTTCACACTCGCCTCCGCAGCTTACCGCCTGTCCCGCCAGCTGCGGGGGGGTTCACGAGGCCAAGGGCTTGGCTCCTTTCCTGCACTCCCGGATCCCCCGCACCAGAACAGCTCCCGGGAGAGGAAGGCAGTCGAGGACGCTCACTTAGACGTTTCTGTGCTCACGGGCTGGGCCCCGTGGGAGCCCACAGGGGACCCACGCCTCCCCACGGCCGTCCGCGCAGCCCTGGCTCTCGGGCAGCACTGGGGCGCACCCTCTGCCACCCTCTGCTTCCGTCACTGTCGGGTACCGAACGTCTCATCCGGTCTCGGTGACAGCCTTCAGCGGGCCTGCAAGGTAAGCGTCACCTGCCATCATCGCCCCTCCTCTGTGCTGCCTCGGGTGTAGCGGCCCGCAGAGCCCGGGCCCCCTGGGAAGCAGCCCCACACGGATGAGGGACGCCCCCCCCAGGCATCCAGGAGGGATATCAGTCTCTCCTCCTGGCAGACACCCCCTTCCCCCTCCCCGCACAAGGACCAGAGGGAACATCCCTAGCAAGAGGTCAGCATTCTCCCAAGAACCCCTCGCTAGCCCCGAGGGCCTGGCCTCCTCTGTCGGGGCAGAGGTGGGCAAGAGGTTAGAGTCCGAGGGCCTCTCCCGTGGCCCCTGGGCGGCCTTGCCCAGACCGTCAGCCTCCTCTTTCAGGTCACAGAGCACTTGTCACCTGTCATTTCAGCTGAGACTCAGAGCCAGCCGGAGGACACCCTTCTAGCACCTTGTTAGCAAACCTTTCCTCTGAAGACCCCCAGCGTCCATCTGAAGAGCAGGCTGCTGGGAGACTTCTCAGCGAGATCGTCCTGATTCCCCCCAGGCCCGCCCCAGCCCCACCCGTGGGCTACCGTAAATTAGGAGAAAGTGCTGGAACTCAGGAGCAGAAGCCGCCCTCGAGACATCGCCACAGCACCTGGCTTGCACCCACAGGGAGTCACTGCCTGCATAAGTCAGGACCCCAGGTGAGAGCACACGTCCACTGGGACCGCCCCGTGACATTGCCCAGTGTGGGTACCGTGAGTTTCAGGAAAGAATCTCTTGCTTCTGGAGGCTTTCTGGAGCCCAGACCTCGAAGAAACTTCTCCCTTAAGCCACAAACACTAAGTGTCTCTGAGCCGTCTTGTCTGTTCCAAGTCTGTTCCCCCTTTGCCTGTCTCCCTTTCTGCTGGCTGTGTGCAGGCACGTTGCCGTGTCCGTTCTGCGCTACCTATGCGTCCACACTGGGGAGAGATCAGTGAAATAAATTTAGAAACCGGCTCTGCTCAGGAAGCGATTCAATTCCGACCAACATCAAACGGAAGATGCGTGTCGACGAAGCCTCTCCCTTCTGACTGCTCTTGTGGCCCCTAGACACGCATGGAGCTGCCCTCAGCGATCTCGGGGACACGGGGGAAGGGTCCCACTCTACTTCTCCCGCCCCCTGGCCTCACGGCCACCCCGAGAGATTTACCCCCCGTGCCCCAATCACACTCCATGAGCCCAAGTCAATGTTCACACGTTAGGGGCCCAGAAGTAGACCTTTGTATCTAAACTTTCTAAACGAGATGAGCGTGAGTCTTTCTTTCATGAATGCTGGCGTTCCTGGACTAAGACTCTGCTGACGGCCGCAGGGCTCCAGGAGAAAGGAGACTGAAATTACCTCACTTCCCATTCAAATCACAAACGAAAACGAAACCCTCGCGACATAATGTACCGTCCCTAAGAAGCGCCCGCTGGCTCGGTCGGTAGAGCGTGTGACTCTTGAGCTTGGGGTCATGAGTTCGAGCCCCACGTTGAGTGTCGAGGTTACTTTAAAAAAAGCAAAATAAATAAAGTGCCAGAACTCGAAGGAGAAGCCGGGTAGCCTGAACAGGTGGGCGAAACCCCTGCGGGCAGACGCGGCTGTAACTTGCCCAGCCTCCCAGGGCCACCCCTCCGAGCCCCGGCTGACAGATGTCACTTACTCCACATCCATTTTGTTGAAAACAGACGCATCTGGAGCCAGGAGTCGTTGCGTGAAGTGCGATCCAGCAACGCACCCCCCAGCCTTACATAATAAATAGTCCAGGGGTTACCGGCCCTCGGCCGCTCTCTCTGCGGCCCTGTGTCCTCACAGAGAGAACGACCCGAAAAGACCGAGTTGTTTCCTTGAGTCAGGCTTCTGTTGACGTTGGAACTGGGCTCTAGACCCTTCAGAAAGGGCCACGGAGAAACAACCAAATTCTTTCCATTCCGCAACGTAAATGCCTCAAGACGCGTTGCACATTCAAGCGACTTGAAATGGGGGCTGTCGTAGGGGGGTTTGCCGGGAGCGGGCTTTCCTCGGTGAGACGCAGGTCTGCTGACAGTCGGGGACTCTGAGAGCGGGGAAGGAATCCGCGGGGAAGCCGAGCGTCCCGGACCCGTGGTGCAGCTTGAAACTCCCCCAGCCCGACCTCCCATCAACCAACAGTCTTTCGTCAGATGAGCGGAACATCTGGAGGAAGCGTCCCCCCTTCTGATCACACGAAGGCACCCTTTGGGCTCGTGGCGGCGCTCGGTATGAGGAGGACAGGATTACAAAGCGTTCCCGCTGGCAGGGATCATGGACCATGTCGCCTTCCCCTGTCACCTCCTGCCCCCTCACGTGACAGGGGGAAAAATAAGGCCCGGGGAGCCTAGAGGCCAGAGCCGTTAGCTGGGAAAGAGTGGGGACCCACACTTGCCCACACTCCTCCTTCCACACACTTACGGGAAGATTTGGTTCGCTGTCCGCTGAGGTTCGAAAACAGAAAGGAAAGATTTGAGCCACACGATTACAGCATCCCACAATTAAATAACACTAAACTAAATTCAAATCACTTTTATTCAAGTACCTTAAACATTTCTTAATGTCTAAGTTTCCTTTCCTTTCCTTTCCTTTCCTTCTCTTTTCTTCCCTTTCCTTTCCTTCCTTTCCCTTCCCTTCCCTTCCTTTTCCTTCCCTTCCCTTCCTTTCCCTTCCCTTCTCTTTCCTTCCCTTCCCTTTCCTTTCCTTTCCTTCCCTTTCCTTCCCTTCCCTTCCCTTCCCTTTCCTTTCCTTCTCTTCTCTTCCCTTTCCTTTCCTTTCCTTTTCTTCTCTTTTCTTCCCTTCCCTTCCCTTTCCTTTCCTTTCCTTTCCTTCCCTTTCCTTCCCTTCCCTTCCCTTCCCTTTCCTTCTCTTCTCTTCCCTTTCCTTTCCTTTCCTTTCTTTTCCTTTCCTTCTCTTTTCTTCCCTTTCCTTTCCTTCCTTTCCCTTCCCTTCCCTTCCCTTCCCTCCCCTTCCCTTCCCTTCTCTTTCCTTCTCTTTCCTTCCCTTTCCTTTCCTTCCCTTTCCTTCCCTTCCCTTCCCTTCCCTTCCCTTCCCTTTCCTTTCCTTCTCTTCTCTTCCCTTTCCTTTCCTTCCCTTCCCTTCCCTTCCCTTCCTTTCCCTCCCCTTCCCTTCCCTTCTCTTTTCTTCCCTTATCCTTTCCTTTCCTTTTCTTCTCATTTCTTCCCTTTCCTTTCCTTCCCTTTCCTTCCCTTCCCTTCCCTTCCCTTCCCTTCCCTTCCCTTCCCTTCCCTTTCCTTTCCTTCTCTTCTCTTCCCTTTCCTTTCCTTTCCTTTCCTTTTCTTCTCTTTTCTTCCCTTCCCTTTCCTTTCCTTTCCTTCCCTTTCCTTCCCTTCCCTTCCCTTCCCTTTCCTTCTCTTCTCTTCCCTTTCCTTTCCTTTCCTTTCCTTTCCTTTCCTTTCCTTTCCTTCTCTTTTCTTCCCTTTCCTTTCCTTCCTTTCCCTTCCCTTCCCTTCCCTTCCCTCCCCTTCCCTTCCCTTCTCTTTCCTTCTCTTTCCTTCCCTTTCCTTTCCTTCCCTTTCCTTCCTTTCCCTTCCCTTCCCTTCCCTTCCCTTCCCTTTCCTTTCCTTCTCTTCTCTTCCCTTTCCTTTCCTTTCCTTCCCTTCCCTTCCCTTCCCTTCCTTTCCCTCCCCTTCCCTTCCCTTCTCTTTCCTTCCCTTATCCTTTCCTTTCCTTTTCTTCTCATTTCTTCCCTTTCCTTTCCTTCCCTTTCCTTTCCTTCCCTTCCCTTCCCTTCCCTTCCCTTCCCTTCCCTTCCCTTTCCTTTCCTTCTCTTCCCTTCCCTTTCCTTTCCTTTCCTTTCCTTTCCTTTTCTTCTCTTTTCTTCCCTTTCCTTTCCTTCCTTTCCCTTCCCTTCCCTTCCCTTCCCTTCCCTTCCCTTCCCTTCCCTTTCCTTTCCTTCTCTTCCCTTCCCTTTCCTTTCCTTTCCTTTCCTTTCCTTTTCTTCTCTTTTCTTCCTTTTCCTTTCCTTCCTTTCCCTTCCCTTACCTTCCCTTCCCTTCTCTTTCCTTCCCTTTCCTTTCCTTCCCTTTCCTTCCCTTCCCTTCCCTTCCCTTCCCTTCCCTTTCTTTTCCTTCTCTTCCCTTCCCTTCCCTTCCCTTCCCTTCCCTTCCCTTCCCTTCCTTTCCCTCCCCTTCCCTTCCCTTCTCTTTCCTTCCCTTATCCTTTCCTTTCCTTTTCTGGAAACCGCCACAGCTTGTCCAGAACATTCCAACACCCTGGGGACATAGAAACGCTGACACCGTTCTCTCACCAAGTAAAAACCCCGAGAGTGTGACCCTGCTTGTCCACCGTATGAATACATTGTGAGTCTGCCAAGTGTTGAGAATCATATTTGAAGTTTTTCCTTCCAAAAATGACGTGTGGTGGGGTATGCACCCCACCCAGGGAGGAGGATAGGGCTTCAAGTGTAAGGTCAGTTCTCAGGGCCAGATGATGTCAAGGCCAGGCCATTCCCACAGGGGCGGCAAGAGGACTTCGCATGAAGACAGAAGTAAAACATCCTGCGTGAAATAAAAGCGAAGTAACAGTCGTGTGGTCCAGGCGACATCAGGGAGTTAGGCTCCCTCCATCCTTCAGCACTCGCTGAAGTCACACCCTCTTGTCTTTTGCAATCCACCTTTTAATTAGGCACTGCTATGCTGATGGCCTTGTTGGCAAATCTGACAGTGGGTTAGGGTGCAAAAATAATTGGTAGAAAGTCAATGCTTCCAGCAAAGAACAAGTGTAATCGGAAAATAGAAACGCAATATCTACATTGCATCCAAAGGGGGGAAGAAAAGCAACTTAAGTACACCATTCACAAAATACGTATAAGAAAAACAAAACCCTAATGAAAGAAATCAACTACTATCTAAATAAATGGAGAGACGTCCCATGTTCATGGAGGGGAACACTCAGTGTTGTCAAGATATCAGTTCTTCCCCATTTGATCTCTGGATTCGGTGCAGCCCCAGTCAGGACCCCAGAAGGTTATTTTATGGCTATTGACCGACGGATTCTAGAGCTTCGAGGGAGACAGAAGAGTCCCGGGAATCAGCACCTCCTCACTAACCCAGACAAGAGCTCACATTGACACAGAACCATTGACACCATCCGTAGGCAAGGTTATGGAGCCAACTGGCTGTGGGGAGAGAAAGACCCGAGCATAGTTACTCTCTCTTAGGTCTGAGAAAATAAGACCAAATCCTCCAAATGCTAAGTCCCGTCCAGCATCCATAAGACAAAGTTGCTTCATTGCTGCCTCGGCCACCGAAACACACCCTTCAATTAATCTTCCAAGTTACATTTTTGTCCATGTTTCTCCAGACTCGAAAGAACCGTATAATACGTGCTGTGCAAACGTGCCCTCCTGCAGCCCATCACTGAAATCCCTGTTCTGTGCCAGGCACTGTGCTGGGCCCTAGGAGCAAACACCGAGGGGCAGACACAGCCCCCGGCCCCGTGGGATGTTGGCTTTGTGAGGACTTCTCTCATGGTAAGTAGCAGCTGGAGTGTGCCCCTGGACCCTCGCTGCCTGGCTCCTGTCACCTGCCGGGTGCGTTCTCTGTGCCTCAGTTTCTACATCTGTAAGTGGGGATTACAACAGTACCACGTCGTGAGGACCTAAGTTCTTACTTGGAAGGACGCTGGGTGGTTGGCAAGTACTCGGTGAACGTTATCGGTATTATTTTTGCCATCACCATCCGTTTTCCAGTGTTGTCCCCCTGGTCATAACATTCTGTGGAGTTAGGACAATCAGCAAAAGGTATAGAAAGAAAAGTCATACAAACACGGCTGAACAGACAAAATTCAAGTACTTTGTTAAAGAAAAGCTACGTGCCTTGATTAAAATTGGTCCATTTTGGGGGCACCTGGGTGGCTCAGTCAGTTAAGCATCCGACTCTCGATTTGGGCTCAGGCCATGATCTCATGGTTCCTGGGATCGAGCCCCGTGTCGAGCTCTGTGCTGACAGCATGGACCTTGCTTGGGATTCTCTCTCTGCCTCTCTCTCTGCCCCTCCCCTACTCTCCCACTCTGTGTGTGTGTGTGTGTGTGTGTGTGTGTGTGTGTGTATATATATATATATATATATATATATATCTGTCTCTCAGAATAAATAAATATTTTTTTAACTGGTCCATTTTTATTTATCAAACGATTTGCGATTTAATTTAATTTTGATTGCTAGTTTTTCCCATGAATAAGACTAATAATACTTTAGAAAGCAATCTCAAAATATTTCGTGAAAGTCCGAATGTCGCCGAATCATCTCGGCCACGCCCTTCCCAGTGGGATGGAATGCAGGTGCACTTTCCACCCTCCAAGCAAACCAAGGAGAGAGCCTGTGTGTCACGCCCAGGGCGCACGTGCAACCCAGACAGCTGTGTTTCCCGTCTCTGAGCACAGACGGCAGAGCTTTTCACATAAACGAAGGGATATCGATGACAAGAGGCAAACACGCCTGGAATTGAGGACCTTGGGGTCAGTGACCCTGGGGTGGAAGCGTTCACTGAGCCCAGCACAGCCACTCAGGGCTTCTCAGGGGCTTGCCCGGATCCCGGCCAGCAGCCGCCTTGCAGAGATGGCCCCGTGGGTCCCTCGAGAGGCTGAAATGATTCCAGATCCCTTAGCAGGAAGAGGACCGGGTCCAGTCACATTCTCAACCCTTAAGATTGGCTGTTTTGATTACCTTTGTAACCTTTTTACACGGTTAGCAGAGAAGTAGCTGGAAAATAGCACAGCTTGGGTTTCCAAGAAGCCGCACGGAAATGACTTTTCAGTCAACGAGTGGCTGAAAGGCGGCAGCGTGAAGGATCGTGTGACCCGCGACGGGCGCGTGTGGAGCGGCTCAGTGGCTACGTTCCCCTCGGAAGCTGTTTGTGCAGCCACGACAGCAGCCTGGACCCGGGAAGTCTCGAGCTGACAGGGGACCAGCCCAGACCCTGAAAACACGCCAGCGAGAATCTGCTCGCCGGACACTTTTACAAGCAGTTCCAAAGTGCCGGTGCTTCGGGGGAGGAGAAAGCCGCTTTTCCATGACTTAGCCTTTCCCGACCCCCACGACGGCCCGCAGAACCCTCCCCTTGCTCCAGACCACACTCTGTTTCTCGGGAACGTCTGCACCGTGAGCTGGGCTTTCACACAGACGTCCTCCTCCCGGTGAGTCCCCGAGCTCAGGTGTTAGTGACCCTTCTTCCCTCTTCTGTGTCGAACCTAAGACCCCAAGTCAGTAAGTATTGGTTGAGGTAAACCATGCCTCAAAGAAAAAGGACTCTGGGCGCCTGGGGGGCTGTCGGTTGAGCGTCCGACTTCGGCTCAGGTCATGATCTCGCGGTTCGTGGGTTCAAGCCCCACGTCGGGCTCTGTGCTGACGGCTTGGGGCCTGGAGCCTGCTTCGGATTCCATGCCTCCCTCGGTCTCTGACCCTCCCCCACTCACGCTCTGACTCTCTCTCTCTCTCTCTTTCTCTCAAAATAAACATTAAATTTTTAAAAATTAAAAAAAAAGAAAGAAAAAGGACTCCACTGGGTGAACTCTCGCTTGACCCAAGGTCAACCCACTCACCCCTCTGTGACTGCAATGTGCCACTTGATATCCCCGTGCTCCTTTGTTCTTCTGGAAAACAGAGACCCAAACAGAGACCCAAACAGAGACCCAAGCTTAGAGAATAACCAAATGTGCATCGGAGCTGGCATTTCTGAAACAAGAAGTCACAGAAACACCTGCTACGCCCAAGCTGAAGAAACAACCACTCTTACTCTCTGTGTGGGTTAAAGAACCAGCACCGGCCTGTATGCCGGAATCTCTCCTCTTGCTGGACAGGACGGAAACGGACGCAGATCAACCTGGAAACGCCCCGGCCTGGGCACTCACCCAACCTCGCTCAGTCTAGGAATTGGATTCAAAACCTTGCACAGGATCTTGCACAGATCTTCAGTCATGACACCACAGATTCGTTCCAGAAAGAACTGAACACTGCAGGGTGCCGTGATCACATCCACATTTTGCAAATAAGATTCGGAGCAACTGTGAGAAGGGCGGTGAGCGTCCCTCCCTCCCAGGAGCTCCAGGGACAGCTCGTGTTCCCCCACCCCGTGGACGGGTGGACGGCCCACGGACTGTGGCGGGGCAGGGAGGTCGACCGCTTCCGTGTGTAGCAGTGAAAAGTGGCTTCTTCTCACACATCCCACACGGCTTCTCGATGGGGACCTGCAGAGGCGCGGGCGGGACACTGTTCATGATGTGGGACCGTCCTACTCGCTGCAGGAAGTCAGTGTTGGGGCCGCTCTGGCCCCGGTTATGTCAGGAACACTCGCAGGCTTGCAAACAGCAGAGAGCTGTTTCTCACAGTCTGGGGGCCGGGGGTCGAGATCGAGGCTCTTACAGACTCAGGCTCTGGTGAGGCCCTACCTCCCGGTTCCCAGACAGGCATCTTCTCCCCGCGTCCCCACGTGATGCGGGTGAGGAAGCGCTCTGGGCCGCCTCTGTAAGGACACGAATTCCACTCACGAGGCTCCGCCTCCCACAGGCCCACCTCCTGAAGCCATCACACTGGACGTTAGGGCTTCAACGAAGGGGTTCGGGGAGGACTCATTCAGTTCATAGCATTTAGCATCCAGAATCCATACCCATTAAATGACTGTGGTGACGTGCAGTGTGCCAACCAAAAATGACCCTGCATCCGAACGGGCCCTCAATACAGGCGGTACCAGTCTGAAAAGTGCTGATGACAGGACCTGATCAGGTTGGCTCATGACCCATGACCTTGGATACGTGTTAGGCTATCCAAACATCCATGACCCACTCAGGCCAGGGAGTGCTCCTGACATAACTGGGGACCGAGAAGCCCGCGTCTGCCCATAGCTGACATACTGGGGAGAGGAGCCCCGGGGCTCACACACAGCCCCCACTCGAATCTGAGTGCAGGGACACACCAGGAGTATTCCAGAGCCCCCCAGAGAATTCCGGAGCCCTCAAAGTATTCCAGAACCCCCAGAGTGTTCCAGAACCCCCAGAGTATTCCAGAGCCCCCCAGAGCATTCCAGAACCCCCAGAGCATTCCAGAGCCCCCCAGAGAATTCCAGAGGCCCCAAAGCATTCCAGAACCCCCCAGAGCATTCCAGAGAGCCCAGAGTGTTCCAGAGCATTGCAGAGCCTCCTAGAGCATTCCAGATCCCCCTCGGGCTAAGCGCCCGAGTCTTGATTTCAGCTCAGGTCAGGATCTCACAGTTTGTGAATTCGAGCCCCACCTCGGGCTCTGTGCGCCAGTGAGGGTCCTGCTTGGGATTCTCTCTCTCTCCCCCTCTCTCTCTGCCCCTCTCCTCTCTCTCTCTCGAAATAAATAAAGAAACGTTAAAAAAAATAATCTTTTTTTTTTTTTAAATAAAGTGTTAGAAGTTATCTCTAACGGGTTAAAATGCCACAGAGGTCATAGCACAGGTTACCGCCTCCACTGGAAAGGTCACCGCGTTGATTTATAAATGTCAGCGCCCCGCACGGAGGGAAGGAGGGAGGGAGGGAGGGCAGCCGCTGTAATTAGGAGACCCTCGCGAGTGGCAGAGGGGGCCATATTCTTGGGCTCGGCACGGCGTGACAAATCACGGACATTTTAATAACACGGGTGGAACATCAGAAGCTGGGGAGGAGATGGGGTGATGGGGCTCAGAGACCTTCGAAAATAAAAATAACCCGTCACCACTGTCCAAGTACCCGCTGGTTTAACAGCGTCCACAGTGAGGCCCTAACAAATACCCAAGGCAGGGCTGGATGGAAAGAGATATGAACCCACCTTTCCTAAAGTCAGGGTGTGGGCACAGTTGTCACAGCACGGCCGAGACCGGGCGAGGGGGCACTGAGCAGCCCGGAAACAGGCCATCTCCCTGTCTCCCCACAAGTCAGGGGGTTATGGGAACGTCTCAGACGGGCGCGAGCAGGACCCAGGTGGGGAGCAGGGGACAGAGACCAGAGCCTCCACCCTGGGACCTCTGCCTCCTCATGAGTGAACTTGGGGGCGCACCGACCCCGCAGGTGAGAGGGGGGCTCAGCCCGCAGGGGAAGGAGCTTCACGGCCAAGCCCAGGGACAGGAGCCTCCCGCAGATGGGGACGAGGAGACAGCCGTGGGCCAGCTGCCAGCCCCCCAGGGTGAGGCCCACGCCCAGGGCTTAACACCGGGCGTTCAGCTCTGCGTCCGAAGCTATGAGTAAGGTGAGCAGGTGTCCCTCCTGGCTCTCTGTGACCAGACAACCGCCAGCCCTCAGGCCCTTCCAGTAATCCCCAGAAGGCTCAGCTGAGTGCCAATGTAAGTCCTGCTGCCAGTCTGGAAACGTTGAGGGCCCACCCTCTGGGAGGACCAAGGAGATGCCAGAGGAGCACCAGAGAAACGGGTGGGGGACCTGGTAGCAAACTCTGAAGACAGAGGGGCGCCTGGAGAAGGGCCCGTCATCCCCGCCCTCGGGGCACAGAGGGCGAGGCTGGAGGAGACCGCTCCTGGCTCCAGACGGCCTCGAGTTCGCACCGAGAGTCCTGCTCCCCGGGGACCCCTCAGTCCCAACCGGACCCAGGGGGCCGGGCCACCAGTCACCCATGGCTGAGGATAGAGACGTGGGCTACGACCACGGTCCAGGAAAACCGTCTACTTAGCTCCCTTGCGGTTCCCTTGCTATGTAGTCACAAGGCCAACAGGGACACCATGTGCCTAAGTGAGTCTTAAATGAAACAAAAAATCTCTAAGTGGCAGGAGTGCTTGCATTCCCAGGGCAACTGGCATCGCGCTTTACGTGAGGAAACAGGAAATAGCCGTGCCCCCCTCCCCCCCCAAGCCCGGCTCCGGCAGGTCTCAGGACGACCGTGTGATGGGCTCGCCCCGGTGACCAAAGCCGTCTGGGGCCTGAGGGATAACCGGCCTTCCAGATCACCCTACTTTCCCCAGATGCCCTCCGCGTAGAGGAGAGGTGCCAATAAAATCAGAAAGGCGACACGGGAAGACAGGCGAAGGGTCCCAGCCACGCGCACGCGGCCCGGAATGACAAGCGCAGGGCTGACCGCGAGCTGAGGACGCGCCAGTACCCCGGGCGTTCCACACGGGGACGCCGTCAGTCACGCGGTCACAGTTATAAAGCGGACGAGACCGGCCTCGCGCCCAGGTGGCCCAGCCGATGCCCGGGGAGCAGGCCTCCACCCTCACGGCCCAGGAGCAAGTGCTGTTCCCCAGATCCTGGGGACCCCAGAGCCCCTCTCCCCGCGCACCTCCTCCCTGGTGCCTACAGGTCAGGCGGCCGGAGGGGAAGGGAGAGGCTCACCCCTGCTCTCCCGCCAGCCTGGCCGGCTTCACTGGAAAGCAGGGGTGGCGTTCGTTGTCAGGCAGACCCCTGGTCAAACGACGCGCCCGCCTTTACGGGGCAGGGGAGCGGCGGGCTGGGTCCATCCGTCCGTCTGTCTGTGCAGAGCTCAAGGTCGGTCTTCCCACCAGCTCTACGGTTCACACCGAGCGCTCAGGGGGAGCCGAAAGGAGGGGGTGCGGGGGGGCGGTCAGCGTGAGCCCGTGCTCCCATTTCCCCGGTGAAAGTTCCCGGTTCTCAAGGTGAACCTGGCCTCTGGTGTGAACGTGTACAGCTGAGAGACTTCCTCCTTCAGAGCACAGACGCGGCCTCCCTCCCGCGGCACCGCCCGGGACGGGGCCCCCCTCCACGGCCAGGGGACCCACGCACAGGGGCCCCCCCGGCTCCGGTGCGACGTGAGCGCACCCCACAGCTCGCTGCTCCCGAGGGCAGAGGCTTCGAACGCGGGTGGCACAGAGGGGAGACTGACGCCTCCTGCGGCTCATGGCACTTAATCTGCTGGCGGTCGTGCGGTGAACACAGCACGGGCCCCTTTCCAGCGACGCCCTTGGCCACCAGGAGGCTCGGGCCGCGGCCCGAGGGGATTAGCGCCTCTGTGGAAAACTGCTGGGTTCCTGAGAAGCAAAGGCGAGGCCGTGACCGAATCCCTCTGCGTCTGGCCGGGCAGCGGACTCTGTCCCGCGTGGAGGCCGATTTCTTGTTTCTTGTTTCCAGAGGGCAAAGCTGTCCCCTTCGGAGGGGCCGGGACGTGGCCGGGCGGCCGCTTTCCTCTCTGGCCCGACGTCGGGCACCACCCCCGGATTCTGCAGGAGGGGTGTCTGTTGCCTTAGCCGCAGACGCGGTGGCTCCTTTCATCCGCCCCTAGACCCTCTGGCATCAGCTGGCGACCCGCCCCAGGTCCCGGGCCCCGGCTCCGGGACCGCTCGCTCCCCCCCCCGGCTGCCAGGCTGCTCCCTCAGCAGGATGACTCAGTCGGTACAAATGAGTTCGCAGGTTCCAGATGTCTTTGCGGTTTACAGGGGTGGGGTGGGGGTGCCCGCCCCCCTACGGAAGCCACGTTACGCTCACGGGCTTTAGAGAACTGTAACGAAACTGAAGAGTGCCCGGGGGAGGGGCCCTGTCAATTTGGGACTCAAGCCCTCCCTTTCCAGGCTCACCCAGGCTCCTTCACCTTTTGATTCTAGATCATCACAATGTGCGACATCGTTGGCGGTCTTAGGTTTTGCGCGCCTTTCTGTCACAGACGGAGAGGGAAATAGGGACACGCCTTGAATGGAATCTGGGAAACCCTGGATGCACAGAAAGGGTGATAGGAGAAAGGCCCCCAGGCCCCCCCGGGAAGACGGGGTGTTCTCCCAGGACGTCCTCGGCTGCCCTGTCCTGCAGGCAAGGCCGGGGGACCAGAGGACCAGGACGTGGGGGCGGGGGGGCCACCCTCCTGTGAGGGAAGCCGGAGGAGCCCCACCCCACGCTGTGATTTGCTAACCGGCAATCAGCACAAGGGCACCAAGGAGAGATTAGCTGACTGATGGGAAAGCTGCGGACAGAAAGTCGGATTTAGGAGACGCGCTGAGAACGTGAGTCATGCCGAGATGCCCGCTGTCCTGCACCAAGGGGACCGGCTGGAGGGGACCGGAGCTCACACACCCCGAAGCGGAGGATCAGCCAGCAGTGCTAACGGGCTCCGCCCTGGAAGGGCGGACGGGAAAGACCGGACAAGACGACCCGGGCTCCCCAAAGCTCAAGGAAAGTCCGTTGGGAGAGTGAAGTTTTCAATAATGGCAAGGGCGTGTCTCAGCAAGCGGTCGTTTTCCTTTGTGAGACACTGGCCCTGTAACAAAAACGGCCCCCTGTTAACCCTTCCTCTGGGATCAGCCTTAATCCTACATCCCACCTGGTGCACGCCACACTGGGGTCGCGGAATCAGACCCTCACCTTCCGCTGGCCACCCTGGAACAGAACGTCTGCACCTCCAATAACTCAAGTTCGAATAGACCATTTCTCCCCCAGAACCACCAGGCGACAGTTAGGAAACGACACTTAACACGGCAATGACTTCAGAGTTTATACCTCAAGTTAGCAGCAAATTTGAAAGTAAAAACCGAGAGACGCCTGGGTGGCTCAGTCAGTTGAGCGACCGACCTCGGCTCAGGTCATCATCTCTCGCTTTGTGGGTTCGAGCCCCGCGTCGGGCTCTGGGCCGACAGCTCGGAGCCTGGAGCCTGCTTCCGATTCTGTGTCTCCCTCTCTCTCTGCCCCTCCCCCACTCATGCTCTGTCTCTCTGTGTCTCAGAAATAAACATTAAAAAAAAAAAGAAAGTAAAACTCAGGACTCTTGATGGACAACATTTTTCTTGAATTCATCTAATCCACATAGACCCACAGCGTAGACATTGACACAGAGGATGAAGTCCCCAGAATTGTTCTTCAAGGTTAATGGTGACACACCTGTCACGTGCTCCAGTGGCTCACCACGCACCTGGCTGGGACATCTGGACATTGAATGCATCGAACGTATAAGCATAGTACATCTGCTGGTCACAGCGTGGCTGCAGCCTGCCTGCCACCTCATCCAGTCCCGCATGGTCTCTTTGCTGGACCCAGGAGACTCTGCAGGGCTGGCCATGATTTCCTCCACCTCATTCTCTGAGGGACTTACCCTCATCTCTCCACACCCGGTTCAGGGGCAACCACCTCTATCCAGGCCTTCCCCAGTTCCTTCCCCACCCTCGCCCACAGCCCAAGCCTTCCCCTCCCTTTGGGGTTTTCCCCACTCATCTCCTCATCCCCATGGACGCACGTGGCTTCCTTTGTTCTGTTTATTCCCCGCCCTCTGTCCCCCACGGGGTCACCATCCTTACAGCGAGACCCCCACTGTAAACATTTCCTTACGCATAGCACATGTGTGTGGTGCCTGTTGCACACAGACCACAGGGTCCCCCGCACATGCCCCCCACCCCCGGCGACGGTGGGACCACAGGCTCCTCCACAAATGGATTAGAAATCTTGTAGCTCGTGGTCCCCACGTGGCTGGGAACACAGTCAGGCTTCCTACCTAAGTCCTCCGGTCCCAGGATGAAAGTCATTGCTCTGACCCATGGTTGAGCTGTGAGGTCGTGGGACCCAGTGGGAATGGGAAAGCCTGCTCCCCTCCCTCTACACCCGGGGTCGGGGGCCAGGGGGGCAGGATGGATGTTTATCAGGATTAGCACTTGGCCCCTTCTGACACCTTAGGTCTGTCCCAGGTGGGACCACACGAGGCTTCGCAGGTTCCTGCGACGTTGGTGGCTGGGGCCAGAGAGAGACGGTGGCCGGGTCGTTCGTGTGAAACGAAGCCTCACGGTCCAGGCCCCAAACCAAGGGTCCCAGTCACTACTCGCCTGCGTCCCGGTTTGCCCTGCACCTCTCGCCAAAGAAACAGGGCAGGAGAGAGGCCGCGCTCCCTGCCTCCACTTCTCCATTTGCAGAGAAGAACGTAGCCCCCTGCCCGCCTGTCCGAACCTGAGTGTCGCCCTGAGAAGGGACTTTAGAAATAGCTGCCATTGTCGTTCTTTGCAGTCGGCCGGACACCGTGCTAATTATTCTGTGTGCGTTAGTTTCCACAGGCCCCCGTGTGATAGTAGAGAAAGTGGGATAGAAATCACAGGGCCAGGGGCGCCTGGGTGGCTCAGTCGGTGGAGCCTCCGACTTCGGCTCAGGTCATGATCTCACGGTTCGTGGGTTCGAGCCCCGCGTCGGGCTCTGTGCTGACGGCTTGGGGCCCGGAGCCCGCTTCGGATTCTGCGTCTCGCCCTCTCTCTGCCCCTCCCTGGCTCGCACTCTCTCTCTCTCTCTCTCTCTCTCTCTCAAAGCTAAATAAACGTTAAAAAACAAACTTAAAAAGCCAAAGCTACAGATTTCACATCATTACAGATGTTCCCTTATAAGTAACTCTGAAAACCCGGTGAATAATTCTATCCTCCTGGTGAAGGAAAATCCCACCTTCAAACCATCCCGGGACGATCGATCACATTACAGGACTCACCCTCCTGGAGGGGGCCTGACTCTACATACCCCACACCCCGCAGACCCCTCAGGAACTCCGCTCCCCCTAACCCCGCGTTAGCAACAGGCTCAGAATGCCACCTGCTGGATATACAGGCAAAACCCAAAAGAGCAAAAGCAAACCTTTTCTATAGGTTCTATAGAGAACCTTTCACTATAGACAGAAATAATAAGCACCCTTTGTTTTTGGAAAACGACCGTGTGCCAGGCGCCATGGTAGAAATTCTGCCAACAGCCTCGAGATGGGTCAGGAGACCCTGGCCCAGAGCTCGGATACGTTTTGCAGCCCTGTAATTTAACGTGACACCACGCCAAAGGACCCAGGGATGCCGGTGGAAGTGAAAATACTGGTGAGAAAAATTGATGTTTGGATAAGCCTTGTCACCGACGGAGACATCATCATAGAAGTATGGACTGATTTACAACGCTCCCGGCAAGCCCTCCACCCACACCTGAGACGGCGTCCGTGGGGGTGGCAGGAGTGTGACAAGGACAAGGGTGGCAGGGAGGGTGGTGGCAACCGTTTAGTGAGCACTCTGCCAACCAGTGGACACGCGCTATCTCGTCTCCACCTCTAACGACACTGAGGACCGCCGTGACCACCTAGGGTGTCTTCATTCTACAGATGAGGACGCAGACATAAAGGAACCGAGGTTTACCCAGGGTCACACACATCTAGAAACGGCTGCGGGCGCCTGGGGGGCTCAGTCGGTTAAGCGTCCGACTTCGGCTCAGGTCACGATCTCGCGGTCCGTGAGTTCGAGCCCCGCGTCGGGCTGTGTGCCGACAGCTCCGAGCCTGGAGCCTGCTTCCGATTCTGTGTCTCCCTCTCTCTGCCCCTCCCCCGCTCACGCTCTGTCTCTTTCTCTCTCAAAAATAAATACACATTAAAAAGTAAATTTTGGAAGCGGCCGAAACGGGCTTTCCGCTTGTGTGAAATTTAATCCTGCGACAGTGCACATTGCCTGCAGGTGTGTGCACCACAGAATAACGATGTTTCCAGGTTGGCCCAACTAGCGCATTTTGGAAGCGCTTGTTGGAAGGGAGGAAGCCCGCAGGGCGCGCCCCAACCACATACACTAGGCGTTTACCCCTGCTGCTGGTCACCAGGATGAGCACGACAGTCCTGCACCGGGAAGAGATTTGAGATCTCGTGCCCGTCCTCTCCCTGGCCCGTCGGCTCCCACCTCCCCGGCCCTTCCGGCGCGACAGGCTTACAGTCCCGTCGCCGGTCTAAACAAGCCACTACATGCGCCTCGCCCCAGCCGCTGGCTTTGCGGGAACGTCACCGCGGCCACAGGAGAGCCAGACTCCAGATCAGCCTGGAGCCCGGGGTCCGCGTGCGGCCCCCACTCGCGCGCGGCTCACGGAGCAAGCAGGGGACCCCTGCGCTAGAAAGGCCTCCAGACCGTGTTCTGCTGCAAAATCGAGCGATCCTTGAGATCTGGAAAGAAACCGGGCGCTCGTGCCTGGGCTGAAAGGCAGCCACCGAGTGAACCCGTTTCTGGCATTTCTGTGTCTATCGGTCGCCTGTCACCTATTTCGTCTACGTTTCTCTCGCCTTCCGCTCCACTCTAGACTCCTGTGGCACGCCCGTCCTTCCCTCCCTCACCTTGTCTGCAGGAGGCCCTCCGCGAACACTGGCCCGCGTCTCTGCGCGGCTGGGCGGCAGGACGGGCCCCAGATGCCCTAAGCAACACGTGGGAAGTCTGACCCCCTCCGTCTACGTGAGCCTCGGGCAGAAAATACGCAGAGAAAACAAACCGGTGCACGTGGTTGGCACAGCGTTTGTCCAGCCTGCCTAGACAGGCGGGCAGCTCCCGGGGACGACCGTCCCACGGCTCCTGGAGAGCTTTGCGCTTTCTGCTGCCCCACGTTCCCGGAGGGACAACGTCTGCCAGAGCCCTCGCTCTGCTCTCCGGATCACCAGGGAGGAACGATTAGTGAAGCCACCCCCCAAGTGTCCCCCAAAAGATGCCAAATGGTTCTCGGTGGGCATCAGATTCTGTGTATCTATGTCCCGGGAGGGAGGCATTAGGTTGACCTCCTTGGATATCTTCGCTTCATCTTCAAAGCTATCACGATATTATCAGATTGTTTCCGGGCCTCTGCTTGACCGCTCTATTTAATCCAAGCACCCTGATTAATTGGAGGGCTTAGGATAGTTTATGGGGACGGCCACGAGCTGAGCCATTCAGCCAGCAAACGGAAGGTACCGGTCACGCCTCGAGGGAGGCCACATCCTGGAACATTCCCTCTCTTCTCATCTCCAAACAGCAACTTCAAGTCATGTTTGAAGTTTAAATTAGACAGGAGTCTGCCGTTGAGTTTTCATTCTTGCATTTCCCCAAAAAATATCTGAGAGCCACTTGGTGGCCATGTTGGGGCAAGGAAAACACACAATCCGGCCGCCGAGGCCCAGCTCTGTGTCCCCACCGCCATTCCTGGGCAACTCAGCGAAACCACCCACGGCCGGGCCCCAGCCGGTGCCCGGGCCCTTCCCTGCAGCCACCGCAAAGTTCCCGCCGTGTCCCAGGTTACGGGGGTGCTCTGTGCCTGAAAGGGGGGGACGGCATGTGGGACCCTGGCTGTGCCCACCGGCCTCCAGGACAGGCTAGTCTTCCCTCGGGCGACACAGGTGCCGCCTGTGTCCTGGGCTCTGGGCGCCACACCGCGGACCCTGCACTTGGGGAGCCTACGTCCCAGCAAGGGAAGGTGGACGATTAGCACCAGATGTAATAAGTAGGTGGATAAGAGCTTCCCAGAAAATTGAAAGGAGTAAGAATTAAGTGACTTTCCTGCCTTTCGTGAACAATCTATACTTCGGGGCAACCCTAGTCGGGAGTGTCTGACTCTAACTGATGATTCGTTTTTGAAAATGAATTCCAGCAGATCATGTGGAAGGAACGACAGGCATAGAAAACTGGAGCTTGATTTTTGAAAAAGTCACTTTATCGGCAGATGGCCCACGGATGACACGGAGCCCTGCCCTGGAGGGTCCCCTGGTCACTCGGCCAGGAGGGCGGCATCCCCCCTGCTGCAGGGAAGGAGCCCAGCCCCTCTGGGAAGTGCCCTCATCCAGGGTCCACAGAGCTGAGCCCCAGAAACGGGAGGGGGGACAGAGGAATGCCCCCAGTGACAAAAAGGGAGCGAGTGGAAGAATCTGGAATGTGGGACCTTCCCCGGGACAACTGATGGGTCTTTCCACACATGCCTGCCGCGGAAAGAGAAAGGGGTGGGGGTAACAGTTCTAGACGGAAAGAGGCACGAGATGTGAAAGCAAGTGCGACCCGTGGTCCGTCCTTGTCCTTCAGCCAAAGACCAGATACACTGGTGGTGAACCAGCCGGGTTTGCTATTTGCTGCGGAAGTGGGGTCCCCTCTGTGAGAGGCTGGCGGGAACAGCCTGCCACGGGACAGGGTGGTTGGGGGAGGGTCTAAGGACGCAGGGGTCCCCCCAGGGTGGTGTGGTCTGGGGACCCATCAGGGGTTCTGACGAAGGTACCGCTGCCCCAGGCCAGGGGCTTGACAGCGGAGAGGGCTAGGGAGTGCCCTCCATCTGGGGTGCCAGTCAGCAGCTCCCCCTCCCCTCTCCTCCCGCTCCTCCCCTCCCTCCTCCCCCTCCCCTCTGCTTCCCTCCTTTCCCTCCTCCTTCTCCTTCTCTTTCCCCCCTCCTCTTCCTCCCCCCTCCCCTCCCCTCCTCCTTCTTCACCCCTCCTCCTCTCCCCCTCCTCCAAAAAAAGGCTGGACCAAGCCACCCCTTTCCAGGACACAGCCTGCACACACACAGTAAAGGGGGGCCATTTGGGGGGAGAGGGGGTGTAGGACCAGAAACGTCAGCAGTGCCCCAGGTCTGCAGACCAACTCAGCAGGCTTGTGGGCAGGTTGCCCACGTGTGGGTACAAGCAGAAGGTTCCACATGTGAAGGAAGAGCCTGGAGATGGTGGAGTCTTCCGGGAAGGACTGAGTGAAAGGTGTGATCGTGGCGCGAATGGGAAGGGACCCCACAGAGGGCGTCCCCGGTGCCCATCTCCAGAACATTCTACCCAACTAAAGCAACTCCTGGGCCGGAGGTGGGGGGCTTCCCCGGAGCCCGAGGGCGCCTGGACACAGCCCTCCTGACCAGACCCGGGAGGCACCGTGACAGTCACAGCCAGGTCACCGAGGGTGAAGGACCCTGGATGACACCGGCATGCACCCTGTATGTCACACACTTAAACAAAATGCCCTAACCCTTGCCGTCACTCATCTGAGACCATCGCTAGAAAACAGGACCTTCATTCTTTCCAAATGGGCTTGAAAACGAGCATCTGTGAAACCTTCTCTGGGCCCTGGTGTTACCGTCTGGAAAGGGCACGGGGCACCTTCTGTGCCCGCGGGACCTTCCAGAACTGTGCCCCCAGCACCCCCTCCCCCTTCCGCCCTCATGGTCACCGAGCGCCCAGCAGCACCTTCCCGGGAAGCAGTCCGCAGGTGTTGGCCGGACAGTCCCTGGGGCCGCCGCCCACCCCCGCGACCAGGAAAGGGGGGCCTGGGTTCCCCGACTCAGGAGTCTGAGTCTGTAGGGGGCGCTCGCCCCAGGGACCACAGGACTCCCGAGGCCCTTGTGGTGGCCAGGGAAGGTGCTCAGGCCCTAGGGACGGCTGTGCAGGGGGTAGGACTTAGCCTCCCACGGAAGTCTCCCTCTCCAGGGACGTCAGACACCCTTCTCAAGGGCCAGGGATCCGTCCTCACAAACCAGAGGCACAGAATCGCGGTAGCCTTGCCAGGAGTTACTAGCTCGCAACAAGAAATGCTAAATCATGAAGGAGGAGAGAACTTTCTTTTTTTTTCTAGTATTTTTTAAGTTTATTTATTTTGAGAGGGAAGAGAGAGAGAGCAGGAGAGGAGCAGAGAGAGAGGGAGAGAAAAAATCCCAAGTCAGTGCAGAGCCCAATGTGGGGCTCGAAGCCACGAACCAGGAGATTATGATCTGAGCTGAAATTGAGAGTCAGACACTTGACCGACTGAGCCACCCAGACGCCCTGAAGGAAACTTCTCATGTTCAGGATTCTTCTACGTTGTTGGTGGGGTGTAAACAGATGCCCCTTCTATGAAGAGCCAAGTAGTAACATCCTTCAAGTGACCTGTAAGAACTCACCACCTCACAAGGGCCCAGAGTTGATGTTCTGACCCCAATGTACAAAGGGAGGGGGCAGAGAGGGAGGGAGGAAAGGGGGGAGGACGGAGAGGTGAGAGGGAGAGAGGGTGGAGGGAGGGAGGGAGGGAGGGAGGGAGGGAGGAGGGAGGGAAGGGGAAGGGAAGAAAGGTGGGGAGGAGGGAGAGAGAAGAGAGGGAGGAAGGAGGGCGGATGGAGGAGGGAGGGAGGAAGCAGGGGGGAGGGAGGAGGGAGGGAGGAGGAAGGAGGGAGGGAAGAAAGGTGGGGAGGAGGGAGAGAGAAGAGAGGGAGGAAGGAGGGCGGATGGAGGAGGGAGGGAGGAGGGAGGGAGGAAGCAGGGGGGAGGGAGGAGGGAGGGAGGAGGAAGGAGGGAGGGAAGAAAGGTGGGGAGGAGGAAGAGAGAAGAGAGGGAGGAAGGAGGGCGGATGGAGAAGGGAGGGAGGGAGGAGGGAGGGAGGAGGAAGGAGGGAGGGAAGAAAGGTGGGGAGGGAGAGGAGCAGGGGGAAGGAAGGAGGGAGGAGGGAGGGAGGAGGGAGGGAGGAGGGAGGGAGGAGGGAGGGAGGAGGGAGGAGCTATTTTCAGGATTTCTTCCTTTCACCCGTCTCCTCCCCCATCATGTTTCACATCAGGTGTTTGTGTTTAATATGTTTCCATCAATTTCTCTCAAGTAGCTTCTCCTTAGTTATTCTCAGTATCAATTTGGAAAGTGGTCCCTCGCTAATGCTACCCAAAGCCTTCTTGACCATGGTCTGGAACGTTCCAGAAGCCCACGACACCAGGGAGCACCAAGGAGCCACAGGAGGACAATAGTGAGTGGACGGGGACGAGGAGACACATCTGATGTCACACACGGCAGCCCCGTCCTCCCTGCACCAGGTGTGTGGCCGGCCCGTGGTCACTCGTCCCCAGGCAGCTGGAGACACCACGGAGGCTCAGCCAACCTTGCAGCTGCTTCCTGGGCCCGAGTCCTGGAGCTCCTGCTGGGAAAGCAAGCCGGGGGGGTGCCAGGCACGCGAGTCAGAGCCCGGGAAGAACGCCACGACCTGAAAGCGGGCGCGAGCTCCGCCTTGCACACAGCACGCCTGCTTCTGGGGGAAAGTCCAGGCCTGGGAGGCAAGGGCTGGGGGAGCTCAGAATCCAGCGCGGACTTAGGCCGAGCCCGTGCTTCAAGGAGAAACTCCGAGGAAGACACAGAACAAGTTTGCGCTCGTGCAGGGAAAGGGGCAAGGTCACCAACTGCCCAGGTCCCAGGCCTAAGGAATCCTGGACCATTCGGTTCACTCTCCGTATCTTTATTGGGCACCTACTGTATGCCAGGCAGTCTTCAGTGATGGAGTTACAGCAGTGGACAAAACGCCCTGGTCCCTGTCACTGTAGAGGTAGCCCGGAGGAAGAGAGACACAGCGAACTAACAGGTGACTCAAAGTGCAGAAAGTTCTAGAAGGAGACGGGATGCAGTGGTCCGGGATATGGAGAGGACCCACCTTCGACAGGCCGGTGACACTAAGCACAGACCAGGATGGGCAGCCATGAGGGAGACATCAGGGAAGTCCGTGTGGGGCTGGATGGGGACGGGGGACAGGTGCCAGGCAGCGTGGTGGCCCCGAATGTGGGCCGGGGGCAGAGCCCCGTCAGCGGCCTCCAGGAGCTCCTGCCCCCCGACCCGGCCGGGGTCCAGCCTCGGCTGCTTTTGCTCCCGCGAGGAAACAGAGAACAGTGCTCTGCACCAGGCGGCGGGGGGGACCCGGATTCTTCTTCTCTCTCTGCCCAGAACACAAGGGGGCTTAGTGGCCACTCACTTAAGTCTCCTTCCCGTTTGAATGCCTCCGTCTGTGAAATAAAGGTCTTTCGTGAGGGGGTTACAGCATCTGTTGTGAGCGGGGCGTAGTGCAAGCTTCCAGGAAACCCAGACAAATCAATAAGACCTACTCACTGACCTCGGAGGACTTAGGCCAGCGAAACACAGGCAGTGAATAAAGCAGTTTGAAGACGGCGTGTGGGCCCAGGGCCAGGGTGCCCTAATCACACCGGCGTGGAGAAGGGTGGCAGCGGGGCCTGTAGAAGACATGTTGTTTGAACCAGGCTTCGAAGGCCGTTTAGGACTTCGTTACTCACAGGAGCAGTAGAGGAGGGAACGACCTCAGCAAACCGAGGTGTGAAACCGCCTGGCGCGTGGGGGCGCTGGTCCCGGCCTCGAGGGCTCCGCCCCACCTTAACCTCCTCCCAAAGGCCCCGCCTCCTAATACGCACATGGGGGGTTAGGTTTCAACGTACCGACTTAACGGGGACACAAACCTTCAGACCACAGCCGTCGGGGCGAAAGGTGTGTGGAGACAAACCGGAGACGACTTAGAAAAGCGTCTTCCCCGGAACGCATCTTGCATACTGATGGTGCGCAAGATGTGCACGGGGGCACACAGCTCACGAGCTGGTACCTCGGGGGCTCAGTGCAGCTGCCGTTACTGGCCCATCGCCGTGCTATCTCCCGGGGGACGCTCAGAGCCCTGGAGCCCGCCTCCCTGCTGACGAGACTCGCTTTCACTCGGGACGAGGACCGTGCCTGGATGGGCTTCGTTTCCCCATTGCGCAGGCGCCTGGCACCCGACGGATGCCCCCTAGCGGTCAGGAGGATGAGCGAAGGCAGGCAGCAGGGACGGAGCCCCGTGGGGGGGCTCTCTGCCCGGTGTGAGGTCGCCACTGGAAAGTTCCCAGCGAGGAACCGGGTGACCCCAGCACGGCCGGAAGAGCCAGGGCGGCTGCGGGCTTCCAAGTAAGCCCCTCACCACCTCTCCCTCCAGCACCCCCTAGTGCAGACATTTACCCAGGGGCTAATTATCGGGCTCTGTGAAGACTTTGGAGTGAAAACACGGTGAGCATGCTGAGCGCTTGGAAACAGAGTTCCCCGTGCCTGGTTGTATCACGGCTGTGAACATCCACAGACGGCAGGAGGACAAAGGACCCTGGGAGGGAAAGCCAGTCTGGGGCCAGAAGACAAAAGGGAAACTGCACGTGCCAGCATCCAGTTGCCTTTGGAAGGTGAGGGGGACACATTCCCTGGCAGTTCAGGTCCATTGCATCGAAGTCACTGGGGCACCCGACCACGATGATGGCCATCTGTGGCCACAGTCACTGGGAACGGAAGCTAAGTTATTTATTGAGTAACAGCACACTGTGTCATAGAGAATTTAGCAAACACATCACTGTGGTCCACAAACTAACATTTATTGGGTGCATATTAGGCGCCACATATATGCATCACACCATTTTATTTGCACAGAAACTTTGTTACGAAGGTATTGTTATTGACCCCATTTTATAGATGAAGAAACAGAGACAGATAAAGTTAGTACAACAGAGAGCACTGAGGAAGAACGTACACAATGGAGTCATTGTCAGGGTTTAAATCCACACTCCGCCACTCAGTAGCATTTTGGCCTCAGATAGTTTACGCGTCAGTGGTGACGATGCTAATGTGATGATGATGGTGATGGTGGTGTTGGTGATGGTGGTGATGATGGTGATGGTGGTGATGGTGGTGATGGTGATGGTGGTGATGATGGTGATGGTGATGGTGATGATGGTGATGGTGATGATGGTGGTGGTGATGATGGGGATGGTGGGGATGATGGTGATGATGGGGATGGTGGTGGTGGTGACAATGATAATGATGGTGATATTGAAAATGGTGATGGTGATAGTGATGGTAAATGGTGGGGATGTTGGTGATGGTGATGGTGATGATAGTGAAGGCAAAGAGGGTGGTGATGCAGTTTGCAAGTGGAAAGCTGGTGGCTACCACAGGACCCTCTGCTACCGGGTGAACTAACTGTCCACAGACACGAGGACATTACTGAGCTTTTGCAAAAAAAAGGAAGTACTAGGAGAAAACGTCTGGACCGAGAAGCAGAGCAATCAGCCGGAATGTGCAGCGATAAGCTTGGTAAAGAAAGCAAAGAGCTCCCTCAGAGGGCGCTTGTGACTTTCTGAACACTGAGCATTGTTGGTGAGAAACAGCCCCGACAGACAGCCGGCTCCCACGCAGAGGGGTGTTTATCCTGCCATCTCAAGTAAAGCCAGTAGGGTGGGTGCACCTGAGGGGCCACTCGAACCGGGGAGACAATCTTCTTGACTTCGCACCGGGTGGATCAAGCTAGCACACACCTGGATCTGCTCAGGCGGGCTTCTGATGGGGATGGACATTCCTGGGCAGACACCAAGCCTCGCCTGCAAAATGGCAAGGCTGTAGAGTGGTGCGCACATCATCAGGCCTGAGAAAGTTAGAGGTGACTGTTGAAGCCCATTAAAACGGATGTGGAGATGCGGTCTTAGCACTAAGCTAACCTACAGATACCTATTCAACGTGCAGTGCAATTTAAAGCAGAAACTGATGTGACAGCGATGTGAGTATGGAAACGGGAAAATGGAGACAGCAGAATAGTTACTCACCTTGCAGGGTAGGAAAGGAATCAGGGGCGCTGGGATGAGCCCCGAGACGCTGGACACCTCGAAGGGACACGGGTGTCTCAAGGCTGCGGAGTCTCAGCATGTCGACTCGGTGTAGCTCATTTCTTTTCAAAGCCATTTTCCTTCCTCTTGGTTCAGGCATTCTGCGCGAGAGGATGTGGGCTGTGGACGGCCAAGAGACTGCTTCTGCCCAGCAGGAAATGGCCCAAGAATGAATTATGGAGAAAAGGATGACCGCTCTCAGCACATGGACCTTGACCCCAGAGAGAAGTTGAAAAAAACAAACCCTCAGGTAGTTCCATAGGTTGCCACCAGAGGGCGCCACAAACCGCCCAGCTAGGTGGGTCTTGGTAATTTACAAAACTAAAATAAAATTTGCTCGTGTAACAGGCTATTTAGAACATAGTTGTTTTCTACCTGATATAATTCAAGTTGTATTAAAGTCCCATAATTCCGAAAGGAAGAGTTGGTTTTTTTAATTTTTTTTTAACGTTTATTTATTTTTTGAGACAGAGAGAGACAGAGCATGAACGGGGGAGGGGCAGAGAGAGGGAGACACAGAATCGGAAGCAGGCTCCAGGCTCTGAGCTGTCAGCACAGAGCCCGACGCCGGGCTCCAACTCACAGACCGTGAGATCGTGACCTGAGCCGAAGTCGGACGCTTAACCGACTGAGCCACCCAGGCGCCCCAAGAGTTGGTTTTTTAAAAACATACATTTTTAACCCTACATCAAAAATACACTTTGCCTTATTGATCTGATGTTTTGTCAGACGCGATCTGTATTTTATTTCCAGTCATTCTCTCTCAGACTCTCAGTCTGTCTTCGTTCCAACTGACGGTTGACCCTGTTCAACACCAACAACAAAATGCATCTCAGTTTCATGTTCTGCCCTCGGACACTCTTACGTGTTGGGTGTTTTCTGTGTTACTCATCACAGTCTGTGGTTTAAAGACCAGATACACTCGGTTGCGGAGGGACAGCGGGAAGGTTGTGGCCCCGCACGCTTACTCATAAGGTGACCTCTGCCCTTTGGAGCACAGTGTGGCTTCTGCACGTGGTTCAGAATGACCTCCGCCCTCCCTTCCCCAGTCCCACGGGAAACAGGATGCGACACCATCAGCACTCGCGGGACAGGCTGGCACACAGGACAGCGTGCCTGCGGCCGGCGTTCACAGGCTCACCACGCAGCCCGGGCAGAGGCCGGTCACGCCAGGCACCTGGCTGTAGCCCACCCCCACCCGCGACGCCGTAAGACAGGAGGAAGGCTGAGCAGGGGACCGGAGAGCAGACCGCAAAGCGGAACCCACACAGGCCACGCCACGGGGTGATGAGACGAGCTGTCCTCTCTGACGTCACGTGCGTGGACCCCCAGTGCAGTGTTTCCACGTGGCACCCAGTTCTGACTTACCCACTGCCCGCGGGCCACCCCCACCCCGACAGCTGACCTTTGACTTGTGCCGTAGGGGATGGACGGGGCCCTCGGAGTGGCCACGACCTCAGTGTCGCGGTAGCAGGCACAGTGTCCGGCAAGGTCGCGGTCTCACACGTGCTGGCGGTGTGAGCCCAGGCTTACCGCCTGCAGAGGGAGAGCCGAGAGCCAGGCACCAGACCCCGTGCGCGAGGGCTCGATCTGGACGCAGATGTGTTCTGAGCCCCACAGGCTGTTGGATGAGCGGGCTTCCCGCCTGTTCTGGCTCATCTCCTGCAGCCCGGAAGGGAGGGCGAGGCTGCAAGGCACCGAGTGTCTCCAGTTCTGGGGGTGCCCTCCTCCCCGGTCTCCGCTCGGGGCTGGCTCACGGGGGTGGAGGGGCTGGAGGCCCAACGCGGCCCCCTCCCTTGTCCCCTGGGGCCTGGTGCCCTCCGCACGGCCTCCCAGGCGAAGAGCCCAGACGGGGAGGGATTGGGAGGGACCCCCACCAGGCCGCCGGCTCCGGGGTGGGATTCGGCAGCTGTCTTGGGAAGACGTGTCTGCTGCAGCGCCTGAGGGACTCCGTCCGGTTTGATTTCTGAGATTCCACGGTGACATCACGCGGCGCTGTCCCTCTCTGTCTGACCTCGCTCACTCCCCATGACGTGCTCGGGTCCGTCCGTGCGGCCACAGCTATTCCGCCGCGTCAGATGCCACAGCTCCTTGATCCCTGGGTCCCCAATGGGAACTTCGGCTGTCCCCACGCCTTGCTCTCGGGACGATGCTGCTGTGACCCAGCCCTGGGGCGCGCATGTGCTTTCTTTTTTTTTTTTTTTTTTTTGATTTAACTTTATTTTTTATTTTTCTTAAATTTACATCCATGCGCGTGTCCTTTCTTAAAGCTTCTCCTCAAGTGTTTCCTTGGGTAAATAATTCTCTCGCAGGAGCGGACGGGTCTGAGCAGCGTGGACATGTTAGTGACTCTCTACAGTGGCCAAGCGCCTCAGACAGGACACAGCCAGTCGGCTCTGGCCACCATGACAAACCCCACAGACCAGCGGCTCAGACAACAGGCTGGAGGCCTGAGACCCAGGCCTGGGCAGGCTGGTCTCTGCAGAGGCCTCTCTCCTTGGCGTGTAGACGGCGGTCTCACCCCTGAGTCCTCATGTGGTCGTCCCCTGTGCACACCCTGATAGGACACCAGTCCCTTGGGACCGGAGCTGCACCCCGGTCCCTCAGTTGTGGAGGCTCCCAGACCTGGAGACGCCCAGGGCCCCAAGCCGACCCGGCCCCGGCCCCTCGGGTGGAGAAAACGAGCCCGCGGCTGGCCGCCTGGTGTGGAAATGACCTGCGGGACCCTGTGCCTGAGCCCTCACCTGGCGCCACACGCCCTGGGCACCTGGCTGTGCCCTGCAGCAGAGTCCCTTCGGAAATGCCGCCCTGTCTGCCCGGGGCTCCCCGGGGGCATCCCTCGATGCCTCCTGCCCTCTGGCTCTGCCCTCAGCTCTCCTTCCTCTGGTTCTAGTTCTTAAGGCTCTTTTGGGTATTGATCGATTATTATAATCAGCTCGTCCAGTTTTACCCGTAGTGTCCCTTTACTTTTTTTGTACACTTTTTAAGTTTTTTTAATGTTTATTTTTTTTGAGAGAGAGAAGGGGAAGGGCAGAGAGAGCGGGAGACACAGAATCCGAAGCAGCTCCAGGCTCCGAGCTGTCAGCACAGAGCCCGACGCGGGGCTTGAACTCACAAACCGTGAGATCATGACCTGAGCCGAAGTCGGACACTGAACTGACTGAGCCACCAGGTGCCCCTCTTGTACACTTTTTGTTTCTTCCTTTTTCCTGCAGACTCCTGAGGGTTGTCTCCATCTATTAATGGCTCTGTTAATCTGTCTTGTACGTTTCCACTAATAAATAAACAGAAATAGACACATTTGGTCTTTGTCTCCATTTCCGGCTTGAAGCTCTTGAAACTCTTGGAATTTCCTAAGTGCTGAGAGTGACCAAAGGATCTTTTGTTGTGCTCATGCAGTGACTTTTGGAAAGCCCCTAAAGGAGGGGGCAGGTTGCCAGGGGAACAGTCACAGGATTAGGGGTTGGAACTTTCGGTCCCACCCGCTGACCTCCGGGGAGGGGAGGGGACTGGAGGTTGGGTTCAATCACCAATGGCCAATGATTTCATCAGTCACGCCAGTGTAGGGAAGGCCCCATGGACACCCCAGAGTTTGGGCTGGGAGAGCTCCCGGGTCCGTGAACAGAGGGATTTGGGGACAGCGATGTACCCGGGGCAGGTACGGAAGGTCTGAGCTCTTTCCCCACACCTGCCCTTCGTGTGTCTCTCCCATCTGGCCATTCTAAGTCGTACTCCTGCCAAAAATACTGGTGATCCAGGAAGTTTCCAGAGTCAACTGGTTTGCTGGGCTCTGTGAGCCCTCTAGCAAACTAATCAAACCCAGGAGGGGGGCGAGGGAAACTCTGATTTATAGTCTGTCGGTCTGCTGCACAGGTGGATGTGGAAAAGTCGGGGTTCAGAGCCGACGGCAAGAAAGGATTCTTGAGACGTCTTCCGTGCAATAGGACGGTTTTATTAAAGCACGCACGGGGACGGGACCCGAGGGCAGGAAGGGCTGCACTGGGTCCCGAGGAGTGACAGGTTATGTACTTGGGAGCTGGGGGAGGTAAAGACTAGGGAGGTCCCCAGAAGGACTTTCATCTGCTAAAGTAGACACTTGCTAAGGTGGTTTTTCCTCTAGCAAAGCACTAACATGAAGACAAAGGGAGTTCCCGGAGAAACAAGAAACGCGAAACGTTTTCCTCTGCGGGTCTCAAGTATCTTGTCAGTGGGCTGCAGGGTATAAGGAAATTCAGTTTTATCTGCCATTTCTTTTGCCTTTGTCTCCCACACAGGTGACAGCTGGAGGGGGGCAGTGTGTGTGCTGTGTGGGGGACTGAGCCCTCACCGTGTGCGGTCGACTCTGTCTCCAGGTGGACGGTGTCAGAGCTGAGTTGGACTGTAGGACCCTCGGCTGCTGAGTAGGGGACACCCCCAGCACACCGCACAGATCCCTGGAGGCCTGGCTCTCGTCGGGCTAAGGGTGTTTTTCCCTCTAGGAAAGCACTGGCATCCAGACCGCAGGGAGTTCCTGGGCCCCAGGCCACGATGGGACCGCCCTTTCCTCGAAATTTTACTACGATGTTTGTAAACACCAGAGACTCTATCAGTTTAATCATTTGTTTTCTGTCCTTCCCTTTGTCCTTGGTGGCCAGGAGCCTGAGGAGTGTCACACATCCCACGGGGCGGGGGGGGGGAGGGGGCGGGGGGGAGGGGGGGAGGGGGCGGGGGGGGAGGGGGCGGGGGGGGGGTCAGCTTGCTTAGGCTCCTTCATCGTTTTTCATACATCATATTGCCACTTGGTTCCCTTTATGGTTTCGTCTTTTCACATCGATAATACCTTTTATTTTCTCAGACACATTTCACATAATTATTTCAAATTCTTGGTCAATCTATTTTAGTATTTCGGATTTAGATTATAATATTGCCCATCTTGGGGGCACCTGGGGGCTCAGCCGGTTACCTGAGACCTCAGCCGGACTTCAGCTCAGGTCACCATCTTGCGGTCTGTGAGTTCGAGCCTCGCGTTGGGTGAGCTCCAGCCCTGCTTCAGGCTCCGGCCTCTCCTTCTCTCGCCGCCCCTCACTCACTCGTGCTCTTTCTCTCAAAAATAAATACATTTTAAAAAATGTTAAAAATAATAATAATATTGTCCATTTTGGTAGCAACTAACCTCAACCTCTGTGTGAAGTTCAAGAAGGCAAACCCTTCCGTAGAAGCGGCTTTTAGGCAGCCGACCTGAACAAGGGGGACCTGAGCAAGGTGGCCAGGCCGGGTGCACACAGGTCCGCCGGGCCACCTGCCTCAAAACAGCCAGAAGCCTAGCCGACAGGGGCCACTTACGCCTGGACTCGGGCACCAAAAGAGGAAAATCCCGAGTGTTCCCACCTCCTCCCCTTCCCCTCAACTCCGCGGGCACAGCACCAATCCCGCCTCCTGCCACACAGCCTCCCCCCTGCTGTCCCTGCCCACTGCTCCCTTGCAGCGTATCCAGTGGCCTCCTGTCTCCTCTATTCTGCCTCTGTGAGTTCTTTCACCGCTCAGGCCACGGGCCTCACACGGCCATCGCGTGGCCCCACCTGTGGTGGCTTCCCATCCGATTGGGGGAGACACCACGCCTGCCTGAAATAAACCTTGTTTATAGTAATATTCTATTCTCAGTAACTACTGAAACACAAGGTCATTCTGTATAAAGAAAGTGCAAACTCAATTATTGTACATGAAATAATAGAAAATTTGCATTTTTAATCACACTAGTTGGAAAGTTTAAGTCACTAGGATATAAATAATACTCTCTTATAAAAATACGTCCTTTCAGGGCGCCTGGGTGGCTCAGTCGGTTGCATGTCCAGCTGCGGCTCAGGTCATGATCTCTCAGTCCGTGAGTTCGAGCCCCGCGTCGGGCTCTGTGCCGACAGCTCAGAGCCTGGAGCCTGCTTCACATTCTGTGTCTCCCCCTCTCTCTGCCCCTCCCCCACTCATGCTCTGTCTCTCTCTCTCTCTGTGTCAAAAATAAATAAAAACATTAAAAAAAATATGTCCTTTCGTTGAGTAAAATTCTTTAAATGATTGCCATTACTTACTTGCTTCAGGAACATTCTATTCTACAACAGGTCATTTGATTTGATGGTCTTTTTTGTGATAGTATAGATAACAAGTAGTGTATGTATTGATTTATTTATTCATTATTTTTGAGGAGAGAGAAAGGGGCAGAGAGAGAGGGAGACAAAGCATCCCAAGCAGGCTTCACGCTGTCAGCGCAGAGCCCAACGTGGGGCTCGATCTCAAGAACCGTGAGATCGTGACCGACGCCGAAGTCGGATGCTTAACGGACGGAGCCACCCAGGCGCCCCACTAAGTGGTTTTTAATAAATTTTGAGAAGCCTCAGCTTCCACGAATGACACTGGTGTAGTTGTCCATGTCCTGAGAAATTCAAAAATTATTTAGAAACGTGCCCGATAAATTACTGCCGACAGATACGTCACAGTGCTTCGATGGGAGTCATGTTCGATTTTAGAAAACTACCCGCAGGTTTTTAGACTTTCATGCGGGGAGCCTCCTTACGATGTGCACAGAGGACTCAATGTGGACAGTGTTGCCTGGAGGCCGGATGTCGATTCTTCTGATTCAGACTCCAGAAGTCATCTGTTAAAGTGCAAACCCCGTACGATTCTTTCAGTGTTTTAGAACTTTCTTTCAAAATGACTGTTGCTTCTAACCTAGAAAGGAAACTGACTTTGAAATTTTCTTGTGTTTTAAAGATGGGCCAAATAGACAGTGTGCAGTTACAATGAGTTTCCGTTTTTCTTTTTTTAGGATCCTCTTCGTTGGCAAACTTGGCGTCAAAGGTCAAGAGACTTTACCAGCTTTAACATTAATAACACGTTCTTTTGTAAAAGTAGGTGTTTGCTTTTTCGTAAAATCATTTCCTACTCCTTCGGTGACTTTTCAGGGCACCGTGTGCAGCAAAATCTGGTTTCTGCATAATTTCTCGATGACATTAATTTTATTGCTGTTATCGCGGTGGAATTGGTGTGTAACGTAAGGAATCGATATCTGTGCCCTGAGGACCACAAAGGCTAGTCACCGTCCGTCTCCACACTGTTCGTTTTTGTCTCCTGAGGAGGACTTTCAAGACTTTGGCTCCTAGCAACTTCTATCGGCCCGGCGTTCCTAACTGGAGTCGTCACGACTGTACATCTATCCTCCTGACTTATTTATTCTATAGCTGGAAGTCTGTACCTCTCGCCCTCCTCCGCCCCGTCACCCGTCTGTCCCACCCCTCACCCCCACCTGGCAATCACCGACCTGCTCCCCGTGTCTGTGTCTCTTGGTTTTGTTTTGGTTTGTCTCTTTCAGACTCCACATGTAAGTGGGATTACGTGGTCTCTTCTCCTGTCTGACTTACTTCCCTTAGCGTAACGCCCTTGGGGTCCGTCCATGTTGTTGCAGATGGCAAGATTTTTCTTTTATGGCTGAGTGACATCCCATTGTACGCACATGCACACACACGCACACGCACACACACCCCACTTCTTTATCCACTCGCCCATCAGTGGACACCGAGGCTGTTCCCACACCTCGGTTATTGTAAATGATGCTGCAGTGAACGTGGGGGTGTGGATATGATTTTGACTTCGTGTTTCCGTTTGCCGTGGCACTAATTTGACTGGGAACACTGTGCTAGTTCAGTACTGAGCACACACACTTAACAGTGAGTGAGACAGTGCAGCTCTGCACAGGTCGTGCGATCTGTGTCCTCAGTGAGGTCCGGGATCTCCAGCCTCGTGAGCTGCCTCTGACTGAGTTCCGGGATGCGTCACGAGTACCTTCACAATAATGCATCCTGAAGTCGGCCCCGAACTCCACCCGCACCCGTCTGCCCCCAGCTGTCCCCGCGGCCCCGGTGGCCTCCGTTCCTCCCTTCTGCCCTGGCACTGCGGCACCAGGGGCATCCGCAGGGGCCTGGGGTCCTGGGGCGGATGCGGGCGGGTCAGGGCCGGCGGGGTTCCAGGTCCTCTAACAGAACAGCCTGCGGGATTCACGCGCATTAACTAAGGCGGTGAATTCGTTTACGGTCCGAGGGAAAATTCCACTTTGCACAGCAAACCCAAGTATGTTCCCCCAGCTCCCTTCCGTCTGGGAGTCTGCAGTTTGTCTCGCACCGGCATAACCCAAAGTGCACGTGGCAGTTTATTTCCTGCCGACTCTCCCCGTGAGGGTGTGCGCTCTGGGCTCAGGGCGTGCGTCCCCTTTTGCTGGGCCACAGGGAGCAAACAGTGGGCGCTCGGGAGATAATGTGATTGGGGTCACGAATCCCCAGTCCGACGCGGCATGTGAGTGGGAGGGGCTCGAAATCCTCCTACGGATCATTCTGGCCTCTCTTCCGCTGGCGCCTCCTGTTCTGCGAAGTATAACGATTTCTGTTCTGCCGCAAAGTCACTGATAAACTCAGCCGTCCAATCACGGCCAAGAATTAAGAGATGGACCAAGACGATCTCGGTGATTCATTGTACTTACCTGAGAACATCTGGGCCGTTTGCACACAGTGAGCTCACTGATTCGCACACCCCCCGTGGGCCCTGTCCCTGCCGAGGCAGATGGGAGAACGGAAACGAAGGGGCGACAGGAGAGAGACCGATTCACAAGCAGTGACAACCGCCAGACCAGCGGTGGAGACAAGGAAAAGGTAAAAGAGAACGGAACCCGACTCAAGGCGACGTGGCAGCCCGTGCTGCCGTCTGATGGCGCCAATACTGTCACTGCATTTCCGAGCGGCCGGCCGAGCGAGATGCCCCGTCACTAGCGCAGCGGGCAGCCTGGAGGCGCCTCCCGGGCGGGAAGGAGCTCTCCCAGATCATCTCCCAGCTCAGCGGGGCCAGAGGCTAGATCTGTTCCTAGAAAATACCGCCAATTCTTCTAGAAGAAACCACCGCACCCAGGTCCTGGTACTACGGTTGCCAACTCCCACTTTGGGCCTGAAAAGAGAGACGAAGCCGAAACCCTGGGGAAGCAGCTCTTCTTGCGTTCCCCGGTGCTCTTGTCCTGGCGACAACAGTCCGTGGTCACGAGAAGCAGAATTAGAGGAGGGATGGCGGTTGCTTCGGGCGTAGGTTAGGGGTCCAATAGTGTCCCTTCTCCGAATAGAGCCTTGTTCACGTCCGAACCCCCAGGACCTCCGCATGTGCCGTTAGTTGGAAAGAGGGTGGTTGCAGGTATAATTAGTGACGATGAGGTCGCGCCGCAGCGGGTGGGCCCTGGCCCAATACGACTGGTGTCCTTGTAAGAGGGGGAAAAGAGGGAGGCACAGAGAACACGGCCCTGTGAGGACAGAAGAGATCAGAGTGGGGCGTCTACAAGCCCAGGGACGCCCAGCATCGTTGCAAGGCCCCGGCGGGGAGCGGCAGGCAGGACCCTCCTCCGGAGGGAACATGGCCTTGTCCCCCCACCCTGATGGTGGACTTTCGGCCTCCAGGACTGTGGGAGAATAAACTCTTGCGGTTTTAAGCCACCCGGCGTGTGGCCCTTCCTTCCGGCGGCCCCGGGAAACCGGCAGAGGGCACCTGGCCGCACAGATGCCTTCCTCACGAAAGGCCGAGGGGCTCCGGAACGATCACTTAAAGGCCAGGAAGCTGTCCATAGGGTTGCTCGAAACCGTACCTACCTCCTCCTCGTCGCTTGAGCCCTAACCGCATGTTCCCCGGGTCCACCTCCAACACGATAAACCCAGAAGATGGGAGACCTGGCTCCTCCTCTGCCTCACTTTGCAAAAACCCCAGGAAGCCGGGAGCTGTCGAGCAGCTGAGGCCCGAGGCCTTCACGCCCCCAAATCCTGCTCCTCTGCCGGCATCTGCGGCCCCCTCAGCCAGGGTGCCGGGGCCACACGCCGTAGCCACAGCCCGGATGGTGCCCACGCGAGCCTCCCGGGGCCCCCGGAACAAAGGAGCCCAGCTGGGGCCTCAAGCAACAAAATCTCTTCTCTCACCGTCCTAGTGACCCGCAGGCCGACATCACATGTTGGCAGGGCCCTACTCCCGCCGAAGCCTCTGGAAGAGGGTCCTTTCGTGCTTTGTCATAGCTCTGCTGGCATCGGTGACCCTTGGCCTGCCTTGTAGACGGGCCGCCCCGCTCGCTGCCTCCACTGTCACATGACCTTCTCCTCCCTGTCTGTCTCCGTGTCTCCTTTCCCCGTGTAAGGACACCAGTCATACTGACTGGGGCCCGCCCTACCCCAGCATGACCTCCTCTTCGCTCGACACATCGGCGAAGACCCCGTTTCTCAACAAGGTCCCATTCACAGGTGCCGTGAAAGGCCGTCACCTCGTCTTTCTGGAGAACACGGTGTGACCGCCACTGCCACCGCCACCCGCCACTGCTTGGCCGGACACCTGGAGGACTGATCGCCTGCAGCCCCACCTCTACCGGGGACAGGACGCAGGAAACGGCGAGATCAGGGCCTCCCGGGCATCGGCACCAATGGCAAGAGGGCAGCGGCCCAGATGGCGAGCTGGGGACTCCAGTCAGGGAGGATGGGGAACCGGACGTGGGCAACACTCTCCTACAGGCTGATCAACAACCACACACGCGCGCGCGTGCACACACACCTGCACCCGCACACACACACACAACCACACACACACACGCCCGCACAAACACACACAACCACACACACACGCACACACACAACCACACACACACATGCACACACACAACCACACACACACACGCCCACACACGCACACAACCACACACACACACGCACATACACACGCACATACACACCCACACCCACAACCACACACACACGCCCGCACACACACACACACACACATGCCCGCACACACACACACACGCCCGCACACACACACACACAACCACACACACACACACATGCACACACACGCACATACACAACCACACACACGCACACACACATGCGCACGCACACACAACCACACACACACAACCACAGACACATAACCACACACACAACCACACACACACAACTGCACACACACCCACATACAACCACACACACACACAATGACACACACACACAAAACCACACACACACCTGCACACACACAACCACACACACGTAGACACAACCACACACACACGCCCGCACACACACATGCCCGCACACACACACAACCACACACACACATGCCCGCACAAACACACACAACCACACACACACATGCACACACACGCACATACACACGCACATACACAACCACACACACACCCACACACAACCACACACAAATGCCCGCACACATACACACACACACACACAAGCCCGCACACACACACACAACCACACACACACATGCCCGCACACACACACACATGCACACACACACATGCACATACACAACCACACACACACAAAACCACACACACACGCACACACACACACACACACGCACACAACCACACACACAACCACACACACAGTCACACACACACACAACCACACACATAACCACATGCACACACACAACCACACACACACAACCACACACACGTACACACAACCACACATACACGCCCCCACACACACAACCACACACACACGCACATACACAACCACACACACACGCCCACACAAACACACACAACCACACACACACCCCCATACACACAACCACACGCACACACACAGATAACCACACGCACACACGCACACACACCCCCCCACACACAACCACATGCACACACACAACCACACACACCCGCCCACATACAACCACACACACAACCACACACACACAACCACACCCGCACACACCCACCCACATACACACACACAATACAACCACACTCACACAACCACACACACATCTGCACACACACAACCGTACACACACCCACACACATCCACACACACACAATTCAACCACACTCACACAACCACACATACAACCACACACACACAAACACCCACACACACAACCACACACACACGCCTGCACACACACACGCACATACACAACCACACACACACACAACCACACACATAACCACACACACACCCGAACACACACACACAACCTCACACACACCCGCACACACACACACAACCACACACATAACCACACATGCACACACACATGCACACACACCCACACACACGTACACACACCCGCACACACACACAACCACACCCACACACATACACACACGCACATACACAACCACACACACAAAACCACACACACACGCGCACACGCACACACAACCACACACAACCAGACACATAACCACACACACACACACAACCACACACATAACCACACACACCCACACCCACACCCACACAACTGCACACACACCCACATACAACCACACCCACACCCACACCCATGCACACACACAACCACACACACATAACCACACACACACATACAACCACACACAACCGCACATATGCACACACACCCATATACAACCACACACCCAATCACACACCCAATCACACACACAACTGCACACACACACATACAACCACACACACGCACACACGCACACACACACAACTCCACACACATACAACCATACACACGCACGCACACACACACAACCGCTCACAAGCACACACAACCGCACACACAACCACACACAGGCACACACGACACACACAACCACACACACACCCGCACACACACAACTGCACACACAACCACATACAACCACACACACACACACACACATGCACACACACATGCACACACACAACCACACACATAACCACACACACAACCGCACACACAACCACACACAGGCACACACAACGACACACACAACCACAACCACACACACGCACACACACACACACACACACACAACTGCACACACACCCACATACAACCACACACACACACACATGCACACACACATGCACATACACAACCACACACACACAAAACCACACACACAACCACACACATAACCACACACACATGCACACACACACACAACCACACACACAACCGCACACACCCACACACACAAAACCACACACACCCACACATACACAACCACTCACACACACCCCCACACCCACACACACAACCACACACATAACCACACATGCACACACACCCACACACACAACCACACACATAACCCCACATGCACACACACAACCACATACACGCACACACAACCACACACACATAACCACACGCACACACAACCACACACATGCACACACAACACACACATAACCACAACTACACACACGCACACACACAACCACACACACAACCACACATGTACACACACACGCACACACACAGCCACACACAACCACACACACATAACCACACACACACACACAACCACACACAACCACACACAGGCACACACCCACATACAACTACACACACACAGCCACACACAATTGCACACACACACAACCACACACCCACACAATCACACACACAACTGCACACACACACATCCAACCGCACACACACACACAACTGCACACACATACAACCATACACAACCACACACACGCACACACACACACACAACCGCTCACAAGCACACACAACCACACATACAACCGCACACACAACCACACACATGCACACACGACACACACATAACCACAACTACACACACGCACACACACAACCACACACACAACCACACATGTACACACAACTGCACACACACCCATATACAACCACACACACACAACCACACACATGTACACACACAACCACACACACAACCACACACACACAACCACACACGCACACACACACACAGCCACACACACAGCCACACACACAACTGCACACACACATACAACCACACACACACAACTGCGCGCACACACACACAACCACACACACACAGCCACACACACAACTGCACACACACATACAATCACACACACACACCTGCGCACACACACACACAGCCGCACACACAACTGCACACATACACAAGCACACACACACAATCACACACACAGAGACAACCACACACAGCCACACACACGCACACACACACATAACCACACACACAACTGCACACACACACAACCACACGCACACACATAACTACACACACACAACCACACAAAACCACACACACGCACACACCACCCACGACTGGACAACACATACCCTCAAGGCATCATGACACCTGGACCACAGCCTTTCTTGAAGTTTCTGGGACGTGCTGGTCTGTGATAACCTCCCCAGCACCGAGGCCTTTGCCAGCCATTTGTGCTTCTCGAGGGAGCTCACGGGTGGCACGGACCATCTTCATTTAAGTGGATCCTTGCTTGGTCACCCTTGTAGCTAAAAGGGAATCGAAAGGGGAGGTAAATTAAGACCGACAGGAGCTCCTTTCTGTAGAGTGAGGTGCCTGGTGATTTGCACCTGTTTGACATTGTTCAATTGTACCTACATACTGTCTTGCCGTGTAGAAAAAAGTCGAAAGGCTAAAGCTGGCATAGCCCTTCCTGTGTCAAGCACTTTCTGAATGGCTTATAAATATTTGCTCAATGAGTCCTCAGACACCCCTATAAGGAAATACTATTATTAACCCCATTTTACAGATAGAGAAACAAAGGCAGTGAGTCAGGACACCGACGGTCACACAGCAAGAAGGTGACAAAGCCTCAAAAGTCAGGCTCCAGAATCCATGTGCTGAGTCAGCAGAGACTGGATACTTCCTCTGCCAATTTTCACTCCGGGCTGACCACGTGACTTGATGGATGGTTTTGAGAGGTATAGCAGTTCGATGGTACAATTCAAAGTGGCTTGCTAATATATTCGCTTATTCAACAAGTTTCTGCCTGCTGGCTAGTGAGGCTTGCTCACTAGGTGTGGAGTCAACAGCAAACGGCAAATGCAGACCGCGGGACACGACGGAACAGGGAGGACTGTCCTCTGCTTGTTTAGCCGTGCCACCTTCCCCGGGCGATTGGATCCTCTCTGCCTCAGTGTCCTCCTCTGTGAGACGGGAGGGCTGGTTTCTGCACTGCAGAATTCTACGTAACGGCGAACATTCTGGATGGCGGGCATCCTTAAAGACAGCCGGTGTGCAACTGTTAGGCTCTCGTGGTTGAATGGGGGGAGACACAGAATTCACGCTGCAAACGAATAATGGAGGTTTGAGCCGATGTTCAGTGTCCAGAGGAGGGTGACTCACTGGAGTTGGAAAAGGCTTTGCCTGAGTGGCTACTTTTGAGTGTGGCTCTGACACGTGAACTTACTCATGAACACTATTCTGGGTGGTGGGATTTCAGCAGTAAACGAAAGACAAGAATCCCAGCCGTGGAGGGGCTTACACTCTAACGGGCCGGGGTGGATAGGGGGGTCATAGCACATCGAACAACGCCCCTGGAGTACTAGAGGATGACGCCCGTCTGGAGAAAAACAAGCTGGGAAGGGACAGGTGTGGGGGCAGGTGGGAATAAGGAGAAAGAGGGGAGGCTGGAGCCTGGAGCCACTGCCTCCGGTGACCTTGCCAGTGCCCTTGCAGGGATGCGCGGGGCAGCCCAGCTGTGGCGAGAGCGAGCTGCACCCGAGCTCCTCCCCACTGCAGGCCTGGGTGTGTGTGTGCGTGCGTGTGTGTGTGTGTGTTCTAGCTGTTCCAGGGTTTGGGCCCATCAGCCCTGACTCCTAAAGGTTTCTGCGGGAAAGTCACCAGGCCAGAGAGGCCCCAGGTCAGCCCCAGGTGTTGATCCATAGTGACCTTCAACCTTCCCGACCTCACTCCAGCCCCTCCCACGGCCGGGGTCTGCCTTTGTCTCCGAGAACAATCTCAGCGCTTCCTCGGGGCCAGCCGTCCTCGGGGCCCCACGACTGCAATTTTCGTGCCCACGGCAGTGGGGCCTGTGCCCAGCACCCCGCATAACTCACCGGCCTTGGCCCGCCCCTCCCGCGCAGACTGTCCCTCTGGGGGTCCCCGCTGTCTGCGCAGCGCCTGCTGTCCAGGCCGTGAGTCCCGGGAGTGGGGGACTCGGAGCCCTGGCAAGTGGGGTTCGGCTCGCGCCCAGCGGCGGGAGTGCGCCGGCTCCAGGGGCTTCTCCGAGGCCGCGCTCTCACCCTCCGCGCCCGGGACGACCCCCGGTGGTGCTGCAAGCCCCCGAAACTTTAGCCCTGGGAAGAGGCAATCCGTGACTGCAACCCGGGATGGAGCGCTCACTGAACAACGCGACCCTGGGTCGGTACCACTTCGGTCTGCTGCGACCCCCGGGCGCACAACCCTGGGGCGCACAACTCCGGAAGCCGAGAGCTGCGCCCTCCCCTCTAGCTCGCAGTGGGGACCAAGCGGGGGCCGGGCGGGGCGGAGCGGGAATAGGACGGGAGGGCAGGTAGGGGCCCGGGTAAGGTAGGGAAGGGAGGAGTGGAGGAGTGGAAGAGGACGAGGAGGGGATAGGATGGGGGCGGAGCGCGGCGGGGAGAGGCCGAAAGAGGAGGGGAGAGTTAGGGGCGGGGCCGGGATGGCTTGGGAGGGGCGGAGCGGAAAGGGGAGGGGAGGGGGAGAGGGCGGGGCCGAGGCGGGGGGCAGGGCAGGGTAGCGAGAGGGCGGGGTCGAGGGGGTTGAAGAGAAGCGGGCCAGGGAGGGGAGGGGCCGGTCCGGGAGGGGAGAAGACGGCGGGGGAAGGGGGCGGGCCGGGGCCGGGAAGGGCGGGATGGGACCCCGGAGGGATGGGGAGAGGACGGGGCGGGGCCGGGATGGGAGGGGCCGAGGCGGGGGCAGGGCAGTGTAGTGAGAGGACAGGGTCAAGGGGGCGAAGAGAGGCGGGCCAAGGAGAGGAGGGGCCAGGGAGAGGAGGGGCGGGGCCGGTAGGGGAGAACCGAGGGGCGGGCCTGGAGAGGTAAGGGCTGAGAGGGGCCGGGAAGGGTGGGGTGGGACCCCGGAGGGATGGGGAGGGCACGGGGGAGGGATAGAGCGGGGTCGGAAGTGGGGACGGGGCGGGTCAGGGAGGGGAGGGGAGAGGACGCGTGCAGGGGCGGGAGGGGCGGGGTGGGGGGTGTCGGGGAGGGGAGGGGAGAGGACGCGTGCAGGGGCGGGCCGGGGAAGGAAGGGGAGAGGACGCGTGCAGGGGCGGGAGGGACGGAAGCCCCCGCCCACCGCAGCCAGGACGCGCCGCCTCCGCTCGCCCCCAACCGCCGCCCGCGGGGCTGGCTCCATTCAGACCGCGAAAAGCGGCGGCCGCGTTCACGCCGCTCCACCAGGATCCCGACCTGGACCCCGACCCCGACCCCGACCCCGACCCGGACCCCGACCCCCGCCCAATCCCAGACCCCGACCCGGAACCATGAGCCCAACCCGGACTGAGACCGCGACCCCCGCAGGTGAGCGCGGCCGTCCCCGCCCCCCGTGACCCCGCCCACGGCCGAGCCGCTGGGGGACACGGGCACCCGGCCGCGGACTGTCACCTCGCCGCCGCCGTCGCTCGGAGTTCGCGCCCCGAAGTCAAGCTGAGGACTCGGGACCCTCCCGCGGGCCCACGGTCGTCCCTTCGGTGGCTTCTGACTTAGAGGTGGGGTCGGGGTCCCAGCTCTGCGGCGCCTTCGTCCCCTACCCTGCCTCTCCCCCCGACCCTCTCCCCCCCCCCCCCGCCTCTTACCCTCCCCACCGTCCCCCCTTGCCTCGTGGACCCCGAGGCAGGTGCAGGGACACCCGGGCTGCGCGGCCCCTTTAGTCTCCGCGCCGCGGGCTCGACCCCCGCGTGGCCTGTATTTGGGTTTTCCGGGCTTGTTTGAAGACAGCTGGGCTCAGAGGTGCCTGAACAGACGGAGGCGGCTGGCGGGGGACCCGGGTCTTCCCGCCCCCAGAAGTTTCCCTTTGCAACCTGATGTGGCTGGTGCTCCTGCGAACGGTGGAGGGGAGACGGGAGGGCTCCGTGACTTAATTCCCGTCCGAGGTTTCAGAGGGCGCAGGGGGGCTCAGGAGCCGGGTGGGGGTGTTCGTACAGCACGGATTTGTCTGCCGCGGTACAGGTGCTGCCTCTGTTTAGCGAGTGGCTTGTGGGGGTGTCACGTTTGCTTCCGGGGCTCAGGATTCTTAAGAAGGTGGCGCCCCAAAGAGCTTTCCGGCCCGGAATCACTTGCTTCAGTTCTGTTCCAAGCGCAGCCTAAGGCTCAGACTGCACCCTCTGAGCTTGACGGGAAGTTTGCATTCCGATTCCAAAACGAGTGGAACGTCCGCTCTCCGTGGGCAGGACCGCAGGCCTGGAGCGCGTCAGACGACACCTGACACCTGCTGATTAGTGTGGTTGTCACCACAAAGGTGCTGTGGCCACCTGGCCTTAGCTCTTGCCGCATCTTGTATGTAGAACGTGGGCTGCGACCGTGGGCACCCAGCCCAGGGGCAGGTGACCGGGGCGGCAGGGCGGGCCTGGGCTGCCAGTGGCCCTTCCAGCCTTCCCCCCGCACCTCCCCCAGCCCCGCGAGCCTGCGTCCGCACACTGCGGCCTGCACGTGTGGGTTCGGGGCGCCCTGGCCGGGAGGCTGGTGTGTGTAGCCATCACGACCACAGCACCGACGTTCTAGTGAGCACGGCCGACTCTGCCGGCACCGGCCCGGCGCCGTAGGGGTGTCGGCTCCTTAATTCCGGCCCGTGCTCCTCCAGCTGCCTGCGGGACCCGGGGCTCTCACCGTCCTGCTGATGGCACCTGGCCGGCACCCCCCCGGGGGAGCCCCCCTCCTCTGGGAGCTCTGGAGGCACCGTGGGCGGAGGGGTTGGGTGAGGGCTGGCCCCCAGGACACGGCCCCCACTCCTGGGCACGGCTACAATGTTGACCAGAAGCCGAGTGGTCCCCGAGGGGGTCGTTCCCTGAGTTCCGTCCACGGTACCCAGGGCGCCAGATCCTGCCCTTGGGGCCAGGCGAGCACGACCCCAACGGTAACCGCGGGAGGTGTGCCCACGCCTCGCCCGCGGGAAGGAGGCCGACTGTCTGCTTCCAGGAGCCGGGCCCTGCCCGCCCTGTGCCTGCTGCGTGGCTCGGGGCCACCTGGGGACGCGTGCCGCTCTTGTGGGTCCCCCTCACCTGCCTTCGTGGCTGGGACTGACGTGGGGCCCCCGGAAGAGGCTGGGGGGGCGGTGAGGGAGGCGCTATTGACCCTGAAGCGAGGTCTTGGCACACGTGTCCGTGGAGCATCTGCCACGTGAGTGAGTCAGGCTGCTGGCAGGACGCACAGGTGTGTGCAGAGGGGAGGCGGGGCCGTGGCGGGGCCCGTGCGCCAAGGACGGTGCCCCATGTGGCCTGTCGTGTGTCTGCTGAGCGGCTGGGCCCTGGGCACCTGCCCGAGGAGCCTGGGTCACGCTCTGAAGAGACCCACGCACACCCGCGTCCGGCTCTGTGCTGATGGGGCAGAGCCTGCCTGGGATTCTCTCTGTCTCCCTCCCTGCCCCTGCCCTGCCCACACACTCTCCCTCTGTCCCTGCTCCTGCCCTGCTCCCTCTCTCTCTCTCTCTCTCTCTCTCTCTAAATAAATAAAATAACCATTAAAAAACATTAGAAACAAATAGTCTGGCCCACACATAGGTACAAACCAAACAGTACCTGAGACCCTTCGGGGGTCCTACCTGTGGGAGGAACCCCACTCTCGGGGGCCGTTCCCCTCCCCCACCCACCCTGGGCACGGCAGGGTCACTGCTCTGGGGGACTTAAGTGCCCCCAGGGTGGCACTCAAGTGTGCTTTTGTGAGGGAGTCTGGATGCAGAGTCCCGGTGCCCGCCCTCCGGCAGAGGGTGTGACCCGACAGCGGGCACCCCCCTCGGCAGAATCTGGGCCCCGGGCTGGACGGAAGCGGCACCCACGCCCACCGCCGCTCTGTCACCTGACCGAGGGGACGTATTATAGAGTTTCCTTCCCAGGCTGCGGAAGCTCTGTCAGGCATTGCTCAACACGGTCTAGGGGCCTTGAAGGCGGCTCACCGCTCCTGGCCGCAGCCCAGGGCCCCAAGGCCGGCCTGCCCCCTGCAGCCGCCCAGCTCCGGCACTTTCCCTCCTCCCCGTGACTGTGCCCCGGGCTCGGGCCAGGTGACCCCCAGTGAGAGGTGCTCCCCATACTCTCCCAGGCCCTCCCCACCAGCTCCCACGTGCACCTTCACAGACTGCCCTCTCTGAGCTCTGAGGGTTCGCCGACACCGCTCTTCCTTTGAGTTCCTGGAGAGAGAGGATGCGTGTGCGTCGTCTCTGGACCCGAGTCCAGGCTTTCAGGTGGCTTCTGTGCCACCTGAAGATGTCCCCGGAAGACGTCCAGTGCTGGGAGAAACCAGAGCTGCGCCCTGGGAAGCACCCAGGGGAGCTCTGGTCCAGAGGCCCCTGAGAATGCAGGACCCGGCCTGGGGGTCAGGGCTGGGAGGTCCCCGGCCTGACCAAGGGGCGCACCTGGCACCGTGGAGGGGGGGTGTGGGGGCAGGGCGGAAGCACAGGGCAGCCCAGTTTGCTTCTAGCCTCGCTGACCCATGTGTTCCTGGGCAATTCCCTTACCCTGTTGGGCTTTGGTTTCCTCCAAATGTAAAATGGACACAATACCGGCCTTTTTGTGTTATGGGGTTGTGTACGTGAGAGATTTGGGAGAGTTAAAGCATAAATATAAAATACACTTGAATAAAATGTGAGGTTCAGTGTCAGGTGTTGGCCAGGCTCCTGGGTGGTTAAACCATAGCTGAGAGGGGAGAGGGGTTCAAGGGCTGCTAGTCTGGGGGAGCTAACTCCCCAAGGCCACCCGCTAGTGACAGGGGTGGGGACACGGTCACCTGTGCAGCACAGACATGTCTTAGGAGTGTCCCGACGGAACACCAGCAGCTCCGTGCCTGACGAAGGGAACAGGGGACACAGGGAGGCCAAAACCCTTTTCATTTCGCCCTCCGACAAAACGGGTTTGTTTGCCTCTTTAGTTCGGACTGATCTGCACCCGAATTCAGCTTCCTAAGAGGTCACAGAAAGCTCCGGGTCGTCACAAAGAGCAGCTCTTCTGGTGGCTGTGGACAGAATCTCATCATGAAGGTTCAGATGGCATTTACTTTACTCCAAACAAGTGCTCAGTCCACGGAGCCTCCGGAGACGCTTTCGCCTCTAGACCCCATGCTTTGCGCATGGCAAAGACCCACGAGCCTTGTCAGACGTTCTGTACACAGACTGTGACTGTGTCTCGATTCCCAGTTCTGGGAACTTCCACCACCGGGACCAAGTGAAAGCCTCGGAGTTGGTCCAGAAGAGCTGAGCAACCTCGTAAAACAACATAAATTAGGAAGGAACCTCGTGCGGTCTGCTCTGACATTTCCATTTGAGGCTGGACATAGTCAAGTGTAACGTGAAATGTGTTGGTTCATTGCAGTTGACAGGCTGGGAGAAGGGGGAGAGCATGTGTGACGACCGTGACCTTGAGCTCTGAGGCAGGGGGGCCTGTGTCATGACTGTGACCTTAACTTCAGAGGCAGGAGGGCCTGTGTCACGACCGTGACTTTGACTTCAGAGGCAGGGGATCATGTGTGACAACAGTGACCTTGACTTCAGAGGCAGGGGTGCCTGTATGACGACTGTGACCTTGAGCTCTGAGGCAGGGGAGCCTGTGTGACGACCGTGACCTTGAGCTCTGAGGCAGGGGAGCCTGTGTGACGACCGTGTCCTTGACTTCAGAGGCAGGGGATCATGTGTGACGCCTGTGACCTTGACTTCAGAGGCAGGGGATCACGTGTGACGACCATGACCTTGAGCTCTGAGACAGGGGATCAAGTGTGATGACCGTGACCTTGACTTCAGAGGCAGGGGTGCCTGTATGACGACCGTGACCTTGAGCTCTGAGGCAGGGGAGCCTGTGTGACGACCGTGGCCTTGAGCTCTGAGGCAGGGGTGCCTGTGTGAGGACCGTGACCTTGACTTCAGAGGCAGGGGGCCTGTGTGACGACCGTGACCTTGAGCTCTGAGGCAGGGGAGCCTGTGTGATGACCTTGGCCTTGACTTCAGAGGCAGGGGAGCCTGTGTGATGCCCGTGACCTTGACTCAGAGGCAGGGGAGCCTGTGTGACGACCTTGGCCTTGAGCTCTGAGACAGGGGAGCCTGTGTGACAACTGTGACCTTGACCTCAGAGGCAGGGGAGCCTGTGTGACGCCCGTGACCTTGACCTCAGAGGCAGGGGATCATGTGTGACGACCGTGACCTTGAGCTCTGAGGCAGGGGAGCCTGTGTGACGACTGTGACCTTGACTTCAGAGGCAGGGGATCATGTGTGACGCCCGTGACCTTGACCTCAGAGGCAGGGGAGCCTGTGTGACGACCGTGTCCTTGACTTCAGAGGCAGGGGATCATGTGTGACGCCTGTGACCTTGACTTCAGAGGCAGGGGATCACGTGTGACGACCGTGACCTTGAGCTCTGAGGCAGGGGATCACGTGTGACGACCGTGACCTTGAGCTCTGAGGCAGGGGAGCCTGTGTGATGACCTTGGCCTTGACTTCAGAGGCAGGGGAGCCTGTGTGACGACCTTGGCCTTGAGCTCTGAGACAGGGGAGCCTGTGTGACGACCGTGTCCTTGACTTCAGAGGCAGGGGATCATGTGTGACGACCGTGACCTTGAGCTCTGAGGCAGGGGAGCCTGTGTGACGACCGTGACCTTGAGCTCTGAGGCAGGGGAGCCTGTGTGATGACCTTGGCCTTGAGCTCTGAGACAGGGGAGCCTGTGTGACGACCGTGTCCTTGACTTCAGAGGCAGGGGATCATGTGTGACGCCTGTGACCTTGACTTCAGAGGCAGGGGATCACGTGTGACGACCGTGACCTTGAGCTCTGAGGCAGGGGATCACGTGTGACGACCATGACCTTGAGCTCTGAGACAGGGGATCACGTGTGACGACCGTGACCTTGAGCTCTGAGACAGGGGAGCCTGTGTGACAACCGTGACCTTGACTTCAGAGGCAGGGGATCATGTGTGACGCCCGTGACCTTGACTTCAGAGGCAGGGGAGCCTGTGTGACGACCGTGGCCTTGACTTCAGAGGCAGGGGATCACGTGTGACGACAGTGACCTTGACTTCAGAGGCAGGGGATCATGTGTGACGACCGTGACCTTGAGCTCTGAGGCAGGGGAGCCTGTGTGACGACCGTGACCTTGAGCTCTGAGGCAGGGGAGCCTGTGTGACGACCGTGTCCTTGACTTCAGAGGCAGGGGATCATGTGTGACGCCTGTGACCTTGACTTCAGAGGCAGGGGATCACGTGTGACGACCGTGACCTTGAGCTCTGAGGCAGGGGATCACGTGTGACGACCATGACCTTGAGCTCTGAGACAGGGGATCACGTGTGACGACCGTGACCTTGAGCTCTGAGACAGGGGAGCCTGTGTGACAACCGTGACCTTGACTTCAGAGGCAGGGGATCACGTGTGACGACCGTGACCTTGAGCTCTGAGGCAGGGGATCACGTGTGACGACCATGACCTTGAGCTCTGAGACAGGGGATCACGTGTGACGACCGTGACCTTGAGCTCTGAGGCAGGGGAGCCTGTGTGACAACCGTGACCTTGACTTCAGAGGCAGGGGATCACGTGTGACGACCGTGACCTTGAGCTCTGAGGCAGGGGATCACGTGTGACGACCGTGACCTTGAGCTCTGAGACAGGGGAGCCTGTGTGACAACCGTGACCTTGACCTCAGAGGCAGGGGATCATGTGTGACGACCGTGACCTTGAGCTCTGAGGCAGGGGAGCCTGTGTGACGACCGTGTCCTTGACTTCAGAGGCAGGGGATCATGTGTGACGCCTGTGACCTTGACTTCAGAGGCAGGGGATCACGTGTGACGACCGTGACCTTGAGCTCTGAGGCAGGGGATCACGTGTGACGACAGTGACCTTGAGCTCTGAGGCAGGCAGGGAGGCCAGAGAGCCAATAGGCCAGCCCTTGGAGGGGCTCAAGGGCCACGGTAACTTTCAAGGCTCTGGCTTCTCCTTTGAGGGAGGTGGAAGCCATTTTTGGACTGGGGGCAGGAATGTGGGGATCTGCCCCCTGTTTAGCAAGATTTTGGAGGCTGCGGCGTTGAGTATGGGGGCGAGTCTGGAGGGGGGGGACTTTGGGAACCATTGCCACAGTCCGGGCTGGAGGTGAGAGAGGTGTGAGCAGGTGGTGGAGGCGGGAATGCGGTCAGATAGGTGGGGGCGAGAGCCGTCGGGGTTGGCTACCACCCAGACTTGGGGGAGATGACGGAGGAGGGGGTCCCAAGGTTTCTGTCCTGAGCAGACGCCAAGGGCGGAACGTCGTTGCTGGGGGCGGGGGGGGGGGAGCCGTTTTTGTTCCTCAGTGACCGGCGGCGCCTGGCAGCTCAGCAGGGACCCTCGGCAGCCGTCCCCTGAATAAATGAAGGAGTGGCCCCGCCAAGTGTCCTGGGGGGGGCTCGCTGGCCAGTGTGCGCTTTCCAGGCTCCGTGGGCTCCTCCCACGTCCTCTAGAGGCGGAGTCCTGCTTTCGCAGATTCCACGGCCCAGGGCCCAGTCTACACGCGATTCTCCCCTGCCTGCAAGGTGTTCTGGGGCCCTGGGGGAGGCGGGGGTCTGGCCTGGTGCGGGCCGGAAGGCTTTCACAGCAACAGTAAAGCACGTTAAAAGCCGGTCTGCTTTGGCCATCGCCTGGCACGGTGACGGGGACCGTGCTGAAGATGGGACCCCAGACCCTGGTGACCCTGAGTCACCAGGTTCCCCGCGAGGGCATGACCTCTGAGAAGGCAGCTGGCAGCCAGGCCTCTGAGGGGTGGAAGCCAGCTGGAGACAGACACACAGACAAGTGGGTCACACGCTGTTCGGGTAACTTACGTGTCTCCGGCATGTAAGGCAGGCGCTCCTGTCGCTGCGGTGAGCGGTGGGGGGAGCTCGGGGCCCAGAGGCTCCGTCTGCCCATGTGTCTGTCTGTCCACACAGCCCTCCCAGGCCTCCTGCCCTCCCCTCCAGGTCACAGCCAACCTTTAACTCCTGTTAGTAGCTGTGGCCGCGTTCAGGGTCAGCGTTTGTGCGCAAGGAGGAGGCGGACGGGGGAGAATTCTAAGAATGCGCCGTCAGCTCCTGGGGAGTCTGGGCCCAGAGAGCCCGAAAGGCTGGCTGGGCCTCTGCCAGGCGGCCCGCCTCCCCCACCTGCCCTTCCAGCGCTCTTTCCTCCCCAGCCCTGGGGCTCGAATGTCAGGGCTGGACTGGGGTGACCCCAGGGCACCTCTGCTGCCCCACCAGGTGCCCCCCCAGGAGTGAGGAGCAGCCTTCGGTGAGGGGGGTGGGGGCCAGCCTGTGAGCCTCCCGCTCTTATCTCGTGTTCCCGGCAGTGACGATGGCCTGGCCCTAGCTTGCCACCTGTCCAGGGTGAGGGGGCCCTTGGTGTGACTCCAGCCAGCTCCCCCGAGGGGCCCCGAAGTGAGGGAGCCCTGCTGTCCTGTGGGGGGGCAGGTTCGGGCACACACCAAACACTGTGCTCCTAACCTCAGTGGCCCCCAGTTCTGGGTTTCCTGGGTGGGAGGGCCCAGAGGATGACAAGGAACTCCCCTTGTCATAGTCTACAGGGACTCCCCCCCGAGAAATGGAGGAGTGGGGTGGAATGAGGAAGATGTCTTGCTTCACCCCCTTAAATGATGGGACTTCACACGGGCCTCTAGGAGTCCAGGAGCCTTGGTCTTGGGTGCAGCTATGAGTGGGGGAGGGAGCTTCAGGAAGATGAAGGGGGAGTGATGGGGCAGGGGGCAGGGAAGGACGGGGACAGATGGGAGGGGACAGGGAAGGACAAGGGGCAGATGGGAGGGGACAGGGAAGGACATGGGGGGGACAGATGGGAGGGGACAGGGAAGGATGGAGGGGGGGAGGGATAGATGGCAGGGCCCAGGGAAGGATGGAGGGCAGATGGGAGAGGGCCAGTGAAGGACGGGGGGGACAGATGGGGAGGGGACAGGGAAGGACATGGGGGGGACAGATGGGAGGGGCCAGGGAAGGACAGAGGGGGGGAGGGATAGATGGGAGGGCCCAGGGAAGGATGGGGGGCAGATGGGGAGGGGGCCAGGGGAGGACGGGGGCGGGGCTCCTGTGTGATCAGGGCAAGTCTGGGGGCAGGATTGGGGTGATTGGGGGTGGGAGGCCTGGGACCCCACGGAGCACCCTGATGGCCAGGAGGCCTCTCTCATAATTGTTGCACATTTTACTCTACTCATCGCAAGTGCTGTTTGTTTATTTATTTATTTATTTTTTTTTTAAATTTTTTTTAAATGTTTATTTTTGAGACAGAGAGAGACACAGCATGAATGGGGGAGGGGCAGAGAGAGAGGGAGACACAGAATCGGAAGCAGGCTCCAGGCTCTGAGCCGTCAGCCCAGAGCCCGACGCGGGGCTCGAACTCGCGGACCGCGAGATCGTGACCTGAGCTGAAGTCGGACGCTCAACCGACTGAGCCACCCAGGCACCCCGCAAGTGCTGTTTAAAGCCACCCACGACTAGGCCCCACCGGGACACATGCTGGGAGCGTGGGGTGTTCTGGGAAGGTCAGGGGCACCTCAGGGTCCGGGGCTGTGTGTGGGCAGCAGACCCACGGGAGGCCCTGGACGGGCCGTCCGCCCGGAGGCAGGCGCGGCAAAGAGGACCAGGCCATCGCGTGTCTCCAGCGGCTCCTTCCTTCCTCGCCGTCCGCTATCCCCGAGCCCTCCCCGGCCACCCGAGTCCAATCCGTGGGCTTCACCCCCTGCCCTCCCGCCCCCCACCCCCCTGCCACGGCCTGCCTGAACAGTGACGCCCTCCGCCATGTCCCTGAGGCCCGCTCCCCCCTCAGACAGGGAGGGGGCGGTCTGACCTCCGGGCGCCCCCCTCAGCCTCCGTGTGTGGCCCTGTGCCTGGACAGGGTTCTGTTGTCTCTACAAGAGTCTGCGTGGCCGTGACCCAAAGGGCAAGGCAACCTTGAGCTGAGGGCCACCGCTTACCAAGGGGATGACGGGGTCGCTGAGGAGCTGGACTGGGGGGCTGTTTGCCCGGGGACGGCCGGGACGCCCCATCGCTACAGTTGTCTTGCTGGACGGGGGCAGGGGTGGCGATCTGTTTGTGGGGGAGCCCCACCGATGCCCGGGGCTGCCCGGCACCGCCGTCCCCGCTCACTGTCCTGCTGTGACTTTACTCCCGTTGGCCCTTTCACAGGTAGTCACAGGTGTTTTCACACTCACGACGCACAAGCACATGGCACGCACCAGCCCCACCCAGACGGGGAAGTGGCTTCCTCTCCTGCACGCCCGCCCCCGTGTTCCCCATGCTCTCCGTGCTCCCGACGCGCTCCTCCGGCCCCAGCGAGTGTGACCCGCCACGTTCCTGTCTGCACGTGACGCCTGAGCAGAACTTCCATCGCGGCTGGGCGTCCCCTGTCCTCGTGCTTCCCCTGAGGTTCAGGGCCGAGCTGGGGAGACCCCGGCTCTGGGAGCCTTGAAACTAAAGCGTGGTGTTGTGACCAATGAGTTGTTGGCCCTGCAGGCCGAGAGGGCCTCCTCCCGTCTCCCAGGAGAGAGGAGGGCCTGGGAGCAAGCGCACGGCCCTTCAGGGCCTGCTCCCGCCTGGTGGCGCTCCCCGCGCTAGGCTCCCGGTGTGGCCCGTGTTCGAGCCTGACGGCCAGAGCCAGCCCCTTGCAGCTGACGGGTCCCTTGTGGCCCCGGGCCTGCGTCCCAGACGTGCCTCTGTCAGGTCACTTCAGTTCAGCGGGGTGGGTTGAACACTCGCTCACTGTGCTTCATTTCCCGGAAGAAAACTCTCGCAGGAGAATTTACGCAAAAGGCGTGGGTCGTTGAGAAATGATTTACGTCACAGTCTTTGTGTCACCTCTTTTCTGACAGATACGTGACCGCTGAAAGGCAGTGTCCCGTGAGTGGGCAGGTGGTCCAGGACCCCTGTCCCCAGCTGGCACATTCCAGGGGGTGACCCAGGCAGCCTGGCAGTTTTCCCGTGCGCCCCCGGGGCCGGGCAGGGAGCGGCAGGCAGGGCCCCGGGGAGGCTGTGAGCTGCCAGCTGGGCCTGCCCTGCGCCGTCTCCTGGAAGGACACGATGGCACAAGCCTGGGCACGCGGGCCATGGTGTCTGGTGCTCGGCGAGGTCCCTCCCCAGGGCCAGAGGGCCCCGTGCTCCTGTGGGTGTGACGTTCACAGCCCGGGTCCTGCCGCGTGGATCCCCCACCCGCCTCTGGCTCTTGAGGTCCCCGGGCCCCCTTCCTTCCCTCTACTGTCACCATCGTGTCCCCGTACAGTTGTGCCCCGAGGCGCGCTGTGACCTTGTGTGGCTCGGGGCCCGTGGGTGGACGGTGGAGCCCAGGGGCCCGTGTCCCCTGCAGGATGGGGGGGCAGTGCTTGCTGCTCGGCACGGGAGGAGCGCGTGAAATCACGCGGGGGTCTGTCCAAGACTGCGCGGCGTCCCCGAAGCACATGGCCCAGGAACCCGCACAGAGGTCGGGGGAAGGGGAGGGGCGAGGCAGCAGGCACGTCCGTGGAAAGAAGGGCCCGCTCCGGCCACACCGGCCTCCCACGCGCCCGGCTGCTGGGCTGCAGGTTTTAATTGAGGTCAAGGGTCCTGACCAGGCAGCAAGCAAAACACAGCCCTGTGTGGTCACGCGGAGCCTCCCAGCTGCCTTTTCCTTTCCTTGGCCGGCTCTTCCCTGCCCTTTCGGGACCAGGAGCCCCCGCCCACCCTGCCCCCACGCCCTGCAGATGTCCTGTGCTTTCCAAAGTGCTGACCTCCCCGTTCCAGAGTTGTTAACCACGAGTACCTTCCACGTGGTTCCAGAAAGGTCTCGGCAGCTCTGGGCCCTAGCAGTGCGGTAGCCGGGGCTCTGGACAAGCCTCTTTGCTTTCTGTGTCTCTGTTTCCCTACTCATAAAATGAGCAAGCGAGGCCGTCCCGGGCCCACAGGAGCTGTGAGGACCCCCACGGGGGCAGGGTGACGCTCTGCGGGTGACACAGAGCACGCGCGAGCCGGGCGGTGGGGCACAGGTGAGGGGTGGCCAGCCCCTAACTCAGCGGCGTGACCTCTGAACTCAGTGCTCAGCCGTCACGTGGCTCGTCATGACCATAAGCAAACCAGCCCAGTAAGGGGCCCGGGGAGGCGTGGGAAAGGGCGGCCGGTGTGGCCAGGTGTGCAGGGTGCCGGCAGCCCAGGGTCCTCCGCCACCGAGGCCGTGCATTCCCCCTGCGTGTGCCCGCGACGTGCCTGCCGGGAGGGGTCACCGCCGTGGCGGCGCGTGCACTCCTGCCCCCTGTCGAGTGATCGGTGGGTCTGCTGGGACTTTAGAACCTGTTATGTACGTTGATGCTTTACTGGGCTATGACCTGAATACCAGAAAATGCATTCGTTTGAAGCGAACGAGGTAACGCGTGTCACTAGATCCCAGAGCTGTGCCACCACCACCACCTAGGCGTGCGGCGTCCCCATCACACGGGAGGGAAACCGCGTGCCCATGTGCGCACGCGTGCACGTGTGAGCTTTGCGGAGTCCTGTCGTGCGCCCCGACGCTCCTGGAAAGGAGCGGCTCCAGCGTCCTTCGTCGCCACGCGGCCCTCGTGACCGTGAGGCAGGGGGTCGCAGGCCACCGGAAGGCAGGGAATATCATGAAATCCACCGTCTGTTCACGGGGCTATTGGCCTTTTAAACGTCGTCAAATTGCGGGGCGCCCGGTGGCTCAGTCGGCTGAGTGTCTGACTTCGGCCCAGCTCACCATCTCACGGTTCCTGGGTTCAAGCCCCGAGTCGGGCTCTGTGCTGACAGGTCGCAGCCTGGAGCCTGCTTCCGATTCTGTCTCCCTCTCTGTGCCCCTCCCTCCCTCGTGTCCGGTCTCACTCCGTCTCTCGAAAATAAATAAACATTAAAAAAATTTTTTAATTAAAATTGTTAACTTGCCCCCTGAAAGGACATACGTGTGTCCGATGATGAATAGCTTTGCATCCGCTCTGGAGAGAGCTCGGGCAGCGGCCGCTCAGATTCGCACGGAGCCCCCAGGGCCCCAGCCTGGGCGAAGGGGCCCAGACCACCAGCACCTATAGGGCGAGGGCAGATGGGGCAGCAGGAACCGCGTTCCCGGGACCCCTGGCCGCCCCAGTAACAGCAGCGCCTCCTGCTGGCCGAGCCTGCAGAGCAAGGGCACCTGGAGACTTCGATCCCAGCCTGAGCCCAGCCGGTCTTCCCACAAGGGCAGGGTTTACAGGCAGCGGCTTCCCCGCCCTCACCTGTAACAGGTGTCACTCACCTTGGGGCAGGCGACCCTGGGCCAGGAGCCGGCACAGAACTAACACCAGCGTCTGCTGCTAAAGGGGACGAGTGGGATCTGTTTAGGGAACAGTGATCATTCCCCTCCGCAGGAGGGGGCCACGGGGGACCTGGGCATGTGCCCTATCCCCCGACCCCGATCCCCGAGGTGCCTTTCTGGGCTCGGGGGGCTCGGCGGGCTCTGCGCTCTCTCTCCCTCTGGCTCCTCCAAGAACCTGCGCAGTGATCCTCCTCCTGGCTTTCGTGTTGTCGTGGGCTTTTACGAGACATCTCTTCTGGTCCCTGGAAAGGAGGGGGCCGTGTTGGCTGGGGCCTCGGGGAGCTGTGAGGTGGTCCCTGGGGGAGGGGAGGCAGCTGGAGGCCGGGGAGGGGAGGGCGGGCCCGCCTGACACTGTTTATTTGCATTCCAATCTACCTGCACAGCTATTTATGAGCCTGGACCTTGTCCCGGCCCAGCCACCGGCTGGATTTCTGGCCCCGCTCGGCTTCCACTCATTTCCCAGCCAGGAGTTAGCAAGGTGCCCGGTCCCCAGAAAACCTGAATCCGGGTGAGTCTGGACTGTTACGTTCCCCACCCGTGGCCAGGTGGCTGGGGAGGGCCCCACAGGTGGCGGTGACACCTGGTTGGCTCCCAGGCGCTCGGAAGCTCAGCCCCGCCCCGGCCGGCCGCGCCCCTGACCAGTCCTTCCCCGCAGGAGGCCGTGGAGGGGGCCGGGTCCTCCTGAGAGCCTGCGTGCAGCCACCAGAGCCCCTAAGACGGCGGGATGACCACGGAACCCAGGGACGTCCTGGTGCTGCTGCCCACGGGGGAGCAGCTGCGGCTGGTTGTGGGGGTGAGCGAGGGGGAAGGGGTGACTGCGGGGGCGAGTGCGGGGGAGGGTAGGGGGTGGGGCGACCGCGGGGGCGACCGCGGGGGTGAGCAGGGGTGGGGTGATCGTGGAGGTGGGCAGAGACACTGCCACAGGTCCCGTCTCCCAACAAAGGGATGCTGTGGACCAGAAGTGGCATTTTGTGGCACATTCCATCCAAACGCCAAAGCTTCGCGGCGTTTGAAACACGCGCACAGTTCAGGCGTCTCCTCGGTTTCGGTCGAGTCCTCTGGGCCCTTCTCCCCTTTGATCTCCACCGGCCACTTTCAGCTCCTGGGGTGGCCCCGGCTTCCATAGAAATCTCCGAGGCCCCGACTGGCCTCGTCTTCAGGGCGATGACGCTCCTGAGCCCTTCTTCCTCGAAGTCCACACCCTCCCCCAGGGACCCCCGCCGCTCCGCGAGGCCCGCTGTCCACCTGCCCCCGGGGAGTCCCGGGGAGGCGCCGCGGGGCTGCCTGCCTCCCCTCTGAGCGCCAGTCCCCCCGGGCCGCGGCTCGCCTCTACCCACCCCCTACTCGGGCCCCTTCCCCGAGGAAGGCTGGTTACACAGCCCGTCGGTTCAGCAGTTTGTTCCCAACGCCCACGCGCGGCTGGTAGCACTTGTGGACGGTGTGGCCCACGGAGGCCCCGGACCCTGACCTGGTGCCACCCGCCAGCCGGGGGCGCCCCGAGACCACGGGACTTCCGTCTCAAACACAAAGACGCGCTGGGGCATCTCTGGGGGCTGCCGTCGAGCAAAGGCGCGAGGTCAGAAGTGCTTGTTACAGAGCTGGTGGCTCTTCCACAGACCCCATCAGAGGGTCCGGTCGTTTAAGAGCCAGACGGATAACCAGGAGGCTACCTCCTTCCGGAGGGCCCACACGGCCCTGTGCAGTCATGGCCCCCTCACCAAGCCGTCCCTGCCCGGACCGGTCACCCCAGGGAGGGCGGTCCCCAGGGGGTGGTTTTCGTGGCATCCCGCGGTCACAGAAGTGTCAGCTACCGTCTGGTCTCCCCGCAGACTCACTCCTGCTCTGTCCTGCCTCCCCGGCGAGGCCCCGTCCCTCGGTGGGAGAACCAGGAGATCAGGGTCCGGATTCCACGGGGCTTCTCGAGGCGACAAGAGGCGGGGCGGGCCAGGGGTGCCGGTCTCCGTCGCTGCGCATCAGCCGTTGGGGTCGTGGGGACAGTCGTGGAGCAAACATGAGTGGGGGCCCGCTGGGCGGACAGAGGGGTGGGCCCGTCGCGGTGCCACGCTGGCGCCTTGGAGCCTCCCGGGCTCTGACGCGCGCTGCTCTCTCGGCCCTCGCTGGTGGGGCGTTAGCAGGACAGGTCAGGTCCGGTTGGGGAATGGTGGTCCTCTCCAGTTTTTACCAACTAGGTGAAAAGTGAGGTGATAAGTTCCCCTAGTCGAGGCGGCCTCTGGTGTCCAGGTTACTGTCACCCTCTGCCCTCAGCTGCCTCCGCCCCTCCCCGTTCTGTACTAGAAGCCCCCACGCGGAGCACCCGCGGGGGGCTTACGCACACCGTGCCACTTAACCCTTGAGCGGAGGGTCCCTGGTGGACACAGCCAGCATGTCCTTCCCGGGGACACCGAGGGACGTCGGAGCAGGAACCTCCGTCCCCTTTGTCCGTCCCCTTTTGCGTTCCGGGCGGGTTGAGAGGGGCAGGAAAACCCCTGGAAAGTTAGCCAGCCCCAGAGAGGGGGTTTGCATTTTGAGGGGAAGTGTGTCCATGAAAATGTGGCACCAGGTGGGACTGGCTGGCGGAGAGGGGCTGTACCTCCGAGGACTGGTCAGGGTCGGGGGTGGGGGGGTGGAATGCTCTTACAGGCAGGACGGCTGGCTGGCTGGCGTTGGCGTAGTTCAAGTCCCCCGGGAATTACCTGCTCAGGGACACGCTTCCGTGTTTAAGTCAATGCCAATTGGCATTAATGACAGAATCTCTCCAAGCCTCGGTTTACCCGTCTGGTGGGGAGAAGCTGGAGCTGATCAGAAGGTCTTCCGGGGGTCCCTGCCTCCTTCGAGACGCCTCAGGCCCCAGGAGGGGCAGTAGGAGGACTCGGGTGGGGAGAGGCGGGTGGGGCGGGCCTGGGCTGTGGCCCCGACACACGGGACCCGGACCGCGGCTTTCACCTGTTTCCTCGGCTTCGCTGTAGGGTTTTAGCAGGAGGAGGGGCGAGCGAAGAGTGAAACCCGCCGGCTGAGGTCTCAAGTCTCAGCCGGTGACGGGGTGACCGAGGCCGTCTGCGCAGCTTGGCACCCACACCCCGCCAGCTTACTTTCAGGGTGTGCCCACCGCGTGAGCCGTGGGGGCGGCCCCGTGTGTGGCCCCCACCTGTCTGAACATCCAGGTGTTGGAAGGTTACGGCCGCGTTGCCGCCACGGCAGAGCTCAGTCCACATCTGCTGCCACACGAAGTGGATGAGGACGAAACCAGCGGCACGGCAGCTCGCCGCGAAAAAGTGGAGACTCGTCATCTGACTTGAGACGGCGTAGAGACCCTTCCAGAAACCACAGAGGCTGCGCGAGCCCGCGGGCGCCGTGCCGCGCACACAGGCCCGCCCCGCTCCGGCCCGCACCGTCCGTACGAGGACGTGTCCTCTCCCTCCGAGGGCCGTGAGCCTGGGCTGCCCGCCTCGAAGCAGGATTTTCCACCCAGAGGACACCAGAGACGCGGCTTGGCCACGAGGGCACGTAGAGCGTGTGGCGCCTCCCTCCAGCCGGGGAAGCGCGGGGGACGGAGGAGCGGCCGGAAGCCGAGACGCGAGGGGGGTCCAGGCCCCGGGCAGCGCCGTCAGCTGCTCCAGAACCGGCCCTTTCCGGGGTCCGGGGTCCAATCAACAGAGTGGAAAGAAGTCGGAAAGGCGAACTTGCTGGATGTCTGATGTCAAGACGGCTCCGTTTCCAGGTGAAACGAAGTGTCATTTGGATAGCCCAACTTGGACGACGGATGTTGCCGGAGAGAGGCGGCCCTTACCTGCGTAGACAGAAGGAGGCTCCGTGTAGGCGGGAATCGAGGCGGCTCCCCACCCCGAGAGTGGGAGCTGGGGGGCGGGGCGGTGCTCCCTGAGGCAGGTGGGGCCTCCGCCCCGGGGCCCTCTGGGGAGGCAGAGGCGGGAAGGCCGCTGCGGGAGGCAGGGCGCCGGGGCCCTGAAGACACAAGGCTCAGACCTCACAGCCCGGCCTGCGGAGACGGAGACCGAGACCGAGACCTCGGGGCTCACCGGGCGGGGCCAGGGACCCTGGAAACCCCCTTAGCCCCTCTGGGTCCCAAGAAGCCAGTCCCCAGGCGCGACGGGCGCGCCCGTTTCCGGGGTGCCCACACCCCAGGCCCGCTTTCAGGAGTGGCCCGGGTGAGGTTGGTCGCGGGGAGGAGAAAGGCCGAGGATGGCCCGGGGCGCGCGGAGAATCCCACACCCGTCCTTGGACAGCCCCCCGCACTGGCCCGGACCCGGAGAGCAGGCTTCTGCCCTGCTGGGCGCGGGGGGACCTAGTCTTCAGCTCGGGCGGTCCCCGAGGGCCCTGGGTGGCAAGCCGCGGTGGTCCTCACGCTCCCACTGGACGCCCACCCCTTTCAGGGGCCCTGAGCCTCCACCCGCGTCTTGCAGGTGCGGGCCACCTGTCGTGAGCTCTTCCAGCGGGTGTGCGATGTGACCAGCATCAAAGAAGCCCACTTCTTTGGCCTCAGCGTGGTCAGAGGTAAGTCAGCCTTGCCCGACCCCACCCAGGGGACCCGCCGCCCGGGGCACCAGCCTCTTCTGGGAAGGCTGGGGAGCGGGGGGGTCCTCAGGGCCACAGGGACACGAGTGTTCTCATGTGCACCCAGGTCATCTGGGCGAGTGCACGCGGCTCTGAGCACACTCACATGTGTACACACTCAGGCTCGCACACTCACAAGTATACAAGGCATGCACACACATACAAACACACACACTCATACACACTTAAATACACACCGTGCATGCTCACAAACTCAGTGCAGACTCACACACATATACTCACGTGCACACTCCACGCATTTGCATACATATGCACACACATACACACGTGCACACACTCCACACACATACTCACGCATGTGTACATGTTTCACATACACATGTACGCACGCACACGTACATATACTCACACATGTGCACACACTCCATGTACACATGTACACACTCACATTCACACACGTGCACAACTGTGCACATGCACACACACATACTCACGCATGTGCCCACACACATATACTCACACACACGCACACTCTGCACACTGTATGCACACGCACATACACTCACACACGTGCACACACGCACTTGGCCTTCTCTGGGAGAGAGGGGCGAGCAGAATCCTGGTCTACTCTTGTTCTTTCTGGAGAAAACAGTGCACAGAACCCCGGGCTAGGTCTGTTCCTCGGATTCTGCTGTCCGGGAGCCGATTGTGTCCGGGGTTCTGGAAACACTTGTCCACAAGCAGAGCCCTGGGTCCAGAAGAAACCCTTGCTGGAGCTCTAATGGATGAAAGCCAAGAGTGGGGTGTGCTGGCAGAAGGAGGTGGGGAGCCACCCAGCCTGGTCTTCTGCCCTGGGGTTGCCTCCGCGACCTCCCAGCTCCTGGTTTCTGCAGAGCCCCGGGCTCTGTGGAGGGTCTGGGGGAGAGCAGGAGAGCCGGAGACAGCGCCACCCACAGGGCTCCGAAGGGCGTGGCCTCAGGTGGGGGGTGCCTGGTCACCTGTGTGCCCGAGGGAGGAAGTGGATGGTACCACCTGCAGGCAGCTCTCGTGGCTCAGGGTGGGGGGGGCCTCATCTCTAATTGGGGGCTTCAGGGTTATCCGTAGAGAGCACCGTTTCCCCAAGATGTGCGGATGAACGGGGGGTGGGGGGAGAAAGAAGGTGTCCATTCCGTCACGGCCAGCCCTCTGCCTGAGTTCAGGCCGTCTGCATCGAGACCACTGTGCTCTTGTTAGCGGGGGACAGCCCCAAAGTGCCCCCTCTCCTGCGCCCCTGAAGGCCTGAGGCAGCCCTAGGCTTCCTCCCTGCTGGTGCGGGACAAGCTGACCCCTTGAGGGTCCCTGTGGCGCTAAGGCCCTGCCTGTCCTCTTAGACAACGAGTTCATGTTCATGGATTTGGAGAAGATCAGCAAGTACTTCCCCAAGGACTGGAAGCGGCAAGTGCACAAAGTAAGTGACCGTCCCCGGGCCCGAGGGCGGCCATGCGCGTGTCTGGTGCAGGGACAGCCGGCCCACCCGCGGGGCTGCCCGCGGTGCCCCAGAGCTGCCGCTGGCGGAGCGGGGCGGGGAGGGCGCGGGGCGCCCTTGAGCGCTGCAGACAGCACGCCCGGGGGTCTCCTTCTGAGAAGTCACGGCATCGCGGAAATCAGGAAAGTGCTCGGCGGTCGCCACCTGGGCGTTCGCGGGAGCCGGTGTGACACCTGTGGGGCGCTGGCCGTGGACACCGTCCCGCTGCCGGCTCCTGGGCGCTTTCCGTCCGGCCCGCGTCTTCTCGCTGCGCTTCCCCTGCAGGGTGGGAGGCCCCGCGCGCCCTTCGTGAGCTTCCTCAGGGTGCAGTACTACGTGGAGGACGGCAGGGTCATAAGGTAACTCCGTGATGTCAGAGGAATTCTCTGGGCCCGTGAAAGCCCACCGGGTGAGCCCAGGCGCGTGAGGCGCGTGCGGTCAGTGCTGCTGGGGACACGGTAGTCCCTGCACCTGCAGCCTGCAGGAGGGCAGGAGTGGGGGTGGGTGGTTGTGTGGAGGGTTCTGGAGAGTGGGGGTGGGGTGGTTGTGGGGAAGGTTCTAGAGAGTGGGGGTTGGGTGGTTGTGTGGAGGGTTCTGGAGAGTGGGGGTTGGGTGGTTGTGTGGAAGGTTCTGGAGAGTGGGGGTTGGGTGGTTGTGGGGAAGGTTCTAGAGAGTGGGGGTGGGGTGGTTGTGTGGAGGGTTCTGGAGAGTGGGGGTGGGTGGTTGTGGGGAAGGTTCTAGAGAGTGGGGGTGGGGTGGTTGTGTGGAGGGTTCTGGAGAGTGGGGGTTGGGTGGTTGTGGGGAAGGTTCTAGAGAGTGGGGGTGGGGTGGTTGTGTGGAGGGTTCTGGAGAGTGGGGGTTGGGTGGTTGTGGGGAAGGTTCTAGAGAGTGGGGGTGGGGTGGTTGTGTGGAGGGTTCTGGAGAGTGGGGGTGGGGTGGTTGTGTGGAGGGTTCTGGAGAGTGGGGGTGGGGTGGTTGTGTGGAGGGTTCTGGAGAATGGGGGTTGGGTGGGGGGTTGTAGAGAGTGGGGGTTGGGTGGTTGTGTGGAGGGTTGTAGAGAGTGGGGGTTGGGTGGTTGTGTGGAGGGTTGTAGAGAGTGGGGGTTGGGTGGTTGTGTGGAGGGTTGTAGAGAGTGGGGGTTGGGTGGTTGTGTGGAGGGTTCTGGAGAGTGGGGGTTGGGTGGTTGTGTGGAGGGTTCTGGAGAGTGGGGGTTGGGTGGTTGTGTGGAGGGTTCTGGAGAGTGGGGGTTGGGTGGTTGTGTGGAGGGTTCTGGAGAGTGGGGGTTGGGTGGTTGTGTGGAGGGTTCTGGAGAGTGGGGGTTGGGTGGTTGTATGGAAGGTTCTGGAGAGTGGGGGTTGGGTGGCTGTGTGGAAGGTTCTGGAAGGGCCGGGGGCAGCAGGAGGAGGCAGGCTGTGTCGGGACCGTCCGTCAGGGCCAGATCTGGCCTCTTACCAAGGCCACCCACGCCTTCCAGGGACAAGACGGCCAGGCACCTGTACTACTGCCACCTGAAGGAGCGTGTGCTGAGGTCCGAGTGCACCCACCGCGAGGAGGCCTACTTCCTGCTGGCCGCCTACGGGCTGCAGGCCGACCTGGGCAACCACCGGGAGCCGGTCCACGTGGGGAGGTACTTCGAGCCGGAAGCCTACTTTCCGCAGTGGGTAAGGCTGCGGAGCCCGGGGGAGCCCGGCGGAGCCCTTTCTCTGCCCCCCGGGCCCCGTGCGGAGTCCCCGAGAGGGGAGGGCCGGGTGAGGGGCCGCAGGGGGCGGAGGGAGAGCGGGAAGGGCCTCACGGGCCCGCGGCCTCTTCCCCAGATCATTGCCAAGAGGGGCAGCGCCTACATCCTCAGGCACGCGCCCGCCGTGCACCGTGAGCAGCGGGGCCTCGACCCCAAGGAGGCGGTGCTGCGCTTCATCAGGGAGGCCTGCCGGCTCGAGGACGTGCCCGTCCACTTCTTCAGGCTGTACAAGGTCAACAGGGTCAAGCCCCGGCGGAACTGGGAGAACGGGCCGCCTCGGAGATCCTCTGCCCGAGGGGCCCGGAGGAGCAGAGCCCGGGGGCAGCCAGGACACCGACCCCAGCACAGGGCGGGCGGACGGCGTCCCCTCGGCTGGCCGGCTCGGGCCCGGGCCCGTGAGCGGGGCTTAAGGAGCTCAGATATCTGGGGACATGAAAGTCTGAGGGGGTGAGGGAGGCAGGGAGGTGGCTGACAGGCCTCTGGCATCAAAAGGGAAGAGGGACCCTGCTCATCCCTGGCGGGCCCACCCCCACCCCGGGCACAGGCTGTCGCCTCGCTGAAGTTGGCGTCCTTTCAGGATAAGAAGGAGGACAGGCCTACCATCGTCCTGGGACTGACCCTCAAGGGAATGCAAGTCTATCAGGTGCCGGGGAAGAGCCCCTGGAGTGGCCACCTGCTCCCCCCTCCCTCCTCCTTCTCCCCGCCTCCCCTCCCTTCCCCTCCCCTCCACTCCCCCAACCTCCTCACCCCTCCCCGTCCACCACCCTCCCCCTCCCTCCTCCTCCTCCCCTCCTCCCCTCCCCTCCCAGTCCGTCCTCTCCCCTCCTGTTCTTCCTCCCCTCCCCTCCCCTCCCCCCCAACCTCCTCACCCCTCCTCGTCCACCGCCCTCCCCCACCCACCCTTCCCCTTGAACCTTTGCACTGGGTCTATCCTCTGGCCGGCTGTCCTGAGCACCTCTCTGCGGCTTTGCAGGAGGCGGACCACGCTCCCAAGCTGCTCTATGACTTCCCCTGGTCCCACATCGGGAAGCTGGTGTTTCTGGTGCGTGTCTGGTGGGATCGAGGTGAGAGGGCTTCATCCTCCATGGGGAGCAGGCACAGCCTGAGACCCGGCACCCAGGGGCGTCTGGGGCTTGACCCTGTTGACCTGGCCGCAGGGCACGTTTGCCGCCGGTGGCCTGGTGTTCTGATGTGGAGCAAACAAGGGGGATGAGGATCAGGTCACGGAAACTCACCGCTGCAGCCTCCAGATGCCCCCGTTCCTTGGTCCTGGCCTCGGGAGGCCTCCCTGGGCCCCGCCCGGCCCTCGGGGCTGAGGCGCAGGACGGGGAGGGCCCTGGACGCAGACTTGCCGTGGACCTTTCCTCCGGACGGCGAGACTGAGGCCTGGCGTCCCGTCCTGGGACTGCTGCCCCGCACGCGGCCGTCGGGGGGCTGAGGGGAGTGTCCAGCCGTCCGCGATGTTCCGGGCCCGCCCTCTCGTGCCTGAGCGCGGGGTGCTGTGCTTCCTATCGAGGGCGGCTTCCTATCTGGGGTCACGGCCCGTGTTTAACACGCTTGCTGTCACGTGGTTTTCTTGTAAGATTACATCTTGCCTCTTCCTCGTTCAGGGGAAAAGGCTGGAGATCCAGCCGGACGGGCCGCCGTCGGCGCGGAAGCTGGTGTATTACACGGGCTGCGCCTCGCGCTCCGGCCACCTGCTGCGGCTGTTCAGCGCCACCCACCTGCTGCGGCTCACGCTGCGACCCACCCTGCGGAGGCTGCAGCAGCTGGAGGAGGCGGAAGGTGTGCCCCGGCCGCGGCCGCTTCTGGGCACCTTTCATTTTTCCCACTGGGGGGCGCGGCCTCTTGGCTCCTGTGTCCTCTGGAAGCGGGGAGGAGGCCGATTCTGAGGACGGGGCCTGGGGACAGTTTGAATTCTGGGAAGGAATTCTCTAGGTGTGGCAGGAAGGCTGAGGGGCTGGGGGACTCCTGGGCTCCCTGGCCATGCACACACGAGCGTGCGCGTGTGCCCGTGCGCTTGTGAGCGTGTCCGCTCGCGTGCGGGGGCTGCTTGGGGTCCCTGACACTGGGGACGGTGGGACAGCCCCGGGGAACCGTTACAAAGGCACGTATCCGGAGCTTACTGGCTGTGGGTGACAAATGCCACGGGTACACAGGGCCCTGATCCCTGGGTGGCACCTCCCTCCCCTCACACTGCGTCCCCTGGGCCTCAGCGCCAGCCGGGGGCGTGGGCAGGATCCCGGGGCCACCGCTGGGACCCGGTGGCTCCAGGCATGTGAGACTGCACCTGTGTCCCCTCCGAGCCCGCTCTTCCCCGCTGTGCCTCCTGTCCCCACACAGAGAAGCAGCACTACCGGGAGTCCTACGTCAGCGACACGCTGGACCTGGACCGAGACCCGGGTGACAAGGGCTCCCCGGGCTCCCCCCGCAGCGGGGGTGGTGGCCGGCAGCTCCCGGAGCACCCGTCCCTTGGCTCGGCTGACAGCGGCAGTAGCCCCCGCTTGCGAGGCATCGAGGCAGACGCTGGGCCCGCAGAGCCCTGGGGGGTGTCGGTGGACGAGCCCTGGGGCACCGAGGCCGTGCGTGGGGAGGCGCCACCCTGCAGCCCCAGCACCAGCCAGAGGAGCCATGGCACAGACGGTGGCCGCGGAGGCGGGCGCGAGGGGGAGGCCCAGGACCGGGGAGACGGTGAGTGTGTGCCCGGCCAGCCCCCAGCAGGGCCAGTGTTGTGGGGCTGGGGTGACAGGCACTGACCCCCCAGCGGGGCCGGGTGCACGGGCCCATGACTCCCATGTGGCCCCTCAGTTCCCCAGTGTGGCCTGACCCCCCAGCACCACGAGGCGGCCTTAGGGCCTGGGGTCAGAGACCGCGTGATGGGGTCCTCCCTGCAGGTGTGCTCTGGGGTGGGGGTCCTTCGGCCATCTCTGCAGCGGGTCACGAGGGGCCCTCAGGACTTTCAGGGAGCCCGACCTGACCGGTGCCCGTCGTCCGTCGTCCGGCCATCAGGGAGTGTTTCAGCCACGTTCCTCTCTAGCTTCACAAGACAAGAGGTTTCCAGGAGATCTAGGACCCGGGGTCCCCAGGGATGCCTCTGCGGCGTCCAGGGGTGTGGGGCCCTGCCTTGTCACCCAGGGAAGGTCCCACTGGCTCCACTGTCCCCTGACCGTCTGCAGCACTCTGGGCGGTGGACGTGATGGGCAATTGTGGGGACCAGCTGCAGGTCCCAGCCACCCACGACCACCCAGGGTCCCCTGGAGTCACCTGTGGACACCTAGCATCTGGTTTGCTGTCTGTGTTTGTGTCCAGGCTTGCGGTCTGCAGTCCAGTGTGAACAACACTGCTGATCCGCGGTTTGCCCCGTAAGGGCCTGTTGTGCCTGGACAAATGCCACTGAGGAAGGATGGGGCGGTGCAAGCCCGTGGGTGGGGAGGGCTGGGACCCTTCCCCGGTTTCCCCGTCCCTCAGCCAAGGACCCCCTGAGCGAGGAGGCCCACGGACAGCCTCCCACATTCCAGGGGGTTCAGACACCTCAGTAGGGAACACGCGTGACCAGGTGTGTGACTGCAGAAAACCTCTTCCCTACGCTGCAGATCAAGGCCACTGGATGACGGGGTGCAGGAAAGCTCCGGGTCTAAAGTCAGAGCGAGGGCCCCCAGAGGAGGAGTCAGAGTGAGGGTCCCCGCAAGGGAGGAGTGAGAGTGAGGACCCCACAGGGGAGGAGTCAGAGTGAGGGCCCCCCCAGGGGAGGAGTGAGAGTCAGGGCCCCCCAGGGGAGGGCCCCCCAGGGGAGGAGTCAGAGTGAGGACCCCCCCAGGGGAGGAGTCAGAGCGAGGACCCCCCCAGGGGAGGAGTCAGAGCGAGGACCCCCCAGGGGAGGAGTCAGAGTCAGGGCCCCCCAGGGGAGGAGTCAGAGTCAGGGCCCCCCCAGGGGAGGAGTCAGAGTCAGGGCCCCCCAGGGGAGGAGTCAGAGCGAGGACCCCCCCAGGGGAGGAGTCAGAGTCAGGGTCCCCCAGGGGAAGAGTCAGAGTCAGGGTCCCCCAGGGGAGGAGTCAGAGTGAGGGCCCCCCAGGGGAGGAGTCAGAGTCAGGGCCCCCCAGGGGAGGAGTCAGAGCGAGGACCCCCCCAGGGGAGGAGTCAGAGTCAGGGCCCCCCCAGGGGAGGAGTCAGAGTCAGGGCCCCCCAGGGGAGGAGTCAGAGTGAGGACCCCCCCAGGGGAGGAGTCAGAGTCAGGGCCCCCCAGGGGAGGAGTCAGAGTGAGGACCCCCCCAGGGGAGGAGTCAGAGCGAGGACCCCCCCAGGGGAGGAGTCAGAGTGAGGACCCCCCCAGGGGAGGAGTCAGAGTCAGGGCCCCCCAGGGGAGGAGTCAGAGTGAGGACCCCCCCAGGGGAGGAGTCAGAGCGAGGACCCCCCCAGGGGAGGAGTCAGAGCGAGGACCCCCCAGGGGAGGAGTCAGAGCGAGGACCCCCCCAGGGGAGGAGTCAGAGCGAGGACCCCCTTAGGGGAGGAGTCAGAGCGAGGACCCCCCCAGGGGAGGAGTCAGAGCGAGGACCCCCCCAGGGGAGGAGTCAGAGCGAGGACCCCCCAGGGGAGGAGTCAGAGCGAGGACCCCCCAGGGGAGGAGTCAGAGTCAGGGCCCCCCAGGGGAGGAGTCAGAGCGAGGACCCCCCCAGGGGAGGAGTCAGAGCGAGGACCCCCCAGGGGAGGAGTCAGAGTCAGGGCCCCCCAGGGGAGGAGTCAGAGTCAGGGCCCCCCAGGGGAGGAGTCAGAGTCAGGGCCCCCCAGGGGAGGAGTCAGAGTCAGGGCCCCCCTAGGGGAGGAGTCAGAGCGAGGACCCCCCCAGGGGAGGAGTCAGAGCGAGGACCCCCCAGGGGAGGAGTCAGAGCGAGGACCCCCCCCAGGGGAGGAGTCAGAGTCAGGGCCCCCCCAGGGGAGGAGTCAGAGCGAGGACCCCCTTAGGGGAGGAGTCAGAGCGAGGACCCCCCCAGGGGAGGAGTCAGAGCGAGGACCCCACCAGGGGAGGAGTCAGAGCGAGGACCCCCCAGGGGAGGAGTCAGAGTCAGGGCCCCCCAGGGGAGGAGTCAGAGTCAGGGCCCCCCCAGGGGAGGAGTCAGAGTCAGGGCCCCCCAGGGGAGGAGTCAGAGTCAGGGCCCCCCCAGGGGAGGAGTCAGAGCGAGGACCCCCCCAGGGGAGGAGTCAGAGCGAGGACCCCCCCAGGGGAGGAGTCAGAGTCAGGGCCCCCCAGGGGAGGAGTCAGGGCCAGGGCCCCCCAGGGGAGGAGTCATCCTTCCACAAAGGTAAGAGCTTGTCTCTGGCCTGGTTCACATCCCCCACCCTTCCCACAGCCTCTTGCAAGGAGCCCTTGACGGCCGCGCAGGTCGGGCCGATCAGGACGTGGGGCCGCAGCTCGGAGGCCCTGCACCAGGTATGTCCCCGGGTGGGTCCATGTTGGGCTCCTGCACCTGTTTTCCTGGCCCGCCCAGGCCCACCGCAGGCCTCCAGTTAGAGAGCCCCGGACCTCAGTGAGGCAGTGGGGGCGGGGAGGGGAGGCTTCTGGGGGAACAAGGCGGTGGGAGGGGACGCTGGCTCCCCAGGGACCCCACCTTCCTGGCTGGGTGCTTGCTGGATGGCGGAGTCCACCCTCCCTGGGTGGTGAGGGCTTGAGGGGCCACTCCAGGCCCCCAGGGGTAGGAGGAGGGGCAGAGGGCAGTGGTTTCGGGGTAGTCTGGGGGCTCCCCTCCTGGCTCAGAGCTGACCTGGGGGTGGTGCCCTGGACAGAGAGAATAGCAGGCTGTGACGTGACTCCCAGGGAGGGACGGACTAGACCCAGGGATGGGGCAGACGCCACAGTGCCCTGGGCAGGTGGCTGGCTGGGCCCAGAGATGATGGACGGGACGTGCCCACAAATGGCGATGATTGGCCTGGATGCAGGGGTCCCGCGTGGCCGTCTGCTGCTTTGACGCAAGGTCTCGGTCACTTGTCACGGCACCGGCCCCAGTTTCCTCCCTGCATGGCTGTGGTAGTTCAGCGTGGTGGCCCCTAGCTGGGCCCTGACCTGGACGGGACCCGGGGCAGCCGCCTCAGAGCCTGGGCACTGGACAAGCTTCCTCACACGTGAAATGGGGGAGGCTGTTCTTGACTTCTGTGGATGCTTCTGGATCTTCCTAAGATCTATCAAATAGTAACCAGGTCTGATGAGTTCAAAGCAAGAAAACAGCTCAGGGCTGTGTCCCACCCCAATTGTCACGTAGCCCCCAGTCCCCTCGGGACGGGTGTGGGCTCCATGTCAGGTCCCCAGAGGGGGACCCAAGCCCTTCCTGTAGGAGCCTCCTCAGGACAGGAGAGGAGGGGGAGGGCCCACGCAGAAGGAGCCACTCCCTCCCTGAGCTGCCCTGGCTGAGGACAGAGGGGCCACTGCCGGTGCCCCACCCCTGCCCAAGGGGCTCGCGCCCGCAGCGGGCACAAGGGATTGGGAGTCCCCTCCTGTCCAGGCTGTGCTGACAGTGGGCCAGCAGGGTGCAGGGAGGACAGGGCAGGCAGGACAGAATTGGAGGAGTGGACAAGGACGAGGAGGCAGGGCGGGAAGGCAGACGCACTCACACTGTCCCCTGCAGATCCCAGAGGCAGATCCGCACTGCCACGGCCTGGACCATGCACCACTGGGACCCTGCGGAGTGAGGTCCTCGAAATGCCTCTCCCTGGTCCTGTGCAGGGAGGACCAGCTCCCAGAAGAGTTTGTGGTGTAGACACCCAGAGGTGTGGCTCTGCACGTGGGGCTCATCCACATGGCACAGCTTGTCCACCCGGGGCTCCGTCTACACAGCACGGCCCGTCCACGGGGGGCTCATCCACACGGCACGGCTCGTCCACGGGGGCTCATCCACATGGCACGGCTCGTCCACGGGGGTTCATCCACACGGCACGGCTTGTCCGCCCAGGGCTCCATCTACACAGCACGGCCTGTCCACGTGGGCTCTGTCTACACGGCACGGATGCATCCATGTGGCAGGGCTTGGTCCACAGTCCCTGGCCCCCGCCCTTTTGTGCGCTGGAGGCCCCGCCACCGCCCTGTTGACCGAGACCCTCCTCCTATGGGTTCACCCGCCAGCCGTAAGGAGAAGCCTGGAGGGAGTAGGAGGACCTGCTTCTCGTGCCCGCCATGATGGGTCCAGACTCCTTCTGTCTTAGTGTCAGGAGGCAGAAGTCAAGGCGTGGCCACCCCGTCTGCAGGTGGCTCGGGGGCGGCCCCCACCCATCCACTCTGGAAGGAAGATGTTGGCTGTTCCCGCGTGTGGGAGAGACCCTTCCGGTTCCCTCTGCACGGAGCCCCCCCCCCCCCCAGTGGACGGCCAGACCAGGTGCACAGCCTTCTGGGAGCCTTTGACCCAAGGTCACGGTCACCTGTCACGGCACCGGCCCCAGCTTCCTCTAGACCGTTCCGCCGCCCCTGCTGCTCACGATCCCGGAGGCCTCTCTGTGAGGTGTGGGCCCAGCTGTCACCCCACGACAGACCTGGCCGGTGGGTGACCCCTGCCCACCCCTCACACGATGCGTTCACCGCAGGGCTCCAAGTCTGGAGTCGCAGCGGCACGTGGACGCCCGGTCCCTGCGGGGCCTACGGAGCCCCAGAGGCGGCTGGGCCGTCCCGAGAAGCCAGGATGCAGATTCTGAATGTTCCTGGCCCTGCCTCCCAAGACCGAGCGAGCGTCCTGTCCCTTTCCAGCAGAGGTCACGCGGGTCACTGACCCGCCGTCCCCAGGGGCAGCCGGGGCTCCCGCAGCGCGGGTCACCCGGTAGGGCTCAGAAGGCGGCGGGTGAGATAGGGCAGGGTGGGGACTTGACCCAGCCGCCCCCTCGGCCCGGACCCAAGCTCCACGTCTGGGGCTGGAGAGACTTCCGGGCTTCGCGCGGCCTTCCCGATGGGGCGGAGGTTTACAGGTCATGCCATGGCGGGTCCTGGAAAAGCGTGCTTCTGAGGGACAGCACCCTGCCCTCGGGGCCGTGCCATCGGTGCGTTGAGAGGCCGTGAGCAGGCAGCACGTGACGGCAGGTGCGTGGCCCCGGCCCCAGCCTCAGCGGCCAGCTTGGGGTTGGAGCACCGGGGCAGGAGAACCGCGCCAGCCTCCACAGGCTGGGAGGACAGAGGCGGGGCGGCCTCCCGGGGCCGGGGCACGCTCCCCTCCCCAGGTCCAGGCCCGGCTGCCAGGTGGCCTTCCCGCGGCCAGCCGCCACCTAGATGGAGCGGAGTCGTTGGCGGAGGGGGTGCGCGTCAGCAGCCTGGCGGCCTGTGTCCCCGGAGGAAGGCCGGGCTGGCGCTGCGTCCCGGCCGCCTCCCGACCCCAGGTGGGCCCCTGCCTCCCGTCCAGAGACCTGAGCGGGCGCTGGGAGCAGGTGCGGTGCGAGAGGGGTGGTAACAGGCCCTGAGCCTGACGGGTGTTAGGGTGCGGCTCGTTTTACCCGGGCCCCTCCCACCTCTGCCCTGCACAGGATCTGACACCTGCTGTCCCCTTGATCAGATGGACTGGCGTGTGCCCGTCTGGTAGTCCCGAGCACTCAGCGGGTGACTGGAAGCCCGCTGCCACTGGGTGACTGGAAGCGAGGCCCTGTGCCTGTGACATCACCCATCTCCCGTGCTCGTGCGCCGAAGGCCACACCGGCGCGGCCAGCTCGGGCTCATTTTGGAGACAGAGGGCAGAACTTGAGCCTGTGTGTGTGTGTGTGCACACGTGTGTGGGGGCACATGCGCAGGTGGGTCCACATGTACACACATGTATGTGCGAGTGTGTCCGTGCGCGCACACATATGTGCATGGGTCCACACCTATGTGTACACGCGTGCATGCACGCACGGGACCGTGTGCGCATGTGTGGGTCTGTGTGCACATGCATGTGCACGTGTGTGGGTCCGTGTGTGCACGCACACATGCACACGGCAAGTCTGATGCCGCCCGGGCCGGGCTTCCTGACCTTTTCTGTGAAAGGAAATCTGGGTGTATGCACACTGGCACGTGTAATAAAGGACCTAAATACACGTCTCCCATTTACACTTGGCCCAACCGGCGCTGCTGAGCCAGGAGGCTGGGCGGTGGTTAACCCACCTGGGGGACATGCGCTGCCGCCGAGGGCTTGTCCCGTGCACACGCGCCGTGTCCTCGCGTTGCCTGGACTGGGGGACACGTAGGAACATTTGTGCCCCGTGGAGCCCACATTTTCCAAATCTGCTTAGGGAAGCGAGGCTGCTCTAGCCACCTTCACGTGTGGTCAGAGGTTGCTGCCATGGGGGATGGGCCAAGAGGGATGGCCAGGGTCACTGTGGTCACCCGATCTCCCTCATCAGACACACATCACCAAGGTAGGTGATGGGCCAGCCCTGGGCAGGTGCAGGTGGGGATGACAGGCACATGCACATTCAGAACACGGTGACGGCCAGGGTCGGGGCGACAGGTGTCCCAGGCTGCCCGTCTGGCCCCCATGCGGGAAGTACCCAGGCCCAAGACCACCGGGGGCAGAAGCGTGAGGAAGCCCAGCGGGGCCCAGCGGGCGGAAGGCCTCTGGGCGACCCGGGGTTGCTTCTCCCCGTGATTTTCCAAACCCTGCTAGACCGGTCCCTGTAGCAACAAATGGGCTTGGGTCCACCCTGATCTAAGATCTATGGGCATTATTTTCCTTTGCGGTAAGGAAACTTTTGGGGACCGGGGCTCAGCCCGGCAGACTGATCTGCTGTTGCACAAAGAAGGTGTCAGGTGAGGTGAGCGTCAGGGTGGGGCGGAGGTGCCCCGGTGGCACCAGGAGGGTTGGCTGCTGCGGCGGGTGGACTCGGTGAGGTGGACGGCCCTGGGGGACGCCGCGTCTATCCCCGGCTGCCACAAGAGGGCGCTGGAGGCACGCTGTGCTGCCTGGGCGTCCGAGGAGGGGCGGGCCCTGCCGTGCGGGGGGGGGGGGGGGGGGGGGGGGACGCGACACAGTGGGCTGGCACACGTGGGACACAGGCCTGGGTGCTGGGGGGCGGGCGGGTGGGGCCTCACATCCAGGCCCCTCTCCCATCACCCTGAGGACGGCCAGGGCCCAGGGCCCCGTGTCCTTGGCAGTGGGGCTGTGGGGACCGCTGGCTGACCCTGAGAACTGGAACCCTGCAAGGGCTTCTATTTCCGTCCCTCCTCAGGCCCCGAGGGCAGACGAGAAAATTATGCCAAGTGTCTGTTAACCACCGGGTGAGGTCTGGCTGTTGGGGTAAGCGGGCGGCACAATTAGAGGCCAAGAGGGGCCTTGGTAGTGGCCTCCCTCCCTCCCCGCCCGCCCACCCGGAAGAAGTGAAAGCCAGACACACAGCTGAGGCCAGAGCAGCCGGACAGGAAAGTCAGAACACCAGCTTCTCCTTTTGTGTAGGTCAGGACTTTGTCTTTCAGGCAAAACTGACATTTTCCTGGAAGATGGCTCTTAACTAGCAGGGATGGCTGCTTTGTGAGAAAAGCCAGCTTGGCGCTGCTAAGTGGGCTGATTCAGCCGCATGCCGAGACCACGGGTGTCCACTCGGTGAGGAGGGTCGTGTGGCCCCCAGGGGTGTGCTGGGCAGGGGCACAGGGCAAGGCCCCCAGGCGTCTTCCGCACCACTGTCAGGGGGGCTGGAAGGGAAGCCCACCCAGCCTGCCCTGGAGCTGAGGGACGGGCAGGCGGCTCGGGAAAGTGGAGGCCGGAGGTCAAGTTAGCAGGTGTAGGGTCACAAAACCCCAAGGGCTTGTTCGATGCAGAACCCTGGGCCGACTGCCCAGGTTTGCCCTGACCCCCCTGCCCTGCGGTGCGGTGGGGGGATTCTGGTGCCCCCTGGAGCCGCTCTGGCCGCCACCCTGTGGGGGTGCGGGTGCAGACATGCACCGGTGGCGGTTTTGTTGGGCCTGGCTGCCCAGTGCAGGGGACTTGCCATCGTGGGGGACCCACAGTGCACGGACGACCTGGACCCAGGAGTCCAGAGGGCGTGTCTAACCTTCCCCTTGGTTTTGTGAACTCTGTGCCCCGTGGCCCCTGGTCACCTGGCCCAAGCTCCCTGGGAGACAGAATCCAGGGTACAAGACGTCCTTTCTGCAGGAAGCCAACTCCCTCCACGGCCAGCGGCCTCAGAACTGCTGTGTGGGCTTTGAGACTCGGCAGAGGGCAGAGGGGAAGAGTGGACCGGCCAAGGACGAGGGCGTCCGTCCGGGAGACCGGGGCTCTTAGAGACGGCCCCCGGCACAGCGGCCTGGCCGCTCCGAGGAGACTGGCCTGTTTCTTCCATGCGGGAGCAGGGGGGCCACGACGCCCAACAGTGTTCGGCTTTGGGCCCCAGCAGCACACAGCTACGTGGTTTTCTAAAATTGGCAAAATGGAGACTTTTTCGCCACAAGCGGTTAAGACCCGATAACTGCCCGACGAGGGCTGGTTCGCTGGCCTCTCGCCAAAGGACCTGGACGGAGCCCGAGCCTGTGGGCACCGGCGTGTGAGGTCCAGCCAAGGGAAGCAGGCTTGCAGGCGGGTAGGGTTGTCTGTGGGGTCCTCGGGTGACCGCCCCGGGCGGGGACAGCACTGGTCTTCAGGAGGCAGGGCCGGCCTGGTGGGATGTACGCGGGGACTGGAAGGGGGAACGGCCGGGCGGGGACAGCAGCCCTGACGGCCCTCTCATGCTGCCCACTGCGACCTTCGAGCTTCCAGTGAGCACGCCCCGAAGGCACCAGCACCAGGAGCCAGATGGCCGGCGGTGATGCTCCAGAAGGGGGTGCCGGCCTCGCCCCGAAGGCGGACAGAAGACGGGAGGTGCTGGGAACCTCGGATGGTCCGCGCTCTTCGCCAGCTTCTGCGACGTTCCGGCTGGACATTCTTAACTTGGGTCCCAGCGCTTGCCGCACACTTACGTCACCAGCAGGGATCTTACCCCGTTTCCCGCAGGAGCAGGACGCCCCCAGCGGTCCCCGTTGTGGCCTCGAGCCCCCGCCTCCCCGCCCCGCCCCCACCTGCTGGCTGCCCCTGGTCACCCACCCCCACGCCACTCGGTCCCTGTGGCCGCCTCGGTGCCGAGTCCACCCGAGACGGCTGCGCCCCACGTGGCCCCTTCCATGGCTTCACTGTAGACACAAGGGCTCAAGGCCACGCGTTCGGGCCACAGCACCAACTGAAAGTCAGTGTTGAGGGGGATGTGACTTCCTTCTGACATCACAGTCGTTCAGCACCCAAAACACGGCTGGGGGTGGGGGGTGCCGAGGAAGGGAGAGAGAGCATCCTTGTGGGCAGGTTCTAAGAATGCGCGAGACCAGCCCCGGGGGGGAGCGGGGGGGGGGGGCCTGTGCACGTGGACGCAGGCAGGCGCCCGCCGGTGGGAACTGTGCCTGAGCAAGGGAGTGGGGCGGGGCGGGGGGGGGGGGGGGCGCAGCACAGGGCCGGCAGTTGGCCTGTCGATGGAGGGCAAGCCTGGGAGGCAGAGTCCCCAGAGGGGAACGGGGGGCCTGAAGCAGGTGTCTGCACTGAGGACGGGCGGGCTGCCTCCCTCGGCCCTCATGTCAGACCTGTCCTGTCTGGGGACAGGACAGCAGCGCCTGGGCCCCTGTCTGGGGAGTGGGTTCTAGTCCACACACCCCTCGTTCTCATGAGCCCCCCCCCCCCACAGATGTCGTGATCATGTCAGGGGTCCCGGGGGAGGGGCAGGCTAGGGCAGGACTGATTCCCATCCTGCTTCTGGAGTCTTCAGGGGGGTTTGTTGGGTTGACTGTAGTGTCCCCGTGGGTGGGCTTCCAGCGTGTGGCCGTGGGGGGGGGGGGTTGTGAAGGCCCCAGGGCCCAATGGGGACAGTGCTCCACGAGTGTCAGGGCATGTGGTGCTGCCGAGGAAGCCATGGGCTGGCCGCGAGCCCCCCCCCCCCACGCACCCCTCCTACGCCCCTGGGCCCCCAGCTTGGGGAGACACCCGGGCCCCGTGGGGTGAGGAGACAGAGCCAGGCCGTGCTGTGTGCAGCCCCCAGAGCCGCACGGGGGGCAGGGGCAGGTCGGGGAGAGGCCCTGAGCCCCGGGTCGTTCTCTGGCGCCCGCACAGTGACGCCCGCCCTGAGGCCAGGGCTCGGTTCCTGGGAGGGAACCTCAGATGAAGCGTTTTCTGACTTGGCCCAGTTCGCCGCGTCAGAGACCGGAGGTTTGGGGCGTCATCACCGCCGACACGGAACGGCAACGGCCGAGAACCTGGGGGCTCGGGCGGCCACGGCCAAGTGCCGACAGGGCCCCTGAGGGCGCGTCCGGGCCGTGCGCTCGCTCGCTCTCCTGCGGACGCACCTGCCGCTGCGCGGTCGGGCCCCGGTGCCGTGACGCCCCCACAGCCGGGCCTCCACCGCGGCAGCCTCGAGAGGCCGGAGCCCCCGGTCCCCAGGGGCGTCCGGGGCGGCGGGCGCGGGGCGCGGGGCTGCGGGGAGGCCGCGCCCGTCCGGGCGGACACACGCGGGGCGCGGGACCGTCGGGCCGCGCCCCGTCGCCGGGGACCGCGCGCTCCCTCCGCCCCCGTGACTCGGGCCGAGGCCTGAGCGCAGTCTCCTCACAGCGAGGCCGTTTGCGCTCCGGGCCCAGGCGCCACCGTGACTCCGGAGGCTGCGTCTGAGCCGCACGGGCGCGAACGCAGACCCACGCGCGCTTGGTGCGTCGGCCTGGCCGCGCCTGCGCTGCGTCTCGGCACGGTTTCCAGCCGCCGCCGTGCCGACGCGGTGACATGCGCGCTTGTGCGTCAGGCGGCCCGCGGCCCGCGGCCGCACGGCCCGGAGCCGCGTCACGCGTCACGCGTCACGCGTCACGCGTCACGCGTCACGCGTCACGCGTCACGCGTCACGCGTCACGCCCGGCTCTGGGACGTCGGCCTGCGGGCGGGCCGTCAGGAGGAGGAGCGAGACGGCCGCGCCCCGGGGGCTGCTGTGCGGCGTCTCGCAGGTGACGGCAGGGGCTTTGGGGGCGGAGGAATCCGTCCCGGCCACGCGGCCGCGGTCCCGGCCCCGGCGCTCCGATCCCGGGGCCTTGCCGGGTCTGCGCACCCCCCTCCGGCCGCACGCAGCGTGGCTCCCCGTGCTTGTCCCCGAGAGCGCCCCCAAGTCCCCCAACCCCGAGGGGCGCCTCGGACACGCCCGCATGCGCCTGGGGGTCTCTGCCGCCTTGAAGGGTCGGCGTGTGTGGCCGTTTCCTTGAAAACAGGCGCAAGGAAGTCCGGAACAAATGAGCTCATTTTCGGGCGCGGACGTCGTCAAGTGACAACAGGAAACTCGTTTCGGGGGGGGGGGGGGGGGTTAGCCCATTGCCACGTGCAACCCGGCCTCCGCTTCTCCGTCACCTGGGTTTTCGGGGGGCGGGACTGCCCCCTCTGGCTTGGCCGCGCCGGACTTGCCTCGCCCGGGCCCCAAACCCCAGGCACCGCAGCGTCTCGGCCACGTGCTTCCGGCAGGGGGACACGCACAGGATCACCAGCAGCTTCGCGTCGCCACCTTTATGACAGGACGGAGCAGCAGGTGGAAAGGACCCCGAGGAAAGACGGCGTCTCTACACGACTTGAGGCCGCGTGGGGTTGGGGCACCGCCGGCAGGGACGCGGGCCTGGCCCCCAGCGGTGGCGGGGCCGAGCCCCTCCTGCTGGGGGCGCGGGCCGCGGGGTCCGGCCTTGCAGGGCGGGGCACCCTCCCGAGCCCCCGCACCCAGGTCCCCGCATAAGCTGCCTCGCTTTTCGGACGACGGGGAAGGCTGAGCGGCACTGAAGGAACAGCCAAGACCAGGGGGAACGGGGAGCCGAGGAAAGACCGAGAAATGCTGTGGGAAGGACGACGGTGACCCGGGGAGCCAGAAAGTCCCCCGGGGGGACATGTCCAGGGGGAGCGGGTGTGCCCGGGGCAGGGGACAGGGCGGTAGGACACCGCCCCGGGTCGCGTCCCGGGGGAGGTCCCTTACCGAGAACGTCCTGAAGAAAGTGGGTAAGCTTGCTGTTCCGGTACGGGACGTGGCCTCGACGCTCCGCCAGGGCCCCCAGGACATCCGCGAGGGCCGCCAGGCTCCGGTTGCTGAACGAAGTCTCCCTCAGGGCCGATCCTGTCACTCCAGACACACCTGGGCAAGTGCAAAGACCCGGCCACACAGTTAGGATGTGCGACAAAGTCTTTAACGATGTCAAGGAACGAGCCAGGAAGAGCAAAACCGGGACGTCTCAGGGTGCGTGCGCTGCGTGGGGGGCACACCGGCCGGGGAGACCCCCCCAGTGCGCCTCACCAGGAACAGGTGGGCAAGAGCCGCGGAGAACAGCACGGCTTGGGGGTTCTCACGTCTGGGGGCGGTGGTGAGACCGCGCCCACGGCGGGACGGGAGAGAAGACAGCAGAAGGGAACAGTGCCCGGCACCCACGGCCCGCGCGGCCCGCTGGCCCCCGAGAGGTGCCTGCCCTGCGCTCACCCACACACTCGCTGCCGGCCAGGTCCACGAGCTGAAGCTTGGCGTGCACCTGCTCCGCGGGTCGCTGGGCCCCCAGGGCCCCAGGCCAGGCTCTGCCCCCCGACGCGCTCCTCCTGCTCCCCTCCGGCCACGGCCCGTTGGCCTGCTGCTCAGCTGCACGGGGGTGACGCGCACCTAGGAGGGGGTCCACGAGGCCTCCCTCAGTGGCGCTGTGGAACGGGACTTCTGCCCGGAGCGCCACCCTCCGGAGAGGAACTCACTCCCCCTGCAGGTGGGCAGGGCTGCGGCGGGAGGGGCTTCCAGAGGGAGGCCACCGCTGCGGAAGCTGGGGCTCGCGCCCACCTCGTCCCACCAACAGAGTGACATTCTTGGAAATGTTCGGTCACGACAGTTGATTAAAACCCAGTCCGAAAAGCCTGTGAGCCCCACCGTTTGTCTCCGAATCCTCCTGAGAAATCCCGACAGACCCATGCCTCCCTCTGGGGTGTGTGTCCGTCTCATCGCGTGCTATTCCCAAGACGGCTTCTTCAAGAGAGTTTTTAAAAACCTAAGTAGTGTATGCTCACCGTGGAAAACATTAAAAATACACAGAATGGGACAAAAACGAACATAAAAGCCACCCTGGTCTCTGCTGCGTTTCCACGTGTGGAGACCGACCGTGGGCTCCCGGACAGATGTCCCCTCCCTGCGGGTGAGCCCCTCCTGGGACCAGTCAGGCCGAGCTCTGGGGCGCAGGGCGGGAGCGGGCGGGAGCGGGCCGCCCACACCGGCCTGCAGGCAGAGTGAGCGTTGACCCGCTGGCACCCGGCGTCTGTGTCACCGCCGTGTGAAGTTGGGCCCTGCCGCAGCCTTCCTCCGCGGGTGAGCTCTGGCTCCGTGAGCTGGCAGAAGTCGGGCTCCTCGGGCTCCGTCCTTCCCAGCCCCGGGGCCTGATGGCCGGGCAGCGCCCCGGTGCTGGAGAGTCGGGTGGGCGGCCCGTGTACGCGGCCCTGGTCCTCGTCCTCGCCGAGACAGACCCTGGCAACTCGGGTTTGCGACCTTCTAAGCCCACATCGCATCTGCAATCTCACAGGTGACGTGTGCACGGTGTGCCCAGATGCAAACACGCCCGCTCCTGGTTAACGAAGAACCCCCCCCCACCCCCCATCCCCTTTCCCCCCAGCCTGGTTCCAGAGCCTGCAGATGTGTTCGCCACTCCCAGCCGGGGCCCGTGCGATGATGCCTCAGAGCCTGCAGGTGCGCGGGCTCCTTTCCTTTTACGTGGATTTCATTCCGTGCCCTGACCAGGCGCGCGGGGCCACTTACCGGGGCTGCCACGGGCGGGGGCTGTGGTCAGAGTCGCCGTTATTATCAGGTGGGATCTGGAAGAATTGGCGTGCACTGAGGTGGCCAGCTCCGCCCTGAGCTGCAGGCTCCCAGCAGCGAGCGCCATGAACTCCGCGGCACTGTGGACGGGCCTGGCAGAGCGGGGGGTGGGGGGTGGGGGGGTGGGGGCGGGGGGGTGATGGGGAGCTGGCCCCCGGCAACGCGAGGGACGCCCTCCACCCTCGGCCCACGTGAACCAAGTGTGCCCACTGTGAGAGCGGTCTGGAGCACAGCTTAGACAAAATAAGGCGTAGCAAATCAGACGTTCTCCTTTTCTGACGCCCGGCTTACTTATTGTGAATTGCTTTACTCTGAAATATTCAACCGTCTGGGGGGGCCAAGTGGAGGTTCTCAACCTTTTGAACATCAAGCATTCCTTTATTTATTACGCCCCCACGGACTCCAGGAAGAGTCTGTTTCCCTGTTCTAGTTAGTGACTAACACCTAAGCAGAGGTTCCCATCAGCAGGAGCGATTTTGTTCAGCCTATCAGACAAAAGCTGAAAGTTCTGCTTACTTTGTGCAAATTTGTGGCCAAAGGCATCATTTCCTGTAGGTTTTTCCAGACACTGGAAACAGCTGCAGACCCTTCACTTACTAACTCTGGGACGCCAGTCTCGCCGCCCTAGCCCTCGTCACCAAGGGGACCCAGCCTCCCCCCACCCCCCAGACGTGGATTCAGGAGCATATTTAGGAGCTTTAGGAGCATATTTAATCAACACAAGGGGACGTCCTTTCTTACAAGGTGGTTAATTATTGGTGCCTGCCAGTGGAATGAGGGCGTCTGTACGTGACCAGGGGACGGCGGGCAAGACCATTTCTCCGGGCTCGTTCCCTCTTTGGGAATAGAACATGTTCTATCAAATTTTCATCAAGATATTTTAAAAGGTTAACAGACTTGTCTGTTTTAATTGTCATTTAAAAAAGATAATTTCTAAGGCAAATTGAAAAATGCGGAACACATCCTAAGCATGAAAGCGCCGTGTGGTCCCCGGGAGGAAGGGCCCATCAGGGAGGCGTGGCCAGCTCTGCTTGGGGTCCCGTGAGTGGCTGAAGGGCCACGCGGAATACTCACTCTCGGGTCAGCAGACAGACCTCCGGCTTTGCCTCCTGGGCGGTCAGCGCCTCACGCTTGGGCCCAGACGCTGCTGTGTGACCGTCTTTGGCCAGAAGGTCAAAAATGTCGTTATTATAAACTTCCACTATCGACACGTCAACCTTCAGGCTCCTTGACGGGTTTTCTGAGATAAGCCTGGGGATGGGGGGACACAAGGGACTTGGGTAACCCCTTGGAGAAAGCTGTGAAAGAATGGCTTTCAGAAGGAGGTGACAACACTCGGCATTAGGGCAGCATCTTACTAACAGCACAAGCATGCAGGAAGACTGGAATGTTCTCTTTACATTGTAGGGTAACGGCCTTGGGAACAGCGATTTTATCTGAGTTGTATCTCAATCAACGATTCTGGCCCTCGGTACCCTTAGGATCCCAAGCCCACGAGGAGAAGAGGTACAGAGAACTCGTGGCCTCGACTCGGAAAGCCCCCCTGCTCCCGAGTTTCATCCCCGCACAGGAGCCCAGAGGATTTCCAGCACTGTTCCGGAACTGGGGCTTGCCTCGTCCACACGCCTGGAGACAGACCCACAACCCCACCCAGGGGGAAAGTGGCCACCCGCACAGCCCCTCATCACTGAGGCCTCCCCGTGTCTTGTGGGGGTCACGGCTTCCCCGACACGCACACAGTTAAGGCCCATTTCACTCTGGCTAGGATGCCTTCCTGTCCGTAAGGGAGTCCTGGCCCCGGGCTGGAACCCGTGTGGGCGGTCTGGCACTTCGGGAAAACGCAGTCTGGGTGTGTCTAATCCAGGCGATGCCGGCTCGGGGGTTTCCTTAGGAGCCACGAGGGAGCCAAGAATAAAATGGGCAATTATTGTCTCCTGGTGACACGGTCACGAAAATGAAAAAAGGTAAAATGAGAGAAAAATAAATTAAATCCTCCCAGGAAGAGAATTCCTGGCACAGACCTCGGATTGGGATTACTCTCGGTGCTGGGGTCTCCCCGGGGGACTCGAGCAGAGTGACCCTCCAGCCGGAGACACCGCTGGGTGGGGGCCGCACGTCCCCTCCTCACGCCAGAAAATCACAAATGTGACCTCGGCGTGGTTCCCTGCCCCGGGTGACGGGTCGTGTCTCTGGCTGTCACAAAACCCGGATTAGAAGTCTCTCATCCACACAATACAGGGAGAGCTCCTGTGAAGATCGTCTTCCAGGAAATTAGGTCCTCGATTGATTCGTTTGTCCCTCAGCTCGCTGGCTTCTGCCCACAGTGCTGAAAGGCGGTTCGGTCTTTGCCTCGAAGAAGCCGGTGTGTGGCCGGCAAGTACACGTGTTCCAGTTACAGCACAGCGTGATGCGTCTTACACACAGGTGTGCGAGGCCCCACGAGGTTCCAAAGGGGGGCACTGAGGCAGGGCGGGCGTCCCCTCCCCTCCCCTCCCCCCTCTGCACGTGCTGCTGGATCGTCACCGCCCGGCTGCTTTCACTCCGGACTTTCTGAGGGCGGAAAGTCACCACGCTCACCCTGTGAATCCCTCGTGCCCTTGGCCCGGCGGCCAGAAAACCCTCCCGACGTCTGCCGATCGGCTGAGATCACCCGGGAAGGACACAGTGGGAGCCCCGGGCTCAGGAGGGCCCGAGAGGGTCCCCGGGTGGCCGTCATCGTGTTTACAATGGCAGGGCCACCCTTGGTAACCTCGGCCGTCCGAGACCAAGATTCTTTAGGGTGAAAGGTTCACGAAAACATCCTCCAAGATCCGAAGGCTCCAGTGAGGGGCACAGAGGCTGGACCGGCCGCTGCCCCGGGGCCCCTTCCCCGGGGCATCCGCCGCGGGTCCTCTCCCTGACTCCCGGGTCCCTGCCGTGTCCCTCCTTCCACGTGACCGCTGGGAGAGCCACGGGCCACTGCCCGGGGAGGCTTCCCTGGGGGAGAAGCCGTCGGCTCTCGGGCCAGCCCCGGCTTGGCTCTGCTGAGGACGCCCATGACACCCGCTGGGGTTCTAGCCCCTTGAAATTCAGTGTCCCCACATGGAGGTCTCTGTGACCTACGGTGGGCAGGCTGAGCCGCTGTCCACAAGCCCCCCACCCACCCTGGGGACTGATGTGCTCCTCCCCGGGGCGGGGGGGGGAGGAGGCCAGGGCTGGCCACGGGCCCTCCTCCCCCATCTCTGACAACGCACACCCTCAGGAGGGGCAGGCCCCCTCACTGGCCTCGCGGCCACTGAGGTTTCTACAATGGTTGTTACACAGCACAACCTCACCTGTGCTGACAGCTGGTCAGTAAACTTAATAAATGAACGTGTCTGTGTGCACAAATGTTTAAAGAATATCGGTTTGAAGAGGCACCAAAATATTAGGCTGTGTGGGAGTTCTTATGTCTTTGGCTCTGATTTTAAGACACAGAAGGGCCGGGCAAGGAGACACAGGGACAAAAACCGAATCTCCGGGCAAGGAGCCGCGTCTTCATGGGAACACAGTGCACACGGCTGCAGTCAGCGGTGTGCAAACGTGAGAAGGTGTGTCTTTTTTTTAAATTCTTTTTTGTGTTTATTCATTTTTGAGAGGGAGACAGAGAGAAACAGAGTGTGAACAGGGGAGGGGCAGAGACAGAGGGAGACAGAATCCGAAGCGGGCTCCAGGCTCCGAGCTGCCGGCACAGAGCCCGACGCGGGGCTCCGACTCGCAGACCCTGAGATCATGAGCTGAGCCGAAGTCGGTCGCTCAACCAACTGAGCTACCCAGGCACCCCAATGTTTATTTTTGAGAGAGAGAGAGAGACAGAGCATGAGCAGGGGAGGGGCAGAGAGAGGAGAGACAGAATCGGAAGCAGGCTCCAGGCTCCGAGCTGCCAGCACAGAGCCCAACGTGGGGCTCGAACTCACAGACCGCGAGATCCTGACCTGAAGTCGGATGCTTACTGAACGAGCCACCTAGACACCCCAAGAAAGTGTATCTTGCAGGGCGGCTCCCTGAAGGCAGGGAGGGCTGGTGTGTGGGCCAAGGGGGTGGAGTGTGGGACCACAGCTCTGTTCCAGAATTCCTTGGTAACTTGGGTTGCGGAGGACGGCCTGCTGCTATCTGTTTCCAAGAGTAATTGTGTTGGTAAAACCATAATATGCAGCGGGTCCCTTGTGGGGATGTGTTCACGGGACAGGAGCGTCCCCAACGTGCCCAGCTCCCTGTAACTCCAAAGAAGTAAACCAGATGTGTCTGCTCTTTCCAGGGCCAGGAGGCGGGGAAAGGACAACAGAGGTTTCCCTCGGTCCCCTTCCCATTCTAGAACAGAAAAAACTCCGTGCGCGGCCCTCTCCCGGCCAGGGAAGCTGTCTCGCTAGGGATCTCCTTCCAGCGGTTTTGTCTTAACGAAGCGTTTCGACATAAATGTGCCTTAAGAATTTCTAGCGTCTGTGGTACCGAGGCGTGGAGTGTTTGAACACTGCGTGGTTTGTCGTGGGTCCTGGGAGGAGCACTGGGTGTGGTCTCCGCACCCTCCCGTCCCCCCACCCCCGCTGCTCTGGTCCCCTGCTCGCTGCCCCCCAGGTACCTGAAGAGCTCTCCGGCAGCCCTGGGCAGGACTCCCAGGTCGCTGTGCGGTTCCCACGGCGGGACGGGCTCCCCCGTGGACTGTGGACCCAGCATGGTGTAACTCTTGCCACATCCTGTCTGTCCGTAAGCCATGATGCAAACGTTGTACCTAAAACCCAACACGGATTTGAGTGCCGGAAAGCGCACGGCGCGTCTCCTGCCCTGACTGGATTCTAAGAGAAGCGTTTACTTGGATGGACAATGCCACACATTTTGCTCCGTAGTCCGTTTCTCCCGCCCCTACGAGTCAGGCTTTCCTAGAACTGCAGCTCTTCTGTGCACAATCCCTGCAGCCATGTGGTTCACAGCACGGGATTCAACCACAGTCACGGCCACACACACAGCACGTATCTCATCGGCACCTGCTTCTCCTCTGTGACTCCGTGTTTCCTCCAGGCGCCCGCTGCTGGCGCCCTGCGCTCAAGGTGCACGCGGGGATTCCGGCCTGAGCGAGACCCCTCGTCGTCCCCGTCCACCTTCCGTGCAGCCCGGTCAGCTGGGGCTTCTGATGCACGTGGAGTGACGCAGAGGTCTGCACGCTGTCCTGGGCCGTCCTGCGATACCTCCCCATCACGCACATGACCCGGGGCGTTGCTGACAGCATCGTGCTTAACGATCGTGGCATGTTCTTGTGCTTTGTTAGTTCAAGGGGCTGGGTGTTTCCACACCCACGGTCAGCCGGTGTGTGCCACAGCGTTTCTGACAGGCGAGTGGCCCCCCACACCCCACAGACGGGTCACGTCCCCGGGGACACGGACGGTGGCTGGCCCTCTACATTTCCTTCCAGCTGTTTCTTCAGCCCGAAACAACGGAAAGATGGGAACATGGAAACAGTATTTGAAATAGATGTAAATTTATAGGATATGATATAAATAGATAAATGATGTGGATTTATAGGCGGGGCTGTGCGGGTACAGGTGTCCCAGACCTCCAGGGGCAGAAGGCTAAGCCCTGGCCCCCGTCACGTCACGGGGGAGGTGAGACCGTGCACCTCAGAGGTGGCTCAGGGCCCGTCTCAGAGACGCTGATTTAACTGATCGACCTTTAATCGATGACAGCCTGAAGTATCCCCAGCAAGCCAAACTCACAGAGGCTGTTGCTTCGATCACAGCACCTTGTAGAGTGTTCTGACTGGCTGCTGCCTTTAGCAGGGACCCAGGGGGCCTACCACCTGGCGTTTTTGGTAACAAAAGCCTCCCCGCACCTGCCCCTGCCCCGAGGACAGGCGTGTGCACACCTTGGACCACAGCAGATAAGCGAGCCCTGACGGGGACCTCGCGAACCCTTTAGGGACGTGGAGAGGAAGGAAGCCTCTTGAAGAAAGCCTCTCAGGACTTAACAAGGCCATCTGTTTCGCATTTAAAGTGGAAAGGCAGCTCTGGGGACGATCGTGCAACCACCACGCCTTTTCTATTTCTGGAACCTGCTTACTAAAGAGAGGCCTGCTTAAAAGAAAACAGAGCTCTCCCGTGGCTCCCAGTGGAAGAACTTTTGGGGGAGGATATAAAACCCCCACATTCAGCTCTTCCGGGAGAAGAGCTGTAGCAGAAGCTGTCATAGTGCAGGGTGGGCCCCGCGGGCGTGTGCCACGAGAGCCACGTGGCTCTCCCGTGAGGACCTGGCCCCCTCTCGGGCCCCCGCCGTGCGTTTGGATGCTAGAACGCCGCGGGCGGAGACAGCTCTGTCGTTACAGCTTCCGTGCTGCCGACGTTGGCCGTGTGGCAGCCTCTGCCGGGCAAACACAAACACGCCTTCTTCGGGACACTGCACGCAGCCTCCGCCTCCAAACTGGGGTTCCTCCAGGCACCCTGAGGTAGGAAGTCCTGGCGTTCTGTGTCAGCTACACAAACCTGGCTCCACTCGTTGCTAAAGACACAGCAACTCCGAAGGTGGGACCCGGGGCCAGAGGCTCCTTCTCGAAGGGCTGGTGAGTTCCTCAATCTAGAGTTAACGTGCTTCACAGACCTCCTGAAAATTCTAAAATGCACAAACAATCCCAGAGAGAACCGGAGCAGGTGCTCATGGCCGTCAGCCCGCACACACGTGACTAGAACATCTTTAGGACCCGAGGCAGGTGTGCTCACGGACGCACTCCCTCGAGTCCCGCTTGGTCCTTCTCCTGGCACACCCAGCCCCCCCCAACCCCCCATGGCCACTAATCAACAACGGGGCTACGGGTTGCTCTGCGTTGTATGAAATGCTCAGGCTCTAACGTGATACACTCATCCTGTAGCAGGAATGACATCTGCCTGTAACTGTGATCACTGACCTTGGAGATGTTTTAACTCACCCGTCCAAGAGTGACGTAAGCAGGGGGCGCACATCCCCAAATACCGCTTGCTGGGATTCCGCGGGGCCATAAACTCTGAGAGGCACAGGGAAGATGATGCACAGTTGGAAGAAAAAGAGATTTACCTCAGTAACCAAGCAGGAAAACCTGCCGAGAACGCTATCTTCGTCCACTTCCCATAGGAGCCCCAACATCGTCAAGATCCCTTTTTTCCTTCAACAAGAAAAGGTTAATTCCATGGCCTTTCAAGCTAACAGAGGTTAAGGAAGACAGAAGAATTGTCTCCTCTGTTATAAAAACACAATAAGCAAAATTATGAATGCTTGCAAAGTAGAAAGAAAAAGCAAGCGAAAGAAAGAAAGAAAGAAAGAAAGAAAGAAAGAAAGAAAGAAAAAGAAAGAAAGAAAGGATACCATGTAATTATCCCGGAACGAAATTAGCTCCACTTAAGTGGGTCCAACAATAATAGTGTAAAAATCATAGTCCAGGCAACATTTGATACACAGCATTTGATTTTTATGCTGGAGCTCTTAACAAACAGTATTGTTTTCCTAGGCCCTGGGTTAGCTGGGCACCAGGACGGGGTGTCTGCTGTGTGAGGGAATCAGTGTGGCTCTGTGTTTAGAAGCTCCCACAAATACAGCCAAGCAGGAAGGACTTCCAAAAAATGCAGCTCACTGCACAATTTGAAACAAGACCGGAATGCAGCCGCAGAGCGGGCTTTGTGCCAGACTACCGAGCACGCAAAGCACGCGGGGGGCAGATGTACCGAATCGAGTGCCCCCTGCATCCAAGCTGAGGCTCCTGAAATACAGGTTCGTATTCGGCTGGAACCAAACTTTTCTCTTCTTTCATTTTTAAAATGTTTCATAATGTCCAATTGATCCCTGTTATCTCTAGAAGCAGGATTAATTTTATTTTACTTTTTAATGTTTATTTATTTTTGAGGGAGAGAAAGAGCATGGACAGGGGAGGGGCAGAGAGAGAGGGAGACACGGAATCTGAAACAGGCTCCAGGCTCCGAGCCGCCAGCACAGAGCCCAACGTGGGGCTCGAACCCATGAACCGTGAGATCATGATCCAAGTAGAAGTCGGGACTCAAAACTGACTGAGCCACTCAGGTGCCCGGATTTTTGAGAGAGAGAGAGAGAGAGAGAGAGCCAGCGCCAGGGAGGGGCAGAGAGAGAGGGAGACATAGAATTGGAAGCAGGCTCCAGGCTCTGAACTGTCAGCACAGAGCCCGACCCGGAGCTTGAACCTACGAACCATAAGATCATGATCTGAGCCGAAGTTGCACATTTAACCGACTGAGCCACCCAGGTGTCCCTACATTTATTTATTTTTGATAGAGGAAGACAGAGCACAAGTGGGGAAGGGCAGAGAGAGAAGGAGACACAGAATCGGAAGCAAGCTCCAGGCTCCGAGCTCTCAGCACAGAGCCCGATGTGGGGCTCAAACCCATGAGCCGTGAGATCATGACCCAAGTGGAAGTCGGGACTCAAAACTGACTGAGCCACTCAGGTGCCCGGATTTTTGAGAGAGAGAGAGACAGAGAGAAAGAGAGTCGGAGAGGGGTAGAGAGTGAGGGAGACACAGAATCTGAAGCAGGCTCCAGGCTCCGAGATGTCAGCACAGAGCCCGACGCGGGGCTCGAACCCACCGACCGCGAGATCGTGACCTGAGCCGAAGTTGGCGCTTAAGTGACTGAACCACCCAGGCGCCCCAAAGCGGGATTAATTTTAAACTTCAGAGGAATCCCTTATAAAATGTGGGTCATTGTGCATGATCAGGGGGTCATTTAGAGCAAGGGGTGCGATGCTGAGCTCTTGAATCTCTGTTTTAACTTGTCCCCCAACTCCCCAGGGCCCGTCTACTTTGCACAAACCCACCTTCCGCCCGCAGCCGGTTGAAGCTGGCCTCGTGTCCATCTGCTTTGTCTGCAAATGTTTCAATGTGTGTCTGAAAAGGACGTGACTGTTCCAAAAACATCACAATGTCACCGTCACCACATTTTGGAAGACTAGCAGTAATTCCTTAGTGTCACCCCCAAAGCCGTCCAGCGTTCTCTGACGTTTCTCCAGCTCGCCGGCGGGCTTATTTTTCCTGTCAGCTTTTAAAAATCACGATTCAAACAAGGCATTCCCATGGCCACTGGCCAAACGTCTTCTAAATCTCTCATCTATAGTAGGGGTCAGCAAACTTTTCCTAAATAGTAACTAGTTGAGGCTTTGTGAACGTCTTACTTAAACACTCAGGGCTTTGCCACCAACGTGAAGCCAAGGCCAAGGGTCCTGTGCCACCTGCACTTGGTAACACTGTATCGAGTCATTACTCAGGAGCCCAGGTGGACACAGGGAAGCGATGACATAAGACCCGGGCGGGACACTGACTCCACCGGACGTGACGTGTGGTCGTGCACCGGCCACTCCAGAGTCAAAGGACGCGACTTTGCGCAGGGGCAGTGAGAGAGGTGGCGGGCCTCGTGGATCCGTGCAAACATCAGTCACACTCGTGCACACGAACAGCTGAGTCAGAAGATAACCGTGGGAGGAAGTTCCCATCGATGGCAGGAGGAAAGCGAACTGAAAACCCAGCCATAACGCTCATGAGAAATGTCCACATCCTTTACAGAGAAAACTATAAAACTCTCCTGAAAGACATAACCCAACTCAAGCAAATAAAAAGACAGACCACGTACTTGGACAGCAAGACTCAACTCTGTGAGGAAGTCAGTCTTTTCCAAAGTTAGTTTATAAACTTGCCTTACTCCCCCCCAAAACATCCCCAAATACCACAGATGCCATCACGTTTTTCTCTGGAGCCAGGTAATGTGATTATACAATTGCGTTGGCAAAACAAGAGGTCAGAACAGAAAGGAAAACCCCGGGGGGGGGGGGGGGAGAGAAGGAGCGGGGGTGGGGCTGTCCCTGGGGACCCTCCGTGTGCTGTGAAGCCTGCACCCGAGGCTGTGGCCGTGCACCTGAGCCGGGGGAGGGGGCGTCCAGGGCACCCGAGACAAGTCTAGAACTGGACCCGCGTGTGGCAGCTGTGTGATAAAGGAAGCATCTCAGATTAGCGGGGAAAAGATGTGTTTCCCTAAGTGGTGTCACTAACTGGGGAGGCACGTGGAAAAACATAAAATGGGATCCATCCCAAGACAATATTCTAGGATGTTCCAGGCGGGTCGTAAGTTTAATGTGAAGTCAAACCACACAAATATCAGAACACGTGGGTTTATTCTTCTCTAACCTGGTGGCCTTTGTCACTATAATTAAGTTAACAGGGGGACAGCTTTGGCACAGGTAAGAGCTTTCAGAAGCAAAAACAAGACAAAATAACAAACTTGGAAAAACGGTTGCAACTTAAATCACAGACAAGAGATCAGTATCCCTAACATACAAAGTGCTCCGGAAAACAAAGAAAAAGGCCAATGCTGATTGTGTTGTAACATCTCCTTCCGTTTCTTACGTGTTCCTTACGCAGGAACATGTTCCCTGTATTTCTTCTTATATCAGAAGTCCTCTCTGTATCTTGTAGAAACACATCTAGAGACGCAAGCTCACTGGAGAAAAAGCTGCAGGAGGCTGTTAGCTGCCCGACAGGGTGTCCGGCCTCCCACCAGAGAAGCTGGGTGGAGGCCAGAAGCTGGGAGGCCCCAGGTTCAGGCACGTCCTGGCGGGAAGCTGTGGGCACGGGGGTCGGGGGGTGGCAGGGCAGCTGACCGGCAGGGCCAACCCAATCTTCACTTGCCAGGGGGAAGGCGAAGCCGTCCTGGGGGTCCTCTCCACACGGCCAGCACCCCCACTGTCTCCAGGGTGCGCCCGGCCACACTGCGGTCCTGACCCTGTGGGGTCTCTGACCCTCTGCTCCTATCTCCTCTGTGCCTTTGACCCTTTTGTCTCCCTACCGGAATGTCCTCTCTTCTCTGCCTGGTTAACTCCTGGTTAACAGAACGTCAGGACCGGTGCAGACACCGTCAGCTCACCTCCAGCCCCGCCAGCCCGTAACATGAGCTCAGGGAGGGCTCGAACTCACGACCCCAGGAATCGAAGCAAACGTGGGGACGTCACAGCATGAATGCGTGTAACGGGGGGACACAGCCAAGAGTCCTTCAACTACCTGATACGTCCGTTATGCTCAAAATAATGAAATTACTTCTTATGTTTCTTATGGCATTTTGGGTCAATGGCTGCCACTTTTAATTTGCCATTTTAAAAAATAATAATGTATTTTTATCCCACTTAGAAGATAGCAGTGGTCTTCTGACTCTGGGCCCGTTCATACTTTTCCTGAATTTTTTAGGAAGGAACGTATTTTCCCCTTCACACATATTTATTTTTAAAAAGGAGCTAAGTACTGAAACTGTTGAGAGTTTCTTTCAACCCTGAAATAAAATATTTTGACATTTATTAGTTCCGTCAAAAGCTCTTATAAAATAAACAGTGTTCTGATTTCATAAGACCCATATGTTCTGCTGATTTTGAAGTGGGACAATCCTGAATAAATTCTTCCCCAAAATAAATTCTTACGGAGATTTAAATGTGAATTATTGCTTCTTGCTTGGATGGACAGCGACTGGCGCAAATTCCTTCCTTTCTTTTTTTGTGCAGCCCAAACACCACAATCGAGACCTTCTCCTTCAGTCTGACCCCAATGTGTATGGCGTGCTGCCCCCCCCTCACCGGCTCCCCAAAACAGGGTCCCCGTGACACCGACAGACGCGTCCCCGCCCCCAGCGCCCTGCCCCCCTTCCCGGGCCCTACGGCCGCGGCAGGCACACGACGGCCCAGACTTGACCCTGGAAAGGCGTGTGAGCGGCCAGCCCTGGCTTCTCCACCCGCGGTGCCCGCCCAGGGGCTCCTGACAAGGCCAAGCCCCGGGACCTGCACAGACGTGCTTGGAACATGTGAGAAGCCACAGGAACACGAGAGGGATTGAAGACCCGCCCCGTGGCAGCAGGCTGGGGTGGCATGGCCCTCCTCACCCTCCTCTTGCTCGGAGCGTGGACAACACAGGACCGGAAACGCCCGGCGAGACACAGGTGGCCCTGAAGGCCCACGGGAGGGAACGTTCCGGGTGCACGAGGAGAGGCAGCCGGGCTGCGGACGAGAAGCTGGAGCTGACAGCCGGCCCCTTTATATGAGGAAGGCCCCCTTTCCCTGGTGGTGTCGTGTCTGAAGCCCACAAGGCCACTTCAGCTTTCTTGTTAAAAAAAGCATCAGAGTTTACGGATTGAATCAGGACCCACACGTCAGAATTAGCCCACTTGCCTCCTAAGGTCTCCTTGAAACATTGACTGTATTTTTAAAATGGATCCCGCGCTTCGGCCACGGAGGCGGCAGCTCCGTGGGCACAGACGAGTGCACACAAGGCCGCCACCGAGACGGAGAGCAGCTCTCAGCACGAGTCGCCCCCGTGGCCTCCCCTGTGGCCTCTCTTGTGGCCTCTCGGTGGACAACCCCTCCCGCCTCCCAGCTCCTGGCAGAGTCTGGCTTGTTCTCCACCCTCAGGCCTTCGTCTCTTCCAGAAGGTCCGGGTCACATAGAAAGCGCGTTTCGTGTCACAGAACACCGTGTCCAAAGGGGCGGTGCCACCTTTGTCCGCATCAACCACGCTGACACCTCCAGCCACCAGCCCGTGGTTTCGGCATTGGGCCACGTGGACCGGTGGCTTCCAGCCGGCCCTCCCACGTAACTGAGGACGTCGGCGTCTCTCGGCTGCAACGTTAGTACTGACACTTTGCCCACCTGCTTACGGCGTGGTCTGTTCTCTTCCTTTCTGGGTACAAGTGCTTGGTAAGCTTTGTGATTTCCAAAGGTTCGCTCTGGCCTGGGGCTCCCCTGCCCTTTCTCCTGGTGACGTCACACACACAGAGCGGACGGTGTCTGCGGCAAAGCCCGATACATCGTTTTCTTGTATAAATCGTGCTTTTTGTGGCATTTCTGGGAACTCTTTGCTTAACTCGAGGTCACAAAGACTTTTCTCCTGAGTCATCTTCTGAAAGTTTTGTGGTTTTATGCGTTATATTTAGGTCTAGATTCCATGTCAGTTACTTTTTTGCAAAAGGTGTGACCCACAGGGGCGCGTGGGTGGCTCAGTCGGTTGGGCGTCCGATGTCAACTCAGGTCATGATCTCGTGGTTCGTGGGTTGGAGCCCCGCATCGGGCTCTGTGCTGACAGCTCAGAGCCTGGAACCTGCTTCTGATTCTGTGCCTCCCTCTCTCTCGGCCCCTCCCCCGTTCGCACGCGCTCACGCTTTCTCTCTCAAAATAAATACACAAACACTGAAAAGTGTGGTGCACAGATCAAGGCTCATTTCGTGTTTGCAGGCTCACCCACTGCTTCGCCACTACTTGTCGCAAAGGCAAGCTTGGGGCGCCTGGGGGGCTCAGTCAGGCTTCGGCTCAGGTCATGATCTCACGGTTCGTGAATTTGAGCCCCGCGTCCCGTTCGCCGCTGTCAGCGTGGAGCCTCCTTGAGATTCTTTCTCGCCCCTCTCTGCCCCTCCCCCACTCACCATCTCTGTCTCAAAATAATAAATACACTTAAACAAACAAAAAAGACAACACATGCTTTCTCCACTCAATTGCCTTTGCTCATTAGCAATTAGTGCAAATGATGGGATAAATTGTGACTTTCATTAACCAAATGCTAACGCAAGATTTATATTTGTGTGACTTTGTTTTCTGTGTCAAAGCACTTACCTCTCAAAACTGTAAGTGTTATTAATCGGCGGGTGAGCGGCCCGATCACATTTCACCAGGACTGTTTCCTAATAAAAAAGCGTAAACAAGGCAGTTAAGACACAGCCAGTGCTGCACTGGTAACACTGAGCAGGGGTTGACAGACCGCAGCCCAGCCCTCGGGCCAATCCAGCCTGTCGCCAGTTTTTGTAAACAAAGTTTTGGTGGAACGCAGCCACGCCCGGTTTACGGATTGTCTACGGATGCATTTTACTGAACCGCACAATTGAGTAACTAAGACAGCGACCAGATGGTCCCCAGAGACTGTAACATTTCCTTCCCCTCTAGGGGACACGCCGGCCGGGCGCCGGTACGAGAGGAAAGTCGCCTCCGCGAGGAACGCCCAGAGGAGCTCGTTCTCTGCTACAGACGGGGGTGGGGGGGCGGGCGGGGAGGTGCAGCGGCCCAGGGAGGGGCCTCTGCGGGCACTTGACCTCTCGAGTGAGGCGTGAGACTCTCCCAGGACCGACGAAGTCCCATCTCGGACATGTTATAATTTCATTATAACTGGTGGCGCTAAAAGTTTTGCTTTTAAAACGCATGGACTTTGGGTCTTGTCCCGCTGTCTCCTTCAATGCCATCTTGTGCGGACACGAGCAAAGGCTGTCTTCAACAAGAAACGCAGCATTCGATGACTTCTCCTGAAGCACAGAAACAAACATACACATTCCGAATGGGTTCCAATTCTAAGGCAAAATGCAAATTCATGACCAGGCCTGTAGCAAGAAGTGAAGACCAACCAACATTTGATTTTTCCGTGACAGCCACTGGAGGGTGTGCCTTCCTGGCTCCCTGCGGGTCCCTTCACATATACGCGTATCTGCAAAAATAAATGCGCGTCCAGAAGGCGGCCTGGGTAGGCGCTGAGGGCATAAGCTGTGGAATTCGATGCCATTTGTTCTACACGTGGTTGTTACTTCCCGCCAGCGGCGCGGGCCGGGCCGTGGGAGCCGCGTGCGGTTGCGTTTGGATCTGCGAGGGCCGCCGGTTCGGGTGCTGACCTGGCCAGCGAGGTGAGGCCGCGCCGTCCCCGTGATCAAACGTGAAATGCTACAGGCACACAGGTGTGCGTGTGGGTGAGACGGGCTTTGAAAAAGTTACTCAGCGGTGGCCTTGCCAACACACTCGATAGTTAGGCCTTGGATTTCACCGGAAGCATCTCGCGTGGGCCTTCCCTTCCCGACACCCCTTGCTGCTGCTGCTGGGGCGGGGGGTGGGGGGCGCGGGCTGACGAGATGGTCCCTGGCCCTCCCCCCTGCGCTGGTCTCTCCGTCTCCAGCCCAGCGGCCTTCCTTCCAGTCCACGCTTTACGTCACTGCCTTGGAAATCTTTCCAACATGTACGTCAGACCAGAAGGGGATAAGTCACCTCAACCGACAAGTGTGAGGAGCTAGTGACAGGACATCAAGCTGTGGGCGCACCATTCAAGGCCTTATCTCAAGCTGCCAGCCGGGGTTGGCAGAGTGGGAAGCCGTTTGCTACCATTAGGAAAAATACGTCAGAGCAGAAAGGGCCGGAAACCCGTCCACGGGGACTTCGGCCAGGACGGAGCAGCGGTCCGTGACTGGGGCCCCCCGTCCCGTCACACGGCCGCCGCTGCCCGGGCACCTTATCTAGTTACTATCCGAAGGTTTGGGGGTGGCTATGTCTGAACACGGCTTTCAAGGAAGAGGTCTTATCCTCAGGGGAGTCGCTAACGGAGAGTTCAGTTCTCCGCTGAGGATTTATTGGGCTCCGACAGTGTGCCAGAAGCTGCCGCAGGGGCTGTCTGTCCCCTTATGATATCAGTAATATTAGTATATAATAACAGTAATACCCCCATGAAGGAAGCAGCTCCTAAATCTTAAAAAAAATTTTTTTAATGTTTATTTATTTTTGAGACAGAGAGAGGAGGAGGGGGGACAGAGAGAGAGGGAGACACAGAATCTGAAGCCGGCTCCAGGCTCTGAGCTGTCAGCACAGAGCCCGATGCGGGGCTCAAACCCATGAACCACGAGATCATGACCTGAGCTAGTCAGACGCTCAACCGGATGAGCCCCCAAGGCGCCCCTCCTAAATCTTTTTAACTCCCAAACTCTGCAGGAAGACGCAGGACCGAGCGGTAAGGCACTGACACCGTCTTCAGAGCAGAAGCCACACCTGGCACCCGGACCCAGGATCTGACCACCAGCCTCGGCCCCTCACTCCCCACTTGAGGCATATTTTCGTGGTGGTATTCCTTTAATTTTGTGCCAAGACGTAACCCTAGCCCCTCAGGATGAACGGCGCAGAAACACACACCCCAAAGTGTTTTACTGACGTCTTCAAATGTCTGCGTTTTAACCATAAAGAAAAACAAATGGAAAATGCTAAGGTTTACAACGTCTCACCCAAAAGCTCAAGGGACACCCTATAAGGAACATAAGAAGCCATAAAAACAAGCATGAGTCCAGAAGCTTCCCTGGCTATTTAGAATGTCATCCTACAGTGTGATCACTAGATTTTAAGCAACATCTGAAATGATTCCAAGAGCAGTCTCATTTTCCCAAACACAGCTTAAATGTTCTTCCCTTCCTTTCCGAACAAATGCCTCCTCGTTCATAGCACTCAACGCCCTTCTCCTCACAAATAAGATTCATTTCCCGTGGCCTTTTAAGATAATTTCCCTTCATCCAAAATTTCAGGCTCTTGCCCTCTGGCATCCTTCCTCCCGGGAGGGGAGCGGCCGGGTACTCCGAGATGGTCAACGCAGACCTGCGGGCACCGCTGTGATGGGCACACCTGCCTCATGGAATTGCAAGGCTCCACGGGGGGGCATGTGGCAGGCGCCCGGCGCAGTCGGTCGTCGTCTTCCTGACGTTATACCAGTATTCTAGGTACTTATAAACATTGTATAATTTATAGGTTTTATTGGCATCTACATCAATATTCAATGCAAGACACTATCGAGATAAAATTTGAACTGGTGATGACCTCAGACGGGGAGGGGAGGAGGGGGTCACGTAAATCATTACCACGCTCCAGTTTCCAGGCTGGGCGACGGATTCGCAGAAGTGACCCACAGGCTGGGCCGAGTGTTCCTACGCTCCCAGACGTCCTCCCACGGCATCCCCTCGGAGATCAGGGACCCAGCCTGGGAGGGTGTCCACTCGCAGGGCACACGTGTGTGCGAGTGCACGTACTGGTGTGCTGGTCCGTGGCCACTCGGCGGAGAGGGGACAAGACGTGGGCCCCAGCCTGCTGGCTGCTTCAACGCCTGGCCGTGGCATCCAGCCCCACCTTGCCCATCACCCGGCACCGCAGGGGCCGCCAGGACCACAGACAGTCACCGGCTCGCACTTCTTGAAGGTCTTTGGGTAAGAAGCAGCCACAGACTTCTTCACACCTAGTATAGACCCTATTTGCTAATTCGGACTCTGGTACAACTTGTTGTGTGACCCTGGGTGCTCATTTATCTTCTCGAAGCCCCATTTCCTGCCATCTATAAAATGTGCCGGCAACGGGGTCGGCCCTGGTGCGCCTCACAGAATTCGCTAAGTCCACGGTTCTAAAATTTGGATAAATTAGTTACCTACGAAAGGAGAAAATATTAGGAACTCTGTAGTACCTACTCCAGAGACGTTACGCAGAAGAGGGTCATTTCCAGACACCGAGTGAAATAAGGACAGTCCAGTGGAGGGCACTCGGCCGTGGCAATGGGTCTTCCGGCAGAGGGGTGTGTCCTTTCCTGGGATGGTGCGCATGCTGGAGACAGGACGAGGGAGAAATTCTTTGTGAATCCGATTTAAAGCCATGAAATAACTGACCAGTAGAAGAAAATGTAAAATATAGAGCTTGAGCTTGAAGTAAGCTGATGGGAAGAGAAAGAGAATTTCTTCCTTAAATCCTTGTAACTCCTTAAAAATGCAAACATCTTTTTCTGACCAAAGTCTGTATAAGTCACACTAGCTGTTGTAACGATTTTCAATTCTTCACAACTGGTTCATATTTGAGACACTAAATCTGGGTTCTAGAAAGCCCCTCTTACACCCACAATTTCACCGCAGGAAAGAGCGGATTTCACAGGCGTCAAGAAGCCGAGTGACAGAGCCGAGGTGCACGGTTAGCCTGTGACTCCGGTCTTCCGATTCCTATCCTGTTTTGTTGGTGGCAGAACGGATAATAAAGCCCCAGGCTGTGGAATGAACTAGAAGCGTGTGTACCATTCGCTCGTGCGCACGGAGACACGGCCATGCCAGATCTAGTGTCATGGTGAACAGAGGGTGAGGCCTACACACGGGGGTGCGGATGAACTTCACAAATTGGCGGCAGAAAATTATGTGCGATTCCACCAAGAACCCCAGAGAAGTAAATAGATGCGGGGGTGGGGGGGACACAGATGGTCTCATTCAGACTGGGATGCCCGGGCAGGCTGAGCGGAAGGGCATTCTGGAAGGAGGAAAGCGCATGAGTCCTGCAGGCAGCGAAGGGCTTGTCACGTTCAAGGCCAGTGTAGCTGGGAACAACGCGTATGTTCCTCTGCACAAACAGAGGTCAGAATTGAGACTTTCCAGTTTCTTCTTCAAGCCAGGAGGCCCACGTATCTGACCAAACTGCATCTTCAAGGACTGCTCTCCCCAGCCACAGAGCAGGTTGGAGATTCGGGAGGGTGAGGTCGGCGAGGCCCAGGGACAGGAGTGTGGCCCCAAGTGTGAGAGCGATGGGAATGAACTAAATCAGACCCAGGGGAGATTCCTCCTGCAGAACCGACAGGATCTGAGGGGCACTCATGAGGCAAGAGTCCACAGGGACTCCCACATTTCTGGCACCAGACACCGGGTGGATGACTTTCCCTTGTGAAGATGGGGAGACGGGAGTAAGGGTGTGTCTGCAGGGAAAATGCGGAGCTCAGGTTGGGATGTTCTATGTTTGAGCTCATGCAAGCATCCCCAAATACCAGCTCGAGACGCAGAGGTCTCCCTCAGTGTGCTTTCGTGCCTCATCCGACCAGACACCGGAGTATCCGGGGCGTGACCGCACGTCTCTGCTTTCTGCGTGAGCCGAAGCTGCTGGCAGATGTCGCCGCCATCACGGTTACGGCGAGGACCAGGTGAGCCTCGGTTAGGGGACAAGTTAAGGACCCTATGAAACTTTGATCATTAACAATTTTGTCTCAGGGATGTCAAACCCATCAGTCTTTGTCACGCGCCTCTCAGAAAATGTTTTTGACCTCAGCTGCAGATATTTGCAGGAGAATCATTTGACCCCTAGGCTTCCTTAGCTGTATTCGGAAAGTCAAGCCTGTGACTGTCAAACTGAATGGCTTGATAAGAGTGAAAAATAAGGGGAGCCACAGACAAGCAGACAAAGCTGCAAATCTCTTCTTCCATATCTGATTATCAAACAAGCAGATGCGTGTTAAGTGGGAAATGCACCTACCTAACCCTGAAGACAGCCACCGAGAACTAGGGACTGTGGCCAGACTCCTCCCCGCGAGACTGATTTTATTTACAGTGTGAATCGCCAACGATTCAATGTTGGATTAGGTCGCAAACTGCAACGCAACGCTGTGCCACACGTGTGACACAGACTCTCACGCTCTTCAGACTCGGGAGCACCCGTGGGAGCCCAGAGCCCGGAGGTCACTACACTGACCGCTCGCCTTCTCCGCACATTTAGTGACACAAAGCTCCGGAACCAGCAGCTCGATTAAGTTAAAACACAACTTGGGTTCCACTCAGTCCTTCAAAGAAAATCCAAAATGACCCAATCAAAAGAAATGTTACCTTGATGCGTAAAATATAAGGAAACACAAAACCCTCAAACTTCTGAATTTGAAAATTCAGTGGGAATTTGACAGGAACCGGAGAGGACAGTCACGAGGTGAACACACGACAAAGAACATCTATAACAGAAAGCAGGGACGACAACAGGTCTTTATAAAGCACGTGAGGGCCAGGTCTCGGGCTCGGAATACATTCTCCCACTAAAAACTGAAGGTCGACCAGTACACCCGCAGATCACGCACGGTGCAGAAAGGACCAGTGCTTGATCACGGATACTCCGCGTCTCCGCCTATAGAAGGAGATTTAACAGGATGCATCAGGGCTCCTTTTCACTCAAATTCCTAACAATGAGAATTTAATTTGTCTCCTTTTGCTTGACTCAGTCGTACTGGTGTTTAAGGCGACAGACAACGCATCAAGTGACAGACAAAAAAAAATCCTTCAAAACAAGGACTTTTTGAAGTGCTCATTTGCAGAGACCGTTGAAAGAGTTTTCGACACCGCTCTAACGGTTTCCTGGGCTGCTGTGTAAAAAGAAAGCCGTCGATCCGTGAACCGAAGTGGCTTTAGGAAGAGTCACCGCAGATTATGACATGTGACCACCATAAGACGGACTCCAACGACGGACCTTGTCGGGGGGCGGGGGGAGCAGCCCCTCGCGGCTTCCACCCGGCACCGCCGTCTAGAGGACCAGGGTCTGGGCATCAATACAGCTGAGAGTTCACCTTCCACACGCTTTCTAGACTCATGCAGCAATGGTCGTAACAAGCGGCAGTGAAGTGTAAGCCCAACGTATCTTCACGTTTATTTACGGAGACGCTCAACCATGCACAAAACTGGAGGAAACAGGATACTGAGAGCCCTCACCCAGCACTCTTGGCATTTGGCCCATCTTGTTTTATACAGATGCTCAACCCACCTCCCATTCCCCTGGCGTATTTTAATTTAAATACCAGACAACACAGCATCTGATTCCGCTTATGAGGACTCAGTTTTTCAGCACAGCCCCCAGGCCATCACCATCTCACTTCAGGCAGTTAGTACAAACCCACACGTAGTCTAATTTCTCTGGTTGTCCCCAAAATGTGGTTTACAGCTGACTTGTTCAGAGACTGTGATTACGAGCCTGGGGCGTCTCCCATTCTGCCTCCTCTGCCCTTCTTGGCGTTACTGATTTCTCAGAGGAATCGGGTCACTTGTCCTGTGAAGTGTCTCACGTTCTGATTTGGCTGATTTCTTTCCTCTTGTTCAAAATGGCAGACCCCCAGACTCCATTAGATGTGGGCTCAACTTTGCAGCCCAGTCTCTTCACTGGTGGGACTGTAGCACCTCATGGCCTGTGGCCACCTCGTCACATCTCAGCGTCTCTCTGTCTGTGACCCCATGGCCCGTGGCCACCTCCTCACGTCTGAGCATCTCTCTGTCTGTGAAACTTCGAGTGCTCTGGGTTCTGGAACCTTCCGTGGTAAAGATCCTGCTGTCCCCTAACCGTCTAGCACCCACTGAAGACTGTCACCCAGACCTATTAGGGCTTTCGAGTGGTGACTTCTATTCTTATCACTTACTCTGAATTGATTAGCTAGAATCTTCTGAAAAGAAAAACTTTCTGTCGTAGTACTTGTGAACTGAAGGTTTGCGTAGAATTCTGTACTTTTTCAACCTGGCTCCAGTCACGTCTTGAGCTCCATTATTTCACCCTACGTCAGTGGGCATCCCTTCTGCATTTGTGGACACAACCCCACCGTCTTCCCTACTCGCTTTACTGCCCGGCACAGCCTGTGTCCCGGGCGCGTCCTGTACTCCCAGCAGGTGGAAACCACGGTCTGGGTGCTGGGCTTCCCACTGTCGCTTCCAGGCCTTTTGGGTCGATAAAGCTAAGAAACACGCAGGTTCTAAAGAGAAAACAAAATTGTGGGCTGGTAGCAGACACGTCCGTTTCATAATTTTAAAACGACACGGTTCATGAGGAGCCACGTCGGTTCCACGCTTGCGTTTCTTGCCTTATGCTCAGACCACAGGTTCCGTCCTTTCGTGCGCTGGCTGACTTGGGGGCTGGAAAACCAACGAGAGCAGAGCGGCTTTCCTGACACACACACACACCCACAGTGAGGAGGCCCGCGGCTTCGCACAAGGGACGCGCACCCGGCCTGCATTAATTTCTTGCTCCAGTGGAAATCCGGACACAGAACCCATCTTTGCTATCTGAGGAGGCACGGAATAAAGGGGGAAACTCTCCTGTGTTCACCCGTCTCTGGTTTACGCCCAGGGGTGGACGTTTCTGGGGCCCACGGGAACCACCACACAGAGAGCTCCTCCAAGTGCGGCGTGCTGGAGATGTGACTCACGTCATCGACGGCGTGGACCACTTCCGCAGGCACAGAGCTGAGGGTAAAACAATGACAATAATGACCACGCACATCACTGTGGGGGGTCCTTCTCTTTCCCTAATCCCCAAACTCTTCTCTGCCACTGTCATTTCTGCCGGGCCCTCCTTTTGTGGTCGCTTCCTGTCCTTCCCACCCCCCCCCCGCCCCCGTCCTCTCCTTGCCTTTGGGTTTGTCTCGTCACCCCTACTTCTGCCCCTCACCCCTGCTCTTGTATCAGCGTCTCAGATTTTCTCCCTGCTCCTCATTCTCGTCTCTCCTCCGTCCTTCCCACGTTCTCCGCCGTTTTCTCTTCTGCCTCTGCTTTTCATTCTACGTTCCCTTCTTGTGTCGTGCGGGGGAGACGGACAGATCTACGACCCGATGCCTCCCACAAGTGCAGCTGTGGGGCTGACTGATGTGCACACAACGTCACACCAAGGTCTCCGCCTTGAGGACCCTGGCCGTTTGAAGGCAATCATGAATCTGGCAAAAGGCAACGTGTCGCAGAAACGGAAGCTAAATGAACGTAAATGATGTAGGAACACAGGCACAAGGTCAGGAAGCCGCTCGGGAAGCTCTGAGAAGCTAGACAGCCAGGAGCAACAGCGTCCGGCAGAACTCCCCGCAACAGCAGACACGTTTCTGTGTCTAAGCAGCGGCCTGACATCAGCAACGGGAAAGCTACACGTACGTGAAAACACCACAGTCTGGAGCTGCTGGCTGCTGTGTTTCCAGGTCCTTGGACCTCTGACAAACGGTACACGGCAACCAGTCAGCACGGCACATACGTGTTATGCCCACAAAAAGAAAAAAATATGCAACCACTGTCAAAAAGGTACAAATTGTATTTCATGCTGCAGGACTGACCAAGGGCCTTCTAACGACCTTCCCAAGCCAAGTGCTAGACCGTATGATGCAAACGTCAGTGTGGCCCGAGTGAGGCCCTTACAGCAGAGCAAGGCTTGGGCAGATGAGGGCAGGACCCTGACACGAGCCACCTCACAGGGCAGAAGGCAGTGCCTGTTCGCTACGGACCTGCTGACGGGACTGACCTAACGCAAGCAGGGGACAGTGTGAGGCCCGATGGAGGGCCTAGAATGTGGAATCCGTCTGGCTACAAGGGAGAGAAATTCCCACGGGGGTTGTTTCCTCGTGGGAAGAAGGGAAAGTCATACTTAGTAGGGTTTTCAAGCAAACAGCCAACCAAAATGATTCCACATAATTCCGTTATTCATTAATACCGTCAAAACTCTAGGTCACAAGGGGCGCCTGGGTGGTTCAGTCGGTTGAGCGTCCGACTTTGTCTCAGGTCACGGTCTCAGAGTTCATAGGTTCAAGCCCTGCCTTGGGCTCTGTGCTGATGGCTCAGAGCCCGGAGCCTGCTTCGGATTCTGTGTCTCCCTCTCTCGCTGTCCCTTCCCCACTCACACTCTGTCTGTCTCTCTCTCTCTCTCTCTCTCTCAAAAATAAACAAACATTTAAAAAATTAAAAAAAAAAAGAAAAAAAAAGCGTAGGTCACAAACACAAGCTGAGTCAGTACTAGTTACGTTTCTGCGCCCCTGAGGGGCCTCTGGGGTAAATACGGGAGGGTGCTCCCCATACAGAGAGAGGACCAGCGAGAGCCTGGCCCTGCCGGGCACCGAAAGAAGGCTGGCCGCGTCGGTGGTCCCGCTGCATCATGATGAGCAAGGCAGCTCCCCACCCACCCCCCACCCCAGGGACAGACACATCCTGCTTTGGGGCCAAGGGTAGGAAGATGGGAGGCGTGGGCGATCACTGCATTTTCTATTGTGTTCCTTAAAACACACACACACACACACACACACACACACACACACACGATGCGAAAGCAAATTACCTGTTCTGTGAAGCTGGATCCTCGGGTTCCTCATCAAAAGGCAACAAAGGGCGGATCCGGCAGTGAACCCTGATATTCCCTTTCAGCTCCTACGACAATAGAGTTTGTCCCTGTGAGCTCAGGGGCAAGGCTGAGCGGACGGTCTGTTTCCTCAGAGAACGCGGCCTGACGACCGCTTCCCCGGGACGTGAGCGTCACGTTCCCCACCCACACCTTGGCTTCTGATCAAGTCCCCACGGAGTGGCACTGAGCAGTCAGTGTTATTTTAGGCTTTTTAAACATCCACACTGAAGCGTGTTCACTTGGCAAACCATCATCGTGTGGTGACGAGTGTCCAGAAACCACCTCTCGATGGGGACCCGCGTCAAATTTCTGAGGCATTTTGGGAGAAGTTTCTGAGACCTGGTACTTTTCCAGACCCCGCCAAGTGTTCACCCAAATCGTGGCACGATGTGGTACTTCAGAGACAAAGGGCAACGATGTGGGACAACCGCTCCACGTGCCCCCACGTGGAAGAAGGGAGCACGTCCGCACGGCCCGGCTCGCCTCGGCCAGGCTGTGCCCAGACCCCCCGACGGCGCGGGTCTACCACGTCCGGGTGCCCCTGGCTCCACACTGCACCCCGCTCTCTGGCACTGTGCGCGCGTCCTTTGCCCGCTGGTCCTTTCACAGCGACGGGACCATAACGAAGATGTCTATTCTTCCTCCACACGACAGCGTCAGAAACTCGAAGTCCGCCACCGTGTCCTCCAGAAGCCATCCTTCTCCACTCACTCCCGGGGCCCTCGCGCACCTCTCCCTTTTTCTCTGCAGCAGGGCGACACTGCTGTCCAGACCGGGGACCAAAAGGCACCAAGATGCTTAGAAAGTGCGGGTCGGCGGGAAGCGTGCATGCGCCCCGGTGTCACGGTGTAGAGCTCGGCCCAAGGAGTGGCTCAGGCACAGGGAGAATTACTCCCAGGCGGGTCTGGCCGTGGAGGGAGCCCGGGGACGGGAGAGAATCTTCCCAGGAACCACCGGGTCCTGGGGCTGCTGGTCCACGGGACTGTGAGCCGGGCCGGGGTTCAACCACACCACCGAACCTCACGGAATTTCACCCACCAAACCGTCAGCTCTGGCCTCACGGCGTGCAGAAACGAACACCTGAGTGTGCACACTCTGTGGGCCGCAGAGCTCAGCCCGTGGACGAACGTGAGGGGGCCATGCTTTGCGCCCTGCGGATGGGGGAGGAAGAGCTGGGGCCGGGGCTCGCGAGGAAGGCAGCGCTCTGAGAATCCTAGGTCCGGTGCCCCCTGCGTGGCCCTCTGCCCCCCCCCCACGTGCCCCGGTGCCCCCCCCGTGCGGCCCTCCACCCTCCCATGTGCCCCGGTGCCCCCCCTGTGTTGACTTCCACCCCCCCACGTGCCCCGGTGCCCCCCCGTGCGGCCCTCCACCCCCCCATGTGCCCCGGTGCCCCCCCTGTGTTGACTTCCACCCCCCCACGTGCCCCGGTGCCCCCCCCCGTGCGGCCCTCCACCCCCCCATGTGCCCCGGTGCCCCCCCGTGTTGACCTCCACCCCCCCATGTGTCCCAGTGTCCCCCCTGTGTGCCTGGAGTCCCCCGTGCGGACCTCTGCCCCCACCCCCAACATGCCCCGGTGCCCCTCCCACCCCCGGCCTTTCACTGGGGTCCCTGCCCAGGTCCCCTGTGCCGCCACCCTTCTGGGAACCCGGACCGCACTCACCACCAAACGGTTGTGAAGCACCTTCCTCCTCTGCTTCTCTAGCTGGTACCTCGAGTCCGCTTCCTGCAGGCATCGCTCCAGATGTCCCGCCTTGGACCGCCAAGCTGCAACAGTGGTTTACCCGCGTGTCCACAGGTTTCCGGGAGGGCGGCCTGCACTACATCCTGTCTCCCTCTTCTCCCTTCCGGTTTTCCATAAAACACCTCACGTTTTCAAAGCCGAGAGACACTATTTTCCATAAAATAACAGCACTGTCCCCTTTGCTGGAGCGCGTGACATGTAGGACCACCTGTGTGGGCTGAGTCACCTCACCTGAGACCCTTCAGGAGAGGCCCTGAACCGAATGCACCGAAGAGGCACGAGACCCTTAGGTACTCAGTGATTTGAACTAAAATATCTGGGGGCACCTTGGGGGGCTAAGTCAGTTGGGCACCCGCTCTTGGTTTTGGCTCAGATCATGATCTCGTAGTTTGTGAGTTCGAGCCCCGGGGTCGGCCTCTGTGCTGACAGGTTGGAGCTTGGAGCCTGCTTGGGATTCTGTGTCTCACTCTCTCTGCCCCTCCCTTGCTTGCTTGCTCGCTCTCTCTCTCCCTCTCTCTCTAATAAACTAAAATATCTGTCAGCCTAACAGAAACCTAGTACGCCTTAATTCACACAGTGCCACGGGGCCAAAGCACCTCCCTCCACGAGCTGCCTGTTGGGTAGTTTGAGCACATCCCGTCCTGACCCGATAGCGGCTGAGCGCTGTGGGCTTCCCAGATGTGAGGAAAGGGCTGAGCGGATCGAACGGAGCCTCACACACACTCTAGGAGCCTCCGGCACAGGACGTGCAGCAGGGACAAGGTGCCAGCTCAGGGACGGCATCGAGGTCCAGAAAGCCTCTTCGAGTCACCAGAGGAAACGGGGACTCCCTGAGGAGGGAGCGCGGCCAAGGACCGCAGCCCCCACGCACGCCAACGACCGCCTGGGTGTTGGCTCTTGCCCCTGTGCCCAGGCAGGCGCGTAGTCAAAGGAGCGGGAAACTTGAACCCCCGGCAGGTGGGGCCATGGCTTACACAGCAGAGCCTGGTGTTGGAGCTGTGCCCTCTGGACCCCCTCGGCCACTTCAGAAAGACCTGTCTGCAGGTGGTCCCAGAAATTCCTGAAAACTTCCAGAAAAGAGGCATGCAGTGCCTTTACGTCTTGCTTCAGTGCCTATAGAGCAAAAATATACAGCACTGAGGTAGTGAATATTATTAATCACATAGCGTTATATATAATAATTTCCCAAGTGGCTATAAAATAAGAACACAGCTGCCTGGCGAAGACAGTCACGTGCCGATTTATTATGAACTAAATCTACTTAAAGCTCAAGTTCTCAAAAGTTAGATGAAGGACAGGTTTTGTCCGCTGGGTACTTGCTTGTGAGGATGGCCGGGCCCCGGTCCCACGTCGCCCTCCACACACAGCTGCAGGGCTCTGATGTATTATCCAGACCGCCTGCTTGGAGCCACATTGTCCTGGGCCCATGTTGAGCGCCGTGGTGACCCCGTGCTTAGGGGACACACGTCCGTCCGGGTGCAGGTGCGAGAGCCTTCAGAGAAGTCTGAGGACAATGCAACTGATAAACAGCATCCCCCACGTCAGGGGCTCTTCCCTTCTGATGCGACTGGAAGGCTGTTTGGCCCAGAGAAGGAAGGTGCGGACGTCCTGCAGCTTAACATCTCCTACGGAAGGAATCGCGAGATCGTAGCTGACCTGAGATAGAGTCGTTTGTTCCGTTAAACCTTCCTTTTCTGTAATGTGGAGACTGTTCCCATACGTTTGGGAAACGTTCTGCTAAAATGTCAACACTAAATTGAATTACGGTATTTTATTACATGGAACGCAGGTAGAGTTACGCACGATAGTCAAAGATGGGTCCGTTTCACTGAGCGATGAGAGCGCAAAGAATTAATTTATATAAATCTGTTCTGCAGGCACTGACGCCGTGCATGGGCCGGAAAAAGAAACCTCTAAGGGCAGACTAATCGTGTTTGCAGATGGCATTCTTGTTGTTGTAATAATGATCTTTTTTTTTTTTTTCCTTCTTTCACCCAGGTCACACTGTTTATAACAAAAGGTGAACAATACTCCCAACCGGACGATGGTATAAAAATACACCCCCGCACTCTCACCCTGGGCAGGTGCCAGCGTGCACTTCTCTTCCCAGACGCTCCGGCCGTTCCACAGGGGCTGCGTCCACGGGATGGCAGCGACACTCGCCCTGTTTAGCCTGACCTGGACAAAGCACTTCTCTACCCTTTGACGTTAAAATAAACAGGAGGACGACTCTGACTCTGGCATACAGAGCGGCCGACAGCGGTTCTCACGGCCCGTCTCACGGCCACACGGTGTTCTTCCCTCCTGTCTCTGCTCAGGAGCCCAGTCCGGGCGCCCTTGGGTGCGGAAGTCCTCGCTCTACCCAGCAGGTAGTGGGGTGGAGGGCGGGACCCCCAGCCGAAGACCCTCACAGCAGGTTATGAACGCAGTGACGCTTCTGCAACCTCGCGAAGGCCAGGTCAGCAGGCTGTAACGGAAAACCTGCATCTCCTAACTGAGAAGCTTTGCTTCGTGAAAAGACGGCTTCTTGAGCAGATCTATTTTCGGGGCACCTGGGTGGCTCGGTTGGCCGAGTGCATGACTCTTGATTTTGGCTCAGGTCACGGTCCCCAGGGTCATGATGATGAGATCTGAAGTGGGTTTCACGAGCGAGTGGCTAAGAAAGAAGGCGTGAGACGTTTTTGGTGCAAAAAGGCGATTTTATTATAGCACGGGGACGGGACCCGTGGGCAGGCAGACTGGCACTGGGGTCATGAGGAGTGACTGATGACATCCTTCCTAGTTTGTGGTGCGAGGGGGAAGGGGACATAGGGGTTGAAGGTGGCTTCCAGAACTGTGAGGGGCTGGCTGCTGTGCAGATAAGGTTACTGTTCGCCTTTAACGAGACGTGAGCACCAAGGCAGCGTGAGTTCCTTGAGGACGGTCACGCTCTGCGTGCTTCACGTGCCAGCGGGCTGCGAGCCGTAAGGAGATTGCATTTCAGCCACATTTCTCTTGCCTTTGGTTCCGTCATCAGTGGGATCGGGCCCGGCCTCGGGCTCCGCACTGAGGGTAGAGCCTGCTTAAGATTCTCTCCCCTCCCTGTGCCCCTCCCCCCAATAAATGAACAGGAACAAAAGGAGAAAAGTGGACCTGTTTGGACCGGCATAACATCCACAGTTTCACCAGAACACAAGCGAGCGCGGCCGCGGGGCGGGGGCTCCTACCTGAATCACCGGGCGGAGCCGGAGCAGGGCCGCGTGGGGGCTTCTCGGCAGCCGGGCCCGCGGGCCGCACGGGGAGCACAGCCCTGCAGACGCACTTCCACTCTGTCCAGCCGCTCCTTGGTACTGGTGTGTGGAAAACACAAAAAGGGATTCGGCGTCTCAGCACGCTGGAGTGGATGCGTTTTCTCCGAGGGGAGGACGCTCACGGCTTGCCGGCCGCGCCCCACGCGCTAGCAGGGGCACCGCCCTTGCCGCAGAGGGAACCCACCCCGAGCGGCCGCGCAGGTGGACCGCGTGGGGACCGGGCACAGGGCGGCCGAGCTGAGGGCGTGAGCGTGCGGCAGGCGCAGGCCCAGGCGGTCCGGCGACGCAGCGACGGAGAGAACGGCGAGGGGGACGGGTCAGGGACAGGGTCACCGTCTGGGCGGGTTCTTCAGATTTTCCCGACAGATACTTGTGTAGAAGGAGCTGGGAGCTCCTTGGAGCAGGAGAGAGTGAGGGGACCATCACGGGGGATGGAGAGGATGAGTCAGGACCCACTCGGGGACACAGCCGGGGACACAGTCGGGGACAGCCTGGCTCGGCTGGGAGATGATGTAGGGGGTAGGGGGGGACAAGACAGGGCGTGCCCCGTGGTTGTGGCCGGGGCAGGGTGGCTGGGGAGGAGCGGCACTGGGGCCTGAGCCGGAGGTGACACGATCAGGAGTTTGCTGCGTCTCCCACGGCACCTGCTGGAGTGCTTCTGCGTCCCACCGAGTCCCTGCAGCCAGGAGACACTGTGGGCGGCCTGCCCCCCAGGGCCTCAGCCAGGCCTCCCAGACACAGAAAATGGACGGCCAGGCCGGCGAGAATGCGCAGAACTGCATCACCTACATAACGGGTACATTTGTCCCGTGTGCAAACCCGAAGATGCACAGCTCGGAAGCCGCGGGACGCAGGGATAAGGGTCCCTTCGTTCCAGGAGCTCGCTGCTCTGTTTGGGGGGAGCACAGGGGAGGAAGCAGGACACGCGGGTCACTGACGCGGGTCACCGACGCATGTCCCCGCAGCGAGGAGGAGGCCCAGGGGGCCTCTGGGGTGGATGCAGGGCTCGGGGGCATCTGTCCTAGACTGGGGACGGCGCAGAGAGCGGGCGGGACACTGTCCACCAGAGGAGGAACTAGCGGGAGCACCAGCTGCTTCGAGGAGGCCTGTGCCACGACTGGCCAGGCATGCGATGGTGCCCCCGAGGACCTGCACCGCCGAGCATCATCGAACATCCAGGGTCAGGGGTCCCAGGGGTCAGGAGGGTGGGGCCCCACCCTGCGCGGAGGGTGTGCTGAGCCAGGCGCCCCTGCGGGCAGAGCAGGGGAAGCTGCTGTGTGCAGGGGGCAGGGGGCAGGGGGCAGGGGGCAGGGGGCGGGTGCACCTGCCGGGCACCAGGAGATCCTCTGCGAGCGCTGGGACAGCGGGCACGTGGGGACAGCTTTTCCGCTGACTGGGGGTTCAGATTGCAGGGCAGCACGGAGACCTCGGCAGAGACCGCACTGGGTGGTAACTCACATTCCTGTTTGCACACCAGCCTCCGGCAGCGCAGTGCCCACGGGAAGGCCCACGGCGCGATGCACGGAGCGTGGCGCCCAAAGGTGGCGGACTCGACAGGCCCCCGGAGCCAGAGACCCGGGTGCGCGCAAGAGGGGGGCTGGAATCCCGGAGCAAGGTCTGCAAATGTGGGTGGCGAGTGAGGAGAGGTCCTAAGATTGCTGCCGGCAGGACAGCCAGGAGCCCAGGCCCGGGGGCAGGGCGGGGACGGAGAGCCAGCCGGCTGCGGGCCAGAGGCGCCTGGGCCTGCGGGTTCAGATGGGACCTGGCCGGGGCCACCGAGAGGAGCAGGGGGCCCAGCGGAGATGCAGCCACCCCCGGGACGGGTCGCTCCCGGGGGGCGTCCGCTCCAGGCTGAGCTTCAGGGAGGGCTCCCCGGGAGGGAATCGGCCGTCCCCGAGCTACAGCTGCTGGATCACCGTGCACCGGCCTCAGTGCACAGCCTGGTGACTCGGTGTGTGCATACACGCAGGGACAAAACACGCCTCGTGTGGGTCCGTCACCACACAGACTCAGGCTCGCAGAATGTCTACGGTTTCTAAGGGAGAACCAGACCCAGGAGAGAAACAGGAGTCCGTTGTCACGGCCACAGTTAGCAGGACCCCAACACGAGAAGCTGCCGGGGACGGCCCTGAAACCAGCTCTGCCCGAACTTCCGCGGGGACGGGTCCGGGCACCGAACTATCCCCGAAGGAGAAACAGATTCCAGTGTTGCTCAGCTTTCCGTGAGAACGTCGGCTGCTAGCCCGGCGGAGGCCGCCGGTGGCCTGCTGCCATTCAGTGCCCCCTCCTGTACGATTACACCCCCATTCACCAACGTCCCACCGAAAGCAACATTTCCCTGGGTCTCTGGCAGGTAGGATGTCCATGTGACCCAGCACAAGTCACTGGGTAGGATTTCTGAGCAACGACTTAAAGACAGACGGACGGACAGACGTGGCGGACGTGTTGGGTGTGTTCCCTCGTCTGCCTGACTCCTCCTTCCCAGCGTCTGGCCTTGGCTGGGACAGCTGGAGCCCCAGCAGCCACCGTGGAAGCAGGAGACACCGGCTGCTCTCGGCAGCACACAGCCCCCTTTGTCCAGGACACGGACGGTGGGTGCTGGCAGAGGAGGAAAGCGGGACCACAGGCATACTTGTGGATGCCACCAGCACCTGGCCCCGGACAGCCCTTCCCCCCGTCCTCTCTTCCTGCCGTATCCAGCAAAACGCAATCCCTGAGCGAAACGCACAATGAACAGCGGTGTTGGGTCCTCCTGGTTCTGGCTAATTGATCTTCCAACGACTCTCTTCGCTTGAACTTCTGTAAGATCTTTCTCTGTTGCCAAACACAACTCTACTGGCGTGTGACTGTTCTAACGATGCTTCTACAGCACATCATACAGGCAACCTTGCCGTCAGCTGGGCAGAGGCTGGCAGTCTCTGGGCCCCGGCGCGGAGCCCGCCCTGCAGATCCCCGGTTCTGAACGCCGTGCCCGTCAAACTTTGCCTCGGTGTCCTTCCCTCACAGAGATGAGCTCCAGAGAAACACGACGTGCACGTTCAAGGCACTGCTCTCAGCAAATAGTTATTGAGGCACTGATTCCGCCTCTGGTGACAGAAAGGAAGCAGAATAAACCAGATGGTGGTTTTAATTTGGCCCGTTTGCTCAGTGGGGCCTCAGGGAGCCGCGGATCGGGTTCCACCCACTACCTGAGAAGCAAGGAAACGTTCTGTCAAAAATATCCATGCGGAAGTGGAGGGGAACGAGAGTTCTGTCAACTTTCAAGGTCATTCCATCCCGTCCTTTCGTGAATGCCGGAGATGCGGTCTGTGTGTACCTCTGGGGAGGGACCTCTGCGCGTCGTCGTGGGTCCGTGCCGTCACGGCGCCACTCTGGGCCTGCACTGTGTGTTGTCGAAGCCGGCGTCTTCCCTCGACTCCAAACTGCGAGCATGAGTGTGTTCTTTCCGCCCAAGCTTTAGGCTGGGACGCTCGTGACCCTGCACCAAGCACGTCCGTCTCCTTCCCCAGGAGCAGCGCGGACGCCCTAGCGACGTGTGCGACGGGGAGCGGCCACAGAGGTGGCGGCTGGGAAGGGCCACTGCTTAGGCTGGAGAGTCCGTTACTTGTGGACGGGAAACATTCAGAAGTGTGAACAAGTGAGGCAGAGAATCTGCAAAGCAGGGAAGCTCAGGGAGCCCGTCCGTCAGCGTCAGCGGGATTATGAAGACGTCGGAGAACAGGTGCCCGCGGCGGATGCTGCATTAAATGCGACGGGTGCCGGGCGCACGTGGGCAGAGACTGCAGACAGCTGGGAGAGCAGGGGCTCTGGGGGCTACCTGCTTCCATCCCTTGAAACCGAAGCAAAGTAAAGGCCCGAGACGCAGAAGGCTCAGACCCTCCGGAAGAAAAGTGAGGCACAGCCAATACCGAAGCCTGTGTTCTAAAGTCCCTCCCTGGCACTGACGGTGAGCACCACGGTGATCCAGAGGAGCACGACGTAGAGTCACTGAGCACTTGGTACTGGGAGGCGGGCTGACCGGCTTCCGGGGCTGGTCTGGTTTTGGAGAAACAGGGGGAAGCCGCGAGCCTCCAGGGAGATTGGGGGGCAACGTGGGAGAAGCCCAAGCACCCCGCACGAGGGATGGGATCCGACTCACGTGGGGCGAGGGAGACGCCGAAAACAGGAGCCGTGAGCAGCCACTGTCTGCACAGGGACTTGGCAATCCAACAGAAGACGGTTCCCGGCAGGGTCCCGTGTGCACCTGACTCACCACGCGGACCCACGCTGCCCGCTGTCATCCCAGTCACCCCGTCACCTGCAGGTGAGCCAGCGGGACGTGGGGGCCGCAGAAATGAAGACTTTCTGTTTCATCATCATCAAAAATGACGAAGAGGGACTTAAGCACACAAATGCCAAAAAAAGTCGTCAGGTTTATATAACTGACATTCTGTGCCCAACAATCGTAAATGTAAAAAAAAAAAAAAGTTAATTTCACCCAAACGGGGCTTGGAGAACCCTTTAGTGCTTTGCGGCGACCCTCGCCAAAAAAGGCTGGTGAACCTCCGCGACCCCACCTGCTCCGTGCTCCGGCTTCGCGGCCTCCACTCGGGGCTGGAAGTTTCTCTAGAGCTCCGGCCGCTGCGGCTACAGGGGGCTCCTGCAGCAGAAGAGGGCACGGGCGTTGCCCGCGGATACTGGCCTCACCCGCCTTGTGCGGGCACGTCCCTGGACCCGGGGGGCCATGGTGGGACGCGGGGGAGACGTGGCTCCTCGGGGCGCAGGCTCAGACAGGCTGCTCGCTGCCGTGACCGTTCGCGCGCACAGGCGTGGCTGGTGCGTGAACAAATAAATCAGTCCTTCATCAAGAGGCAGCAGGATCAGCCGTAAATGAAGGCACAATTTAGTGCGACTCATTTTTGTCCAGGGAAACGTGACAGGGTTGTTCAAGGAGTGTCAAGAGCCCGGAGACCTGATTCTGCCTGAGCCTCCGGGGAGAATTCTGAAGGGGTCGGAATTCACAGATGAGGACCTCGCAAGTGCGTTAGTTTTCTAAACTTGCCTCTGTGACAGATCGCCGCCAACAGGGAGACTGAAGACAACAGAAACGCGTCCTCTCTGGGTCCCGGAGGCCAGAATCCCGGGGAGCACGGCCACATTCCGGCAGAGGCTCTGGGGCGTGGTCCTCCCACCTCTCCTGCGGCCACCCAGGGGGGCCTGGCTGTGTCACCCCAGTCCTCACGGTCAGCGTCTGCAAATGTCCCCGCTCCTCCTCACGGGTCTTCTCCTCCTACAAGGACGGGGATGGCACACGGGGCCCACCAGGGTCTCCCAAAGGCTGCAGCGGTGCACTGGGCGAGAACAGTGTGGACAGAGACCCCAAACGCTCGCCATTGTTCTCCTTCCCTTCTAGGAGCAAACCAGCAGGAAAAGCGGTGAGGTACGCAGTCTGGGCTGAGTCACGCGGGCGTCTATCCCAGGATGGCAGGGCCTGTCCAGGAGGTGGCAGGATGGGCGATGGGGTCAAGCGGCACCGCGGGCTTCGGGGCGCACGGCGTCACGGTGCTGGGCAACCGCTCTTTACTAAACACAACTGTGCGGGTGAAGTTACCGCCTGCAAGTCGCACCTCAGCGAAGCTGTTTGGAAAATCACACGCACCATGAACTTGCTCCTCACTACATGCTCGAGAGCGTGGGGAGAGACGGGAGTGGAACCTCGTGTGGTCATGGGGGAGACAGTCCCACCGGCTCAGCCAACGGGAGGGAAGGCCCGGACGGCGGCCCTGAGCCCCTGGCGCTGCGGACGCGGGCGTGTGTTACCTGTGCCAGCCTCAGGTGGAGAACTGCATTTTCTGTTTCCAGATCAACTATCCACTCTTCTTTGGCCTAAAACCGAGGACCAAAACAGGACATTATCAGTTTAAATGACACTCATCAGTACACACTTCCATCCTGAGAACCCTCTGGGGAAGGAAGCCAGCGCCTGCCTCAGTGAAGCACTGTGGGGGGAGGTCGGCTGGAGTGGGGGCCCCGCACCCCATGTCTGCGACCCCCATTCCAAGTGTGGTCCCCAGAAGCCAGGGGCTTGCTGGGGGCACCGAATCCTGCATCAGGGCACATGCATCATACCTCAAACTGCTGAAAAGCCCCCCCTAAATCCATCAGAATCTACATTTAACAAGAGCTCAGGTGACCTATATGCACATTCAGATCTGGAAGGCACCTCTGTAAGGCTTCTGCTCACCAAAATCGGCTTCTCTTTCAATTTTTTTTTTTCCCAGTAGGCTCCATGCCCAACGTGGGGCTTGAACTTGACTTCACGACCCTGAGATCAAGAGTCACACGTTCTACCCGCTGAGCCAGCCAGGCACCCCTCTTTCCTTTTACTAATTCATTTATTTAAAAGATATCTGCTAGAAGTCTGTCACATGCCAGGCACATGTCGGGGTGCCATGGATACAGCAGTGAACCCATCGGGCGTGGGGCTCCCATCCTAGTGTGTAAGGGCCAGTGTGTGGCTGGGGGGGGGGCAGCAGCCCCGTCACAGCTAAAACAGCGACGGGGGTTCAGAGAGGGGGAGGAGGGCCAGCGAGGAAACCCAGGGCCAAGGGGAAAGTCTGAGCAAAGGCCCTCGGGTGGGAATGAGTTTGGTAAGTTAAGGGGCAGAGGGACGGGGAGGGGAGGATGAGGGGGGCAGGGAGGGTGTGGTCTGGGAGGAGGGATGGCAGGGAAGAGGCTGGGTTTTGCCTGCAGGGTTTCAGGCAGACAAGTTTAAATACTAGCTTTTTACACTGAATGCTGGGAAAGCCAGCAGCTGGAGGCCTTGGTGGTCAGGAAAGCAAGGGGTCCGGGAAGGCAGCTCACGTGCCGCGGTCCCTTCTGTGGGGGGTCTCTCCCCATGCCCCGTGACTCACAGCCCACAGAGAACTGTGACCAGTTTAGGTCAATCTCTTTGTGACGGGTTATGAAACCGGAAACCTGGGTGTCGTCTAGACCTTCTGTTACCACGCTCAGTTGATTTTACCTCTTGAAGAAAACCTATGGAGTGTTTCCACGAAAGTCCACTCGATTCTAAGATGCCACCCCGACTAGCTTTATGGAGATGTAATTCCCTTAAACGCGAGCAACCCGCCTGACATGCACAAGTCCTCGGCGTTGAGTGCACTCACATTGTGCCACGTCGCCAAAATTACGTCACAGTATATCCGCTACCCCAAAAGAAACCCCATCCCCCCCACGTACCCTGATCCAGCTCTAGGAAAGCATGAATCTACTTTCTGTCTCTACAGATTTGCCAACTCTGGACATTTTGTATCAACGGAATCATATGATATGCAGTCCCTCGTGACCGGCTTCTTTCCCTGGTCATCACGCTCTCAAGGCTGAACCATGTTGCGGCATCAGAATTTCATTTTTTTTATTGCCTGACAATATTAGATCGTGAAGCTAGACCACATTTATTTACCCATTCATCACTTGAAGGACATTTGGGTTGTTTCCACTTTCTGGCTGTTAGAAATAGTAGTGCTGCTGTGACATTCCTAAATGAGTGTTTTGTGCGGACACGCGGTTCCCCTTCACGGTTCCCCTTCACTTGAGCACATGCCTAGGACCGGAACCGGTTAGCATATTGAGGAACTTCCAGACTGCCTTCCCTGCACGGTCCCACCAGCCGTGTATGAGAATTCCATTTTCCACACCCTCGAGATACTTCCATCTGTCTCTTTGATTACAGCCACCGGGGCGTATCATTGCCACTTGATCTGCATTGGCCTGATCGCCAATGATGTTGACTATCGTTTTCAGGGTTCAAGTCTTGCAATTCTTGGGTTAAATTTCTTCCAAAGCATTTTATCATCTTTGACTATCTTGTAAGTGGAACGGTTTTCTTAATGTCACTTTTGGCTTTTCATTGCTATGAAATAGAAACACAACAGACTTTTGCATATGGATCTCATATCCTCCAATCTTGCTGAAATCACTCACTAGTGCCAGGAGCGTTGTTTTTTTGGTGGATTCCTTAGGATTTTCTATATACGAGATCATCTGCAGACAGAAACAGTCTTATTTCCTCCTTTCTGGTACAGACCCCTTTTCCTTTCGTTCTCTTGCCTGAATACCCTGACTAGCACCTCCGGGAGACGGTGAACAGATGTGAAAGGACACGTTTGTCTTGCTCCTCTCATGTTATGTGTGTCAGCAGGGGGGTTTCGGGGACATCCTTTATCAGGTTGAGGAGCCGGCTGAGTGTTTTTATCACGAAGTGAAGTAATATTTTGTCAAAAGCGTGTTTTTGGACCTATCGAAATGATCGTGGGGTCTGTCCTTCATTCTGTTGATTCGGTCTGTGACGTTAACCGACCTTGGAACGCTAGGCCATTCCTGGGATGATTCCCACTTGGTCAGGGTGTATGTCCTTTTCATATACCACCGGATTCAGTTTGCCGGTATTTTTTGAAGAGGTTTACATCTGCATCCTTAAGAGACATTGCTCTGCAGTTTTCTTGTGACGTCTGCATGGGTTTTGACATCAGGTAAGTGTTGGCGCATGGAAATGTTCCCTCCTTTCTATTTTTCCAAAGAGTTCATGGAGGACTGGTGTTCATTTCTCTTCACACGTTTGGTACAACTCACCAGGGAAACCATCTGGGCCCGGGGTTTACTTTGTGAGATTTCGGATTCCTAACTTAACCTCAGCATGCATTACAGTTGTGCTCACATCCTCTAGTTCCTGAATCGGTTTCGGTGATCTGTGACTCTGGGAATTTGACCAACTCACCCTGGTGAAATCATCAGCAGTGCTGTCCACAGCATGTTCCTGACTTCCTTTTTATTTTTGTGAAGTTGGTAGCAATGCCTTGTCCTTAATTCTTGGTTTCGTTAATTTGAGTCTTCTTTTCAGTCAAACTAAGGGTTTGTTAATTTTGTTCATCTTTGCAAACAGCCAGCTTCTGGTTCTGTTGACTTTCCCTATAGTTTGCCATGCTCTATTTCAGTTGTTTCTGCTCTGGTCTTTATTGTGGCTTTCTTCTGCTGGTGCTCGGTGTTGCTTCCTCTGCTTTATCCCGTGTCCTGAGGTGGGTGTTTAGGTAATTGATTGGCGAGCTAGCTTCTTTTTTAGTGTAGGTGTTTGTGTCCACGACTGTTCCTCAAAGTGCTGCCTTGGCTGCATCCCACAAACTTTGCTGGGTGGTACCCTCATCTTCATTCCTCTCAAAATGTTCCCTGACCTCATTTGTGATTTCTTCTTTGATCTACTATAATTTAAAAGTATCTTATTCAATTTTCCCATATTTGTGAATTTCCTAAATTTTTTTTTTGTTATTAATTTCTAACTTCCCTCTATCGTAACCGGAAAACATACCGTCTATGATCTTTATCCTTTTATGTGTATGCAGGCTTCCTCTGTGGCCCAGTACATTGTCTAACCCAGAGGGCCTGTGCCACGTGCACTTGAGGTCATGTGTCCTCCTGCTGTGTGGGCAGGGTGTTCTGTGGACGTCCGCCTGATTGAGTCGGTTCAGTAGTGTTGTTCAAGTTGTCTGTCTCCTGGCCGGTCCCCTGTCCGGTTTGTTCATTACTGAAAGGGGAGGGTTGACGTCTGCAGCCATTATTTTTCAATTGCTACTTTGTGTCCTCAATTCTGTCCATTTTAGGGCCATGTTGTTAGGTGCACATATACTTTGCCTATCTTTCTGATGGAGTTACACTTCTGTCATTATCAAATGTTCCTCTTTATTTGTAGTGACATTTATGCCATCTTAAAGTCTATTTTGTCTAATATTAGCACAGTCACTCAGTCTTCTTGTAGCTAATGGTGGCATAATGTATCTTTTTCCATCCTTTTGCTTACAAGCTATTTGTATCTTTGAATGTAAAGCATGTCCCTGTAGACAGACAGCATGTAGTTTGAACTCGCTTCTTATCCAGCCGGACAGTGCCTGCCTTTTGATTGATGTCTTGTCCACTCACATTGAAGGCTGCTGATGTAGGTTTGCACCCAACATTTCACTTGTTCATTTTCTATGTGCCTCACGTTTTGATTGTTCCTCTTTTGCTGGCTTCTTTTGCCGTAACTGGATATTTTCTAGCATAAAATGTTAATTTCTTCAATGACATTTTCCATTAGTTTTTGAACCGTTTTCTTCGTGGTTTCTCAAAAGCTCACCCTACACTTTGAAACTGGAAGAGTCCGCCCCACAGGGACGGTCAGGGCCTGGCCAGGTGGGAGCGTGTACCTCACAGGGACGGTCAGGGCCTGGCCAGGTGGGAGAGTGTACCTCACAGGGACGGTCAGGGCCTGGCCAGGTGGGAGAGTGTACCTCACAGGGACGGTCAGGGCCTGGCCAGGTGGGAGAGTGTACCTCACAGGGACGGTCAGGGCCTGGCCAGGTGGGAGAGTGTACCTCACAGGGACAGTCAGGGCCTGGCCAGGTGGGAGAGTGTACCTCACAGGGACAGTCAGGGCCTGGCCAGGTGGGAGAGTGTACCTCACAGGGACGGTCAGGGCCTGGCCAGGTGGGAGAGTGTACCTCACAGGGACGGTCAGGGCCTGGCCAGGTGGGAGCGTGTACCTCACAGGGACGGTCAGGGCCTGGCCAGGTGGGAGAGTGTACCTCACAGGGACGGTCAGGGCCTGGCCAGGTGGGAGAGTGTACCTCACAGGGACAGTCAGGGCCTGGCCAGGTGGGAGAGTGTACCTCACAGGGACAGTCAGGGCCTGGCCAGGTGGGAGAGTGTACCTCACAGGGACGGTCAGGGCCTGGCCAGGTGGGAGAGTGTACCTCACAGGGACGGTCAGGGCCTGGCCAGGTGGGAGCGTGTACCTCACAGGGACGGTCAGGGCCTGGCCAGGTGGGAGAGTGTACCTCACAGGGACGGTCAGGGCCTGGCCAGGTGGGAGCGTGTACCTCACAGGGACAGTCAGGGCCTGGCCAGGTGGGAGAGTGTACCTCACAGGGACGGTCAGGGCCTGGCCAGGTGGGAGAGTGTACCTCACAGGGACGGTCAGGGCCTGGCCAGGTGGGAGAGTGTACCTCACAGGGACGGTCAGGGCCTGGCCAGGTGGGAGAGTGTACCTCACAGGGACAGTCAGGGCCTGGCCAGGTGGGAGAGTCCGCCCCACAGGGACGGTCAGGGCCTGGCCAGGTGGGAGAGTGTACCTCACAGGGACAGTCAGGGCCTGGCCAGGTGGGAGAGTGTACCTCACAGGGACAGTCAGGGCCTGGCCAGGTGGGAGCGTGTACCTCACAGGGACAGTCAGGGCCTGGCCAGGTGGGAGAGTGTACCTCACAGGGACAGTCAGGGCCTGGCCAGGTGGGAGCGTGTACCTCACAGGGACAGTCAGGGCCTGGCCAGGTGGGAGCGTGTACCTCACAGGGACGGTCAGGGCCTGGCCAGGTGGGAGCGTGTACCTCACAGGGACAGTCAGGGCCTGGCCAGGTGGGAGCGTGTACCTCACAGGGACGGTCAGGGCCTGGCCAGGTGGGAGAGTGTACCTCACAGGGACAGTCAGGGCCTGGCCAGGTGGGAGAGTGTACCTCACAGGGACAGTCAGGGCCTGGCCAGGTGGGAGAGTCCGCCCCACAGGGACGGTCAGGGCCTGGCCAGGTGGGAGAGTGTACCTCACAGGGACAGTCAGGGCCTGGCCAGGTGGGAGAGTCCGCCCCACAGGGACGGTCAGGGCCTGGCCAGGTGGGAGCGTGTACCTCACAGGGACGGTCAGGGCCTGGCCAGGTGGGAGAGTGTACCTCACAGGGACGGTCAGGGCCTGGCCAGGTGGGAGCGTGTACCTCACAGGGACGGTCAGGGCCTGGCCAGGTGGGAGAGTGTACCTCACAGGGACAGTCAGGGCCTGGCCAGGTGGGAGAGTGTACCTCACAGGGACGGTCAGGGCCTGGCCAGGTGGGAGAGTCCGCCCCACAGGGACAGTCAGGGCCTGGCCAGGTGGGAGCGTGTACCTCACAGGGACGGTCAGGGCCTGGCCAGGTGGGAGAGTGTACCTCACAGGGACGGTCAGGGCCTGGCCAGGTGGGAGAGTGTACCCCACAGGGACGGTCAGGGCCTGGCCAGGTGGGAGAGTGTACCTCACAGGGACGGTCAGGGCCTGGCCAGGTGGGAGAGTGTACCTCACAGGGACAGTCAGGGCCTGGCCAGGTGGGAGAGTGTACCTCACAGGGACGGTCAGGGCCTGGCCAGGTGGGAGAGTGTACCCCACAGGGACGGTCAGGGCCTGGCCAGGTGGGAGAGTGTACCTCACAGGGACGGTCAGGGCCTGGCCAGGTGGGAGAGTGTACCTCACAGGGACGGTCAGGGCCTGGCCAGGTGGGAGAGTGTACCTCACAGGGACGGTCAGGGCCTGGCCAGGTGGGAGAGTGTACCTCACAGGGACGGTCAGGGCCTGGCCAGGTGGGAGAGTGTACCTCACAGGGACAGTCAGGGCCTGGCCAGGTGGGAGCGTGTACCTCACAGGGACAGTCAGGGCCTGGCCAGGTGGGAGAGTGTACCTCACAGGGACGGTCAGGGCCTGGCCAGGTGGGAGAGTGTACCTCACAGGGACAGTCAGGGCCTGGCCAGGTGGGAGAGTGTACCTCACAGGGACGGTCAGGGCCTGGCCAGGTGGGAGAGTGTACCTCACAGGGACAGTCAGGGCCTGGCCAGGTGGGAGAGTCCGCCCCACAGGGACAGTCAGGGCCTGGCCAGGTGGGAGAGTGTACCTCACAGGGACGGTCAGGGCCTGGCCAGGTGGGAGAGTCCGCCCCACAGGGACAGTCAGGGCCTGGCCAGGTGGGAGCGTGTACCTCACAGGGACAGTCAGGGCCTGGCCAGGTGGGAGAGTGTACCTCACAGGGACGGTCAGGGCCTGGCCAGGTGGGAGAGTGTACCTCACAGGGACGGTCAGGGCCTGGCCAGGTGGGAGAGTGTACCCCACAGGGACGGTCAGGGCCTGGCCAGGTGGGAGAGTGTACCTCACAGGGACGGTCAGGGCCTGGCCAGGTGGGAGAGTGTACCTCACAGGGACGGTCAGGGCCTGGCCAGGTGGGAGCGTGTACCTCACAGGGACGGTCAGGGCCTGGCCAGGTGGGAGAGTGTACCTCACAGGGACGGTCAGGGCCTGGCCAGGTGGGAGAGTGTACCTCACAGGGACAGTCAGGGCCTGGCCAGGTGGGAGCGTGTACCTCACAGGGACAGTCAGGGCCTGGCCAGGTGGGAGAGTGTACCTCACAGGGACGGTCAGGGCCTGGCCAGGTGGGAGAGTGTACCTCACAGGGACAGTCAGGGCCTGGCCAGGTGGGAGAGTGTACCTCACAGGGACGGTCAGGGCCTGGCCAGGTGGGAGAGTGTACCTCACAGGGACAGTCAGGGCCTGGCCAGGTGGGAGAGTCCGCCCCACAGGGACAGTCAGGGCCTGGCCAGGTGGGAGAGTGTACCTCACAGGGACGGTCAGGGCCTGGCCAGGTGGGAGAGTCCGCCCCACAGGGACAGTCAGGGCCTGGCCAGGTGGGAGCGTGTACCTCACAGGGACAGTCAGGGCCTGGCCAGGTGGGAGCGTGTACCTCACAGGGACGGTCAGGGCCTGGCCAGGTGGGAGAGTGTACCTCACAGGGACGGTCAGGGCCTGGCCAGGTGGGAGCGTGTACCTCACAGGGACGGTCAGGGCCTGGCCAGGTGGGAGAGTGTACCCCACAGGGACGGTCAGGGCCTGGCCAGGTGGGAGCGTGTACCTCACAGGGACGGTCAGGGCCTGGCCAGGTGGGAGAGTGTACCTCACAGGGACGGTCAGGGCCTGGCCAGGTGGGAGAGTGTACCTCACAGGGACGGTCAGGGCCTGGCCAGGTGGGAGAGTGTACCCCACAGGGACGGTCAGGGCCTGGCCAGGTGGGAGCGTGTACCTCACAGGGACGGTCAGGGCCTGGCCAGGTGGGAGAGTGTACCTCACAGGGACGGTCAGGGCCTGGCCAGGTGGGAGCGTGTACCTCACAGGGACGGTCAGGGCCTGGCCAGGTGGGAGAGTGTACCTCACAGGGACGGTCAGGGCCTGGCCAGGTGGGAGAGTGTACCTCACAGGGACGGTCAGGGCCTGGCCAGGTGGGAGCGTGTACCTCACAGGGACAGTCAGGGCCTGGCCAGGTGGGAGAGTGTACCTCACAGGGACGGTCAGGGCCTGGCCAGGTGGGAGCGTGTACCTCACAGGGACAGTCAGGGCCTGGCCAGGTGGGAGAGTGTACCTCACAGGGACGGTCAGGGCCTGGCCAGGTGGGAGAGTGTACCTCACAGGGACAGTCAGGGCCTGGCCAGGTGGGAGAGTCCGCCCCACAGGGACAGTCAGGGCCTGGCCAGGTGGGAGAGTGTACCTCACAGGGACGGTCAGGGCCTGGCCAGGTGGGAGAGTCCGCCCCACAGGGACAGTCAGGGCCTGGCCAGGTGGGAGCGTGTACCTCACAGGGACAGTCAGGGCCTGGCCAGGTGGGAGAGTGTACCTCACAGGGACGGTCAGGGCCTGGCCAGGTGGGAGAGTGTACCCCACAGGGACGGTCAGGGCCTGGCCAGGTGGGAGAGTGTACCTCACAGGGACGGTCAGGGCCTGGCCAGGTGGGAGAGTGTACCTCACAGGGACAGTCAGGGCCTGGCCAGGTGGGAGAGTGTACCTCACAGGGACGGTCAGGGCCTGGCCAGGTGGGAGAGTGTACCCCACAGGGACGGTCAGGGCCTGGCCAGGTGGGAGAGTGTACCTCACAGGGACGGTCAGGGCCTGGCCAGGTGGGAGAGTGTACCTCACAGGGACGGTCAGGGCCTGGCCAGGTGGGAGAGTGTACCTCACAGGGACGGTCAGGGCCTGGCCAGGTGGGAGAGTGTACCTCACAGGGACGGTCAGGGCCTGGCCAGGTGGGAGAGTGTACCTCACAGGGACAGTCAGGGCCTGGCCAGGTGGGAGCGTGTACCTCACAGGGACAGTCAGGGCCTGGCCAGGTGGGAGAGTGTACCTCACAGGGACGGTCAGGGCCTGGCCAGGTGGGAGAGTGTACCTCACAGGGACAGTCAGGGCCTGGCCAGGTGGGAGAGTGTACCTCACAGGGACGGTCAGGGCCTGGCCAGGTGGGAGAGTGTACCTCACAGGGACAGTCAGGGCCTGGCCAGGTGGGAGAGTCCGCCCCACAGGGACAGTCAGGGCCTGGCCAGGTGGGAGAGTGTACCTCACAGGGACGGTCAGGGCCTGGCCAGGTGGGAGAGTCCGCCCCACAGGGACAGTCAGGGCCTGGCCAGGTGGGAGCGTGTACCTCACAGGGACAGTCAGGGCCTGGCCAGGTGGGAGAGTGTACCTCACAGGGACGGTCAGGGCCTGGCCAGGTGGGAGAGTGTACCTCACAGGGACGGTCAGGGCCTGGCCAGGTGGGAGAGTGTACCCCACAGGGACGGTCAGGGCCTGGCCAGGTGGGAGAGTGTACCTCACAGGGACGGTCAGGGCCTGGCCAGGTGGGAGAGTGTACCTCACAGGGACGGTCAGGGCCTGGCCAGGTGGGAGAGTGTACCTCACAGGGACGGTCAGGGCCTGGCCAGGTGGGAGAGTGTACCTCACAGGGACGGTCAGGGCCTGGCCAGGTGGGAGAGTGTACCTCACAGGGACAGTCAGGGCCTGGCCAGGTGGGAGCGTGTACCTCACAGGGACAGTCAGGGCCTGGCCAGGTGGGAGAGTGTACCTCACAGGGACGGTCAGGGCCTGGCCAGGTGGGAGAGTGTACCTCACAGGGACAGTCAGGGCCTGGCCAGGTGGGAGAGTGTACCTCACAGGGACGGTCAGGGCCTGGCCAGGTGGGAGAGTGTACCTCACAGGGACAGTCAGGGCCTGGCCAGGTGGGAGAGTCCGCCCCACAGGGACAGTCAGGGCCTGGCCAGGTGGGAGAGTGTACCTCACAGGGACGGTCAGGGCCTGGCCAGGTGGGAGAGTCCGCCCCACAGGGACAGTCAGGGCCTGGCCAGGTGGGAGCGTGTACCTCACAGGGACAGTCAGGGCCTGGCCAGGTGGGAGAGTGTACCTCACAGGGACGGTCAGGGCCTGGCCAGGTGGGAGAGTGTACCTCACAGGGACGGTCAGGGCCTGGCCAGGTGGGAGAGTGTACCTCACAGGGACGGTCAGGGCCTGGCCAGGTGGGAGAGTGTACCTCACAGGGACAGTCAGGGCCTGGCCAGGTGGGAGAGTCCGCCCCACAGGGACAGTCAGGGCCTGGCCAGGTGGGAGAGTGTACCTCACAGGGACGGTCAGGGCCTGGCCAGGTGGGAGAGTCCGCCCCACAGGGACAGTCAGGGCCTGGCCAGGTGGGAGAGTGTACCTCACAGGGACAGTCAGGGCCTGGCCAGGTGGGAGAGTGTACCTCACAGGGACGGTCAGGGCCTGGCCAGGTGGGAGCGTGTACCTCACAGGGACAGTCAGGGCCTGGCCAGGTGGGAGCGTGTACCTCACAGGGACGGTCAGGGCCTGGCCAGGTGGGAGAGTGTACCTCACAGGGACGGTCAGGGCCTGGCCAGGTGGGAGAGTGTACCTCACAGGGACAGTCAGGGCCTGGCCAGGTGGGAGAGTGTACCTCACAGGGACGGTCAGGGCCTGGCCAGGTGGGAGAGTGTACCTCACAGGGACGGTCAGGGCCTGGCCAGGTGGGAGCGTGTACCTCACAGGGACGGTCAGGGCCTGGCCAGGTGGGAGAGTGTACCTCACAGGGACGGTCAGGGCCTGGCCAGGTGGGAGAGTGTACCTCACAGGGACGGTCAGGGCCTGGCCAGGTGGGAGAGTCCGCCCCACAGGGACAGTCAGGGCCTGGCCAGGTGGGAGCGTGTACCTCACAGGGACAGTCAGGGCCTGGCCAGGTGGGAGAGTGTACCTCACAGGGACAGTCAGGGCCTGGCCAGGTGGGAGCGTGTACCTCACAGGGACGGTCAGGGCCTGGCCAGGTGGGAGCGTGTACCTCACAGGGACGGTCAGGGCCTGGCCAGGTGGGAGAGTGTACCTCACAGGGACGGTCAGGGCCTGGCCAGGTGGGAGAGTGTACCTCACAGGGACGGTCAGGGCCTGGCCAGGTGGGAGAGTGTACCTCACAGGGACAGTCAGGGCCTGGCCAGGTGGGAGAGTGTACCTCACAGGGACAGTCAGGGCCTGGCCAGGTGGGAGAGTGTACCTCACAGGGACGGTCAGGGCCTGGCCAGGTGGGAGAGTGTACCTCACAGGGACGGTCAGGGCCTGGCCAGGTGGGAGCGTGTACCTCACAGGGACGGTCAGGGCCTGGCCAGGTGGGAGAGTGTACCTCACAGGGACGGTCAGGGCCTGGCCAGGTGGGAGAGTGTACCTCACAGGGACGGTCAGGGCCTGGCCAGGTGGGAGAGTCCGCCCCACAGGGACAGTCAGGGCCTGGCCAGGTGGGAGCGTGTACCTCACAGGGACAGTCAGGGCCTGGCCAGGTGGGAGAGTGTACCTCACAGGGACAGTCAGGGCCTGGCCAGGTGGGAGCGTGTACCTCACAGGGACGGTCAGGGCCTGGCCAGGTGGGAGCGTGTACCTCACAGGGACGGTCAGGGCCTGGCCAGGTGGGAGAGTGTACCTCACAGGGACGGTCAGGGCCTGGCCAGGTGGGAGAGTGTACCTCACAGGGACGGTCAGGGCCTGGCCAGGTGGGAGAGTCCGCCCCACAGGGACAGTCAGGGCCTGGCCAGGTGGGAGCGTGTACCTCACAGGGACAGTCAGGGCCTGGCCAGGTGGGAGAGTGTACCTCACAGGGACAGTCAGGGCCTGGCCAGGTGGGAGCGTGTACCTCACAGGGACGGTCAGGGCCTGGCCAGGTGGGAGAGTGTACCTCACAGGGACGGTCAGGGCCTGGCCAGGTGGGAGAGTGTACCTCACAGGGACAGTCAGGGCCTGGCCAGGTGGGAGCGTGTACCTCACAGGGACGGTCAGGGCCTGGCCAGGTGGGAGAGTGTACCTCACAGGGACAGTCAGGGCCTGGCCAGGTGGGAGCGTGTACCTCACAGGGACGGTCAGGGCCTGGCCAGGTGGGAGAGTGTACCTCACAGGGACGGTCAGGGCCTGGCCAGGTGGGAGAGTGTACCTCACAGGGACAGTCAGGGCCTGGCCAGGTGGGAGCGTGTACCTCACAGGGACAGTCAGGGCCTGGCCAGGTGGGAGAGTGTACCTCACAGGGACGGTCAGGGCCTGGCCAGGTGGGAGAGTGTACCTCACAGGGACAGTCAGGGCCTGGCCAGGTGGGAGAGTGTACCTCACAGGGACGGTCAGGGCCTGGCCAGGTGGGAGAGTGTACCTCACAGGGACAGTCAGGGCCTGGCCAGGTGGGAGAGTCCGCCCCACAGGGACAGTCAGGGCCTGGCCAGGTGGGAGAGTGTACCTCACAGGGACGGTCAGGGCCTGGCCAGGTGGGAGAGTCCGCCCCACAGGGACAGTCAGGGCCTGGCCAGGTGGGAGCGTGTACCTCACAGGGACAGTCAGGGCCTGGCCAGGTGGGAGAGTGTACCTCACAGGGACGGTCAGGGCCTGGCCAGGTGGGAGAGTGTACCTCACAGGGACGGTCAGGGCCTGGCCAGGTGGGAGAGTGTACCCCACAGGGACGGTCAGGGCCTGGCCAGGTGGGAGAGTGTACCTCACAGGGACGGTCAGGGCCTGGCCAGGTGGGAGAGTGTACCTCACAGGGACGGTCAGGGCCTGGCCAGGTGGGAGAGTGTACCTCACAGGGACGGTCAGGGCCTGGCCAGGTGGGAGAGTGTACCTCACAGGGACGGTCAGGGCCTGGCCAGGTGGGAGAGTGTACCTCACAGGGACAGTCAGGGCCTGGCCAGGTGGGAGCGTGTACCTCACAGGGACAGTCAGGGCCTGGCCAGGTGGGAGAGTGTACCTCACAGGGACGGTCAGGGCCTGGCCAGGTGGGAGAGTGTACCTCACAGGGACAGTCAGGGCCTGGCCAGGTGGGAGAGTGTACCTCACAGGGACGGTCAGGGCCTGGCCAGGTGGGAGAGTGTACCTCACAGGGACAGTCAGGGCCTGGCCAGGTGGGAGAGTCCGCCCCACAGGGACAGTCAGGGCCTGGCCAGGTGGGAGAGTGTACCTCACAGGGACGGTCAGGGCCTGGCCAGGTGGGAGAGTCCGCCCCACAGGGACAGTCAGGGCCTGGCCAGGTGGGAGCGTGTACCTCACAGGGACAGTCAGGGCCTGGCCAGGTGGGAGCGTGTACCTCACAGGGACGGTCAGGGCCTGGCCAGGTGGGAGAGTGTACCTCACAGGGACGGTCAGGGCCTGGCCAGGTGGGAGCGTGTACCTCACAGGGACGGTCAGGGCCTGGCCAGGTGGGAGAGTGTACCCCACAGGGACGGTCAGGGCCTGGCCAGGTGGGAGCGTGTACCTCACAGGGACGGTCAGGGCCTGGCCAGGTGGGAGAGTGTACCTCACAGGGACGGTCAGGGCCTGGCCAGGTGGGAGAGTGTACCTCACAGGGACGGTCAGGGCCTGGCCAGGTGGGAGAGTGTACCCCACAGGGACGGTCAGGGCCTGGCCAGGTGGGAGCGTGTACCTCACAGGGACGGTCAGGGCCTGGCCAGGTGGGAGAGTGTACCTCACAGGGACGGTCAGGGCCTGGCCAGGTGGGAGCGTGTACCTCACAGGGACGGTCAGGGCCTGGCCAGGTGGGAGAGTGTACCTCACAGGGACGGTCAGGGCCTGGCCAGGTGGGAGAGTGTACCTCACAGGGACGGTCAGGGCCTGGCCAGGTGGGAGCGTGTACCTCACAGGGACAGTCAGGGCCTGGCCAGGTGGGAGAGTGTACCTCACAGGGACGGTCAGGGCCTGGCCAGGTGGGAGCGTGTACCTCACAGGGACAGTCAGGGCCTGGCCAGGTGGGAGAGTGTACCTCACAGGGACGGTCAGGGCCTGGCCAGGTGGGAGAGTGTACCTCACAGGGACAGTCAGGGCCTGGCCAGGTGGGAGAGTCCGCCCCACAGGGACAGTCAGGGCCTGGCCAGGTGGGAGAGTGTACCTCACAGGGACGGTCAGGGCCTGGCCAGGTGGGAGAGTCCGCCCCACAGGGACAGTCAGGGCCTGGCCAGGTGGGAGCGTGTACCTCACAGGGACAGTCAGGGCCTGGCCAGGTGGGAGAGTGTACCTCACAGGGACGGTCAGGGCCTGGCCAGGTGGGAGAGTGTACCCCACAGGGACGGTCAGGGCCTGGCCAGGTGGGAGAGTGTACCTCACAGGGACGGTCAGGGCCTGGCCAGGTGGGAGAGTGTACCTCACAGGGACAGTCAGGGCCTGGCCAGGTGGGAGAGTGTACCTCACAGGGACGGTCAGGGCCTGGCCAGGTGGGAGAGTGTACCCCACAGGGACGGTCAGGGCCTGGCCAGGTGGGAGAGTGTACCTCACAGGGACGGTCAGGGCCTGGCCAGGTGGGAGAGTGTACCTCACAGGGACGGTCAGGGCCTGGCCAGGTGGGAGAGTGTACCTCACAGGGACGGTCAGGGCCTGGCCAGGTGGGAGAGTGTACCTCACAGGGACGGTCAGGGCCTGGCCAGGTGGGAGAGTGTACCTCACAGGGACAGTCAGGGCCTGGCCAGGTGGGAGCGTGTACCTCACAGGGACAGTCAGGGCCTGGCCAGGTGGGAGAGTGTACCTCACAGGGACGGTCAGGGCCTGGCCAGGTGGGAGAGTGTACCTCACAGGGACAGTCAGGGCCTGGCCAGGTGGGAGAGTGTACCTCACAGGGACGGTCAGGGCCTGGCCAGGTGGGAGAGTGTACCTCACAGGGACAGTCAGGGCCTGGCCAGGTGGGAGAGTCCGCCCCACAGGGACAGTCAGGGCCTGGCCAGGTGGGAGAGTGTACCTCACAGGGACGGTCAGGGCCTGGCCAGGTGGGAGAGTCCGCCCCACAGGGACAGTCAGGGCCTGGCCAGGTGGGAGCGTGTACCTCACAGGGACAGTCAGGGCCTGGCCAGGTGGGAGAGTGTACCTCACAGGGACGGTCAGGGCCTGGCCAGGTGGGAGAGTGTACCTCACAGGGACGGTCAGGGCCTGGCCAGGTGGGAGAGTGTACCCCACAGGGACGGTCAGGGCCTGGCCAGGTGGGAGAGTGTACCTCACAGGGACGGTCAGGGCCTGGCCAGGTGGGAGAGTGTACCTCACAGGGACGGTCAGGGCCTGGCCAGGTGGGAGAGTGTACCTCACAGGGACGGTCAGGGCCTGGCCAGGTGGGAGAGTGTACCTCACAGGGACGGTCAGGGCCTGGCCAGGTGGGAGAGTGTACCTCACAGGGACAGTCAGGGCCTGGCCAGGTGGGAGCGTGTACCTCACAGGGACAGTCAGGGCCTGGCCAGGTGGGAGAGTGTACCTCACAGGGACGGTCAGGGCCTGGCCAGGTGGGAGAGTGTACCTCACAGGGACAGTCAGGGCCTGGCCAGGTGGGAGAGTGTACCTCACAGGGACGGTCAGGGCCTGGCCAGGTGGGAGAGTGTACCTCACAGGGACAGTCAGGGCCTGGCCAGGTGGGAGAGTCCGCCCCACAGGGACAGTCAGGGCCTGGCCAGGTGGGAGAGTGTACCTCACAGGGACGGTCAGGGCCTGGCCAGGTGGGAGAGTCCGCCCCACAGGGACAGTCAGGGCCTGGCCAGGTGGGAGCGTGTACCTCACAGGGACAGTCAGGGCCTGGCCAGGTGGGAGAGTGTACCTCACAGGGACGGTCAGGGCCTGGCCAGGTGGGAGAGTGTACCTCACAGGGACGGTCAGGGCCTGGCCAGGTGGGAGAGTGTACCTCACAGGGACGGTCAGGGCCTGGCCAGGTGGGAGAGTGTACCTCACAGGGACAGTCAGGGCCTGGCCAGGTGGGAGAGTCCGCCCCACAGGGACAGTCAGGGCCTGGCCAGGTGGGAGAGTGTACCTCACAGGGACGGTCAGGGCCTGGCCAGGTGGGAGAGTCCGCCCCACAGGGACAGTCAGGGCCTGGCCAGGTGGGAGAGTGTACCTCACAGGGACAGTCAGGGCCTGGCCAGGTGGGAGAGTGTACCTCACAGGGACGGTCAGGGCCTGGCCAGGTGGGAGCGTGTACCTCACAGGGACAGTCAGGGCCTGGCCAGGTGGGAGCGTGTACCTCACAGGGACGGTCAGGGCCTGGCCAGGTGGGAGAGTGTACCTCACAGGGACGGTCAGGGCCTGGCCAGGTGGGAGAGTGTACCTCACAGGGACAGTCAGGGCCTGGCCAGGTGGGAGAGTGTACCTCACAGGGACGGTCAGGGCCTGGCCAGGTGGGAGAGTGTACCTCACAGGGACGGTCAGGGCCTGGCCAGGTGGGAGCGTGTACCTCACAGGGACGGTCAGGGCCTGGCCAGGTGGGAGAGTGTACCTCACAGGGACGGTCAGGGCCTGGCCAGGTGGGAGAGTGTACCTCACAGGGACGGTCAGGGCCTGGCCAGGTGGGAGAGTCCGCCCCACAGGGACAGTCAGGGCCTGGCCAGGTGGGAGCGTGTACCTCACAGGGACAGTCAGGGCCTGGCCAGGTGGGAGAGTGTACCTCACAGGGACAGTCAGGGCCTGGCCAGGTGGGAGCGTGTACCTCACAGGGACGGTCAGGGCCTGGCCAGGTGGGAGCGTGTACCTCACAGGGACGGTCAGGGCCTGGCCAGGTGGGAGAGTGTACCTCACAGGGACGGTCAGGGCCTGGCCAGGTGGGAGAGTGTACCTCACAGGGACGGTCAGGGCCTGGCCAGGTGGGAGAGTGTACCTCACAGGGACAGTCAGGGCCTGGCCAGGTGGGAGAGTGTACCTCACAGGGACAGTCAGGGCCTGGCCAGGTGGGAGAGTGTACCTCACAGGGACGGTCAGGGCCTGGCCAGGTGGGAGAGTGTACCTCACAGGGACGGTCAGGGCCTGGCCAGGTGGGAGCGTGTACCTCACAGGGACGGTCAGGGCCTGGCCAGGTGGGAGAGTGTACCTCACAGGGACGGTCAGGGCCTGGCCAGGTGGGAGAGTGTACCTCACAGGGACGGTCAGGGCCTGGCCAGGTGGGAGAGTCCGCCCCACAGGGACAGTCAGGGCCTGGCCAGGTGGGAGCGTGTACCTCACAGGGACAGTCAGGGCCTGGCCAGGTGGGAGAGTGTACCTCACAGGGACAGTCAGGGCCTGGCCAGGTGGGAGCGTGTACCTCACAGGGACGGTCAGGGCCTGGCCAGGTGGGAGCGTGTACCTCACAGGGACGGTCAGGGCCTGGCCAGGTGGGAGAGTGTACCTCACAGGGACGGTCAGGGCCTGGCCAGGTGGGAGAGTGTACCTCACAGGGACGGTCAGGGCCTGGCCAGGTGGGAGAGTCCGCCCCACAGGGACAGTCAGGGCCTGGCCAGGTGGGAGCGTGTACCTCACAGGGACAGTCAGGGCCTGGCCAGGTGGGAGAGTGTACCTCACAGGGACAGTCAGGGCCTGGCCAGGTGGGAGCGTGTACCTCACAGGGACGGTCAGGGCCTGGCCAGGTGGGAGAGTGTACCTCACAGGGACGGTCAGGGCCTGGCCAGGTGGGAGAGTGTACCTCACAGGGACAGTCAGGGCCTGGCCAGGTGGGAGCGTGTACCTCACAGGGACGGTCAGGGCCTGGCCAGGTGGGAGAGTGTACCTCACAGGGACAGTCAGGGCCTGGCCAGGTGGGAGCGTGTACCTCACAGGGACGGTCAGGGCCTGGCCAGGTGGGAGAGTGTACCTCACAGGGACGGTCAGGGCCTGGCCAGGTGGGAGAGTGTACCTCACAGGGACAGTCAGGGCCTGGCCAGGTGGGAGCGTGTACCTCACAGGGACGGTCAGGGCCTGGCCAGGTGGGAGAGTGTACCTCACAGGGACAGTCAGGGCCTGGCCAGGTGGGAGAGTGTACCTCACAGGGACGGTCAGGGCCTGGCCAGGTGGGAGAGTGTACCTCACAGGGACAGTCAGGGCCTGGCCAGGTGGGAGAGTGTACCTCACAGGGACGGTCAGGGCCTGGCCAGGTGGGAGAGTGTACCTCACAGGGACAGTCAGGGCCTGGCCAGGTGGGAGAGTCCGCCCCACAGGGACAGTCAGGGCCTGGCCAGGTGGGAGAGTGTACCTCACAGGGACGGTCAGGGCCTGGCCAGGTGGGAGAGTCCGCCCCACAGGGACAGTCAGGGCCTGGCCAGGTGGGAGCGTGTACCTCACAGGGACAGTCAGGGCCTGGCCAGGTGGGAGAGTGTACCTCACAGGGACGGTCAGGGCCTGGCCAGGTGGGAGAGTGTACCTCACAGGGACGGTCAGGGCCTGGCCAGGTGGGAGAGTGTACCCCACAGGGACGGTCAGGGCCTGGCCAGGTGGGAGAGTGTACCTCACAGGGACGGTCAGGGCCTGGCCAGGTGGGAGAGTGTACCTCACAGGGACGGTCAGGGCCTGGCCAGGTGGGAGAGTGTACCTCACAGGGACGGTCAGGGCCTGGCCAGGTGGGAGAGTGTACCTCACAGGGACGGTCAGGGCCTGGCCAGGTGGGAGAGTGTACCTCACAGGGACAGTCAGGGCCTGGCCAGGTGGGAGCGTGTACCTCACAGGGACAGTCAGGGCCTGGCCAGGTGGGAGAGTGTACCTCACAGGGACGGTCAGGGCCTGGCCAGGTGGGAGAGTGTACCTCACAGGGACAGTCAGGGCCTGGCCAGGTGGGAGAGTGTACCTCACAGGGACGGTCAGGGCCTGGCCAGGTGGGAGAGTGTACCTCACAGGGACAGTCAGGGCCTGGCCAGGTGGGAGAGTCCGCCCCACAGGGACAGTCAGGGCCTGGCCAGGTGGGAGAGTGTACCTCACAGGGACGGTCAGGGCCTGGCCAGGTGGGAGAGTCCGCCCCACAGGGACAGTCAGGGCCTGGCCAGGTGGGAGCGTGTACCTCAAAGGGACAGTCAGGGCCTGGCCAGGTGGGAGAGTGTACCTCACAGGGACAGTCAGGGCCTGGCCAGGTGGGAGCGTGTACCTCACAGGGACGGTCAGGGCCTGGCCAGGTGGGAGAGTGTACCTCACAGGGACAGTCAGGGCCTGGCCAGGTGGGAGAGTGTACCTCACAGGGACGGTCAGGGCCTGGCCAGGTGGGAGAGTGTACCCCACAGGGACGGTCAGGGCCTGGCCAGGTGGGAGAGTGTACCTCACAGGGACGGTCAGGGCCTGGCCAGGTGGGAGAGTGTACCTCACAGGGACGGTCAGGGCCTGGCCAGGTGGGAGAGTGTACCTCACAGGGACGGTCAGGGCCTGGCCAGGTGGGAGAGTGTACCTCACAGGGACGGTCAGGGCCTGGCCAGGTGGGAGAGTGTACCTCACAGGGACAGTCAGGGCCTGGCCAGGTGGGAGCGTGTACCTCACAGGGACAGTCAGGGCCTGGCCAGGTGGGAGAGTGTACCTCACAGGGACGGTCAGGGCCTGGCCAGGTGGGAGAGTGTACCTCACAGGGACAGTCAGGGCCTGGCCAGGTGGGAGAGTGTACCTCACAGGGACGGTCAGGGCCTGGCCAGGTGGGAGAGTGTACCTCACAGGGACAGTCAGGGCCTGGCCAGGTGGGAGAGTCCGCCCCACAGGGACAGTCAGGGCCTGGCCAGGTGGGAGAGTGTACCTCACAGGGACGGTCAGGGCCTGGCCAGGTGGGAGAGTCCGCCCCACAGGGACAGTCAGGGCCTGGCCAGGTGGGAGCGTGTACCTCACAGGGACAGTCAGGGCCTGGCCAGGTGGGAGAGTGTACCTCACAGGGACGGTCAGGGCCTGGCCAGGTGGGAGAGTGTACCTCACAGGGACGGTCAGGGCCTGGCCAGGTGGGAGAGTGTACCCCACAGGGACGGTCAGGGCCTGGCCAGGTGGGAGAGTGTACCTCACAGGGACGGTCAGGGCCTGGCCAGGTGGGAGAGTGTACCTCACAGGGACGGTCAGGGCCTGGCCAGGTGGGAGAGTGTACCTCACAGGGACGGTCAGGGCCTGGCCAGGTGGGAGAGTGTACCTCACAGGGACGGTCAGGGCCTGGCCAGGTGGGAGAGTGTACCTCACAGGGACAGTCAGGGCCTGGCCAGGTGGGAGCGTGTACCTCACAGGGACAGTCAGGGCCTGGCCAGGTGGGAGAGTGTACCTCACAGGGACGGTCAGGGCCTGGCCAGGTGGGAGAGTGTACCTCACAGGGACAGTCAGGGCCTGGCCAGGTGGGAGAGTCCGCCCCACAGGGACAGTCAGGGCCTGGCCAGGTGGGAGAGTGTACCTCACAGGGACGGTCAGGGCCTGGCCAGGTGGGAGAGTCCGCCCCACAGGGACAGTCAGGGCCTGGCCAGGTGGGAGCGTGTACCTCACAGGGACAGTCAGGGCCTGGCCAGGTGGGAGAGTGTACCTCACAGGGACAGTCAGGGCCTGGCCAGGTGGGAGCGTGTACCTCACAGGGACGGTCAGGGCCTGGCCAGGTGGGAGAGTGTACCTCACAGGGACAGTCAGGGCCTGGCCAGGTGGGAGAGTGTACCTCACAGGGACGGTCAGGGCCTGGCCAGGTGGGAGAGTGTACCCCACAGGGACGGTCAGGGCCTGGCCAGGTGGGAGAGTGTACCTCACAGGGACGGTCAGGGCCTGGCCAGGTGGGAGAGTGTACCTCACAGGGACGGTCAGGGCCTGGCCAGGTGGGAGAGTGTACCTCACAGGGACGGTCAGGGCCTGGCCAGGTGGGAGAGTGTACCTCACAGGGACGGTCAGGGCCTGGCCAGGTGGGAGAGTGTACCTCACAGGGACAGTCAGGGCCTGGCCAGGTGGGAGCGTGTACCTCACAGGGACAGTCAGGGCCTGGCCAGGTGGGAGAGTGTACCTCACAGGGACGGTCAGGGCCTGGCCAGGTGGGAGAGTGTACCTCACAGGGACAGTCAGGGCCTGGCCAGGTGGGAGAGTGTACCTCACAGGGACGGTCAGGGCCTGGCCAGGTGGGAGAGTGTACCTCACAGGGACAGTCAGGGCCTGGCCAGGTGGGAGAGTCCGCCCCACAGGGACAGTCAGGGCCTGGCCAGGTGGGAGAGTGTACCTCACAGGGACGGTCAGGGCCTGGCCAGGTGGGAGAGTCCGCCCCACAGGGACAGTCAGGGCCTGGCCAGGTGGGAGCGTGTACCTCACAGGGACAGTCAGGGCCTGGCCAGGTTGGAGAGTGTACCTCACAGGGACGGTCAGGGCCTGGCCAGGTGGGAGAGTGTACCTCACAGGGACGGTCAGGGCCTGGCCAGGTGGGAGAGTGTACCCCACAGGGACGGTCAGGGCCTGGCCAGGTGGGAGAGTGTACCTCACAGGGACGGTCAGGGCCTGGCCAGGTGGGAGAGTGTACCTCACAGGGACGGTCAGGGCCTGGCCAGGTGGGAGAGTGTACCTCACAGGGACGGTCAGGGCCTGGCCAGGTGGGAGAGTGTACCTCACAGGGACGGTCAGGGCCTGGCCAGGTGGGAGAGTGTACCTCACAGGGACAGTCAGGGCCTGGCCAGGTGGGAGCGTGTACCTCACAGGGACAGTCAGGGCCTGGCCAGGTGGGAGAGTGTACCTCACAGGGACGGTCAGGGCCTGGCCAGGTGGGAGAGTGTACCTCACAGGGACAGTCAGGGCCTGGCCAGGTGGGAGAGTGTACCTCACAGGGACGGTCAGGGCCTGGCCAGGTGGGAGAGTGTACCTCACAGGGACAGTCAGGGCCTGGCCAGGTGGGAGAGTCCGCCCCACAGGGACAGTCAGGGCCTGGCCAGGTGGGAGAGTGTACCTCACAGGGACGGTCAGGGCCTGGCCAGGTGGGAGAGTCCGCCCCACAGGGACAGTCAGGGCCTGGCCAGGTGGGAGCGTGTACCTCACAGGGACAGTCAGGGCCTGGCCAGGTGGGAGAGTGTACCTCACAGGGACGGTCAGGGCCTGGCCAGGTGGGAGAGTGTACCCCACAGGGACGGTCAGGGCCTGGCCAGGTGGGAGAGTGTACCTCACAGGGACGGTCAGGGCCTGGCCAGGTGGGAGAGTGTACCTCACAGGGACAGTCAGGGCCTGGCCAGGTGGGAGAGTGTACCTCACAGGGACGGTCAGGGCCTGGCCAGGTGGGAGAGTGTACCCCACAGGGACGGTCAGGGCCTGGCCAGGTGGGAGAGTGTACCTCACAGGGACGGTCAGGGCCTGGCCAGGTGGGAGAGTGTACCTCACAGGGACGGTCAGGGCCTGGCCAGGTGGGAGAGTGTACCTCACAGGGACGGTCAGGGCCTGGCCAGGTGGGAGAGTGTACCTCACAGGGACGGTCAGGGCCTGGCCAGGTGGGAGAGTGTACCTCACAGGGACAGTCAGGGCCTGGCCAGGTGGGAGCGTGTACCTCACAGGGACAGTCAGGGCCTGGCCAGGTGGGAGAGTGTACCTCACAGGGACGGTCAGGGCCTGGCCAGGTGGGAGAGTGTACCTCACAGGGACAGTCAGGGCCTGGCCAGGTGGGAGAGTGTACCTCACAGGGACGGTCAGGGCCTGGCCAGGTGGGAGAGTGTACCTCACAGGGACAGTCAGGGCCTGGCCAGGTGGGAGAGTCCGCCCCACAGGGACAGTCAGGGCCTGGCCAGGTGGGAGAGTGTACCTCACAGGGACGGTCAGGGCCTGGCCAGGTGGGAGAGTGTACCTCACAGGGACGGTCAGGGCCTGGCCAGGTGGGAGAGTGTACCTCACAGGGACAGTCAGGGCCTGGCCAGGTGGGAGAGTGTACCTCACAGGGACGGTCAGGGCCTGGCCAGGTGGGAGAGTGTACCTCACAGGGACGGTCAGGGCCTGGCCAGGTGGGAGAGTGTACCTCACAGGGACGGTCAGGGCCTGGCCAGGTGGGAGAGTGTACCTCACAGGGACAGTCAGGGCCTGGCCAGGTGGGAGAGTGTACCTCACAGGGACAGTCAGGGCCTGGCCAGGTGGGAGAGTGTACCTCACAGGGACGGTCAGGGCCTGGCCAGGTGGGAGAGTGTACCTCACAGGGACGGTCAGGGCCTGGCCAGGTGGGAGAGTGTACCTCACAGGGACGGTCAGGGCCTGGCCAGGTGGGAGAGTGTACCTCACAGGGACAGTCAGGGCCTGGCCAGGTGGGAGCGTGTACCTCACAGGGACAGTCAGGGCCTGGCCAGGTGGGAGAGTGTACCTCACAGGGACAGTCAGGGCCTGGCCAGGTGGGAGAGTGTACCTCACAGGGACAGTCAGGGCCTGGCCAGGTGGGAGAGTGTACCTCACAGGGACAGTCAGGGCCTGGCCAGGTGGGAGCGTGTACCTCACAGGGACAGTCAGGGCCTGGCCAGGTGGGAGAGTGTACCTCACAGGGACAGTCAGGGCCTGGCCAGGTGGGAGAGTGTACCTCACAGGGACAGTCAGGGCCTGGCCAGGTGGGAGAGTGTACCTCACAGGGACAGTCAGGGCCTGGCCAGGTGGGAGAGTGTACCTCACAGGGACAGTCAGGGCCTGGCCAGGTGGGAGAGTGTACCTCACAGGGACGGTCAGGGCCTGGCCAGGTGGGAGCGTGTACCTCACAGGGACAGTCAGGGCCTGGCCAGGTGGGAGAGTGTACCTCACAGGGACAGTCAGGGCCTGGCCAGGTGGGAGAGTGTACCTCACAGGGACAGTCAGGGCCTGGTGAGGTAGAGACGCTCCTGCTATAGCTGAACTCCCCTGTTCCATCTGTTGGGTTGGTACCATCACACATCACATTCATATATGGGACAGTCCAGTGCTATCATTGCTGCTTTACATAATCTCATGTTCATTAAAGAATCTGAGGAGAGAAGGGACAGCAGACTTGCAGGGTTTGTTGTGCTGGCCTTCTTCACCATGATGAACCACCAGGTTCACCTGGTCCTGTGGATTCAAACTACCATCTGGTGTCATTGCCCTATTCTCGCAAAACTTTGTCCCCATCCACCTCCTTTGTGCCACTTCTGTCAAGCATATTACGTTTCTACAAGTTATAGTTTCAATGACACAATTACATGTCTGTAGTTTTATACAATTACTTATTTTAAATCAGTGAAGAAAACAAGAAAAATACACCTTTATCCTTTTATAACTACGTGACTGTCTTTGCTGGCATTCTTTTTGGATCTGTGTTTCTGGGGCAGGGACAGGGACTTGCTTTCAGCCCGAGGAACCTCCTTCAATGTCTCTTAATCAGGCAAGGCTTCTAGCAACGAATCTTGTCTGACTTTGTTTATCTGGGAAAACTTTTATTTTGCCTTCATTTCTGAAAGACAGTTTTGCTGGATATAATATTTTTAGTTGACAGAATTTGTCTTTCAGCACTTTGAGTGCATCACCCCACGGCCCCTGCTGCTGCTGAGAGTCTGCTTGTGGATTGACTTGATGAGTCATTCTTCCCTCCCTGGTCTTCTCTTTCGGTGTTTTCACTACGATGCATGTGGGTGTGGATCTCTTCGTGGTTATCCTAATTGAAGTCCATGAAGCTTCTTCTACGTATGCCAAATTTCAACACATTTGGGGAGTTTGAGCAATTATTTCTTTGAATGTTTCTTGTGCTCTCTCGCTCTCCCCTCCTGGTGCCCCTGTGTCGTGTGTATGTTGGTATGCCTACACGCTTTGCACCAACAGATTCCAATCACTTTCCTTCCTTCTGTTTTTCCCTCTGTTCTTAGGATTGCATAATTTCTACCAAGCTAAGTTTGCTTATTCTTTTTTTTTTTTTTTTTCTTTTTTGTCCATTCAAATCTACTCTTGAGTCCTCTGGGGAATGTCCTCATTTCAGCTACTTTCAACTCCAGGATTACAATTTTTTTTTTAATAAGTATTTTCTATCTTTTTAAATAAGTATTTAATAAGTATTTTCTATCTATCTTTTATTGACATTTTTTATCTGATGAGAAATCATCATATTTTCCCTCACCTCTATAATGCGGTTTCGTTTAGTCCCTTGAGCATATTTGTATGTTCACACAATGACTGCCTTGTCGTCTTATTAATGCCAACACCAGGCTTCCCAATGGCGGTTCTTGTTGTCTGTCCCCCCTCCCCCCGCAGATGAGTCTCACTTCCCTGTTTCTTTCATGTCTTATAATTTCTTTTTGTTGAAAACCAGACATTTTAGGAAATATATGGCAGAAACTTTAGATAGTGACGCCTTTCCCCCACCTGAAGGTTGTTTTTGTTGCTGTTTGTGTGCTTTGTTGAGTGACTCAGCTCGGTTTCTCTAGGGAAGTCTGTTTCCCCCTCAGCGGGAAGCCTTGGTGTAGCTCCTAGAAGGACACAGCTTTGGACACGTGCACGGCCACGCGGCACCTGCACCGGAGACAGCAGTTTTGAAGCAGGGCTCCGTGTTAACCTCTCCCTGATCTCTCGATTGCTTGTCTTCAACAATGGCCTGGGGCGTGACTTTCTCCACTGTCTGCTCCAATTAAACTGGGGTAGGGATACTTTGGGAAGCCCATTTGTGAGATCTGGCACAACCTCAGACTCTTCTTAGACTGGTGTGAGCTAGGTGGCCTGTCAGCTTGCTGCTTGTTATGGGCTGTATTCCCCTCGAATTCACGTGTCGGACTCCCAAGCCCAGGGCCTCAGAGTGTGACTGTATCTGGAGACAGAGCCCGGGAAGAGGCGATTGAGTCGAAATGAGGCCGTTGGCGTGGGCTCTAATCCAGTGTGACTGGGCGCCCAGAGAGGGCCCAGAGAGGGACTGCAGGGGTACCCATGCACAGAGGAAAGACCATGAGATCACACCACAGAAGGCAGCCACACACAAGCCGAGGGGAGAGGCCTTAGGAGAAACCAGCACCAACACCTTGCTCTTGGACTCCCGGCCTCCAGAACCGGGGGAGTCGACTGCTGTGCTTTGAACCACCTGGTGTGTGGTACTTGGTTATGGCGCCCAAGCCAACTGGTAAGTGCTCGTAATTAAGAAGATTCTTGCTTCTGAACCTCACCAGAGCGGTTCAGATGAAGTCAGTTCCTGTGGGAAGAGCTTCAGAGCTCTGTCTCATGGGCTGCCTCTCGCCTTGAGCGAAATCTCCAGAGACGAACATCAGCCCTCTGCGCACCGGGAGGCCTGTGGCCTCTGGGCTCCTGGCTTGCTCTCTCGCCATGAAACCTTTGTGCTTCTGGAGCTGGGGAAGAGGGACTGGAGCCCCAGTGCCCCGGCCTCTGTTCTGGAGTAAGGCCTCCATGATAGGAGCGGAAGCTCCGTGGGAGGAGGGAGGCCCCCAGCCTCCGCCACAGTCAGCCAGGAACTTAGCTTCCTCGACTGTCCGGTGGCCCGTCCAGACTGGTGAGATATGGCGACCCGTCGTCGGAAGCCGAGGAGAGGGGAAGCCCCGTCTTCCTGGCCGCACACGCCCAGAGTGGACCTTCTGCCGGGCTGAGCTTGGGCGGTGTGAGGCAAGGGGCCTCAGACTTTTTCTGTGCTTCCAGAGGTTTTTAGCAGGTTTCTCGAATAATCGTTGCTTCCTTTGGCGGATGCTGTTTGGGCAACTTCGGGGGGCGCTACACCATTTTGCCGTGACCCTCACCTGTTGGCTTCCTTTTCGGGAGTGGGTTCACAGAGGCCCTCATCCTGCCACCCAGAAGTCCTGCCTGCGACTTCGAACTCGGCCCTCACAACTTCACGCTCGCCCTTGCGGGGCCACTCGCTACAAGGGACGTTTTGAGTGACATTTTCAAAATATGGATCTAACTGCTTCCTCCCTCCCTTAAAATATCTTCGATAGCCCTTCGGGGCCCTCAAGATAAAGAACATCTCTAGTCCTGCTTCATGCTGCACGGGGGCCCCCCTCCCGCCTCAGCCCCAGCCAGCAGCCTCCCCCAGGCTCTGCCCAACGCCAGCCCCGCCGCCACACGCCACTGCGAGGCTGCTCCTCTTTGGGGACAGTTCTGTCCTTGACCCTCAACGCACTGCCAGATGGTGGCCTCCCATCTCAGGAGAACCCCGCTCCACCTCTGCTCACGGGGAGACGGTCCTGGACCCCCACATCCGGCCAGGGTTGCATTACAAGCCCCTGTAGGACTGGGTGTGTCCCCTCCTTAGCGTCATCATGGGCCCACTTTGGTGGTTTACGTTTATTTTGTGACTATTTCCTCCTTTATTCCACCTATACTCCGAGAGCAGGGAACAGAAAGGTCAGGTGTGTGGTCGCTTAAGCACTGTACCCCCGAATTCAGCACGGTACATAGTAGCCCCTCGACAAGTCACGGAGAGGGGCCTCAGAGGAGGGTGGGGCGCGCGGGGGTCCGGGGCCGGGCTGGGGGACCGAGCGGGAGGGCAGACGAGGAAGGACCTCGCACCCTACACAGCAGAAGGTGGAAGATGGCGGGAGCCTCCGTCCCGGGCAGTCTTGGGGCGCCGCCACCCCAACTGTCCCTCGCTGGCCCCCGCCCCCAAGGCTCAGGGGCGGGAGGGGGTGGGGCTGCAGGCGGGGCCGCAGCTGCGCTCCCGGCACCTGCTCACCTGCACCTGCCGCTGCAGCTGCCGGGCCCGCTGCTCCCAGAAGCGCCCCCAGCGTCCGCCCGTCGCCGCCGGCATCGCCGGGCCCAGGCCTCAGCCCACCTGCTGCGCGTGCGCGGGCGTTTGCGGGGGGGGGGGGGGGGGCCCACCCCGTGGTTTCCATGGCGACGGGGTCACGGGACCGGGGGAGGGGCCAGGGAGGGGAGCGGCTACACTGCAAGACTATTTACTGGATACGGTGGGTGTTCCAGACCCCATGTAAATTACAGCCTCCCGCGGGTACACAGCTCTTCCCGCTGGTCCTGTAATTTTGCGTCCGCCCAACGAGTGTGGCTCCCTTCCCCACAGGAATGTCTGCGGGGAGAGGAGGGCCTGTGGAGCCCACTGGGAACAGGAGCCAGGGGACAGGCACAGGAAGAGGCCAGCGGGCGCCGCTCGGGGCCCCGAACCGCTGCAGGGAGGCGGGGAGAGGGGCGGCAGCACCGGAGCAGGGGGAGCACCCCGGGGTGAAGCCGCGGCGCAGGGGCGGGCGCACCACCTGTGCTTAGACAGGGAGGCTCCAGGCCGAGCCCTCCCCTTCTCCTCCGCAGCCCTGCCGCGGCCCGCCCTCCCGCCCTCCCCTGCCCTGCTCCCCGCGTGCCCTGCTCCAGCCCTTCCCGCCCTCCCTGGCACTGCTGGGCAGGTGCACTGCTCCCGCCCTGCCCCGGGCCCACCGTCCTCCCCTCCTCCCCTCCTCCCCTCCTCCCCTCCTCCCCTCCTCCCCTCCTCTGCACTGCTCCCGCCCCGCCCCGCGCCCTGGGAGGGTGGCAGAGGACGGCTGCATGGCAGGTCCAGTGGTCCCAGGCACAGTTGGTCTGTCCCTGCTTCTTGAAAAACTAACTTGGTTCTCGGGCACTGGCCTCTTGTCCTCCGTCCGAGGGCACTTCTTCCCGTCTTCTCTGCCAGTCTCCTCTCACAGCATTGAATGCCATCTGTACCCTGATGATGCCCCGATCCTGTGTCCGGCTTGCCCCCCCTCCCTCGAGTTCCCGACCTGTACGTAGGTCACACTGCCTGCAGGCGCCACCCGGGGGCGTCCCCACAATCCCCAACCCCTCCCGGCTCTGCCCGACTTCTGGTGCACCTGCACTCCTCGCCCACCGGGACCCACACCTTGCCATCCACTCCTCCCGTCACCCCACATGCCACCACGGACAAGTCCTTCTGGGCTCACCATAGTGATGGCACCAGCCCCTTGGCCGGTCACCTACACGGTGGGTGACACGTCAGTCGGACGTTCCCTCCCCTCCGCTTCTCCATTAGGTAAAAACCAGGCGCTCAGGACGGCCTACGCACCCCTGCTCCTCCTCTGCCCCCTCCCTCCCCCTCCCTGCCCACTTGGCTGGAGGATCAGTGACCTCCTTGCTGTTCCTGGGGGGGGGGGGGCAAGCACATTTCCACGTCACTGCCTCCGCCTCTCTGGCCCTCTGGATGCTCGTTCAGGGCTCGATCAAGACCATCCCAAATGGACGGGACCCATGTCCTTCCCCTGGCACCCGGCTCTTGGGATTGCTCACATGGAACAGTTATCTGGCGTCACTGTCACCGGAGGAGATCCAGAGCTCCAAAGACAGCAGCCGCTGGGCCTACAGCAGCTACAACGTTTGGCACATTTAGGAACTCAGGCCAATTATCTGTTGCCTGAGTCAATGAATCAGAAAGAACAGGCGATGACGAGGACGTTGTGAATAAGCCGCATCCTCCTTCCACAGCACGTTGGTCAGAACAGGCTGCCTAGACCTGAGAAATCAGAGACAGACAGACCACTGAGTTGGGGTTCACAGCAGCAAACATGCTGGTCGGATACGAGGACTCTCTTCGCTCCTGGGGGCTCCGGGGCCACCTGTCGGCACGCATGTAATGTGCACACGTGCACCACGTATGATGCATGTATGTGCCATGCACACGTGATACAGTGATCCTACTCTGAGTAGAAGCCGCAGTGACAGGGAGACGACTCCGCCTCGGGTCCCAGAGCCCACGATTCAGGAGAGACCCGGGCAGCAGGGACGCAATGACAGAAGTGATGTGGTGTGACAGGGAACACAGAACTTGGCGAATGTGTCCCGGACTTGCTGACCGATACCACTCGGGACACCCTTCCACTGGGCTCCCTGCAGCCCTTGCCGAGGCGGGGGAGCCTCCCCGCAGCCAGAATCTGGTCCCCATGCGGGTGACTCCAGGGACGGTGCACCCCCGGGCCACACGGGGGCCTCCGCCCCAAATCCCAGTGGTGCCCGAGAGTGTTTGAGCGCCGTCCAGGTCAGGCTCTCTTACCAGCAGCCCGATGGGGCCACTGATGGTCTCCCATCCGCTTCCCTGGCAGCCCGGCCGAGGGCCACCGTGTGCTCCGCCTGAGGCCACCAGAGGCCCGTGGACGGCGCACCCCTGGGCAGAGGACACCGCCGGGGCTACCTAGGTCAGCGGCACGCCACGAGCCGGTGCCCCTCAGTGGCCGGAGCCCCGCGCTGAGGAGCCCCCTGTGCGTTTCTGCCACCGGCAGTCTCCTCGCCCTTGACTCCTCTGCTGCTGCCTGCAATCCACGATGCTTCTGTCACCAGCAGAGACGAACTCTTTCCAAGAGAGCATCCTGCCTGAACTTGTGGCGGAAGCAGGCGGCACAGTGCGGTCTTCCTCGAGCCATGACTTTCAGTACATTAAAGATCGTGAAACAACGAACCAACACATCCCAGATGACCGAGAGGAGAGGCAGGTGCATTTAAAGGCGTCACGCGCTGCATCCAGAGTCCGAGTGTCTGGACCGGTGTCCACAGCTGCCGGAAGGATCTCAGGAACCCTGCAAGCAAACTTGGAACCCGGGCGGCCGTCAGGGAGCCCAGACCCTGCACTCCTCTTTCCCTCCTGCCGGGAAATGCTGTTAAGACACGTCTGTGTTCTCCTCAGACAAGCCGGCCTTCCATCCGGGGGCCTGTCCCCAGGGCGGAACCTGGGGAGGCAGGACTATAGAGCTGTGCAGCTAACCCACTGTCTTCCAGATCTCCTGTTTGCTGTTGTTCTTGCTAACGTTTTGTGTTATTCTTAACAATTCCAAGGTGAAGTTGGACCCGCTGTCCCCGGTTCAGACCTGGCCATCTGCCATCTCCGCAAAAGAACACAACACGAGGCTTAGAAGAGCAGGAAGACCAAGGCTCAATCCAGCAAACATGTGAAAGCATGATCTGAAAAGTCACCGTTCCAGGTTGGTCGAAGCCGTTGGCACTGGTTTCCTGCCTCGCCTTTGGGCACCTCTGTGATCTACCCCGCACCCCCATGCCGTGCCTGTGCCCACAGCTGGGCCCCGCTGCCGGCCAAGGGCCGTGTGCCCCTCAGTGCACACAGGACCTTCCTTCCTGTGCTTTCTCCACATGCGACCAAGCCACCCTTGGAGGCCTGCAGGAAAGGGGCACGAAGACTGCAAATCTTTCCATGTTTCAGACCTACCTCCTGCCACCCCCCCGGCCCCAGTGCCCCATCTCCCACCTGCTATCTGCCTGCAGCAACCTCTCTGCCCCGGGGATCCTCCCGCGGGGATCAGTCCTTTCTCTCGAGAGGGCAAGTCCTTTTCTCCAAAGGTCCTCCACCAACAAGCTAGACCGGGTCCTTCCGTCAAGGCCTCTAAGCGCCCTGTTCACCTTCTGTGGACAATTTGTGAACCGTGTCTGTCTTCCTGCAGCTGCTTTGGGATACTTGGAACCAGTGTCACAGTGACTGACACAGGGCGGGCACTCACGGATTATATTTGTTCAATAAACTGTGTAAGACATTGGTTTTTAAATCCCGCTTTGGAGTTGAACGTACATCTGCTGGGGCGCCGTGACTTAGAATAAACTGCACGAATACTGTACTGAGACCCGTCACTTGGCACCTGTTTCCCGTGAGGGCCCCTTCTGCAGCGGAAGTGGGGCCCTGAGACTTTGCTGTGGCTCCGCGTTTCCCTAGAGGTCCAAGTAAAAGTCTTTCAAATCCGTTTCCCAAGCAACGGAGCAGAGGAATCCCGTTCCAACGGCCCCCTAGAACCCCGTGTGGTGCAGACAGTCTGCAGGTTAGAAGCGTTCCTTTCGCGAGCAGCACTCAGGTCCTGGAGACCAATGGACTTTCCGTCCTCTCAAACCTCAGAGCACCGTTTTGGGCACGAAAATACACCACAAGCAGACACTAGCACTCCAGTACGTAGGTAGGCAGACGGTCCTAAAAAGATCCACACCGTTTCTGCCGACAGCCCTTCCTGAAGTCTTGGCATGCCCCCTCAGCCCACCTGCCCCCGGGACACAGAGGCAGGGGCTCTGGGGCCACAGGGGGAGAGGGGTGGTGCAGCAGAGCCGGGCCTGGGTGCTTTGGCGACCGTGCACCCTCCCGGAGCCACCCCAGGCGGGTCCTCGCCACCGGTCCACACAATTCCCTAAGCACCTGGTGTGCAGAGTCCCTGTGACCGCTGGTCTGGGTCTGGGTCTGCCCATGAGCCGGGTGAAAGCCACAGGCGGGGGGAACCGATGTCGGGGCGGCCTGCAGTCTCCGTTCGAGTCTGTGCGCTCAGGAAAAGAGCGTCCCCCACATGCCGGACTCCCCATCTGACACAGAAATGATGCTTGCTGACTGTTTAATGAGTAGGACACACAGGTAGGAGGCAGAGGCTGAGATGACAAATGTAATCTTTGCCAGCACGATTACAACAACAGATCCGCTCAAATACATACAAAGTTTATTAAAAATAGATTGCAAATGAGCTACAGTAGAAATGGGGAGTACAGCAGTTCTGGTGTTTCCACAGTGACGCACAGTCATGACCTCGTCACCCACGGGCGGCCAAACCCACCCGTTTCCAGGTTTACAGCCACACACACACATACGCGCGCACACACACACACACACGCCCCCGCATGTAAGTATTTACATGTATGTGCGTGTACTTAGGCGTGTTTGTTCTTTCTACAGATTAACGGAACAGTGACTCTTCTGCGTCTGCTTCATGACAGCAAGTGTGGATTTCGTCCCCGTGAGGCGGCCAGTGTTGTCGAGCTCTCCGGGAGGGGCCCGCTTCTCCTAGAGCTCTAAAGCAAGCGCATCCTTCATAAACACGTAGACCAGGTTACTCTCTTAAACGAGGGCAGTGGTGACAGCACACTTCCACATAAGAACCCTGATAGACGTGAAAAATATTTACACTCGCGTTTCAATGATTTATCATACAGCGCCTATTAAAGTGATTTCTAAGGCTAAAAAGGCTCTCCTCCCTCTTCTGTTTGAAAGTGTGCACGTTTTTCTAACATACGCATTTTGTAAGAACAATCTGGTGCAGAAAAATCCTCAGGATCCCACAGCAGGGCCTTGTCAAATAGAAGCTTTGCTCATAATCCCCACATAATTTACCATTTTCACATCACACAGTAGAAACCAGAGTGAGATCCGTGTCTGTATCGGCCACACGTTCACAGCTAAAGAAAGGACACTGGTCACAGTAACTCATCAAATGAAAGTTCAGAAACTATCAGATGTGAAAAAAAAAAATACTTTCAACTGCCTCACAAGTCACTCTTACAGTATTTAAATCGCAGATGCCATGTCATTGGCCCTTCTTTCCCAGACAGGACATGGATGTCACTCTTTCTTCTCTGCATTTAAAATTTCTGAGCAATAGTTGTACTCAAAGGTCACTACTGACCCCTGCCCCCCCCCATCCCTCTCCAATATCTGTGTTTCTACCCACATCGACACTGCCCAGCTAAACAGATGCTCTTTTACAGATTCCCCTGAATATTTGAAATATTAACTTCCTAACGTCATTGCCATCTTCAAAATCACCAATGATCTATTAGCCTAACAATAATCTGACGTTTATAAAAATAAAATATCCTAAGCTTAAATCCTCAAAATTTTCTTCTTGGAGTTTTTTAAAATCAACTATTTAGAATGTACTGGGAGGGCTGTCCCCGTATGGAAGGAGAGGGGCAGGGTCTCCAATGGGCATCACCTCCCTCCCAGGAGGTGTGGGTCCGAGCCGCATCCTGACTGCACGGACAAGACTTAGCGAGCCCGGCCCACGCGAGCGCTGGACTCAACGCGCCGGGCGTGTCCTCCGTGCGCACCCTCCTCCGGGACATCTGCAGTTACTACGGAATAGTGCAAACAAGGTCTGGGGGTTCAGGCTACTCCCCGTCCCATCCCTACAGTCCAGTCTGTGACACGGGACGGACGTGGCCTCTCGGCACCCCCTGGGGACAGCGGGGGAGACACCCCACTGCCCTCGCCTGCGCTGCACGCTCCCCCTTTCCAGCTTGGACTCTAGAAAAAGCAACAAAAAACGTATCTTCGGGTGAGTCAGATAATTAAGAAATTAGACAGTGTTTACATCGTATAAATGATAATCTCCTGGTAAAACAAAAGGGCTTCTCGAACTGGGACCACCTCTAAATCCCACCCATCTTCCAAACAGCCCTTCTGTGACTCGGAAATGCCGCCGCCTCCTTCTCTCCCCCGACCATCCTCCAAAGCCGCACCGGGAGGACTCTGGGCTGAGCACGGGTGCCATTTCCTGGTCTCACTTTGTGTTCAGTTCGTTTTCCAGTTCTGTTAATTTACGAGAGGCTTTCACTTTATTGGACACATCTTGACCTTGTGAGAACAGCCGCTGGCGCTCTTTGAATGTCAAGTTCTCAGGGGCTCCGGAATTTCCAGGTAAATCTGCATCATGGCTGCGTCAGAGGGAAACGTAAGACATCACTGGTCAAGATGGAAATAACTTGTCAACAATTAGGTAACTTTACATAGCGGGCAACTCAGTTCAATCTTTCCTGAGGGAGACTCATTCTTTGTTAAACCAGCCAAGACCCTTCCTATAAATACAGTCACTGGGGTTGTGTTCAGACCTGTGTAAAAAAAGGGGCAGAATGCCCTCCTGCCTAAAATACTAACTTTCTCCCGACACACCCAACTCTCAAAACACTGGTAACTTCAGTGTTAGCAGACAGGGGGTTCTTAATAACCGAGTCGATCTAAAGAGGGCAGTTTAAAAGCACATAATTTTAACGAGCCCCGCGTGTACCCGAGAGGCATCAGGATACCTAACTTAACACCAAGTTACAGGAAGACACTGAAGATTTTCTCCATCAGTTCCATTTCAGAGCTTTAAGAAGTGTCTGGGCCAATTTGTTTCTACCACCCGGGTGAGAGCGCTCGGTGGAGACACTAAGCCTATTCGCGCCTTCTGGCTTCGCGGGTGGAAGCAAAGAGCAGCACATCCGCTGCTTCTGAAGGTCTAGGAAGTTCCAGACTAGGAGGTCGGGTACGTACACCAGTGTCTGAAACAGAATTCTGTGAGCAACGTAAAGCGAAGCAGCCAGCAGGCTCACACACTCGTGTACAACGAGGGACGCCTGAGGTGATCAAGTCTCTCAGCTTGCGATCCAGCCTCATACAAGAACGGTGTGAGGAAGGCAGCGATCCTTCCGTGAAGCTGTTGCCAGCTGTCAATACCTTTTCGCCAGCCTCTCTCTCGGGTCCCGGGAGCCGTCACGGGCACCGATCACTGCCCCGGAAGATCCCACGGAAGAGTCTGGTCCTTTTCCATAAAAGAAAAAGTCAAAGTTAAAGTACCCGCATACTTCCCAAAACCTTACCATCATCGAGATGCGGGGCCCACAGAAGAAGAGGAGGTCTTTACTGAGTGAAAGCACAAGGTTCTTCAAATGAGACGAAAGATGCCTTGGTCTGCAGCCGGCTTCGCTCAGCGGCCTGCGAAATCCATCACCGCCCCGACAGGCGCTGTGACGGCACAGGTCTTAGGTGGCAGTGCCAGAAAGTTCAAACCAGGCAAGATGCAGTCGCCATGAGCTCAGAAGATGCGCTTCAGGGGGGAGGGAGTCCCACAGGACAGTCCTGACTGGGGGGGGGGGGGGGGGGGGGGGGGGGGGGGGGTGTAGGGGTGTGGGGGGCTGGTCAGACAGTCCTGATGGGAGGAGCTTCCTTACAAAACAAAGGAGAGCGAATGTAACCTAGCCAGTAACCATGTGACTGAAGGGTCTCTTTTCAGGACAGCTAATGGCTTTTTTCCTACATAAATGGCTGTAATTATTGACACTTTGAAAACAAATGAGCCACCAAAACCCCTCGTGTTTGATATAAATGCTGCAGATACAAACTCACTCAAAATACTCCCCGAGGCAAAAAAATAAAATAAAATAAAAATAAAAATAAAAATAAAAAAATACTCCCCGAGGCAGCACCGTGTACTGAGTGAGCAAGCCCGCGGGACACTCGGCCTGGGTCGCTCGCTCTGAGACCGGCCCAGCCACTGAGGTGACCGACAACATCAGTCCGGGAATAGCACCGCCACCTTATCCACTCCACGGGGATGTTGAAGGTCAAGAGATGATGCAGAGAGAACTTTTAAATGCATCCCAGTATCATATTAAAAGGTGTGTTAAAATCACAATGCATTACAGCAGTACTCTATTATCACACCGGCAAAAAGAAATGTCACGTTTGAAGAACCTTTTGCTTATGGGGATACAAGCCGGAGCACAATACTCAAAATATTCAGCCAACGCTGACAGCATTGCGTGTCGGATTAAATAAACGGCAAAGTTATTACAGTATTTCAACATTAAAATCATCCTTTTTAGACAGGCTGCACAAAAATCAATTTTTGCTTCTTTTCTGTAGGACAGGACACGCTGTGCGGACGTGTGCAGTCACGTCTCAGCACAGCACCTCTCCTGTCCCTCAGCAAGGTCCCCTGTGGTCACCGTATGCAAAGTCATCCTCCACAAAGACTCAAAAGATGAGACAGACTGTATCCGTAACCTCAGATAACCCAGAGTGGGTCTTCACATTAATTATCTGCAGAATCGAATTTTTTCAATTTTAACTCTAAGTTTTGTTTTAGAAGACATATCTTTTGAGCTTTGTTTTAAGAATGACACTTGCTTCTTCCACTGGTAAAAATTCTTCAAAATTTTCAAAGTTAATCAGAACGTTACTTTCAGGAGACTATATATATGAATCCCGCACACTTCAAATAGTTCTCGAAAAGCTCCAGTTAAACCACATTTTTCAGTATATTGCTATACTGGAACGGGATGTTACTTATTCCAATGCATAGCCCGATTCTGTTCCCCACAGGGCCCAGTGGAAGAAACCAAGTCTGTGTCCTTCCCAGAGTGCTCGCGACAGAAAAGTGAGCTGAGCCCAGGGCACGGCCACGTGAGGGAGAGGCAGGGAGGTCACAAGCACCCTACATGTGGTGCAGACAGCTTTGTACTTTACGAAGGAAGTCTTCAAAGAGGCACGAGCGGGCAGGTGTGGGACAGAACCTCCTATGTGGCGTTTCAGATGCGAAATAAATTAAGTGTTAGCTCGTGGGTGAAAGCCAAAGGGGTCTCGAGTGACCGCCTCGCCACAACACTGCGTCACCGAACCTCATCTGTTCGTGTCGGGACACAAAATATCTAAAGTTCAGTGTGTAATGTGCAAGGAGACTGATGGCATCTCCCTTCAAAAGTGACTATTATCCCACAAACGTCTTTGAGCTCCTACTTTCTAGATGCCGAAAACAGAAATTTTATAAAGATCTAACTTTGGCTTCTGGGTGGCCCCGCCTGAATATCATGCCGAGCCTTCCAGGGGCACCAGAGCACTGGCGCAGACAGGAGGCAAGACCCTGGCCAAGCCCACTTGTTCCGGAAGAGCCACCATTACGCATGTTTCTGACTTTTCAACTTCTTTTGGAATCGTGAGTCCCGCGTATCACACCATGAGGGTCTGGAAGCCCTCGTGCTCATGAAAAGCACTAGATCTGAGCAAGTTTAGAAAGTAAGACGAAAGTCGGGTCTGAATCCTTACGATTTTCGGTTATATCTTAAATATCCCTGCAGTGCTGTCTTGGACACTGGTCACTGCAGATGGCCGTGTGCCTGTTGAGGTCTGGCTAGTGCTGCGATGGCAGAGAATGTCACAGAGCGAGAAGGAGAAACCAGTTAGAGGGAGGAGTGATTTCACAAGGACTGGGTTCCCTGCCCCTGGCGCGAGGCAGCTCGCGTGACAGCAGGGCCATCCGCGCAGCGTGGCACTGACTAGGCCACCAGAGTACCACGGAAAGCAGGGGCCATCGTTATGACCCAGCTCGGCAGGGGAACTACTGGGGCAGGTAACTCAGAACAGAGAAGTGTTACTCACGTTAAAGAACGAAACGTAGTGTGCGTGTGACCGTGACACTACGGCTGAGAAGATCTTATCTTTAGACACCAAAAAGTGTGGAAGGAAGTACTTGTTCAAGTAAGTGTAAGAGTTATCGGAAGAGGCAGAGAATGAAGGCTGAAACAGTACTTGGTGACCGGGGAGAAGGACTGGGACCCTACAGGCCACAGCCGTGCAGGGCAGACACACCCGGAGGCAGGGACTAGTGAGCAAGCGAGATCAAGAGGCCGGAGCGAGTGCTGATCGGGGCGGCCCCCACCACAGGGGCCGCGCAGTCCCCACTCCAATCACGAAGGAAGACGCAGGGGGCTTGATTGGTGACCCCATGACCCCACGCTTTACCTCTACCTTTCGAGTGGCGGGGGTGGTGGGAGCCCGGTGGCTTTGGAGGGGGAGGAGGGGGCCGGCCTGCTCCGGGAGCAGCACCGTGGGCAGCGGCCGAGGGGGGCTGCAGGGAGCCGGAGAGAAAGAGGCCGTCGGAGGCCGGGCGCGGCCGGCGGGGGGGTGGCCGTGGCGCAGGGGCGGCGGGAGGAAGGCGGCCCCGGGACTCGCCGGTGTGGGAGAGCTTGTCCTGACCTGCCAGACTGCAGTCCTCCTCCTCCTCCTCCTCGTGGTACGCAACGAGCCTGGCGGTGTACAGGGAGTCTGGGGACAGGGCCGGGGCCTGCAGGGAGGAGGCGGTCCGCTGAGGCGGGGGAGGAGGAGCAGCCGCCGGGGAGGACGGGGCCGGGAGCTCGTAGCCCCGCGGCAGCGGCGGTCTGCCCAGGCCCGGCTCCTCCGGCTCCAGCAGCCTGCGCTCGGCCTCCGCGTGCTGTCTGCGCCTCTCGGCTTCCAGGCGGCTGTAATAACCTTCTTCCTGTCGCCTCTGCGGGCGGAACACACAAAAGCACAAAGGTCAGAGTCAGGAGGGGGCCTTCCCGGGGTGCAAAAGGACGCGTCACCCTCTGACCCCCTCTGCACACCCTTGCGAATCCAGGGGATAGGAGAGTTTCGACAGAACGTTCTAGGACGGGACAGGCAGATCCATCCGGAAGCACGGACACACTCAGGCTACTGTGGAATCATCTGACGTGAAACCGCTCCAAAGCACGGACGGACGGACGCTCAGGCACCTTCAAGCTCCAGCTTCCAATCCTACACCACTGTCCCCATTCAGTTATCCCTGCAGGCCTGCCTCTAATTCTCGGCCGCTCCTGTCTGTCTCCTTCTGTTCTTGTAGGGTGTTAACTTACCTCTTCACTGCTGGGTTTAAAGACAAAACCAGACCCAAAACAGGCTCTAGCTGGCTTTCTACAGCCGGCGCCCTCAAGAACAGCCGCCTTGCGCGCGCGCTGTCTCACCGAGCCCCGGGGTCCAGAGAGCAGCCCTTCCTCTACCAGAAGGAAGATGAAGTCACCTGGTTTATTTCCAGTTATTCAGAGAAGTTAACAGAAACCATAAAACATTACTCATTTTCCCAGGGCGACAATCTAACAGATAGAGGTGTGCTTTCCGCAGTTCTTAATTTACAGTTCAAACCTGAAACTCCCTGGCAGACAGAAAATGAGAGAGCCAGGCATTAAGAGCAACAGCAACACGATATTCAAATATATTTTGACACATACTGTACATTTTTTTCTGACATACATCTGCACAAACTACAGTTGACAGCGTTAAAATTATTTTAACATTAAAGAAGGTAACAGCACAGTTGTGTTAAAGATTGACAGGTTCCAGAACACATGGAAAAGTGGATGGAAGAGAGGGATGTGAGGCCAAACTGGAAGCTGTGCGTCCGCCTAGATGCCGTGCAGGCCGCAGAGCGCAGCCAACGGGTCTGAAGTCCACTCGACCCCAAACACAGAGCTAATCTCAGGGACCTTGCTGGCATTCGGGTACAGGCTTCTGGTCCCCGCCGGGAGGTGTGTGCTTATGTCTGCGGTCTGCTCCCTGCCCCCCAGCCCTCCCAGCCCTGCACACCGTGACCACAGCACTCACGCTTCCCCTTTCGTGGTCAGCTGCCAGCCAGCCTCGTCTTGGCACTGGACCCAATTTCTCACTTTATCTTCTCACTCTGTGTTGAGACATCTTTTACCTTGTTTTCTAACGTAAAATAAGGGTCTGCTTATTAGGCTGGGGAATCAAATCCAGAATGAGCCCTGTGGCCTTTAGTGTGACATGAACAACAGCCGCCTGACGACATTTTAGGAGGAGACCAAAGTACCCCTTTAGTTACACTAAGAGCAGATACAGTGACGTGACCGGACAGGTGGCCCATCCGACTAACGAATGGCACGTTCTTCTGTAACAAAGCCAGCCCCTCAATTGTGGACGCTGCGGATAAAAAACAGCTCATTCAGCTTTTTAGTGACCACTCAACTCTAGGAGCAGTTACGGAGCGAGACCCGAGCGTTACGTGACATAGTGGTGAGCTGTGAGGGCTCACGCTGGAAGAGGCCGGGAGCTGAGGGCCTGAGCACAGGGCGCGGGCAGGCCTCCCGCACACGGGCCCCGAGGGGGGTGCGGGCCACAACACACCCCTGCACTGACAAGTCTAGGGGCTCATGTTGCGGGGAACTGATTCTGACCGGGACTCCTCCCGACACAAGTGACAGACACCGGGGCACCCGGCCCCACTAGCAGAGGCTGCTTCCCAGACTGCAGAAGCTACGTGGACACAGCCGCTGAAGGTCACAGGATGATGCCAAGGAACCGTGAGGGTCTAGAAGATGCAGAGACCGCCACTTTTCACACAGGTACGTGTCCTAACCTTATTACTCTACTTTCGTCTAGAGGAGTCACATCGTTTCTGCCAATCGAGCTCTTCACTAGTTACACATCCAGACGGATCGTATCGCTACACAAGGTTTCCTAAAAGCTCTCTCTCTCGGGGGAGGAAGGGGCTTCATTAATACGGCTCACCAGACTGTCAAAGGAGGAATCAGGAACGAAAACTCCCCACCGGCAGCTGTGGCGCCCACGGCCCCCGCCTTCACAGAAGGGAAGCGTCAGAGCGGACAGGCTCCCCCCCACCCCCCCGCCACGGGTGCCCCGCTCAGGGCCGGCTGCGCACACGCTGCGGTCCCGGTTTTCAGGATGGACCCGATCGGTTGTCATTTTGAAATTCACGTAAAAGATTACTTTCATAAAAAGAATCCACATGTGGAACCAAAATAGCAACTCAGGATATTAGATCACATTCTAGGTGAATTTTCCTCGTATCACGCTTTTTGTAAGCTATCTGACCTGCTGACCGCCAACCAGAACGGAGCGATTTCCGTAAGGAACCTACTTGAAATGCGCGCTGTGAACACACCGTCTACGTCCCTGGTGCTTCACCGCCCGAGCTCCGACCGCACAGCCGCACAAGCACCACCCTCACCCCACCAGGCGGGGCCGCGTCCAGGAAAGGGCAGGGCCCGAGGGAGCGGACCGGCCGGGAGGAGGCTCGGCCACCCCGACGGGCCCACGAGTTCAGAAGCGGGAGAGAGAGAGGACTCAGGTGGGAGGACGTGGACACCGTCCGGAGCAGAGGCGGGCGGGCCGGGCCGGGCTCCAGTCTCCGGTCCGACAACAAAGGAGGGGTCCAGGCCCCGTTGTGTCTCGCACGCGTTAGGATGCGTGCAGCGTCTGCCCCTCTGCCCCAGCCCATCCATCGGGTTCAGGCTAAGCCGGGAAGCCTCTAGCCGCCCCTACAGGACCATGACCTTGTCTTCGGCGTCTCGCTTCGTCCTCTCCTCCTCCTGCCTGGCGCGGTCCTCCGCTTCCCGCCTGCGCATGTCGTCCAGCTGCCGCTGCCGCCGCCGCTCCTCGTCCTGTAACTAACAACGCAGGAACTTTAACCTCCGCCCTGCACGCTCCAGCAGCACGAGGCGCAGAGAGCACACACTGGCACAAGCAGACACACACACACACACACACACACACACACACACACACACACACACACGACGTCAGATACAAAATACCCGGTTCGATCACCGTGGGAAGATGGCAAAACGTACACATTTCACAGCTCTACGTTTCAAAATCAAGCTGCCTAACAGCACTGCCCCCACAGTTCCACGAACTGCTCCAAGAAGGAATCTGTCTCATACATCCACACCGTGAACAAGCCGGACTGTAGCCAGCTCACGTAAACCACACTCCCGTGACACACGGACCCTCCAGTTACGCAACTACGGGGTGCACTCGGCCATCGTCTCCCCCCCATCCTCCTTCCCTCCGGTCCGCAGGCTTGTGGGCTGGGGCACACAGACCTCAGGTCCCTGGGGCGGGGCCCACGTGCCAGCACACAACCCCAGAGGGATACCGAGACCGTGGGCCAAGCCCCTGGCCCACTGACCCTTGGCCATCGGCTTTCTCCAGACCCCATCCTGGACTCCAAGAATTCCTTCTCGGCCCAGGGAGACCCCAAAGTCTTGAGCCAAAGAATCTGAGCCTGTATTCGCAAGGGACCTCACTTCACCTCTCTTCTGCTACAACCTCTCAGCCAAGTCAATTGGCCGGTCTCTGAATAATTCTCGTGTCTGGAAACCTACCGCCTGCTCCCCGAAACAGCATAGAGTCAAATTCCTCTATGTGCCACAGGTTGAGGATATCTTTTCTAAAAGGATCCTTGGATTAAACGTACATTTGACCAGAACAGAGGAAAACGCCCTTTTGTTACGGCCCCAGATAACGGCAACTTTGAAAGCTTGCTTCTCCAAGTATTTCCTTTCTTCTGTTCCAGAGCTGGTCTGCAGTAGCACCCAAGAAATGTGCCTCCAGACGTCAAGAGGAGTTGATTCAAAATTTTAAAAATTAGAACGTAACCCAACGCCATCTAGTTTCATTGTTAAAGCCCCTGAAGGACTCCCCTTAAGTAAAATTGCTCATGGTGTTTCAGTATTTACGGAATTACTGCTTACTGTAGAAACCGTTCACAGCAGAAACAGAAACGGGATTTGAGTTGTATTTGTATTTTTTTTTTTAAAAACAAAAACCTTAACAGCTTCACTCCTGCCTTATTTCTGTGGAATAAACACTGCAGCCGATGGGGAAGTAACAAATTAACTTGGCGTCGTTAGGCTTTTTCAGGTCAGCAAACAATATTAAAACATCTTAGAAAAAAAATTAAAATCTGCTCCTCAAGAAGACAAATTTACTTAATTTCCCGTTTAGTTCAAATCTAGGCATAAGCCCAGGGGAGATGTTGGGAGGTTGGCTGTGAGGGGCTCAGAGCAGGAGCACAGGCTACGGATTCCGAGCCCAAGAAACAAGGCAGAACTGTGAGGGTTCCCGGCCCCCCGGGGTCGCGTAGGGCTGGCCTCCACCGGGGAGCTCCCACCCCCCCCACCCCCCCACCACGCAGGGTCCATGGCCCGCAGCACCAGTGCATCAACCAATTTACACTCATCGGTCCGAAGTGTGAGAAACGGCACCCAAATAAAAATAAGCAGATAAGCTAGCAGCTGGTATTAAATACGCTACACGGAAGGGCGTAAAAGCACGTTAGCGTTCCGCACAGACTCCCTCGTCGTGTTTTACCTGCCAGACGCAATTAAAAACAGGTCTGAGCAAGGACAACAGAGCACGCTAAAATGGCCCGCTGGGTCCTCCACACTGAGGAGAAGCACCATCTTCAGAAACGGGCACAAAAGCAATTCTCATAACCACAGGTACAGAATGCTACCTAGCAAATCTATAGCAGGCACTTTCTCTTAAAAACCTTCGTTCTTCTACATCTGGATGGGGTCGGCGAGGAACCTTCTCCGGTGTTAAGGTCCCCAGCTCCTCTTTTTACTGTTACCGACGAACCCATCCGTGCTGTCGCGACAAAGGCAGTTTCTGCCCACTGCCTGGCAAGCTGCTTCACGTCTTTTCACTTCCAAAACAAGGCTTTTCATTCTTCATACAGATGCTGTTTTGCCCGACCCTCCTCCCCCAAAAGTGTTAATGACAGGAATGAAAACCTACCCTCTAAACTTACTCCAAATTAGCTCAAAATGGTATGCTGTGCTGTGTGGTCTCCTTGCGTTCAGTACCAGGTAAAGGGCGTTTCAACCTAAGCCACACGTTTAACACGGGCTGCGCTGCAAGGACAGACTGTGTTAACCTGGGGTGAGATGAGGACACGGGCTCAGTGTTTTACACGCAGAGAATGAAGGGGGGGCTGCTATGGACGCCACCTGCAGGAAGCCACGTTCGGGGGAACAGGCCTAGATAGAAGCAGCCGCGGTTCTTACAGCAGCCGTCAGCCCGAACCATAGCCACTCTCAGCCGGGAACTAAGGCGGCGTCTCAGAAGCCACTGTCACCAGCCTGGCTGGTCTCGCTACGCTGGCGGTCCTCCCCTCATCTTCAGATTAAAAAAAGAAAACAGTTACATTGTGATCCGTGTGTTTATAACTTTATGCCACAGAAGACACTAACTCGTGTCTTTAACGTACAGTCAAAACTCCATTAAGGGAGACGATCTTGTTGCGATATCTGAATACAGATCAGGGCCAAGGTGTCCTTTCGCTTTTGGGATCCTTGCTGGAAACACGACCGGAAGCCTGTCAAGGTCACCCTTAAGGCAACAGGCAAGCATCATCTGCCTATGTTCCCACCCATTAACAATACACTAAAAAATGTTAATGCCCCGCAGTGAAGGACCCCCACGTGCAGGCCGTTTACTGCTACCGGGCTCAGGCACCCGACTCGGGTTCAGCCCACGAGCCCCATGGGGAGAGGAAGTCCACTTTGTGTTTCTTCATGGGGAAAGCCATCCCCACGACCCCGGGCACTTGGTGTGCAAGTCTCTTCCCTGGGCACAGCCCATGCCCCCACCCGTTCAATGTTAAGGACAGTGACAATTTTATCAGCAGCTGTAACGCGTGCCGGCTTGCTGCTGAAACACTCTGGCTTTGCAGGGACAGGGGAGCCTGCGTCGGGCTGCGTGGCTGCACGCGGCCTACCACGTACATCGGAAGCTCTCTCACAGCAACTATCTCATCTTGCAACCACACGAGTCTGTGTTCTACTCCAACATGCCAACAAGCTGGCTTTCATACGAGCATATTCTCCTCCTACTTCCTGGAGTCAAACTGACCCTCCCTGAAGGCAGGCTTGGACACCACCCTCGGAGCCATACCCCGCTCGCAAGGCGGGGGACCCCGGGGAAGCAGGCAGGGTCTCTCTGCAGGTGCAGCTCTCAGCTGGGTTTCCTACTGACTCTTGCTTGAGGTTTTTATGATCTTGCTTTCGGTTCAGCCCCTCGTATGCCAATTCCTGCAGTCCCACATGAAGACCAGACAGGAAAGCGGCCTACGAGGGCGGACCTGGCCTGGGCCTTCCCAGGAGGTCAGCAGTAGAGATGCTGAAATCGGGGACGGCATCACTCGGCTGGTACCACCCCAAGGGGAGGGGGTCTTCCCCTTGAGCTGTCGGGTCCTCAGAGCCAGGAGACGAACCACTAAGACGGTAACAGGACAAAGCCTGAGACCAGGCAACTGAGAGACTGTCAGGTCACGTCAATTTCTAGTTGGAAGATAGCTCCTGGCCGGGGTTTCGTGAGCAGGAGGCATTGTTGTGCAGCACGATACGAAATAAATATAAACTCCGGTATAAACATAAATTCCGGTAAGAACCTTGACTCTCACTCTTTGCGACACCGCGTGACCGTTGTCACTACTGGGCGTGCCGCCTCGTCTGCTCTGCCTCCGTCCCAGGTTCCCCCGGGGGAAGTGCGTGTGATTGTCTGGCAACCTACGGCAACGGAGGCCCGGTCACACGGCCCGTCCCTCCCTGCAAACTTGAGTGGAGCCGCGTGCGGCTACGGCGGAGGCTGACATCTGCCCAACTCCACACAGAAGGTGCGCGGAGGCATGGACGGAACACCAGCACTTCGTGGCCATGGGAAGACCCAGGACGTTTCTCTAAATGACAGGGTTCTGAAGACTCCTGAGATGTGACTTTTGTTTTTTTTTAACAGGATCACCCTAGCTGCTGTGTTGAGAACAGACTGACACAGGGAACAAACGCAGAAGCAAGGGAGTCCCCTGCACTGAGCCAGGTGGGGACAGCAGTGGTTCAGGCCAATGTGGGTGTCGAGGTGGTCAGATTCTGAGAAGTAAAAACAATTTCTGGATGGAGAGAAAAAGAGGGTTATGGTAACTAAGGCTTTTAGACTGAGCAATTAGAAGAATCAGCTGAAATGCGGAAGGCTGAAGGTAGACAAGGAGCATGTTGGGGGGGGGTGCGGTTTCCGAACATGCTGAGCTTTGAAAAGTCTTGTCTGACTGCAGGCGGAAGTGTGGGCCAGGGCAAGGCCTGGGCTAGAAATGCAAACGCGGGTGTCGCTGGCTTCTACAGCTCCCGGGGTCTGGAGGCGGAGGCGGGGGCGTGGGGGCCCGGGCTGGTTGGGGTGCCGACCACTACAAATCCAGAGGGAGAGCAGAGCCAGTGAGGTGGCCCCCCAAGCTCATGGAGACTGTGGGCTGCTCCCGACAGAGCACCTGCCCCGTTCATCCCAGGGTCGTACCCAGGAGACACCGTCATAGCCACACGGGGCGCTGTCCCTACACTCTGCTGGCACTTGGGCCACCCCCTGTCCCGGCAAGAGGACGGGCGCCCGGCAGAGGCACCTCCCTGTAGACAAGCTGCCAATTCTGACCGGAGGACTCTACGTAAGGACACCGCTGTAAGAACGGTCATGTTTACCGGGAAATGAGGCTAAGAAATGCTCAGAGATGTGGGGGTTGAGGTCAATAGGAGTCAAAAAAACTACCTTTTAAAGAAAGAACTCTGAACTGTGTCTTCAAAACACAAATCCTCGTGTCCTCCTTCATCCCTAAGTATCGTCTATCTGTCATAATCTGCACAGAAGAGTCTCGCTAGGCCTACAGAGCTGGAAAATCTCTACCAGCCAGGGCCTCGGGTCAGTAGCTGGTGGGCAATGGATGCCCAGAGAGGATGTAACATGAGCACCTCAAACGAAGAATCTGCTCTAACCGGTATCTTTCGACCGCCCACCACAGGTGCACGTTGCCATACAAACAAGTACGGAGAAAACATCCATATTTTGTCTTTGTCTCATGGGCGGGGGGGGGGGCAGGTAACGCTAAAACAAATATGCTCTTCGGTTATCAAGGCGGGAAATGCTTCCGGGAGGGGCTTCTCTGCACAGCGGCCGTGCCACCACACTGTTGAGCTAAAAACGGGGGAGGGGCTGTCATTTGATGAGGAGGCCGGTGAAGTCAAACGGAGATTCAGGACGTTTTAAAAGTACTGTCGGATCCCGTCCTTGTTCGTTTAAAAAGTGACTAACAAAAAATGACCTCAGGTTATTAGGACCGTTTCAGCCGGTGCAGAACTCGTGGCCGGTGACACTGATAATAGCCCTGGAGCACCATGGACACTAAACGGTCGGCTGAATCTCCCGAACGTGGACACACTGAATCGAGGGGCACAGTTGGCTGAGTGCCCGACTTCGGCTCAGGTCACAATCTCACGGTTCGGGAGTTCGAGCCCCGGGCTGGGCTGTGCGCTGTGTGGAGCCCGCTTCCGATCCTCTGTCCGCCTCCCCCCACCCCTGCAGCTTGCACTCTCCCTCAAAAATAAAACATTGAACAAACAAAAACCCTGAACTGACAGCAGAACGGGATGTCAGGTATGTTTCGGCAGACGATACGGCTGGTGAAGCAAACTGAAGTCCATGCGAAATTATTAAAGAAGACACAGTAACATTTACCAAAAAGCTCTCTTTTTCTGCCAACAGACAGATGCCAGTTACATCTTAATTGGCAAAACAATGCGAATACCAGTTCGGTTGAGTTTCTAGTAGTCGGTTATTCAAAATCTATTACCAGGGTAACAAAAACGAAACAGGTTATTCGTTGCAGGTTCTCTTTCGTTTGCTCGCGTATTCGTGACCACGTAAAAATACACAGAATCAATTTTGTGACTAAAACTGAGAAAAGGTCAAAGCCATAAACAAACAGTAACACTTAAAATTAACGGAGGAAAGCAAAGAGTAACTAAATCTAAACACACGGAAAGGCATGCTTCTCGATCCCGCAACTACACGCCTGCGCCAGGACGCCCCAAGGAGCTGCGTCCACTAGGAACACAAACCACCACCACTAACAGAAAAAAAGAAAATCAAGACAGGAAAAAAGTACCAAAGGGAAAGAAATGAGAACATACCAAATCTAGAACAGAGATTGCTGGCAGACCAGTCTGCTGCAGTAACAGAGAAGGAAACAAAAAGAAAGATGAAGTGTGAAAAAAAGTCAAGTTTAGACCGTATTCCACCCCGCGTGCTCGCTGCTCCCGCGCGTCACCTGCGTTGGAGGACGGCCCGGGGAGCACAGCGAAAACTATGCGTGGACTTCTGGCACCCACGAACAGGAAAATGTCCACACAGTATTAAACACTTGAGTTTCGTTATTACGATACACGGAAGGGACTTTAAAATTCCTCTGAGCTGTTACCCGGGGACTAAGATATTCCCCTTAAATTTGATTAATGATGAACACGGAGACACTTTTCACTAAAATTGTAAGGAACTTTCCAAATGTCATAGTTCACGCTATGAGGCTCTGAAATGGTCACTGTGAACTATTTGGAAAACCTGACAGACCTTTAATAAAAATTCACAGCTAAGAATAATTACAGAAATACTACAACGCAGTTGCTAACTTTTCACTATGGGGCGGGGGGGGGGGGGGGAGATACAGTTATAACAATAAATGTTAACAATGTCTACCTATTTACCATAGACGTCGGCTTTTGGTTCAGTATGAACTGCGGTCAACATCGCTGTTTCCTTGTGTCCTAGGGACGGGAGAGTTGGGCCAGGGGCACACGCCCTGCCTCTAGTGGCACTGGCCGAGGACAGGGAGGGGACCCTGCACTGAGCACTCAGCCAACCGTTGACACGGCGGACACCAGGGTCCTGACCCCGGGGTCAGCGCTGTGCTGAGAATTCTTATGCTACAAGTAATGCATCGTTAGCCGGATGCGCTTCGAAATGAAGTAGCACTGGGGGTAAATACAGTTGTTTTTCAGGAGTTCATTACTGGTGACTTAACATCTGGGTGTTGGTTCAGCTGGATGTTGGGTAAAGTCCTACATCCCTTTTGCTGACAAGAAGTGTGTAATAAGAAGTGTGCGGGTGAAACGTTTCAGGACAAAACTCACGAGGCAAACCTGAAAAGGGGTCAGAGTCAGCTGTATGGACTGGTCCCTATCTAAGGTTACTCTGTGTCCCGCTGTGGAAACGTTAAAACGTCTGACGTAACAGTTACTTGTTTAGATGTCTGGCAGACAGCATTAAGTAAAAGTGGCAATTAGAAATTGTAAATAGTAAAATCCAGAGGACGTGGTCTGGGCCGTCTCTTCCCAGAAAGCTGCCCTGTGTGAAACCTCCTACCGTGATGTGGTCCACAGCACTGTCTGCAGGTTAATACCGGCAAACGCCTCTCCGTTCTGATAGGGTAATGGAGTCTTCAATCCGGCATTTTAACAATCTAGTGCACGAAACTAGCACGACCTTTCCTTCCTTTGTTTGATGCGAAAAGCACAAATTACTTTCGTCATATGGAGAAATTAAATTAAAGCCCTACGTTCTCGGAGTCTATACCCCCGCTGAAACAGAATGGTTTAGTTTCCTAAGTACCTGCTTCACCGCGTACAGCCGGTGCGCGGAGCGTCCTGCTGGAAAGGCTACGAGAACCGCAACTCTGGGACTCTCGACAGTCCCCTCCGTCACCCACCGTCCAGTGCCGCCCATCACGACCTGGGCTGGGCAGGTGTCCTGCCCCCCGTTCGCGAAGGGTGCCCTGGCCCACGGCTCTCACCGTTCGCGCCGCGGCCAAGGCGGCTTCCGTCGTGCAACAGCACAGCGCTGCCGTGAAGACCGTGTACGGCCCACAAGGCCTAAGATATCTGACTATCTGGCCGTTTAAGAAAAAATCCTGCCGACCCCTGGGGAGGCCTTTCACTGGCTCCGAACAAAGGAGTGGTTACGAGCTTGTTTTCTCAACTGAAGCGCTGGCGAGAAGGACAAAGGGGAGTTTGCCGACTTGAACAGCAAAGTTCCACTCGGATGGCAGGGAGCCCTTTGCAGAGAACACGCCTCCCAGCCCGGCCCGTCGTGCGGGACCGCCAGCGAGCGGGAGACGGAGCGACAGGCTACAGGCCAGGGGCCCCCCTCAACCCTCCAGGGCCCCGGGCCGGGAGCGCCACGCGCTCGGGGCAGGTAGCACAGAAACGCGCGCCCACAGCACTCTTCCCCTTTACCCTTGCTCTCCGCTCAGCCTCGAGGCGCTGCATGATCAGCATGGTGTCCACGTCGTCGTCCTCCTCCTCCTCGTCGTCCTCGTCCTTCTGCTGGGACTCCTGCAGTCTCTTCTGGAACTGCCACTCCAGCATGAGCTTGCGCAGGCGGTCGCTGTCCTCGGCGCTGCGCTCGGGCTTGCTCTGGAGCTCCCGGATCTCCCTGCTCAGCATGTCCACGATGTGCATCTGCTGCTGCTTCTCCAGCTTCTCCCTGGCGTCCCGCTTCCAGGGGTCGGGGGACAGGCTGTCCCCCGAGGACAGCTCCTCTCTGCTGACCGTGATGTACTGCAAGTCTCGGCGCTCGATGGTGCGTGGCTGCTGCTGGGGCTGCAGCTCCCGGATGACCGTGTCCTGGGGCCTCTGGAGCGTGGAAGGTTTCTCCGGCTTCGCGTGCGCGACGGTCACCGGGGAGAACGCGGCCGGGTTCAGGGCCTGGGAGCGCATCTGGCCCAGCTTCCGCTCCTGCTCCCGGCGCTTCCTGTCCCGCTCCTCCTCCAGGCGGGCCTTCTCCTTCTCGTACCAGCGCTGCTGCTCCTCCCGTTTCCTCCGCTCCGCCGCCGCCTGGCCGCTGGGAGGGGGTGGGAGCGGCAGGTCCACGGGGACCCCGTCGAAGTCTCCGGCGTAGTGCGCGGGAGGCGGCGGGGGTGGCGGGGGCAGGTCTGTCTGCGCGGGCGGGGGGGGCCGCCGGCAGGGGCTGCGCGGAGGCCGGCGTCTTCCAGCGCCCGGGGCCGCTCTTGGTCAGCGTGGAGGCGGGGGTGCCCGACTTGGAGCAGGGGTCCAGGTGCTCCTGGCTGGACGTGCTGGAGCCCACCGAGGAGCTCGGCTGGATCCACACGTCGCTGTCGGACTTGCGATCCAGCACCGCCTCCAGCCGATGCCGCTCGAGTTGGTAAGCTTTATCCTCCCGAAGTTCCTCCTGGGAGCGGGTGACGCGCTAGAGAAAGAACACGGAAAACCGTCATCTTTCGGCCGCTTGGAAAAAATTATTAAAAACTCATAAATACGGTACCTCGAGGGAGAAAACATTTTAGGGCAACTGTTAAGCGAGTGGCACCCAGAGGCGGAGACCGCCCACCCAGGTCTCTGGCGGTGCGGGGTGCACGATGTGGGGGGTCAGTGCTTCTCCAGTTACAAAAAGGGAAGGGCCGTACTTCCTTCTCTGCATCGCTGTGAAAAGTGGGCGGCGCAGCGCACAGAAACGCAGGTGCTTTACGGACGGCGCCCTTCCCCCCTCTCGTACGGCCGCGTGCACACGTCTCCGCTGTGGTTTCCCACGCGACGGACTTCGCGAGGAGGAATGTGTTCAGTCTAACTACGCGAAGAGCAGCAAAATTTACTTCTCCGTCGTAAAGTTCGAAGTAAGAGTAGTAGCTCTCAAATCTTTACTATCTGAGCCATGGTCCCAGGGCTGACGGGCTGACAGAGCTGTGCACAGGCCAGGACAAGCCATGCATCCGAGCCTGTCTGCTCCAGTCTTAGAAAGCAAAGTACAGAACACAGTGCCGTCGGTCGCTGAACGTGAACGTGTGCGTGTGTGTCAGAGATGAAACGAATACACTGTTTCAAGGGGCTAAGAGGCTCATGTCTGAAAAATGGCATGTCTAACAGTAGTTTAAAGTGACAGAAATGACTCACTAGGATGTCAAACATTTTTTCCTGTCGTTAATGTGTAGAAATTGAAGATGTAAATCTGGAAGGTAAACTGTTTCCCTTTCCTTAAAAAATAAGCCAAGAAAAAAATGAAGTATCACTTGAAAACACAGTAGCCTGATAGAGAAATGCAACATTTACTGCCAATATTCTGCTATAGCTTTACTACGGACACAGAAAGCTTCTTGATCGCTGGACAGTCTACAGGGCACAAAAAGGTAGCTGACCCTCGAACAAGGCAGGGGACAGGGGCACTGAACCCTGGGTAGTCAAAAATCCACACACAACTTTTGACTCCCCCAGAAACTGAACTACTAACAGCCTACCGCCGACTGGAAGCCTTTCCCGTGACATAAACAGTCGATCAGCACACAGTCCGTTTCCTTATGTACTTACTGTATTCTTACAATAAACCACAGAAAAGACAAAAACCACAAGGACGAGAAAAGACAGAGCACCATACTGAGAAAATGTGCGTAAAAGTGGACATGAACAGCCCAGACCCACGTCATTTAAGAGTCCACCGTAGCATGAAATGCCCTACGTGTAGAACAGATCCTCTGAAAGCATGAACTCGTGGAGTTCACGCCTCCTCCGCGGCACTGCGGGACCCGACCCCCGGCCCTCCCGGCTCAGGCCTCCGCTCTCCTCGAGGACATCGTTCTAGCTCGCGGTGCACACCTGCTCCACCTCTCCGTGCACCCCTGGCAAGTCCTACTCTTACGCTCGGTCATTTCACGATCCAAGTAAGCGACCCTCCCACACTCGGACGTCCCGGTTTCCTGGCCTCCTCTTCTAGGTGCCCGTTACCCACGTGTGGGGCAGAAGCGGACGTGCACCACGAACGTGAATGTGGAGGCTTACTAATGCTATTCCCCTAAGACAGGAGACACGTGTGGATTCTCTCGACACATGGGAAGCGGGTCTTCCCTGGGGAGGGAGCAAGACACATGACCATTCACTGTGGAAGAGAAATCTGGAGAAATCCTCTCTCGCAGCCTGCTCCAGCCCGCTGGTCGAGCCGGCGGGGGGTGTCCGATACTCTCGAGGAGACCGGGCTTCTCGGGTAACGGGACAGGACGGAGCCGTGGACCTCAGGACACGAGGCTCTTCCTCGCTGTCCGTGCTGCCTCCTGTGACTGTGACTGTGACCCCTCTTCTGCTCTCCCCCCCTCCTCGGCTCAGCTCAGTCCCGCCCCCAGTCTCTAGAGCAGCACAGCCGGAACGCGCTACCCGGGCCCGGTGTCGTCACACATCCCAGACCGTACCCATTTTTAAGCATACACCTGACTTCTCCCAGGCTCCCACGGTGCAAAGTTCTCTTTCTAAACACAAGACACATCTGATGACGTTCCCCAGCTCCACTGCCCTGACGGCCCCTTCTCTACTAGCTCGGATAGAACCTGAACCCTTCATCTTCCCGTCACTTCGAGCCTTTCTGCGTGGTTCCAGGCTGCAAAGGCCTGTGACGCGCCCCACCCCCCGGCTCCCGCTCAGCAGCCCACCCGGGCCTCCTCCCCTGTCCGAAACGCTCTTCCCTCAGAGAGCGGTAACGGACCGCGGGAGCCCAGGCGCCAATCGCTCGGCGGGGACCCACGTCCCTAGCAGTACCTACTACCCCGTGTTTACTTCCTCTGCCTCGCTTCCCCGTCGCATCGTTAGGGTCACGGGCAGGGACCCCGGTTACGCCTGCGTCCCAGCGCTTGGGACGGCTTCTGGTGTAAGTAAGAAAAAACACACACCGCTCGTTTCTCAGCCCTGGAGCCCGTGATCCCACCTCACAAACTGTCATCAGGGTGCACTATTACTAACACTTTGTGAATCGAACTTCCAGAGAACAAAGAATTCCTTTCCACATTTAGTATTCCCTCCCGTCCCCTCTTCCTCAGTTACCCGGGAGACCATGTAGGACAGCACTGTCCTACAGAGCACGTCGGCCGTAGCTCAGAAATCATTCAGACTCCACCCTGCCAAACCAATTCTCTTTGAGGGCGCGGATGTCCGTGGCCTCCTCTCTGACCTGCATCGCGGGGCCGGACTGATGACCATCTGCGTGCACGTGCGGCTTCTCCTCGTAATTGGGCCACTGGTTCTGAGGGGGAGCCACGCGGTCCTGGGACCTGGAGGCCGGGAAGGTGAAGTACTCCCTGGTGTACGTCTGGGTGGGGATGGGATAGGCCTCAGGTCGAGGTGGAGGGGTCTGCTCCTGTAAAACGTGAAGAAGAAAGCGGGCTTTTGGCAATTTGTACACGGACTCGTTTAATTGCCAATATTCTGTTTTAAAATGTGGTTTCTGTGTATTTTTAAACCTGTGTTAAGAATTAAAAGTGGTCCTCTACTAGGAATAATGAAAAACATTTTATTTTGCCCTGACTTATCAATTTAAAGCTAACTTACCTATTCTTTTAAAAACAAAAAAAAGCGGTACTCAGGGATTACCAACAATGCTAATCTACAGAGCATGAGTGTCACGAGATAACCTAGGTGTTCATCACAGCGAGAACGGTTCCCTCCTCTCTCAGACCTCAGTGCAGAGGTTTCCGGTGGAGACGGACGTGATCTTCGCGGCTGCTCCAGGGGCGTACGCGCTTTTCCCTCCGGGACTGGGGGGCTGATCTGCGTTGGAAAGAGGCAGGGAAAAGAAAGGTGACTCCTGGGAGGACAACTCGACACAACGTCACCTAACGTCCTTTACGGGTGGTGAGCACGTGCCGGGCATCTTCCAACGGCCGGTGAGGAGTCAGCACAGAGACGAAAACTGGGGTACGTGAGACATCAGGGCTCCTCATACCCACTCCCCTCTCTCGAATACTCAGAGCCCAGGGCCAGAAAGTATTACCTACAGACTGGGGGCCGGCAAACCCTCCCGGCAACGGGACAGTCAGTCAGTGTTTCAGGCTTTGCAAACCTCGTGAGTGTTGCATTACCCTTCCACTGATCCTCCTTCTTGTTAACAACCCCTTAAAAGCATAAAACGTTCACCATCCCCTGCCGCGGACGTGGTCAACGTACTGCCCTAGAGCATCAGGGCAATCAAACGTTTTCGAACTTTGTTCTTATTACCTGTCGGAAGGACAGTGCTTGGGGTATCTCTCATGAAAAACACATCTCAGCCAGCATACGCAGGCAATGTCGTTCTGATAACTAAGAAAGCACAGGGTGCCCACCCCCCGGCCTTTTCTGGCAGTGACCGTGCGTGTATCTGGACAAGAGCTAGCTCAAAGGCCAGGGAAGGAATGGCCACAGCGGTCCCTCTTACTTGCCACGTTGGGGCTGGAGCGGTGGTCAGCCCGGTTCTTCATCAGCCTGTCATCGCCAGGGAGCTTCTTCGGTTCGCTGTATTCTGCCCAAGGCAGCTGAGGGCTCTCGGGTGACCCGTTTTGAGCTGAATTGTTATAGAGCTCGAAACCTTCACTCTTTGGTCGGGGTTTACCTGAGCCACGACGGTCTGAAACTGAAGTCAGAGTGCACTCAGGGTCTCTTCAATTGTTCAAGATCTTATTTTAAATACCCTAGTCTTCAAGAAAGATGAACCTACAAATATTTAAAATTTCAAAAGACCTTCTTCTTAGGTGAAGGAATAAGGTAGCTTTTAGTCTAGGAATCAAATCTTTCTAGAGAATCTTAAAAGCGACATTTAACTGGTATTGATGGGAAAGGTGCTCTTTCAAAGCCGATTTTCTCAAAGTCCACCAAACACACTCCCCTCACTTTCTAAAACACACACGAACTCTGTCAACCCCGGGGTGAGCTCTACTTCTGGCCTCGTCTCCCTGCATGGTCGCCCCGGGCGTGTTCTCTGCTCGAACAGCTTCCCTCTGACCTGTAACTCACGGTTGGGTTTGCCTCTTGGAAGCGGCTGTAAGCTATGACATCAGGCACCAGCCTGGCATCATGTCAGGAAAAAGTAACGAAGGCCTCTGCTACAGCACATGGGTTTGTCAAGACGTGGTTTGTTCATTGCAGCGAACGGTGGGTCCGGGTTCTCAGAAGCTTTCTGGTGTGTGTGTGACCATTAGGTCGACCTCAGGCAGGTGCCGGCCTGGGAGGCTCCCAGATCACTGGCCAGTGGAGAAGAGAGCTCCATCGAGGCCAGACCTGGCAGCTGCACACAGTGAGCACGGTAAATGCAAAGTATATAATGATTTAAGAGACGATGTGAGTCCTAATGGGTTTTCTCCTGTGATTTCTGAACTGATCCTTTAAAAAAGCCCTAAATTTATATTGGTTTTATTCCGGGATTTTTGATGTAGCTATAAAATCATGGTTCCCACCAACAAATCATCTTATGCGAACTGAGCTTTTAAATCTGAAGTGAACTACGTAGGACGGGATAATCACGTCCCGTCTCAGCACACAAAGGACTGAAGTAACTGTTCACATACACGCACACGTACATTCTTCCAGTGGAGAATTCTACCTGTTTTTGAAGACTTTACGTCCCTCACCACCTGCTTTACTACGGCCAAGTGCCGGGCCGGTGGAGACTCTCCAGCCGGCCCCACGGGAGGTGCCGGGGGGCAGGACCTTAGCGAACCCCCACACGGCCAGAAGGCCAGCGGGCCTACACTGGACACTGTCGTGAGCGACTTATCTTGGCTCTCTTGCAAGGGATCGCATCCCGAGCTTGTCTTTAAAATTGGGACAGCACCTACTCCATAGAGTTTTGTGACTGTCGAGAGAGGCCGTGATTGTAAAATGCCCGGCACGCGCGGTAAGCGATCAACGCCAGGTGGCGACCGCGACAGCGGTCACGGGCAGACGCGGCGCGGCGTGCGAGGCTGCGCCGGGAGCGCTCACCTCTCTGCATCATCGGGGACGGCTGATTGAGCAGGGTGGCCAGGCCGTGGTAGATTGCTCCTTGCTTGGCTACTTCCAGTGTCACCACGGAACTGGTCCTTGTCATGAGTTCTGCTGCCCTAGGAAGAGAGAACAGCACTAGTAAGGCAAAGGAGAGCAGTGCCCGCTCCTCACGATGGCCGCCTGTGACCACAGTAACCGCACGTCGTGCGGCCTCACCCGCTATTCGGAGCAGCAGCTTTGAACCTTTGCGCAGGCTCCCGGCTGCCGGCTCCCTTCCTCAGAAACCAAGAACTATTCTATCAAGAACAGTAAAAGGACTTTCAGGAATCCTCAGGATGTGCTAAGAATAGGCTTTTTTAAGCTTCAAAGAAACTGCTCCAGACCAAAATACACACTCTAACATGCTAACAAGAGAGGGGTCACATACACGAAGTTTATATTTAAAACTGTGAAGATCGGGGCCGCCTGGGTGGCTCAGTCGGTTAAGCGGCCGACTTCGGCTCAGGTCACGATCTCGCGGTTAGTGAGTTCAAGCCCCGTGTCGGGCTCTGTGCTGACAGCTCAGAGCCTGGAGCCTGTTTCAGATTCTGTGTCTCCCTCTCCCTGACCCTCTCCCGTTCATGCTCTGTCTCTGTCTCAAAAATAAACATTAAAAAAAAAAAAATTTAAAAAAAAAGTGAAGATTAAGGGCAGATCTTTCTAGCATTACTTTTTTGTCTTCTAAATCTAAATTTACTGTGAAACATCCTGAAAATGCCAAGCTTCAACAAAGACATAAACGATACCTTTCTTGAGAGAGTCCTACCAGACTTCGTCCATCCACACTGAGGAGCTGGTCACCTGCGGCCAGGCGTCCGTCCTGCGCGCACCCAAAATGTACGTGTGTTGGGCGGGAGGGACAGCAAAGGGCAAGAGGAGGAAGAGGAAAGTCAGTGGTAAGTATGCTCACGTTGGCCTTTTCAGCAAATGCCACACTTAGCATCTTATAACACAAAGTATCACTGAAGTACCTCAGGTCGTTTGTTAAATGTGACACGCGGTGAACTTACAACGGGAGAAATCATACTAACCACATCTGCAGCACCTCCTTTTACGACAGACTTGACATAGATTCCAAGTTTATCTTGACCAGCACCCTAGGCAAAAACAGGGCAAGAAACACGGCGTTGAAAGTACGCAGTGAAATAAAAATAAAACAAACACAAAATAAAGCAGGTACAGAGTGGTAACACAAGCCCCGGTTCTTGCTTCTACGCGACAGTTGGCACTAATAAGATTAACACTCACTCCACGTGGTGAACATACAGGAACTGACAGGAAATGTACCTATTTCATGTTCCTAAATTCAGGAAGAGTACTCCTGCAAAGCAGGTATCACTGACCCAGCTGAGGAGGACACGAAGACACGCGATCCGAATGCGGATTCCGGCTGAGCTCTGAGCAGCCCTAAAGGGGGGAGCTGGTGCTACCCGGGGACACGTGCCGTTAGCCGCTTTGATACAAAAGCCATTTATTACAGTACTTTCACGTTCCTACAGCCCATTGTTTCTTCGAAACCTGGAGTTGAAAATTAAAACAAGAAAAACCTCGCGGCAAGTAGGAGGGGGCTTTAGGCAGTGAGAAGACCATGTAGAAAATATTCTGTACAACTCAACTGAAGGGTCACGTATCGTGACTCCAGGTGAACCCTGCAGCCGCAGTCCACACAGAGGGCGCACCAGCCTCGCTTCATGTTCCACCACGGGGGACTCGGCGGGGGGGGGGGGGGACGACTTCCAATGTTGGCCTAGTAGAATCGCCAACATTCTACACGGACATTTATATGGACATAAAAATCAAACAGGGACAAGATATTGGAACGAACAAAGGAAGCAATCGTGCTTGAACTCTCACTTGGATATTCCTGCCGACGTTCTACAACCGAGTACATGTTTCTTAGGTCACAGTAACCACAGCAGTTATGAAGTGTCGTGTCATAAAAGCCAAACTATGAAAGGGATCACACGAAGCTGTAAAGACTGCGACTTCAATACACGACTTAACTGAAACAAAGGTCGGATACTCTGGAACTATGTAATTTCCCCCTGAAAGCCCTCCGTGTCTCCCTCCAGTTACAGGCAGGCTGGAGGAGGACGGTGTGACTGCCGGGGCCCAAGGCCTCTCCCCCCTGTGGTCCCCTCGGGGAAACTCCAGCACGTATCACGCCCCGGTTCTGTGAGCCTAAAGCCATCTGTTGCGTGGCTCATTTTAAAAATGGCATAAAATGTCTCAATTTAACAAAACAACTCCATTTTGGGAAAGCTCCAGATTTCCCCTGGCTCCATTATCTGGGAGCTGGGCTGATAAAAGTCACGTACAAGGTATAAGCCCGGTGCCCTCTCTGGCAGCCCCCCACCCTCTGGCCTAGGTGTCCCCCAGGCCACCTGCCCCCCAGGAATCACCCACTTTCAATACAACAGGGCAACCAGGTGCAGCCTGTGACCTTTTGCCCCCCCTCCGCCAACACTGAGGTAGTTTGCAAAGCTTTGTGCTTTTTGGTAAATCTGAAATTTCACAATGAAGAAAATATATGGCAGGCACTCGATAAAGGGCAACGTTCTGAATTTTAGTGAGTCACTTAGCAAAAGAGCTTCACTCAGGCCAGTACTGGGTTTCCTTGAACTTGGGCAGCTGGCTCACACTGTGGGAAATTCCTTCCAGGACAGCCTGCTCCCTACCCCCATCCGTTATACGGGGTGTTCCCTTGCATGTGATCTGACGTTTTCAATACATTCGACACTTTTACGTACTCTGCGACTGAGCGCTTAATTCTGCAACTCAGCTCTTTTAAGTGAGGATCTCATCCACTCGACCCTCGCTCACCGAACGCTTATGCTCTCTCAGGCTCTGGACGTGCGTCACCAAACGGAACGCACCCCCTGCCCTCACGAGGCCTGTGTCCTACACTAGACTCTGCAGCTGCCTGGCAAGAACTCGGGGGAACCGAAAAGCTCCCTCCGCCCCTCCCACAAATGGGGCACGCTACTTCCTTACAGACAATACCCGAGACCGGAATTTCTGTGAAAATAGGCTCTGAGGGCAGAGCTACTTTTTCCCTCCGCGCTCTGACAGAGACGCAGGGCCTACGGCATTTCGGGGCGCCGGTTTCAGTGCGCGCGGGCACGGCCATCTTCACAAGCACGATCTGTCGGCCATGTGATACTGTCCTCGTAACGCAGACGATAAGGATCGTTACTCTGCCGATTCTCAGCCTTTGGCTAAGATCAAGTGCAAATATTCAATTACTGCCATCTCTGAAAAGAAACCTGCTGAGCAGTAACACTGATAATATAGTATTTTTAGGAACAGGGATAGAAACAGAGTACCAAATATATACGTTTTAAGACAATAAACGAAGACCCTCCTGCCCCGTTTCCGGCACACTTTCTAAGGTTCCTGTTAATGATGAAAACAGCCTCACTCACTCGGACACGGTGCGAGGACTCCATCCACAGTCACAACACAGAATAAGAGAAAACGGGGACTCCTGTCCGCTCGCCTCAGCCCAGAGCCCGCTCACACACCTGGGGCCGTTCTCCGTCTGGGGAGTCCCTCCCGCTCGGTCACCGTGAACGGCGGCTTCCCTGCGGGATCGCTCCGTGCTCTCGCCCTCCGCCCCTCACTTCACACCGCGGGGAGCCACGAGGCCGTCCCACGGCCACCGTGCGTCCTAAACAACTCACACACGCTTGAATCTGGCGGACTCCGCGCGAACTGCAAGTAACGTTTAAGAAGGCCGAAACCTGCAGCGCCTCCAGGCATTTACCGCCCACGTGCAAGGACACTCACGCGGTCGCGGTGTAAATATCCCAGGGAGACACTGGGCAGCATCGTGGCCTCGCTCTCTCAACAGTCCCGGCGAGCCCCCGCCCCGTGACCGGCCTGCCTGGCGCGGGAGCCCCTTCTGGAAGCACGCCCGTCTGGGCTCCTGACCAGAGGCCAGCTGACAAGCGCCACACCCCCAGAACCCGGGTTCGAGTCCTCGCCCCTGCAGCACACCGTGCCTCATCCCCCCGCCCCCCACCCCTGTTCCATCCCGTTTCCGCGTTCCTGCCTTTGTTCGTACTTGCCACACGCCAGTCTGACGCATCGTGTCTGCCAAAGCACCGTCGTCATTCGACCCCGGGCTCACCTGCCCCCACACGCCGGCCCGCCCACCTTCCCCACGACAGGCCAGACACAGTCCGTCCCTCCCTGACGCTGCTCCGGCGACACGCCAGTGCGGACGGCTCTCCCCCTGGCCCGGTCCCCGGCCGCTGCCCGATGCGCCCAGAGTGTGCTCACTCCTTACTGGGACGAAGCCCAGAATGTTACTGACGGGATCTGCTGGTAGGTTAGGAAGCAGCTCGTGTGGCCATCATACACTGAGCTGGTAACAGAACACTGATAACGCTGTAAAATTACTAGTTTATAAAGTTAGAAACCCTCAGCATTTCTGACCACGGCGCCAAACGTGCCGTTTCGGGAAGAAGCACGCACATCCGTTACTGTCAGGTAATGGGTGATGAGAAAGGCACAGTATTTGAGAAGTGGCATTTTCTTTTTTTTTTTTTTTTTTAATTTTTTTTCAACGTTTTTTTATTTATTTTTGGGACAGAGAGAGACAGAGCATGAACGGGGGAGGGGCAGAGAGAGAGGGAGACACAGAATCGGAAACAGGCTCCAGGCCCCGAGCCATCAGCCCAGAGCTGACGCGGGGCTCGAACTCACAGACCGGACCGCGAGATCGTGACCTGGCTGAAGTCGGACGCTTAACCGACTGCGCCACCCAGGCGCCCCGAGAAGTGGCATTTTCTTACACGATGGGAATTTGCCTACATTCTAAGCTATAATCACATCTTTTAATTCCAAGTTCAACGTATCAGTATGTCTGCTAGTCAGAAAAGGTGCTCATCTGAGGAATCATGAGACCATGATTCTAAGAGACCTCAATTCAGAAGGTCCATTTAAGGCTGGTCATAAAAATGGACTTTAAGTCAGTATTAAAAAAACATACTCTTGGGGGAGGGTGCTACACAGGAATCTGGATCTGGAATATTCTAAAGAGGTATCCACACTTTGGTTGGCATTTGAATCTTCTTACTAACGTGGTCTCAACCTTGTGCTACTTACCTAGAAGAGTTCTTTACCGAAGGCCACACCGCCTACATTTTTCCCACGGCCGTGTTCTACACATTCTCTTCCGCAGACCCATTCCCTTCCCTGCTTCTACTCTGGCTCCTCCCACCTCCGCTTATTTGAACCCTATCTATGCTTCACATGCAGCCCAGTTACAAACTGGCCATAAAAAATTGAGAGTCGCATACCGCTGTAGGGAGAAATGACCAGTTCCACTGGCGACTCTTCTAGAAAACAAAATGACAGACGAGTACCCAGAAGTGAAAGAACTCTAAGGAATTTCTAACTACACATACATACATACATGTGTGTATGTTTATATAAAATCAAGATGGGTAGTTACTTTCTACCCAAAACAGTCTGTGACCCACTCTGAGGTGGCCCAGTGTCTCCCCATGTGGCCACAACAGCCCTGGCCCGGAATGTCCGCCTTGCCAGGTGGACGGGGGTGGGGGCGGCAAGCGGGTGCGGCTTCGCCCTGCTAACGCCACTCGTACTGGGAACAAGTCAGCTCTCGGGAGGCCCCAAGGCAGGCTCGCCATCTACCTGGCTGTAGCAATTCCACAACTCTATGGAGTTCTCACTACCTGCCTGCTTCATGCGGGGGGGGGGGGGGGGGGGGGGGGGGGGGGGGGGGGGGGAGTAAGAACGTTACAGATGATGATAAAAGTTGTACGAAACAAAATTTATTGCAGAAGCATTAAGCCGCTTGACTTCTGTCTTATTTCTGAACAATCATATGCACGCTAACCTAGCCCAAGAAGACTGAGCTCTCAGGCAAGTCCCCCCACCGCCTCCTGCCTTTTCCAATTAAGAAAGGAAAACGGGGCCCAGAAGGTGTTTGCTGCTACGAACCGGTGTGACACATGTGTCACTAACGGAATGTAACGCGCAAACATTAACCAAAGCCAATTACAGGAATACAAAGAAACAGTTTTGCCAGTGCTGGGGAAATGGAATTAGACACTATACAGCGTGCTGATATGGCCGCCACAGGCCACACGTGGCTAGTCCGAACTGAAATGTGTATTACATATAAAATATACCCAGACACGAGAGTTTTGTACGGAAAAAAGAATCTAAGATATCTCATTAATGACTTCTATTCACTACGTGTTGGAATCATAAGATTTTGGATATATTATGTAAAACAAAACACATTAAAATTAATTTCACAGTTGCTTTTTTTTTTTAGCGTAGCTAATAGAACATTTAAAATTAGGGTGATGGCCACCGAGGAGCGCACCTGACGGGATGAGCACTGGGTATTGTATGGAAACCAAATTGACAATAAATTTCATGTTAAAAAAAATTAAAAAAAAATTAAAATTACCTATGTGGCTCACACGTTCTATTGGACAACACTATTCTAAAACTATTTTTTTATGGCATATATATTATTAGTAACCACAAGCACTAGCAATAAGTTTGTAGTTATGCAGACAACTGGCTAAAAATAAGATTTTTACAATATAAAATCTATTATTGGTAACATTACACATCCTGATTTCCAACCATGGGAAGAGTAACCACAAACATTAAAATGTAAAGGCCAGGGGCATCTGGGTGGTTCAGTCAGTTAAGCATCCGACTTCGACTCAGGTCGTGATCTCACGGTCCGTGAGTTCAAGCCCAGCATCGGGCCCCGTGCTGACACTTAGAGCTGCTTCGGATTCTGTGTCTCCCTCTCTCTCTGCCCCTCCCCAACTCACACTGTCTGTCTCTCTAAAAAATAAACATTAAAAAAGAATTTTTTTAAAAGGGTCTTCTGGAAAGCAGTTATCTATTCCAAAGGCGTCAGGAATTATGAATTCCACGAGATCCAATTTTGGAATGAATGGAAGTACTGAGAAGTAATCTGTTGCTATCAGAAGCACATCTCCCCTTCCAAAGACACGGGAGGGAGGGAGGCGGCACAGCGCCTGGGTGCTCCGGCTGGCCTCCGCCCTGCAGCCCCACCTGGGGCTGCAGACAGGTAACTGAATGGGCACCAGTGGAGTCATGCCCGAGAGCAGCAAAGAGCTAGAGGCCCCGTCCTCGGAGAAGCAGCGGAGATGACCTCACTCCCGTGTGATCTGAGCACCTACGCTCTTCGGGTGCACCCCGAGTCTCCCTCTTTTTCTTGTAGAATGGAAGGAAGGGGCTGGAGAGGGAGGGGGGACTCCCGAGGAAGAGGAGGGCAGGGTGGAGGGAGGAGAGGCGACACAGGAGTGTCCTGGGACTCACTGGTGGAAAAGGGCAGAAGAGGAACGGCAGGGAGCTAACAAAAAGGCTCCCAAAGAGAACGATGGAGGCAGGAACGACGACCCCCCAGAACCGGACAGGACGGGCGCCCACGGGTCAGCAGCTTACGTGTCGGAGGAGAAGAGGCCGCAGGGAAGAGGCTGATGTGGGTCCGGCCGGCGCACCTTGGGGAAGGCCCGGGGTGAGGCCCTCTCACCTCAGGCACAGAAACTCGGTCGGAGGAGCCCACGCCTCAAACGCTCAGTGGCACCCCGAGCGTGTGGGGGGTATGATATGAGTAACAGCATAAAAACATCATCACATCACAATCCAAAAACAAAACAAAACAAAACAAAACCAGGCTGCAGCAGAGGAAGGAAGGCATGCCGGTGTGGACTCAAGCCTATTGTTCCCAGAAATGGAGACGCAGTCTGGGCTCTTTGCTGAAGGTTCTAGAACAATAGTGGGCCGAGAGGACCCCAAGAGCCCGGCAGGACTGAAAACTCATTAGGACGTTCCGTAGGACGCTCTGCCCACACACTCCTTTCTCGGTGGCTGAAGCTGCTTTTTTCTCATCAGACAAGGAGTTCTGATTCATAAACTATTAAAATTCAGACCAGGGTTTCAAAAACACTGCCAAGTTCTCTCTTCTTGGTGGGAATTACCTTAATTCCGAAATGATCAGTTTTAAAACTTGTGCCCGATACAGCCTCAAGTACGTGGCTGGGTGCTCGGTGCTCCCCACCTGGTTTGGCAGCAAAGACGCGTCTACACTTGGTCTGTTACGCTGGGCTCCAGACCCGGCGTGCTTGCCGCTTACCCTCTCTCTGCACAGAAGACCCAAGGAGCATATCACATCTACTCTCTCCCTCTTTACCAAATGAAGAAATGAACTAAATAGGAGATTCCTAGGTGGGCCCTCCCGATGGGCTGCAGGAGGTCCTCGGATCCCCAAAAACTGGACGCAAAGTGTGGTGTGTACGTGGGTGCACCAGGGCAAAGGCGCAGGGCTCCCCCGAGGCCCTCCAGGTGGCCTGGGGACGGAAGCGGTGAGCTTCTGTATACCGCTTGCGTCTGTATACCGCTCGTGCAGGGGGGCGTCCGGACTCCCAAGCCTTGGCTGAGAGCACGTGGCCGAGGCTGGGGCAGTGTGAACCTTCCTCCCACCCGGCTCTGCATCCTGTGGGCCACACACACACACCCCTGCGCACCCGGTGTCCTGCCACGTGAAACGGTTCTGCTTTAGAGTATTAACGTTTCGTGTTCCTACCATGTTAATGCTGTAATAGAATCCACGAATTCTGTCAATCCAAGATAGGAGCACTTAGACTGTTATTATAAAATAGGTAAAAAAGGTCTTCTTGTACATGATTTACTCTTTCGCTTTTAGAACAAAAATACAAAATATTACTTCCAAATTCATGAACAGCAGCCATGCAGGGCACTGGTCATTTCACGTAACTTAACAGAAAATTATTCCTGGCATTTCCATGGAAGAAACTCCGCAGTCACACTGCATACTTTGAGACTGATTTTAACAAGGAACCAAGAAATGCCTGACTTCATTTCTTTGATTAAGTCTTTCCCACGTGGTCACACTAAGGACATTAAAGAACATAGGAATGAAGGTCTCAAATTCTTCAAAGGACTAAATTGTAGTTCATAGCAGAATTCATTCTTCTAACAGTGAGGTGGTATATTAATAAACATTGTTTTCACCTTCTTCTTTAAGGCATAGTAATTTTGTGTTTTAAGCTAATTAAGTAAGATTTTAAAACTTAAAATCGGTGTGTGTATGTATATCGTCTAAAAGCATACAACACCTTTAAAACACTATTCGATTAATCATTTTTAAATAAAATAAAATATCCTATGTACCTTTAAAACTGTCATTTTTATGTTCACTTTTAGCAAACGTGGGTTTCAGAAAAAGCCTACGGTAAAAACCACCTACTGTGGCCAAAAGAAGTTACACGGTGGATCCTCTTGTAACGTCCTCAGCAAATTACACAGCAGCAGCTTGCCATTATTTCAAGCAATTTTCACCATATTACAATCAGCAGAATTAAATTTATATGGGTTTTTTTCTGGTACAAAAAGCACACAGAAACCTTGTATTTCTATGAACCTTAAGAATTTGCAACATTAAAATACAGAGCAACAAACCTCTGGGTGTGTAATTACAAGCTACGTTCACCGGTTGCCTCATGAGCGAGTTAATTATTGGCAGGTTTAAACAAGTTACAGTGGAAGAAAACGCATTCTTGGAAGCATCACAGGTAAGACCTTGCACAAGAACATCCAATTCCACAACTGCACCCTGGAGAAACTCACCACCGATCCTGTTCTTCCGACAACAGAGAACCACATTCTGATCTCAGGACTACAGCAACTTCTCCAACAGAAAAAAGACACAACCGTCTGTTCCACTCCGCTTCCAACAGCAACCAACACAGCTGGTCTTTCGAGACCCGGATCAGCACAGTTCTGAGCTGGACGTTAGGACACCGTATGGCATTTATCAACACGGACTGGAGCCAATGCCACATTCAGACTCTTACGTAACCAGTCAGCTCTCATTTTCGTTCACTTTGTACTTTATTAAACTTTAAAAAGAGCTAGAAAAATAAAGAGGGGATTGTTTGTATTTTACAAAATCCAAATTAAACAGGAAGCATCGTGCTGTCCCCCAGATGAGTAAGAAGGAGAACACTAAACTTCCCCAAAAGCAACGTTTGAAAAAAGTAAACTGCACACACATACTGTCCCAATCATCTGGATTTCATAAAACTGAACCACAATGTGGAAGGGGCGTCAGGGAGCTGAACATCAAAACATCGTCCAGGCTCACAGCAGCTAGCCACACGCTAATTAGGGAAAAAATCAAAAAAAGACTGGGCCAGATACAAAGACCACAACAGCTTACAGAGAAAACAAAATACACAGACACAAGTAAGAATTACTGGGGTAAAGCTAACCAGGGGGGGCCCACAGGCCCTCGTGTGCAGAACACAGAGCCGCAACGAGAGAACAAAATGACAGACGACAGCACTGGGTCAGATCTCTTCCGTGGCTCCTCTCGCTCGATGCTGGCCTGCCTTGCACTTAAGATACATTCCTGAAATCTCGAAAACAAATCTGCTGGACCGCTGTAATTTACGCAGACCTGTGCCATGTGTCAGCGGCACCGTGGCACTTCAGCAAAGCCTGTAAACTCAATGACTCGTGATTTCTGGTGCCGAGCCTTCCTTTCCAAGCGAAGACACTACAAAGAAGCTGGAGCAGGCAATCGGGCGTGCCTGGGATCCTCGAGGCTCCCGTCTCCTGGGGCAAACAGGCGTCAAGGCCACATTCCCGCCTCCTACGGCGGCACGCTGGCCAGTCAACAGACCAGGCTCCCAGAGCTCCGTCCTCTAGAGCGTCTGTGAGCCGACGCCCACATCGCTCTCTGGCTCCGGGGGTGTCCCCTACGCCCACATGCGACCAGCTGCTACACGGTATGCTCGCTCGCCCAGCCTCACGGGCACCCCCGACCTCTAACCTACCACCTTCGGGGCCGAACACCTGGCTCTCTGCCCACACCCCCACCCCCACCCCCAGCTCAATGGCTGAGGGCGAGCCACGGGGCGGCCAGGGCGTCTCCCTTTCACCCGCTAGAGCCGATGCATCAATCGCGGGGACAGCTGTCATTTAACAGGTCCTAGCACCTGTGACGCACTAGAGACACCATCCCTGTAACACTGACCGAGACCAAGTGCCTGACCCCGTCTAGTGAACGTCCCACTGCTCCCCACCAACACGTGCCCCGGGCTGGCCGGCTGCCGTCCCCACTGCCACCTCCCCTCTGGAAAACCAGTAACAGACTCCTTACTCCTAGCTGTTTCGGCTGCACCTCTGGGCCCCTGGAACCCGCGCTCTGTAGAGAGCTGTACCCTGTTCACGTTCCGCCTTTCTCCGAACCCCTTCCATGGCGACTTCTTTTCCCTGTGACAAGTCACACCACTCCATCAAGACCTCGGGGGCTTTGTAAGTGTCAGTGGGACACAGCCCCACTCCCCCACCGACCACCACCCCACGCCAGCTCTCCCGCCCTGACGGGACCTCCACGGCTGCGGCACAGGCCACGCGGCCCACACGGCGTAGCACCCCGCGGGGGGACGACTCTGCTCTGCAAGAAGCGGCCTCACCTCCCCTGCCCCGGGTCCACCTCGGAAGGCGTGCCCCCCTCACTGTGCCCCGGCCACACGGCCGCGCCTCCGCTCGCCGCCTCCCACCTGACCAGCACCTGCTCACCCTGGAGGCTGCAGCTCAGTAGGCGTTTCCTCGGGAAGGCCGTCCTCGACCTCTACTCTGCACTGGTGTTTAGACAGTCCGTAAGCACCCTTGGATCAACACCGGCCTCTGATGCCATCCGCTCATTTGTATTGTTTTGCCTCATCCCTCAAGTGATCGAGGGATCGCTGATACAGGCTCGGTGGGAGAAGAAAATAGAGCCAGGAGCACGCTCCTCTTTATTAAATCTATTTTATCATCTGATGCATAAACCACCTTAGCGTTAAATCTGGAATCCTTTCGAGAAACTATTACTTTTCTTCTAGTTCTGAATTTATACTTTCACTGTGGAAAGTATTTAAAAAGACCAGAAACAAGAAGAGTGTTGAAATGCTGGGAATGCTGGAGAGAATGCCACCTTCCCAGTTTTGGAAAGGATCCCCCCACCCCCACCACCTGCTGAGTGAGGCGCTCTGCTTTCTGGCCCTGCTCCCAGAGGAGGGGACGCCTGTGGCTGCGGCAGGGGGAGAGGAAGGGGAAGAGAGTAGGTTTATTTCAGAAACCGGGTATCAGCCGGTCTGCTACAGATGTGGCCCCGGCCACGCTCTCCTTGCCGGCTGTGGGTGGTAAAAAGGTTGATCTTTGATTTCTACCTAGCTTCTGTGTTCTTCCTATTCCCCAAGAAGCCCCAATTCTAGAATCCTATGTCCCAATTAGAGATACTAACACTGGTATTTTCCATCTACAAATCTCTCTTTTTTAAACGTCTTAGTACAGAAAACACCAACAACAAAAACCTAGAGTTCTAAAGATGAAAACGTGAAAATTACACTCTGTTTTCACACAAGAGGCACTCGACATTCTCTCTTGGAATAAATGTTACCCTAACAACTAACTACCGCTTTCCTACGAAGCTTCTCCCAATATTGGCGAAAACAACAAAAGACCTCATCTTAAGCTTACTACTTACCTACCCCGAAGCTAAGTCCTGCATATTCCAAACTACGTGAGGCTAATGGGACTCAGTCACTGTGCTGCGCCGGTTTCTTACCACAAATGCTTTTGTAACGTCAAGGATTCCAGAGTCGTTTCTATTTTTACGGCAAAAGCACTCTGTACTGACTACGCGGAGGGAACAGCGTTTTGCCGTGCTTCCTCGCGTGAACGCGAACACACACAGAACGCACAGGCGCTCGGCAGAGGCGGCCAAGTGCAGGGGGCGGCCAAGAAGACACGAGTGCAGCTGTGTGGCCAGCAGCCACGACGGTGGGCGCGGGCCGGGTGCAAGCAGCCGTCAGCACTGGTCCCGGCTCGGCAGCTCTGCGCAGAGACCTCCTCACGGGGCCTCACCCGTGCCCCCACTGCCTCACTGCGGTTCAGTCCTTTCGCCGCCCCGGTCTATTAAAGGGCTCCTCCTGACCTTGAGAAGACCGTCCTCACTGCCTGCCGTCTGACCCCGAGCAGGAACCGCTCCTTGGGGGAGAACCAGGGCGCCGGCACCCTCTCCCCGTCCCCTCACCCGCAGGTGCAGGTAAGCGACGAGAGGCGCGACTGGGGCTTCGATGTGTCTCCCTGTCCTAACCACGCAAGAACGGGGGCTGGGGGCCAGCCAGGGAGAGGGCCGGGGGTGCCCGAGGCGGGCCTCCCTGCGTAGATGATGCCCGTCCTGTCCACGTGGCAGGGTGCCAGAGAGAGAGGATCAAAGCCGCTTACATGTAAGACAGACTTAAATCTTCAGCAAACAGGTAGTTCTGTACTGAAAGGTAATTTTTTAAGCCGGAAAAGATGGATAGATCTTTCTATGGTCTTTTTACCATCGCTGATAGATGGTAGCTCCTATCACCCCACAGATGACTGTTTCAAATCCCAAGAGGAATATTTGAAAGAGGATTTATACACACCCCAGAAAATATAAAGGTTAAAGTTTTCTGGTATATCTGATTGCTGCAAGGTAATTTTTTATCCTAACGCTTTTTTTCCCTCAAAATGGGCATCTGATTCGGTTGGGCGGCAAAGACAAAACAGTCCACATCTAAGGGTGACCCCGTGTAAGCCGGTGCTTCGGAACCAGACCGCTGTGCCCCGCACAGCACCTTCCACGCACGCCCGGCGGGCGGGCGCTCGCCTCGGCCAGCTGACTGCCAGCTGGAATCCCCCCGTGGCCCCCCGTTCCCCTATCGGTCCTTACACCACAGCCCTGCGCGACACGGCATCCTGAGACGCCAGCTCCGCCACGTCCCTTTCATCCTTCTTTGGGGACAAGACACGGTGCGGAGACCTCGCTCGTCAATCAAGAATCTCAACTGCCCAACTCCCAAAGCACGGGGCTCTCCCTGGCAGTGCGGGGGCAGGTCCCCAGCCCCCAGGCCCGGTTTGCTCCATCCCTGCCTGTTCCCAGCACGTCCCCTACTCCTCCCTTCCCGGTACTCACTATGCGGCGGGAAGGCTCCCTCCTGATGCCCCACGCAGGCAGCCGCACCTGCCGGAACGACGCGCAGCCCGTGCCTCTCGCCCCACTCTGACCATGTGCGAGACCCATCTCCCATTTCAAACCCAGGAATCCCCCTCTTCCCACACCGGGGCTCTCTTGCCTGTCGCGGCGCGTCCCGTTTTGACTCAGTCTGCTCCTCGGGAGCACCGGCCGCCCCACGTCGAGGTCGCACGCCCTCCAGCCCCGGCTTAAACTGAGAGCAGGCCAGCCCTCGGTTAAAGGAGCCTGAGCACGGCGGTCCCGGCCGCAGAAACAGCCCAGAAACAGGACCGCACACGCACCCGGCCCACGGGCGGGGAACGACGCCCTCGCGTCCCGCCGTGGCCAACAGCTGATTCAAGGTCTCAGGAATGTGGTGTGCCAACTTGCACGGTGCCAACTCCGTCCTACCTTTGCCGCGACAATGCTGAGGCCCATTCCGTTTTGCTTTTTGAGAGTCACAGTGATTATTTCAGGTTCTTTCCGCAGAGGCTGAGCCTGAAGAATAAAAACAAAGGTGTGTCTTACGGCTGAAACGAAGCGTTTCTAGGCTCGCCACCTCCTGACCTACGCAGCGATCCTACGCACCGGGGCGCACGGGACAGAGGCAGGGGGCAGGGAGCGGGAAGAAGACCAGTCAAGGACTACAGATACTCCTCGTGCGTGAAGCCAGTACAGTAAGTGCCCGTACTCGTGTCAATACCTTGAAGATGAATCTAGTCACACATGCTACTTAAACGTGTTTCGAGAGCCTAATTTCTCCAACAAAACTAAGCTTCCATCACTACCAGATTAGAAAAACCCAACCATAGACACAATACCAAGTTTTCACTTTATTACCTTGCAAAGTAAACTACTAGGTGTTTTTTAAAGAAGCAATTTAGACTCCTTTTACACCATCTATGGGGAGGTCAGCCAACAACCGCTGTCACCAAGCGTCCCCGTCTCTCGGGAAGATACGGCTGTCATTTTATCTTAGCAAACACACAACACCCACACAATGCCGCGGCAGTGCCCACAGTGCTGGGTCACCACGTTGGGTAACAGACCCGAAGGAGCTAAGTCGCGGCTCGATGAGACACGCCAGTTCTTGAAATGATCCGTAACCGAAGGAGAACGAGGAATTACCCACCGCAGTTACGTCATACACAAGTCGCACCTCACACGGAGGATAAACAGAGCTGAAGAAGAAAATCACCAGCGCATACGCACTAAGGGAGAATTTAATCAATTAAATACACTAAGTACAAAGGCACACTGCCAACAAGTGGTAATTACATATGGCTTGCCAATTTAGGACCAAGGTCAGTGAGAGAATAGTTTAAGGAAAATAAACAATGGCTGATGTTACAATTTTTTTTTTAGATTAAGACCTGGAATCTCCCGAGGGGTCTTGGAACAAACTAGAAAGATGAGGAATCCCTGGTCTCATCTACCAAGGTACTTCTTCCCTGTAAAATTTGGGAGCTGTAACTGCTGTTGCGTGGGACTTGGCCACCAGCTAGCAGGTGGACGCGAGTATGAGAAGCACGTGCGTGGTGGCAGCAGTTAGGGCCCAGCTATTTGGCCTAACCGGGCGACTATCAACGAAGTCAGGCGCTGGAAACACGCACTCAAATCTGAAGTAGGCTACTATGCCATGATAAAAGTCCCTTTGAATTCAATACACAAAATACACAAAACACTATCTTACGTTAAGTATACCACCTTACGAAAATCTACGTTTTCTTGGAAATTATATATAAAATGGGCAAAACGTTTGGACTGACTACTGATTAATAACTGGGATAGTATAACGAAGTCCCGTGGCTGTTTTCACACGCAGAACCTCTAAACCTTAGCTCGGGCACACGGGGCCTACTCCATGCCTTCTGGGGACAGGCGGGCAGTGAATAAATGGCCACATCTCATCACAGGTAATGCACTCACGCCCTACCCACAGGAATCTTGACAAAGTATGGTTACGTTTGTTGTTCCTTTGAACCCTGAAGTGGTTTAAAAGATGAAAATGGCAATTATAGCAAAATATTTAAACTGAGCAACTCAACAGAAGTTCAAGGAGGAAAGATTTCATTTGCTTCTATTATTTCTGCACTCGTATGTTAATGAAAGACATGTCAGTACATGTCATGTTCTCAGGCACGGAAAAAACATTCTTTGTTGTCTAAAACTTATAGGGAGCAAAGGAGAATCTTCCATAAGATGTATGAAGCTAACAAATACGGGGATTGACTACTCTTTCAAAAGATACAAAATGTTAAGTGATGGGATACAAACTTAATACAGGGTAGAACCAACTATAAGGAGAAAATATTTTTACCAAAGAAAAATATTCCCTAATAAAATTCATTAAGGCTATTGTATTAATATGTGTCTAAAAACACGTATTAACAGTAAGACTGGTATAGCTGTGAGCAGAAATATTTTTTAATTTTAAAAGTATCATTTGTTTATGGAGAAAAGTGTATAAACATGGCATGGGAAAAATATACACAAATCATAGTTTCAGATTTTTAAATAAAATTGGTACTTAAAGGTGTTTTTTAGGGCCCCCTGACTGGCTGAGTCGGTGGAATGTGTGACTCTTGACCTTGGGGTTGTGAGTTCAAGCTCCACATTGAGTGTAGAGAGTACTTAAAAATAAAATCTTAAAAAAAAAATGATTAAAAATTTTTTTTTTTTTTTTTTTTTTAATCACAACAACACTCTCTACAATCAAGGAACGGGTTTGCATTCCATTTTCGAATCATAAGGAATACAGGTCGGTCTCTATCCCGCCCATCACCCTTCACGATACTTGCCAGTTCTGTGTTCTCACGCAGAAGATGGCTCTCATAATCCGCACCTTCAAAATAGATCGTCCAAGTACCTGGTGAACGTGCATGAGGAATTAACCTGCAAAACCCTAAGGAGAAAACAAGCAAATTATAAAACTGAAAAGTAAAGCATGTCAAAACAATCTTCGAGGGGCACCTGCGTGGCTCAGTTGGTTAAGTCCGACTTCAGCTCAGGTCATGATCTCGCGATCTGTAAGTTCGAGCCCCACGTTGGGCTCTGTGCTCACAGCTCAGAGCCTGGAACCTGCTTCAGATTCTGTGTCTCCTCCCTCTCTCTCTGCCCCTCCCCTGCTCTCTCTCAAAAATAAACATTAAAAAAAAATTAAAGAAAAAACAAAAACAATCTTCAAGAAGGGAAGCAACATTAAGCATCAAATACTTAGTATCTAGTAACAGCGTTTACTTTTCTTACTCTACACCTTTATTCCCTCTCAAAACGGTCTTATCAGATAGTTAAAATCATTATTTTTTGGTCTAACGGATCAACATCAAGACGAAAAGTGAAACTGGTCTCCCCTCCCGCGCCCCCCCCCCCCATTTATTTCCAAAGAACTTTTCCCCTCACTTCTTGGAGAAATGACTGAATTATGCTGTCCCTCCTTCCTTGCTGACCTGTGTGTGGGCGATGCCCTGCACAGCGGGACCAGGGACAATGCTAATGCAGGTGTTTGCCCGTAGTCAGGCGGTATGGTGATGGCCAGGGTGTCATGTGACCTGTGTGGTGGTTCTGCAGGAGGATGGGCCCCTACTCATTCATTACCCTTTGTCCCAATTTCCTTACTAGTTACCTAAAGCTCTTACAAATAAATCTTAGAATCATTTTGTAATGTTTTAAGGAGCATCTTTGGTATTCCCATCATGAACAAACGATATCTTTACAAAAGTAAGCCTTTCAATTTATGTCATTCTTCATTGAGATCTTATTCTGTGTTTCCCAGAAATTTCTTGACAAAGTCGTATCACGCAGGCCTTGCACAGTTCTTAAATTCTCTCCACGGCAGTCTCATTATTATTAGCAGTTAGCAGCTCTGAAGAGCACCCCCCCCCCAAAACGTGTGCTCTTCAGCGGCCCTCCCGGCCCCAGGGTGCCCTGAGGACCCAGGACTGGGCAGAGTCCCAGTAGGTGCTGGCGGGCCCTCTCCCACACTAGGATTCCACCAGTAAGGAAAGTATGGCTATCTGGGGCACTTAGGACATCTTTTTGCGGTAAAGGGAAAAGGAGACGTCATAATTACTTGGTTAAGATAAAGATATAAACGTATAGTCTTTTTTTGTTGTTAAATCACTGTTTCAATCCAGTTTCATTCAAATAAAACCTGCAACTTCTCTCTCTCCTGCTTTAGGGAATTGTAATACTCATGCAATCGATTAGCACACTTTTGAAATTCACAGTTTTCATCATTTTCTTATTTTTTCAAACATCAGGGTTCCACAACAAGGCTGGGTCATACGTCAAGCAGACAGTTTCTGCTGCCTCAGCTTAAGGAACGCATCTCAGGTCAGGTGTGAGTCCGAGCTGGTTTTACAGCCTTCTCTCACAGAACTGCAGGATACGACAAAACAAAAGGAATATACACGGAGAGGGCACAGTAGTTCTTTATTTGGCTTACAAAGAATTAAGCTTGAAGAATCAAAAACATTGATGTCATAAAAGAAAACACCCAGTTCTTTGTAAGTCTTTTAAAGGCATCTGTGTAATAGGCTGTGTTACCATCTAACACATACGAAATGATGTGGGGATGCCAAGGCCATGATGAAATATCACCTATGTCCTGAAATCAATCATGCAAGGGAGCCTCAGGGGAAGGCACGAGGTGCACTTCACCATCAAGGCAAGACCGGAGTCTTCCCAGCTTGGCAAACCTCTCTAGGGCACGTACCTCAACACTGACAGCTGTGCACACACCACAAATTACACGTACGCATCCGAAGAATGCTAGTAAATTAGTCTTCCCTCGTGCTCGTTCTCAAGGAATTAATGAGAAGCGGGGCTTGTTGAGCCCTGGGCGCCCAGCAGCCCGCCGCCAGGTGCTGAGGGGTACGGGAGCCTGACCCCGGACAGACGTATTCACGCGCTTCAAGTGCTCTCACAAGAACCCTAACCAAGAGAACACAGAAGCCCTTGTGGAAAAGTGGCTTCAGTGCAAGGAGGAGGCTGAGTTTTCTTGACAAAGGGTTGCCTGATGCGGATTTAAAGTAACGAGCAGCAGCAACAGGGAGCAAGGCACAGGGGCGTCCGCGGGGCCGTACGACGCGCGGTTCAACGCTGACAACGAGGTCGAGAACTAAGACCACGTGGAGGTGGCTTATCGCGCTTGGCCGCCGGCGTGCTTGATCCTGGAGGTGGCGGGGCCGAGCCGGGGGCAGGAGAGCCAGCAAGCCCAGCGCTGACGGGCCGGCCGGCCGCGGAGGGCCGCGGGGAGGAGGAGGTCTGGGAAGGCGCCCGTCATCACCTCCCCGGGTGTGTGAGGTGCTGAGGAAACACGGCTGATGGGTGTGGTGCCAGAGACCAGCTCAGCCCCAGTCTGCCGGGACGTGGGGTCCCCCTGACAGGAGCCGTGGCCCCGAGAGTCCCAATCTCGACCGCAGCTTTCTTAGCCGCATGCTGCGGCCCGGACCCCCTCCTGCCCCGCTCACACAGGCTCCGTGCCTGCCCCTTCATCCTTCCCACGAGGTTCCTTCAAGCGGCACGGGCCGCCTCGCCTCCGCCTCCCCGAGCCCCCGGTCACCATCCCTGGGGGGGAGGGGAGGCTCCAGCCACATTTGCTGGGGGATGTAGAAGCACGTAACCCTTCCGTTACAAGCAGCAGCCTTTGTGAAGTGAAAAAATTTTAAACCGTCAAAGATCTTTAAAAAAAGGAGAATCTATGGATTGCAGCAAGTGGAATATTCGGTGAGATTACAAATCACGCTACATCGATATACTGACGGACACAAAACCTTAACTTTGCTATTGGTGTTTCTGTTTAAACGAACTCCCGAATTTCGAATCTATCTTTCTACTCATCTGAGCCCCGCGGTACAAAATAAGGCAGCAGACTGGGACTGCAACTTGGCCTAATTTAAAAGTTCACGCTTCAGGTCTAAGTGTGGCATTTTTATCCACACGCACCAACAATACGTAAAAAGGCCCAGGATCAAACCAGGGACGCCCGCCGCCCGGAGACGAGACAGGCTGGAGCCCGGCCAACAAGCACGTGGCAGGCCCCCGCGGGCACCGGGCACGGTGACGGCAGCGGCCACGCCGGAGGCTCACTCTGCCACTGAGGGCCTGCTCGGTCCTCACGACAATCCCACGAGGGGCACGCCATCCGTGTGTCCGTTTCACAGAGGGGAAGTCACAGGTGACGAGGCTGAGGTCACGCCTCAGACCGTCCGATTCCAGACCCGGTGCCGCCCCGACACGTCTGCCGCGTCACCCCCCGGGGACGATTCCGTTCCAGGCCCACGAGAAACCAAGGGAGGAGCAACCAAAAGCCCTTCCCACCAGCCCAGCAGACGTGTGGCCGTGACCCCGAGCGTGCACAGTAAGTGCCCTTGGCGGCTGCACGTTTCCGACCCCTTGTCGCCGTGGAGCGCTCCCTCCCGAGCCCCAGAACGCGGCCTTCTCGGAAAGCACGGGCTGGGTGCACGATGCGGGGGACCGCACGCGAGGACGCGGCACGGCCAGCTCTCGCTTGGACCCGGGCCGCGGCGCAGACCGCAGGCGCAGCAAAGGCGACTCACCTCTCTGGCACAGAGGGTCCAGAAATTCTTGTAAACCGTTTGGAACGTTCCTGACGACGTCACAAGAATAGCCGTCTTCCGGCAGAAGAAAAGGCAGCTGCAGATCAGGGTCCTCTTGTAGCTGCACCTCCCGCCCATCGCTGCGCGCCAGCTCGTCGGCCGTGTTTTCGGCCACGGCCACGACGCTCTCTATCAGGTCCTGGGGGGGAAAGGGAGGCACGAGTTAAGAAGACACGCCACGGGTGCGGCGGGCCAACCGTCCCAAGAAGTTCTGTCGCTCGCGTGGCTACACGCTCCGGCAGGGCCGCGGAGGGAGGGTGAACGTATCGATTTGCACACCACCGGTTCGCAGAGCAATGGAACGTCGACGGGGCACACACTTTAACATGTGAACAGGAAATGTCTGTTCCCCTTTTCAAGGGTAATCATTTTCTCCTTGCAATTTTTTCATATCCACTTGCTAACAGCCCAATTTTTTCAGAACGTTTAATGACAGGAAAGGCTCACACAAGGGTGAGTGTGAACAGGATAAAACCACGCACTCGCAGCCGACAGAGGGAAGGTCCCAGCCCCTCACTAGGCAGCTCCGTGGAGAAGTGCACCGGCTCATGGAGCAGAGGCCTCCCCGTAGAAGCCCCCCGCCTCAACCGCCCCCCCCCCCCCCCCCTTCCGCGCCCAGGATCAGCCTCCCGGGCCCGTGCCGCCACAGACGTGCCTGTCTTCTCTGGAACCCGGACAGGTGGTGGCGCACTGTATCCGCAGCCACTATGTCCCCTGTGAACGGGGTGGCTGCACCGCGCTCCCACGTGCCGTGTGTTGGCCGGCACCTGTGGGTTTCCCACCCTGGGCTACTCTGTTCGAGTCCTTCCTTGGCTTGATCAACCCAGTCCCACAGGTGGGCACGTCCCCCCCAAGAACTGCCCCTCTCAGGAGGCCTGCGGCGAGCAGACGGGGTTCGGCTGTGACCACAGCACCTGCCGTCTTCCTCCCTCCGTCCTTTCAACGTCTTTCCAAGAACCTAATTCCCTGAATTAAATCCCTCCCTACTCTAAATGCTTGTGGAGTTTCTATTTTGTTTTTTTTTTTTAACATTTATTTTATTTATTTTGAAAGCAAGAGCGAGTGGGGCAGGGGCAGAGAGGGAGAGGGAGAGAGAGAATCCCAAGCAGGCTCCACACTGTCAGTGCAGAGCCCAACACAGGGCTGAAACCCACCAACCGTGAGATCACGACCTGAGCCGAAATCCAGAGGAACACTTAACCGGCTGAGCCAGCCAGGAGCCCCTAGTTTCTACTTCTTGTACTAAACCCTAACAGCTACACCAACAAAAATGATCTTATGAGATGATTAAGCATATTAGCTTATTTGTTAAAGAAAAAAGATAACTATTAAAAGCCCCCTAACTGGAATTTCCCTACGCAAACGTGTGTCGTGCCGTGTGGCTAACGGCGCCTCACTCACCGTGGGGATGAAGGGCTCATCGGGCGCACAGTGGTAATTCTGTAGCAAGGCCTGCAGCTGCAGTGAATTTAACTTAAAGCAGGTGCTGTTGATATTTGGGGTGTCCTCAGGAGCATATTTATCCATGGTGAGCAAAGTGGTCGCCTGGTTGGAAGAGTAACAGGAGATACGATTCAGGAATAGTTCACAACCGTTCCCCTGTATGTAATGCTTAAAACGGTAAGAACTTGCTAATTTCATTTTGAAACGCAGAATCTTTTTAAGTAAACACACTTCTATTGACATTGAACTGAGCTGAAAAACATGGTCTAGTAAGGGTTTAGATAGCCTCATAATTTTACTGAAACATATATACATTTATATTTTACTAAAATACAGAAGCGTAAATGACGTTCAATTCTTTATGTTCACAAAACTTTTAAAAAATTCTGAGAAGCTTAAAAGTTTACGTAACTAGTCCGATGACCAATTACTGGGGTCTGAATGAAGTTTCCCTGTAATGACCTTTCCCACAAGCAGCTCCCGCCACGCGAGGAGGGTAGCAGCCTCCTTTGGTACTAAATTACTTTAAAAGAGATTCAGAAATTGAGAAAAAATACAGAGTTATACTCTGTGATGATAAAAGTCTTGGGTTTGAGGTTGTGGATCCTCGTTCCCTCGATTGTGGAGCTGTGGTTTCTGGTCGTTGGCCGTGCAAGGGCTCCTGGAGAACGAGTCGGGCCCGCACTGTCATGTGCGCCTTGGTCCTCCTCCTCGTGCTCCTGTCCTTTGGGAGGTGGGGACTGCCAAGTGCTACGCTCAGACCCTTCTCTTTACCTTCCGTACGTCTACTATGGGTTTTTGCTTTGTGCTCTCCCGGCTCCACGTGATGAAGAGCAAATTATTACCCAGTCTTTGGCTGGAATCCACCTTTCAGGAAGGACTTTTATGAAATACACCTACTGGTCTCAGTAAAAAGAACCTCTGAACGACATCTATGCTACTGGTTACAACCTGTTATGGGCTGAACTGTGGCCCCTAAAGTTCATACGCTGCAGTCCTCACCCCGTTACGTCAGAATGGGGCCTTACTTGGAGATGGGGTCATGGTGGAAGGAAGTGAGGGCGGCAGGTCTAACGCGACTGGTGTCCTTACAAACAGTGCACATCTGAGACACACACGCACAGAGGGAAAACACCCTGAAGATGAAGGCAGAGAACCACCTTGCCGACACCTTGGTCTTGGACTTCTGGCGTCAACAACCGTGAGACCGTGTCTGTGGTCTAAGCACCGAACTTGGGGTATCCTGTTACAGCGACCCAGACACACCAGCACAGCACGTGAAAAACCCCAACGGGGGCTATGGAGGCCGTGCCGAACCCAAGTTCTCACCCCGCACGGAATGAGACACACTCGTAACGACGTCCATGAACCTGCGCGAGGAGACTCGGTTCAGCCCACCTGCACTATCCGGCTCAGGTGACAGTCGGCCGCCAGCTCTAATCCCTGCTTCTCTGCCCAGGCTTCCACGTGCCCCAGCTGCTGGCGGATGATCGCCCCCCAATAGTGAGAGCACAGTCCCGACTCGGGGTCGGTCACCAATCTGTTGAAGAGCCACATGTTGATGAAGTGGAAGAGCTGAGAGAAAAGCTGGATGGTCAGAGCAGCATTGACCCTGCAGCGCCTCAGCAGCGCCATCGCTCCCGTGAGCGTGTGCAAGACGTCATCTGTGCAGAGATACGGGATGAAAAGACGAGTCTGTGAATCAACGGTGCACTTGAGAAGACAGCGATTACGGTAATAATACCAATTTAGTCATGTTGAAGATACCAATCTATTCAAACAGGAAGGAGTCACACCCACACAGGTGTTAACTACACTTGAGTTCACCCTAAGAGACTTTTTGAAAAACAGTCACATATAACACCCCGTGCTCATGCCAACAAGTGCCCTCCTCGATGCCCATCACCCATCTAGTCCATCCCGCCCACCCACCTCCACTCCAGCAACCCTCAGTCTGTTCTCTGTGTTTAAGAGTCTAATTTGTCTCCTTCTCTGGTTGTATCTTATTTTGCCTTCCCTTCCCCTATGTTCATCTGTTGTGTTTCTTAAATTCCACTAGGGAAATCATATTTGTCTTTCACTGACTTATTCTGTGTAGCATAATACACTCTAGTTCCATCCACGTTGTTGCAAGTAGCAAGACATCATTCTTTCTCATCATCGAGTAATATTCCATTGTATACAGATACATCCTTTTTTTTTATTATTTTTTTTTTAACGTTTATTTATTTTTGAGACAGAGAGAGCATGAACTGGGGAGGGGGGGGTCAGAGAGAGGGAGACACAGAATCTGAAACAGGCTCCAGGCTTTGAGCTGTCAGCAGAGCCCGATGCGGGGCTCGAACTCACGGACCGCGAGATCATGACCTGAGCCAAAGTCGGCCGCTTAACCGACTGAGCCACCCAGGTGCCCCGAGATACCACATCATCTTTACCCGTTCCTCAGTTGATGGAAATTTAGGCTCTTTCCATACTTTGGTTATTGTTGATAGCACTGCTATAAACATTGGGATGCATGGGCCCCTTCGAATCAGCGTTTTTGTGTCCTTTGGATAAATACCTAGTAGTACAATTGCTGGGTTATAGGGTAGTTCTATTTTTAATTTTTCGAGGAAGCTCCACACTGTTTTCCAGAGTGCCACACCAGTGTGCATTCCCACCAACAGTGCAAAAGGGTTCCCCTTTCTCCACATCCTTGCCAGCATCTGTTGTTGCCTGAGTTGTTAATATTAGCCATTCTGACAGGCGTGAGGTGGTATCTCACTGTGGTTTTGGTTTGTATTTCCCTGATGATGAGTGAGGTTGAACATGTTTTCATGTGTCTGTTAGCCACCTGGAGGTCTTCTTTGGAAAAGTGTCTGTTCATGTCTTTTGCCCATTTCTTTACTGATTAGTTTTGGGGGGGGGGGGAGCGGTGTTAAGTTCTTCACAGATTTTTGATAATAACCTTTTATCCAATATGTCATTTACAAATATGTTCTCCTATTCTGTAGGCTACCTTTTAGTTTTGTTGATTGTTTCCTTTGTGGTGCAGAAGCTTTTTCTCTTGATGACGTCCCTATAGTTCACTTTTGCTTTTGTTTCCCATGTCTCTGGAGACATGTCAAGTAAGTTGCCTGCAGGCGAGATCAAAGAGGTTGTTGCCTGTTTTCTCCACTAGGATTCTGATGGTTTCTGGGCTTAATTTTAGGTCTTTCACCCATTTTGAGCTTTTGTGTATGGTGCAAGACAGTGGTCCCGGTTCATTCTTGCGCAGGTTGCTGTCCAGTTTTCCCAATACCATTTGCTGAAGAAAGTCTTTTTTTCCACTGAATATTCTTTATTGCTTTAAGATTATCTGGCCATATGTTTGTGGGTCCATTTCTAGATTCTCTATTCTGTTCCATTGAACTGTGTGTCTGTTTTTGTGCCAGTACCATATTGTCTTGATGATTAAAGCTTTGTAATACAGGTTGAAGTCCGGAACCGTGATGCCTATAGCTTTGGTTTTGACTATTCGGGGTCTTTTCTGGTTTCATACAAATTTTATAATTGTTTGTTCTAGCTCTGTGAAGAATGCTGTTGTTATTTTGATAGGGATTGCACTGAACATATAGATTGCTTTGGGTAGTATCAACATTTTAACAACGTTTGTTCTTCCAATCCATGAGCATGGAATGTTTTTCCATTTGTGTCCTTGATTTCTTTTATAAGCTCTCTGTAGTTTTCAGTGCATAGATCTTTTACCTCTTTGGTTAAGTTTATTCTTAGGTACTTTATGGGTTTTGATACAATTGTAAATGGGATCAATTTCTTGATTCTCTTTCTGCTGCTTCCTCATTGCTGTATAGAAATGCAACAGGTTTCTGTATGCTGATATTACACACTGCAACTTTGCTGAATTCATGTATCAGTTCCAGCAGTTTTTTGGTGGAGTCTTTGGGTTTTTCACAGAGTATCAGGTCTTCTGCAAAGAGTTTTATTTCTTCCTTGCCAATTTGAACCCCTTTTCTTTTTGTTGTCTGATTGCTGAGGCAAGGACTTCCAACACTGTGCTGAATAATAGTGGTGGGAGTGGACATTGTTGTTGTGCTCCTGACCTTAGGGGGAAAACTCTGTTTTTGCCCCATGAGGATATTAGCTGTGGGTCTTCCATATGAGACCTTTATGATCTTGAGGTGTGTTCCTTCTATCCCTTTGATAGTTTTTTTTATCAAGAAAGAATGCTGTATTTTGTCAAATGCTTTCTCTGTATCTATTAAGAGGATCCTGTGGTTCTTCTCCTTTATTAATGTGATGTATCACATTGATTGATTTGTGGATATTAAACCAGCCTTGCAGCCCAGGAATAAATCCCACTTGCTCATGGTGAATAATTCTTTTTATGTGTTGTTGGATTTGGTTTGCTAGTATCTTGTATGAGAATTTTTGCATCTGTGTTCATGAGGGAAATTGGTCTGTAGTTCTTTTTAGTGGGGTCTCTGTCTGCTCTTGGAATCAAGGCAATGTTGGACTCATAGAATGAGTTTGGAGGTTTTCCTTCTGTTTCTGTTTTTTGGAATAGTTTCAAAAGAATAGGTGTTAAGTCTTCTTTAAATGATAGAATTACCCTGGAAAACCACCTGGCCCTGGACTGTTGTTTGTTGGGAGTTTTGATTACTGATTCTATTTCTTTAATGGTCATGGATCTGCTCAAACTTTCTATTTCTTCCTGTTTCAGTTTTGGTAGTGTATATGTTTCTAGGAACTTGTCCATTTCTTCCAGATTGCCCAATTTGTTGGCATACAATTGCTCACAATGTTCTCTTATCGTTGTGTTTTTGTGGTGTAGGTTGTGATCTCTCCTCTTTCATTCGTGATTTTATTTATTTGCATCCTTTACTTTTCTGATAAATCTGGATACAGTTTATCAATTTTGTTACTTCTTTCAAAGAATCAGCTCCTGGTTTCATTGATCTCTTCTACTGTTCTGATTTCAAGATAGCTGATTTTTGCTCTAATCTTTATTTTGCTTCTTCGGCTGGTTTTAGGCTTTGCCATTCTTTTTCCAGCTCTTTTAAGTATAAGGTTAGGTTGTGTATTTGAGACATTTCTTCCTTCTTTAGGAAGGCCTGGATGGCTATATATTTCCCTCTTATGACAGCCTTCGCTGTTGAGTTTTCATTTTCATTGGCTTCCATCACTTTTTAATTTCCACTTTAATTTCTTGGTTAACCCATTCATTCTTTAGTAGGAGATTCTTTAATCTCCCAAGTATTTGTGGTCTTTCCAATTTTTTTCTTGTGGTTGATTTCTAGTTTCATAGTGTTGTGGTGTGAAAACATTCAAGGTATGATCTCAATCTTTTGGTACTTATTGAGGGCTGATTTGTGACCAGTATGTGATCTATTCTGGAGAATGTTCCATGTGTACTCAAGAATGTGTAGAATGAAATGCTGCTTTAGGATGATGTGTTCTGAATAGATCTGTTAAGTCCATCTGGTCAAGTCATTCAAAGCCATCATTTCCTTGTTGATTTTTTGCTTAATCTGTCCATTGCTGTAAGTGGGGTGCTGAAGTCCCCTATTATTATGGTATTATTGTCAATGAATTTATGTTCATGATTCATTGATATATATATTTGGGTGCTTCCAAGTTGGGCGCATATTTACAATTGTTAGATCTTCTTGGTAGATACACTCTTTAGTTATAATGCCCTTGTTCATCTCGTTACAATATTTGTTGTAAAATCTAGTTTGTCTGATATAAAACTTACTTTCAAATCTGCAAGTGCCGTAAGGTCTAAAATAAGTCTTGTAGGCAGCATACAGATAGACCTTTTCTTATCCTTTCTGATATCCTAGGTCTTTTGGAGTATTTAGTCCATTTACATTTAGAGTGATTGAAAGATATGAATTTAGTGCCATGTATTTAGTGCCATGAATTTAGTGCCATGTAGTGCCGCCTGTAGAGCTAGGTGTTTCTGGTGATGTTCTCTGGTCCTTTCTAGTCTTTGTTGCTTTTGGTCTTTTGTCTTTTCTCCAAATAGTCCCCCTTAATATTTCCTGCAGGGCTGGACAGTGGTCACAAACTCCTTTAGTTTTTGTCTAGAAAACTCTTTCTCCTATTCTGAATGACAGCCTTGATGGATATAAAACTCTTGGCTGCGTATTTTTCAGATTCAGCACGTTGAATATATCCTGCCACTCCTTTCTGGCTTGCCAAGTATCTGTGGACAGATCTGCTGTGAACTTGATTTGTCTTCCCCTGTAGGTTAAGGACCTTTTTTTTCCCCTTGCTGCTTTCATAATTCTTTCCTTGTCTGTGTATATTGTGAATTTGACTATGATCTACCTTGGTGACGGTTTGTTTGTGGTGAACCTAATGGGAGTTCTCTGTGCTTACTGGATCTTGATGTCTGTATCCTTCCCCAGGTTAGGGAAGTTTACAGCTATAATTTGCTCACATAGACCTTCTGACCTTTTTTCTGTCTCTTCATCTTCTGAGACCTCTAGGATTATTCGAATGTTATTCCTTTTGAATAAGCTGTTAAGTTCTCTAAGTCTTGTATCGTCATCTTTTACATTTCCCTTTTTTTCTGCTTCATTATTTTCCATAATTTTTGTTATTTTCCACAATTTCATCTTCTACCTCACTGATTCGCGGCTCTGCTTCGTCTATCCTTGCCATTGTGGCAGCCATTCAAGATTGCATCTTGGTTATAGCATTTTTAATTTCAGCCTGACGAGATTTTAGTTTTTTTTATCTGAGAAAGGGATTCTCTGGTGTCTTCTATGTTGTTTTTCAACCGCAGTTAGTATTCTTATAATCGTGGTTTTAAATTCTAGTTCAGACATCTTATATCTATGTTGATTAAGTCCCCGGCTGTCATTTCTTCCTGTTCTTTCATTTGGGGTGAATTCTTCCATCTTTGTCATTTTGCAAGAAGAAAAAAATTAACTATAAAATAAAAATTCAAAACAAAACAAAAAATCAAATAAAGCAAGCTATATCCTAAGTGTGTTTCAGTCTGCTTATTGAAAGAAGCTTTATGGAAGAGAGAAAAAAGAGACAGGAAAGAAAAAAAAAAAGTTTAAAAAAGTCAGGAAATTAAAAGAAATTTTAAAATCGTAAAAGAAAATAAAAATAGATTGAAAAAATTTTAAAAATAAAAAAGAATTTGCTCTTTCTGTACCTAAGAGGACAAAAAGAATGAGGGAAAAAAAAAAGATTTAAACAAAAACAGAAGCAAAGAAAACAAATAAGTGAGCCAGCAAACAATGAAAACCAAGTGAAGTTACATCCAGTTTCCCCTAGAACTGAAACTGTGAAGCCCTCTATGATCTGTACACTAAGCAGATGGAGGGACTTGTGCTGGTCTTCTGGGGGATGTGCTTGGTTGGTACGTGTGATGGCTCCATTCTCCACTAGACGCCACTGCTTAGCTTAGCTTCTGGGGTGGATCAGGAGAGGTGGAAATGGCTTCACCCAGCTCCTAGTCTCTGGTGCAGGAATCTCGCACTCTCACCAACCTGCAATCAAGTACGCCTCCTTTGTCTCAGGTCAGGCCTCTGTCCACTTCCTGCCTCTACCCTGTCAGTGTCCAAGCCGTCCCTTCCAAAGTTTCATCAGGCAGCACCTCCCTCCAGAGTTTCATCTCAGATGGGATTGTGTTTCAAAACTCCATACTTCTACAAAATCTACAAAGAGCTCACCAAACTCCACACCCGAAAAACAAATAACCAAGTGAAGAAATGGGCAGAAAACATGAATAGACACTTCTCTAAAGAAGACATCCAGATGGCCAACAGGCACATGAAAAGATGCTCAACGTTGCTCTTCATCAGGGAAATACAAATCAAAACCACACTCAGGCATCACTTCACGCCAGTCAGAGTGGCCAAAATGAACAAATCAGGAGACTATAGATGCTGCAGAGGATGTGGAGAAACGGGAACCCTCTTGCACTGTTGGTGGGAATGCAAACTGGTGCAGCCACTCTGGAAAACAGTGTGGAGGTTCCTCAAAAAATTAAAAATAGACCTATCCTATGACCCAGCAGTAGCACTGCTAGGAATTTACCCAAGGGATACAGGAGTGCTGATGCATAGGGGCACTTGTACCCCAATGTTTATAGCAGCACTCTCAACAATAGCCAAATTATGGAAAGAGCCTAAATGTCCATCAACTGATGAATGGATAAAGAAATTGTGGTTTATATACACAATGGAGTACTACGCGGCAATGAGAAAGAATGAAATATGGTCCTTTGTAGCAACGTGGACGGAACTGAAGAGTGTTATGCTAAGTGAAATAAGCCATACAGAGACAGACAGATACCATATGTTTTCACTCTTATGTGGATCCTGAGAAACTTAACAGAAACCCATGGGGAGGGGAAGGAAAAAAAAAAAAAAAAGGTTAGAGTGGGAGACAGCCAAAGCATAAGAGACTCTTAAACTGAGAACAAACTGAGGGTTGATGCGGGGGAGGGGGGGGAGGGAGGGGAGGGTGGGTGATGGGTAGTGAGGAGGGCACCTTTTGGGATGAGCACTGGGTGTTGTATGGAAACCAATTTGACAATAAATTTCATGTATTAAAAAAAAAAAAAAAAGAAAGAAAGAAAAAGCAAAACTCCATACTTCAGAGACCCCTGTGGCTTGGACCCATGTCAACTCTCTGGGGGAGGGTCTTGCTGAGCAATGGCAGGGTAACGGCTTGCCCCCGAAAATGTCCACGCAATCACTGAGCAGCAGCAGCTCTGAGATTATAGCAAATCACAACACACAGCTGGTGTCAGGTGTTGCCACACTCTGGCCTCTTTAGGTCTCAATACCAGCAAACATGGCTGCTCTCTGGGGTCCACTGGGACCTACGGGAAGAGGTCCTATGGCCTCTACCAGATGCACAGTGAGAGCTAGTCTTAAGTCAAACAGATGGTAGTTACAACTTCTTAAAGAATGCCAAATCAAATAGGTCATCTCATTTATTTTTAAGATACCTTCCTCTTGTGTATATTAAGATACCTTCCTCTTGTGTATATTAAGTATTAAAATAAAGTTAAACAAGAAGGAGAGAAGAAGGAAGCAGAGGCAGGGAGAAGGAGGGATAGAGGAAGAAGGGAGAAAACAATATTCTAACCTATTTTTGGTCTTTGTAGACTGTTCTCTTCAGGGTCATCCAGAAAAGCCGGCATGTAGTTATTCAGTTCTGACTGAAGACAATGAACCAGATATCTGAAAATATGTGAACAATTTTAATAACCTCAGCAGGATGCACTGCCATTGTCAGACAGGGCATCACAGACGAAACAGTTTACACGTTCCGTAACATTTTCCATTTAAAATATAGTTTTACTCTCAGGATTCTTGAAACATAGCTCAATAACTTCATTTTACTAAATCAACACATCTGGCATGTATTTATGCTTCTTGATATTCATCTCCAGTTAGGGTAAATAAAAACCTTTAAAAACTCTCTACGGAATAGTGTAATCTCCAAGAACGTGTTCCTTACTTAAACGCCATTTGAACCAAGTGTGCTAAAACATCTTGGGCGTCCAATGTGATTCGACTAAGATCTCGGTCCTGCTTAATGAAGTTGAGAAGCTCAGATGCGTTGGCCATCCAGAAAGCAAGCGCCCCTGCGATATTCTTCTGTTTCTGTAGATAGAACACATTCCTATAAGCAACCCCAAGACAAAAAAAAAAAAAAAAAAAAAAAAAGAATGAAAATAAAAAGGAATGCTCTTGAAAAGCTGCTGAAGATAGACCAGTACCTTCCCGTTTTCACCAAGGTATTTACCACAGATACCAGATATTTGCAAAAGAATTTGGATACATATATAGCAATGGAATTGCAACCTCTTCTTGGGATACATGGATCCGATTAGCTACAATTTACAGAATCAGTGCAAAAACAGAGATACCAAATCATACAACACCCAATTGGAGATCGTGCTTTATCTGGTAATCTGTGAAGTACACACGCATCTATCCATGGTTACCCACAGCCACCCTGATACTCGCAGTCGCTGGCTGAGATGCCGAGCAACTCAGTATCAAGTACTGATCTATCACATCATCTCCCGACCACATGTGCAGGCCAGGCAACTTCAGATGAGATCCAAAGAATAGGAACCAAGGATAAACGAGAGAGAGGAGAAACAGAACTTTTGTCATTTCATATCCACACTGAGTGCATTAAGCAGAAATTATGAAATGCTGATAAAGGTTGCACAGTCAGAAAAGGATTTAGTACTGCATGTTTCAGTTGCTGAATGAGTGTTATGAACCGCCCAGTCCGCTTGCTGGAGTGTTGTGTTTTGACATGGAAGCAGCGCGAGAAACTCAGCTAAGCCGACACAGCCAGGACCAGTTCCCAGCAGCGCATCCTACCTGATCAACCTGGTCTACTTCCTGGAGAGAAACAGACGAGGGGAAATCAAGCAGAACGAGAGAAAGAAACTTGTAAACAATCATGATAGTTTAAAAAAATCAAAACACTAATATGAAGGCACGACATGAAGGTACGACATTTAGTTATGTTATTCCCAAATTACACATTCATTCACGGTTCGGAAGCATCTCTGGAAGTACGTGACATAAAGGATTAGTTTTATGTTCTTAGAGTGGCGCAGCGAGTGAGCGACCTCCAGTTTATACAGGGAAGGTGTTACGATATACACATGAACACACTGATCTCCTTAAAAGATTTAGAACACAAAGGACTTAACGTCTTTTAACGATATCGTGTGTCTGACTAGCTAAAGGTACACGAGAAGAGGGTCTATCCCCTGGATTAATAGGATGAAAGAGACAGAAAAGACCAACGGTAAAAAACAAAACAAACAAAAAAACTAAGAATTAAAAAATGTATAAAAAACATAACCATACGAAAATGGAACAAAGTCGTTTCTGAAAGTAGGTTTTTACGAATTAAAGCATTTACTATAGTTCTTTCCCAAAATTTTAGGAGTTCTCTAATCACAGATTAACCCTAAATCTGAAGTTTAAAAGACCTGTTTTGATAATGATGATCTCACTGACTAGTTCAAATTCAACAAGACGAAGTCTATCAAAAGTAGTCTGATGACAGGAGTTTCCCCAATTTGAAATAGGCTTCAGAAATGCAAACATGACGGAAGACAATGGCTTTGAACCAAAAGGAAATCCATGTTTGTTTATAAATTACTAAGAGAGAAACACAAAATGGTATCCAAATAAAATGACAACACTTTTTATCTACTTCCTCACTTGGTAAAAGAATCATAAGCCCATTACATTCATATGCTAACCACTCAAACCTAATAGAAACATTTCTTGAAAAGTTGTGGCCTTTGACAACAATTCTCAAGGAATTAACAGATTAGTTAGCTCAAGCTATCCTCACAGGAGAAAAACAACCCAACTGTCTAATCACATTGCTTAATGATACATAATTAGAATTTTATATTTTATAGCTGAATAATAGCACTGACTGATCAGGGGTCTGGGAAAACTTTTTAAAAAATCTGTAAATTTACTTCTAAGGACTTTAAATCTTCAAATTGTGATCTGGCAAACTGCTATGCCAATTTGATCCACCACAGGTGAGGACGACTTAAAAAGAAACAAACCATTCTACAGAGAAAACACCCTTACTTCTTCAAACTTCCAAAACAGTCTTATGAAGGAATCTGAACAGGACTTTCATCATAACTGAGAAATGTCATGTCCATCACACCTACCCAAGTGCTATCGAAAAACCCAGAGAGTTCCCACCAGCGTCATACGCTCCTTATAAAAAGGGCAAATGCCTCTGTAGAGCCCTTACACGATTGTGGGCGGGGGAGGTTATGAGGGAAGCAGCTGAATGGGCGGACAGGAATCGGGGTGGTTGACAGAGAAGTTCTGGAATCAGAAGGGGCGGCCGCACAACACTGAACGACCTAAATTCTACTGAATTAGTCGCTTTAAAATGGGTAGTTTTACCTTCACGTGAAATTCATCTCAACAAAGTATTTTTTAAGTCTAAGAAAACCCACAAGCGTCAGTACTTTCTCACAACTATTGCACTTTTAAGGATTGTTACCATATGCTCGTCACGTTACCACGTAGTTTACTTTCCCTTATTCTAACACTTGTAGAAAAAAATAGACGTTTACGTTCCTTTTCAACTTTTCAAGCTCTACAATTTTCGGTGCTACTTCTAATAGCTTTCGTTTCAGAAAAGCCTCTCAAAGTCGAACACGTAAGCACACGGAGACATGGCAGGACTGGCTTCGCCGACACATGCGAACAAGAAGCACGCGCACTGAAGCAGCGGGGCCCGGCGTGCTGGCGCTTACCTGAATCACCCCCTCCATCATGCTCACCATCTTGTTGACTATGGCAATCACTTTGTGAGTACGCTCTGTAGGACTGACATCGGGTCTGTACTGGCTCGACAATACATACCGACATGCCATATATAATACATATGTAGGTGACAACTTAAAATGGACTGTAGAGCTATTAGTATAATTTATAATGGCAGATAAAAATGAATCTTCAGCTGTGAAAAGATTTCAAAAAAGAAGAAAAAGAAAAAAAAGAACAAAAAAAAAAACCCATGAAAATCAGATGGAGAAAAATGGAACAAGAAATAATTCACTAACAATGGAATCTGAAATTACTCACAACTTTCCCTGAATTCAATGCTTGCAGGCAGTATGAGTTCAGGCCCAAGAGCATCCTGAGTTCTGAAAAAAGAAAGAGGCCGCCTCTTAACATCAGATCACATGGCTACTGACAGTCAACCTATGCGTGTTTCTGCAACTATTTTCAAAATCTCTACACAGTTCGTACACATAATAAAGAGCCCGATGACTTGTTTTCACATGGAAACCATTCAAACATGCAGATGAGCGTACTGGGAGTGATCCTATCCCTACACCTCACAGAGGTCGGTTCCTTGCAGTATCTGCTTCCACCGAGAGAACAGACCCGACCACGATTCTCTATTATGCATGAAGACTGCGCACAGCGGGGTGACCAGGCTGCCGCGCACCTGCCACGGCAACGGCTCGAGTAACAATGCAAAGACGCTGCTGGGAGACACAAAGGAAAACTAAACCACGGTGAGCTTGAAACTGAGCTCTTACAAAGGAGAACAAGTTGCTAAGAGCCAGACGCTGCCCTTCTCTTCTGATAAAGGTTACCCAAGACGATTCCTACAGACCCCTTCGGTCGCTCAGTATTAGCATGTATGTCTCAAGCTCACAGTGAAGCACACCTTTAAAAAAAAAAAAAAAAAAAAAAGGCCTCCTACTCACATTTTTTTTTTAAAGTCACATAAATTCCACTTTTCATCATCTAGCCTGACACTACAAACACAAGGAATTGCCAAGATATAGAAACCAAGAGCAACTAGAATTTGTAACCCTTGTAAGAATTAGCACTAATGTTTATGTGTTTCCAGGCATCCTGATCAAAGTGATTCAAAGGTTAGGTACATTTCTGTTTCTCTAAGAGTTCTTCAAATGGTGGGTCACTCTGTCCCCACGGGTAGGATCAAAGGTTCACGGTCCTGTGAAAGTCTCCTTTCAGTATGAATATATGCATATGGAGGTTAAGTGTCCACCAGCACACGATGTAAAATTTGATTCTGTGTCGCATATTGGTCAAACAACGTCTGAAAGCCATTAATAAGCACGGAATTTCTACAATGTGTGAGACGAATAGTTACCAATCCGATTGAGATCTCCTCACTGCTGTAGTTACACTGTTCTCCACGGCGTTCAGTTTAGTTGTTCTTTCGCGCAGACACGGGATTCGAATCTCAAGCAATTTAATTATTACTCTAAGTTAGTCTGCTACTAACTACATTTTGTGTAGAACACAGGTAAGTCCCGCTGCCCTAACGAGCTGGCAAGTGATCGGGTTCCTTAAGAGTTTAAACCTTTAGCATTTTAGCTCAGCTTTAACAGAGATGATCAGGGTAAATCTTCCGAAAATCTGTCCTCGACTAGATGAAGGAAACTGACAGTAAAAGCGATGAACCGTGTTGCGTCTTTCCACAAACTTGACTGAAGGGTAAAGAGTGAGGCTATGAGGACTTAGACCGGGAGGGAGACAACTATTGAGGTAAATACGGATCAAACAACAGGGAGGTCAATATTCACATGAAGCGTCACATTTGCTGAAGCGGAGCATCAACATCGCCGTTGATATTTAAGAACCTGTGAGGGACTGAAAGGACATTTTCAGCAGCAACCGCTCACGCATTTACCCTGGACGTAACAACTTCTTCAAAAATGAAGAGAAGAGGGAAAGAATGTGTGGTGGCTGCAGGTCTCCACGACCACAGACGCAAGTGGCTCCTTCCCGCGGGCCCGTGCTCCCCTCCCGCCCCTGCGCACTGAGGCCTCGACCGGGAGAAAATCCAACGCCATTACCCCGGACTATCAGAATCACTAGAAGGAAAAACAAGATTCTTTTCCACAAATTACGTGCTTCAAAACTTCTCATCTGGTCTGTGATCTGGGATTTGGATGTAACTCGACAATGCAGGTACAAAAAAGCTCTTCAGACAGAATTTGTATGCTCAACTATGTTACCAAGTCTGTTAACTGCCACACATACAGACAGCTAAAACTGCAGAGATCTTTCAGTTCATTAGTCCAACAGTAAACTGGGTGAACCTCACTTGTCTGTTTCATCCATTTGAGAAATCTGGTAAAAATAAGGAACATAAAATCTCACTGAAAAAGTAAACGTGTCAGTGGTAATTTAAAGAACCCCATTATTCAAAAAGATTTTTTCCTTGACTAAAACTAGTGTTTTTAAACATATTTATTAAAGTAACTTCGGTTTTTATGAACAGACCAATGAAGTGTTGCTTATGCCCACACTGGAGATGGAAATACAAAGACTGGAAGCAGAAGAATCATGTTTCCATCACGCTGTAGCACCAACCAAATAATACGTATTTATAGGTCAAATAAAACCTTTAGTGAAATCTTTGCTGGCAGGATAAGATAAATTCTAACACGCAACTGGCCATCATCTGACTCCTCTGACACCGTATTAATATAGTTTACAGTGCTAAACATCTTATTCTAGAATACGCCACCAGAAACAAGCACACAGAAAGGAGACTTATTACTACATCTAAAAACATTCACAATCAACAAAATTCTCGTAACGAAAAGCCCACAATAAAAACAAGGTAAAAACCTGAGATTTCCACAGGAACCTAGAAATCGCATTACTGTGATGAGTGGTATTAAAGTCTTATAACACACAGCGCCCTCTACTGGAAGGCAGAAGATTAAAGAACCAAATCAGCTGCCTGTCACCAAATTGGTAAGTGACCTTGGGCCAGACATGGGCCTCAGGTATCGGATCTGAAAGAGAAGAGTTAGAGCGGCTTCATGAAAACTTTGAACGGATTTTTGGTGGGCGCCTCGGTCCCCCTGCTGACACCAGCCCGCATGGTACGAGGACACAGGAGTGGTCTTCCAGCCGCTGCGTCCGTGTAGATGCCTCTGCCGAAGCGCTCTGCGGCTCCGGCTCACCAGCACTTGAACTCCTCACTGGTTATCTGAGGCACTGACATTACTTTTCGACATTTAAACAATTTTAGAAATCGCAAGAAAGTAGAATTCTAATTAAGGTAACGTGTACTTAAAAATCCTAAGAAAAGGAAATAACAAAAGGCAGACAGAACTTCTCTCTTCAAGAACGAGGACAGGAGACAATATTCATCCCTATCCACCTTGGCAGGAAGACGTGCCACGTCAGAGCGGGAGACGTGGTAACGTGGCACTCAGAATTCTTAACTCCACTTAAAATCGTTTTTGGCTTTTAACATGTGTATTTGAACACGTAAGGATTTCATCTACAAACAGGTGAAATGGCCGGTTGTAGGGTGTCTTAATATACAAATGATCAAATATCAAACTCCTGTAAAAACTTCCCTTCTCCTTGTTTTTATAGACTAGCACGTTTAAAATAGAAGCATTTTTAATTCAGAGTGCCTCCTGCTTCACCTGGGCAGACGGCACCTGGCACAGAAGCAAGGGACACACACAGCTGCTGACGATGCCTTTTCTTCCGGTTCGGCAACACGGACAGAAAATCCTCTTTACAACAACGCTAACATTCTCAAAACATCAGCCAAACCCTCAGCAGTCGCTCGGCCATCCCCCAACCCTCCCCCCGAGTCCCACTGGTCCCCAACCCCCCCCCCCAACCCGTCCGAGTCCCACCCGTCCGACTGCACAGGAACCGCGCGCTACCTGTTTTCTTGCCGGCGGCAGTCCTGCTGCTCCAGTCTCAGCATCGGCTTCACTGTCCCGCGCTCGGCCGTGCCGGGGGCAGGCGGTGCCCTGTCGCTGTCCAGCCTGGTGGCGCTCTAAGCCGAGAGAAAACACGGAGCGTTTACAGACAGCGTGCAAGCCAGCCACGCTCACGCAGACTGCTGCAGGGGAACAGCTGATGCCAGGCTGCCCGTCAGGGGGAGGCGAGACAGAGATGCCGGAGAAGAGCAGGGAGCAGAAAAGGGCACGGCCGCGCCGAGGACGTCAGGTGCACAGACGCACGCCCGAGAACACGGTCACCGAAAGAACAAACCACACAGCTGCTTTCCTGTTCAAAGAGCTAAAGGCGGGCTCTAACACACAGGCGTGCGGAGGTGGTGCGTGTAAACGGGGCTCTTCAAAACGGGCAGGGACGGGAGCGACTCCTCCCAAACGCTCTCTCAAATCAGAACAGAGCTGAGCGTGTGTCCACTCTGAAAAGTCAGGGTCCTTCTTTTACTTGTAAGGAAAGGATTCAAAAATCTGCTCATGACGGCTCAACACCCAATGAAGAACTCAGGACAGAGGCTGGTTTGGTTCTTGCCCTTCATCAGGAGAGAAAGAACACAATACAGGGGCCCGATACAGTACACTTCAGTCCTTCGAAGGAGGGCACGTCCCTAACCACCCTGTGGCAGAGGGAAAAGCTACCCGGGTTATTAAGCAAACAACAGGAACAGCATCATTCTACTTATACAAAGAAATTCACCGTAGCAAAAATGTTATGTGAGATTTCTCACTACATCTGTTTATTGTAGAAATTGAGCTTGACAACAGAAGCCATTCTTATCAACTAGAGAGTAACTTTGGGCCGTATCTTTACAGTTTTTCATATTTTCCATAAAGGAGGTTATACAACCCCCTTCACAAAAAATACTCCTTTTCATGTGTTGTAAACATCGGATGGTATTTTTATGTCACAGAACTGTAATGGCTGCGTAACAGCTGTCTGTTTACCAAAGTTCACTGAACTAATCCTTTGTTAGGCTGTTTAAAATGTTCACCAGTCCAGGGTGTCCTGGCAATCACGTTTGTAAATACATGCATTCATACACAATAAATACTTTCATAAAATACGCTTATAAAAATAAAATTCCTTGGCCAGGATGGCAGCACAGACTACAAAAAACTGTTATAAATGGATAAGGAGGCAATGGGTAAGTAAATTATGGTACGTTTATAAGCTAACATATTATAAAACAATTTTAGGTTGTTTTCAAATAAAAGGCTTACAAAATAATAGCCAAAGGAAGCAGGACAGAAAGGTGTGGATGTGTGCAGATACTTATTTTTTTTCATTTTATTTTTAATGTTTATTTTTGGGAAAGAGAGTGCGAGCGGGGCAGGGGCAGAGAGAGAGGGAGACACGGAATCCGAAGCAGGCTCCAGGCTCTGGGCAGTCAGGCAGAGCCCAACACGGGGCTCGAACCCACGAACCGTAAGATCATGACCCGAGCCGAAGTCGGACACTTAACTGACTGGGCCACCCAGGCACCCCTCATTATTTTTAAATGTATAAATGAACACATCTACAACAGAAAGAGATTAGAAGAGGATCCACGAAAATATTATCAACAGTCAACTATCAACTGCAGATGAATGATTTTCATTTTTTTCCTCATTTTGCTGAGTTTTCTGTTTCGAGCATACATTTTTATAAGAAACTAAACTTTTTATGAAGACAGCTGCATCTGGTTCCAAGAGTACCTGCTCACGTACTTCTCAGAGGGGTCTCTGCTGCAGCTCCAGTGCCCCAGGCACCTTCTCACCACGAGAAGAACAGCAGTGAACATACCGAGTGGGACCCTTACCTCCACCAAGTCAACAAACAAGGCAAGCATCAGCTGGCACAGAGAATTTAAAATAAGGCGCTGTAACTATGAACTATGAACCAAGCATGAACTATGCCTGGACGCTCAAGAAGATTTCAAGGAGGAATGAGCAGAAAGGAGCCGGCTGCACGAAAACCAGCAGGAAGGACAGTCGAGGAAGAACAAACTGGCCCCAGTGCCCGGATGGGAAGGAGGCGCGTGTTCTGTGCACAGGCCAGGTCGAGAGGGGAGGTGGCCGGGGCCGAAGGAGCTGTGTGAGCCAGAGGGAAGTGTGTGACATTTGGGATGAGAAGCCACTGGGGGCTTGGAGAGCCGGGCGGTAACGGGCTCTAAGTCGTATGTTCAGAACACGAGCCTGGCCGTGGGGAGAAGAGTGACGAGCCAGGGCAGCAGCAGAAAGGCCAACTCGGAGGCCATGCGGCATTTCTGCCGTGTGACGACTGCAGCCAGTGTCACCCACAGAAGCAGCGACGGGGAGAGGCAGGTAGCTGCGGACTACTCCGGTCCAACGCAAACGGAACACGCCGACACTGAAGGCTGAGAAGGAAGCGAGGACAAGCAGTGACGGGCTTCTGCTGGAACGATACCACGGACGAGGGTACCACTTACTGACGGGGAAGGGCGAGGAGGCTCAAGAGAGCCCAGCCCTGCTCTAGCTGTGGTGCGTGCGAAACACGTGTCAGACATCACCATGGCCACGTCAAGCAAGCTTCTGGGGTCCGGAGAGGTCGGGGCCAAGGATACAGTCAAGGGTAATGAACACATCCGTGTATTTTAACTACCAACGGCCTAAGATCACCTAGGGAACAAGTACAGACAGGAGAGAAGGGGCCTTGGGTCTGAAACCGAGTTTTGAGGCCAAGTGGAGGGGACGGGGAAGGAGGAGGCATGGGCAGATGAGCCAGAGGAGGACTGAGCACCGATGGGGGAGAAACCAGGAGAACGACGCCCTGGGGGCCGAAGTCAGGCAGCGCCCCCAGTATGCAGTAGGGGCCCAGGTTAGACAGAGGAGACACAGGCCACGGACTCAGCCGTGCGGAGGCCATCAGAGACCGGGACACACACGGTCCCTCCGACAGCAGGAGCCAACGGGAGCCGAGGGGAGGAGACGGAGTAACGGGGAGCGGACCGCAGATTGTTTCCTCAAGAAATCGTGCTGGAAAGAGAAGCAGAAAGCTGGGCAAGGGCTGGAGCGCACGGTACAGTTGTTAGAACAGGAGACGGAGCAGCGTGTCCGCATGGCGGCGGCTGTGCCGTGGCCTCAACGAACCACAGCCTCGGCGGCCCCTTCCGGAAGGCGAAGGAAGTGGGTGCTGTGTGCCACCCCAGGCCCAAGCCTAAGCAGGCCGGTCAGTTCCACGATTCTTGTGAGACACCCAAACGTCTGGCCACCCCTGTGGAGAGACGAGCAAGCTGTCCCAGGGAGAAAACAGGAGAACACGTGGAAAGGGGGGCCCGGCCACCTGCGTCCCGGCACAGCCGGGCCACCTCATCGCCCACTAGCAGCCGAATGCAGCAACTCGAGGAACCCCCAGCAAGACCGGCCAACGAACAGCCCGGGCGAGTCCAAACCACATGGCACAGCTGTGCACAAGTAAAACGGGTGCTGTGCGTCCTTGGTCAGTTAGGTTGGGGTGGTTTGTTACTGAGCGATATAGATAACCAGAACGAGGACACAGATCCCCCATCACGCGGAGATACAGGACAACTGTGGGGGCAAGGTCCCCGAGAAGGTAAGCTGGCAGGTAGAGGAGAGGGGAAGTCCACGGTCTCCAGCGGTCACCTGACGGAGAAGGGCTGGTTCCACAGGGGATAAGCCTGGGCCCCCCGCTCAGAGGACACAGCCCAGCTCGCCACCCGCGGCCTTTGGTGTGGCGCCAGGAGACAGCACAGATCAGGACAGCAAGCCACGGTCAGAAGCCACTGTGAAGTCGGCTTTCGCAAGAGCTCCAGGAGCATACTCCCAACGCTTTGGCCACGGGGTCCAGAATGTTCCAGAATGCTACACAAACTCCCTGCTACAGGCAACGTAAAGTACCCACCTTGCTCGCTGGCAGCGCTGCCCCGCTGTGAACATCTCCCCCCAAATCGAAAGTTGTCTCCTGAACAATTCTGCCAGGGTAAAAAAAGAAAGACACTGAATTAACAATTCTCAAATGAAAAGGCATCGTTTTTCTTAACACAAAAGGAACGGCTAAATATCCCAACTCAAAGATCAAGACGCCACTTTATTTTCAGCATATAAAGTCACAGAATGAAAACGCTGTTAAAACTTTATGAACTTTTCTTACTGCTCTATACTGAATACTCTCAGGATGCTTTTAAAACTATATTTTAGTAACAATAAATTGGAAAGAACCGTCCAAGAAACAAGCAAGCCGCTTCATCACATAATGGCACATAAATGAAGTGCCCAGTCTGTGGCGCCACGAGCCCGTCTGTCAACACAGGGAAAGCGACACTGACCTCAGGAGAAGACGGCACAGGCACTAAACTGCCTTCCTCTGAAAGCCAATCTGATGAGAGCTGAAAAGCTCACGGATACCACCACTTGGGCCACGATACAGAAATGGGGAGGCACCTGGGTGGTTCAGTCGGTCAGGTGTCCAACTCTTGATTGTGGCTCAGGTCACAGTTCACGGTACTGAGAGCCCCACTGCAGGCTCCGTGCCGACAGCGTGAAGCCTCTCTCTCTGCCCCTCCCCTCCTCATGTGCTCAAGCTCTCTCTCTCAAAATAAATACACGTTTAAAAAAAAAAAATTTTAAGTCCTACTCAATAATGAGGGTAAATACAATCCATTAATCCCAGCCCAAGAGAGAGGCCCAATAAAAGGAAAACAAAGAGCCCTAAAAACATCTGGAAACCGACAAGATGGGTTAGTGCCTACATTTCCGGGACTTCTGCACAAGACAGTCAAAGAGAATGATAACCTCTTTTGTTACAGTATTTGAAAGACAAGGGTCTAGTTTCACAGCACTGTGGTAACTTTAAACTCATGTTTAAGCCCAATCTATAGAATGAAACCGCAAAGAGATGAGGAAACTCAAAACAATTCTTCGAATTAGAAAATCTGATACAAATTCCTCCTCTACCTCATCACTAAGAAAATAAGATCATCTGGGGGGCACCTGGGTGGCTCAGTGGGTTGAGCACCCGACTTCCATTCGGGTCATGATCTCACGGTTCGTGGGTTCGAGCCCCCGTCGGGCTCTGTGCTGACAGCCCAGAGCCTGGAGCCTGCTTCGGATTCTGTGTCTACCTCTCTCTCTGCTCCTGACCTAGTCATGCTCTGTCTCTGTCTCTCTCAAAAATAAACAAACGTTAAAAAAAAAAAAAAAAAAAAAAAAAGAAAGAAAGAAAGAAAGAAAAGAAAATCATCTTGAAATGCAAAATAAAAGGGTGCCTGTGGGGCTCAAGTCGGTTGAGCATCCGACTCTTGGTTTTGGCTCAGGTAATGATCTCCACCTTCATGAGTTCAAGCCCCAGGTCGGGCTCTATGCTGACAGCGTGGAGCCTGCTTGGGATTTTCTCTCTCTCTCTGCCCCTCCCCCACTAGTGTGGGCACACACACTCAAAACATAAACATTAAAAAAACTACAAAATATCATCACTTTAAAATAGGAACTTGAGAAAGTACAAGCGTTTACTAAAAGTTACATCTTCTCATCTATCCTGTGTCACTAAGATATTTACAAAACATAGAAACTGTTCTCCTGGTTTCTAATGGTTTGAATGGGAAATTCAGTTTAGCTATTCTGTCTCTGGTAATGCAAAAAAGAAGTATGATAGTTCACCTCCCTCTGTCATCTCTCAAAGCTACATATACACCTTACCCATCCCTGACTCCCTCTTATCGACATAAATATAGCCAAAGCTTTCTTGACTCCACCTGTAATTATTCTAGAACAACAAATTCATTTAACACCATGCAAAGCTCATTATTTTTTCACCAAAGCTGACAAAACTAAAATTTAACATGGACTCAGCTGTATTACATTCTGGATACACTAAACGATTACAAAGTGACTTCATTCATGACTTTGATGACATTATCTCAGTATGACCTGTGAGGGCAAGAACCAGGTCTTGATCACGTCAGCACTCAGAGCACAATGACACATGACACTGGTGCTCAATGAATACAGACTAGATAAATACATAAGTGAATAGATGAATGAATAAAATTCCCACGCTGGCCATCAACATCAAATTGTGCTACCCTAGGGGCACAGTCGGTTAAGCATCCGACTTCGGCTCAGGTCATGATCTCGCGGTCCATGAGTTTGAGACCCGCGTCGGGCTCTGTGCTGACAGCTCGGAGCCTGGAGCTGCTTCAGATTCTGTGTCTCCCTCTCTCTGTCCCCTCCCCTGCTCACACACAGTCTGTCTCTCTCTCAAAAACAAACATTAAAACAAGAAAAAAAACCACAATGAGAGGTCATCTCACCCAGTTAGAATAGCTATTACTGAAAACATTAACAAGAGTCATAGGAGGGAAATACCAGGTGTTGGCGAGAATGTGGAGAAGAGGAAACCAGTGCGCAGTGTTGGTGGGAACGTAAATTTGTGCAGCACTGCGGGAAACAGTACGGAGTTCCTCAAAAATGAAAAACACAAGCACCATATGACCCAGCAATTCCACTGCTGGGTATTTATCTGAAGAAAATGGAAACGTGGACTTGAAAAGGCAGATCTACATCCTAGGCTCACTGCAGCATAATTTACAGCTGAGATATAAAAGCAACCTAAGGGTCCCGTGACAGATAAATGAATAAAGTCGCGGTGTGTGTACATGTACGTACGTACGTACGTACGTACACACACACACACACAGGAGTATTACTCAGCCAGAAGAAAGCAGCTTGCCACGTGCCACAACAGGGATGGACCCTAAGAGCACTGTACTAAGTAAAATAAGCCAGACGGAGAAAAACAAGTACCATATATCTCGCTTATACGTGGAATGTAAAAAGATGAAAACAAAAACAAAAGCTCATAGACACAGAACAGACTGGCAGTTGCCAAAGGCAGAGGCTGGGAGGCTGTGGGTAAAAGGTAGAAACTTCCAGTTATAAAATAAAGAGAAGTCCTGGGGACGTGACGTACGGCATGGAAACTATAGTTAGTTACTACTGTACTGCAGGTCTGCAAGTTGCTAAGAGAGTTCATCTTAAAAGTTCTCATCGCAAGTAAAATAACTGTGCGCAGGTCTGGTGACGGACGCTACCCAGACTGTGTGCCCACTTATACCGCATCAGAATGCTGTGCACCTGAAACTAATATATGTCGATTACACCTCGGTTAACAAACACACATACACACGTCTGTGAAACATTAAATACTTGGGTTACTGGGTTATCGATCTAGAAATGTGTGTAACAGTTGCACAATAGAGCAAAATGATGTGTTTATAAAGAAATGACACTTCTTTCTCATCTATGGATGGACACGTAAGCGCTGGTAGATTCAACCAGTGAGCAGTTTCACCAGGTTGATAGGAAAAAGATGTAATACTAATTAACATAAAATTTCACAGCACATTCCTGTCTAGGAGACCTAAGCCACGTCCTTGACACGACCTCTGCTTCCGGCCAGAGACACAACAAGGAGACGACTGTCGGCCCCCAAAGCAGGGACCATTACGGCAGAACAGCCGGGAGTGATCCCTCCCTCCACGGAAAACATCCCAGGGCAAGACGTCCCAGGGCAAGACGTCGCGGCGGTGGTGCGCCCACGCTCAGCAGCAGATGCAGACCGCTACCACCGCCACCAGCAGACACGGGACCCGCGACTCAGGGACAAAGCACAGCTGGGGGTAACCGCAGGAACTGCTGAAAATCAACATGGAACACGCCAGAAGAACCCGCGTCGTACGATCATGTCTTTGGAATGAGTGTGGCAAGAAAACCCTCAGGCAGGCAGAGAGGTCTCTGGTGCTGAAAGAAAGCAGCAGAGCTGAAGAAGAGCTGAGGACTAAAATGGAAAACATTAAAAATAATGACAAATGAAAGGAAATGAAACAAAACCATCTGAACATGACTATGTGCTAAAGAAAAGAGGCTGCGTATAGGTCATGACACAGACAGGAAAGGAGGATGTGCCTGATAAATAAACAAGACCTTAAAAAAAGAAGAGAAAAGCTCCTCCCAGAGGCAAAACAGAAGGGTGAGGTTCGACACGCATTCAGCTTAAACTTGGAACAGCATCGGGCAGAAATGGACTTTGAGTGGGAAAGCCCTTGTTGGTCTTCCTTGGGAGCGGAGATCGAGGGGTGGGTCCTGGGTCGCAATTGGGAGCTCAAAGTGAGAGGCGACCAGCCCGTGACACGTCCCACATGGACACGTGTGAGGATCCCCAAAGTGTCAGCGTGCAGAGAGACGTCACGTCTTTACTTGTACCAGCTGCCTCTGATCGCTTCCTTGGCCAGGACTCCACAAGGACCCAGGACGAACTGATAACCCACCAGGCACCATCACAGTAGGCTTTATAAAGCCGAGAAACTGGCAAGAGACAATTCCAAGCAGCTACAAGTTCGCACCTGGCCCACAACGCGAGCTCTGAGCAGCGGGCTGAGCAAAGGCAGGCCCCGGAAGGAAACAATGGGCCGGGCAGCACAGAGCGCGGCCCCGCGCTGTTCCTGGCCCCACATCCTGTTCCCGGCACGCTCCTGGAGCAGGGCTCCTACCGCAGGCTCTCTGGTGGCCATCAACGGCACGAGCCGTTGGGCTCGAAGGGCCACGTGGCTATTTTCCCAAGACCCGTGCCCCAGCAACCTGCGGAACGGATAAGAGAGTAGCCAGACAGCGAGCGCCTGCTTTATAAAAAACGATCAGTGACCTAATGAAGTCCTACTCCCTCCCCACTCGGGAACTCTTACTAGATGGCCAGTAAGGACTTTTGTTTTCTGGTGACAGGCCCACGTGGCAAGGCCTCAGAAAGGCACCAGGTGGAGCTGAGACACTTCTAATGCCGCACGTGTTTCACTAACGCGGGCAGAAAAACACCGCCACAAAAGTGGTAGCTCCACGGGACCATCACGGAGAATACCACCAGTTCTTCCTGAGAGAGTCAAGTATCGGCCAAAAAGACAAACCCTGAAAATAATTTAAAAACCAGCCCCAACTTCCAATGTTCAGATAAAGTCAAGACCTCTTTCTTCCTCCTCCAAAACCAGCCCAAATCAACAAGAACAAACCCCACTTGCAATGTTTAAAAATAAAACCTCCTGTAATAACGCACGCCTGATTCTGATCGCTTCTCACACGATCAGACACCCCGAAACTCTCACAGCTGACAGAGAATTACCCAGGCTTCTGTCTGGGGCCCTTGGCCGTCAGGCCTCCATCCACGGGTCTCTTGGCCACAGCGTGGTCCTGGCTGGGGTCCACAAACTTGAACACGTGTGACGCCCCAAACTGCACTTTCATCCCGCTCTGCAGCATGGTCGTCTCGGAGATGCGCTGTCCTTCCACGTACGTCTCGGCGTCCATGCTTCTCGGAGTCACGGTGACAACTCCATCCATGTTTGTGAGGTCACAGTGATGGGGCTGAATTCCTGATCCAAACAGCTAAGATAAAATCAAAGAAACTTCCGTCACAAAGGACACGGTACTTAAAAACAGAAGTTTTGGTACTTTTGAGTGGATTTCCTCCCAACAGTACAAACGCGAACACTGTCAAAATAGCGTCAAACCGAACACATTAATTTTAGCATCCGGTAACCTGACTGAAGACATACGGGGTTGAAAAGCACACGGCCACCTGAAACATTTATCAGATAATTAATAATCTGTACAGATCATTAGGATCACACACCCTTTATCTGTCTTACCGCTATGCTGAAGGAAGGGATGTTAGAACAGGAAAGGACACTAAGGACCCGACCCATCATTTGCAGTCGGCAAAGGGCAGCACAGGAGAAAGGGCGGTCTGCCGGGGTTCAGCTGAGTTCTATCAGGTAATGAACCCGAACTTCCTCTTTAAAGAACACTTCATGCTGTTTTCATTAAGTACCTGAGAACCACATCCTGCTAACATTTTAACTACCGTTCAGGAAGCCCCCACTGCTACGGGCATCAGTCCCAGCAAGAGGACTCTCACACAGGCCACCTCCTCTAATCCTGACAAAGACCCATGAAGTCATCACCACCTTCTGGAGAAAAGCAGTCTCAGAGGAACACGATGACCACATCAAGTTTCTAGAGACGGAGAGGGGACCTCATTTCACAGTCTGCTCTGTTCACAGTGGAGCATTTCTTTATGTTAGAAGATAAAGTCTTTCCTTTCTGTCCATTCCTTCATCCGCTGCCGTGCGGCAGGCCCTGCGCTACGTGCCCTCGCCCACCCAAGTGTGAGCTACGGAGGGAGCTAGACCTGGGGCCACCCGCGCACCTGGATGGAGTTCTCCTCGAACTTCTCTGTCCCGACCTCAGTGACGCTCAACTGAAGGCGGTAAAGCTTGGGCTTGTCCCTGGAGTCAGAACCATCTGCAAAAGGAAAAAGTACAGAACTTCATTTGTAAAGGGTAATGTTCTTGTCATGTCATTTGAAACAGGCCAACAAAGCAAACAAAAGCTTGTCTTAGAATGAACGACAGCTCTCAATTCTCAGGATTTCTTATCAAAAACTCCCCAAATTTATGCCATGCAATTTAACTAAGTGGATATACAGAAACCTCCACTTAAGACACAAACACATCAGCTGTTTCGTGTGACTTAAGGTGCCAACATCATCATCTATAACCATCATCTTCTTACCACATGGAAAGAAATCTCTCCGCCATACGGCCCTGGATTTTTGTTAACGATTCTGAAGAGCAACTCTATTAGCAGGTAAAGATGACCAACACATACGGACTTCCCTTCAGACCAGATCCTCCTCCCAGCAAACCTGCCATGCAGACCGCACACGGCAGGCACCAGGTGCACGGATGGGGTATAGCAGGGTCACTGGTGGAGGTTTTAAACATACCACCTCATGGCTCATCCAGACCTTCTGGACCAAGATCTCTGGGGAGGAGGCCCACGCACACGTCTTCCGAAGAATCTCCCTAGGTGATTCCAATGCCCATTTCTGACATTAAGTTCCAGTAAGAACTACCATCAAATGTGCTTAGCTCCATGGGAACTCGGGGGTGGGGGGGGGGGTGGCCAATCATTTTATACCTCGGTGAACTGTAGGTCTTTTTAATTTCCCTGTGCAGGATCTCTGTGGTGGGCTGGGGACGGGGATGGCGTGGGGAGGAGAAGGGAGAAGAGCAAGACAGCTGTTCACTTGTACCCAGATGTTCACTCACTTCTCGCCTACTGTGCTCAACGCAGGATACGGATCAAAGATTTCTTCAGATTTCAGAGTTGTGAACGTACAAGGAAACAGGCCTCACAGGATCAGTGAGTCCTGACCCGCCTCCGGGCCGTGGCCATCAACCTACACCAGGTCCTTAAAAGGCCGAGCGGAGCCTCCCTGACCTACTTCACCGACGTGCTACTACCCTGCAGCCCCACTTATGGGGCCACGAGTCACAATCTCTAGTCGCTGGGATCAGGAGGCAATCGCTTCCGAAATTAAACACTGGGAGCGCACGTGGGGTGTAGACTGCTCAAGTCTCTTAGCTGTGGTGCGGCCTGAGCTCCCGCAGACAAAAGACCCTGCGAGCGCACAAGTTCTATGAGCACTGTTGTCAATTTCACAGTACACACAGAGTAACATTCCGATAACATTTCCCCCTTCTGGCGTATTTCAGAAACCTGTCAAATCTGGATGAAAATAACCTGTATTTGAGAGACACAACATCTCATGTGAATGAGAATTCATCATCTACCACACTTCACAGCTGGAATATTCTCATCATGTGCGGTGCCACCTGGAGCATTTTTTTTTTTTTTTAAACAGTTATTTCAACTCCAAGTCCTGACCCAAAATGAGGCACTGGAACCATCCAGGGCTTCCCCTGGACGCGGGCAGTTCCCTTCCATACCCGCAGAGTCCAAGCCCCCTAGGAATGTGTGGGATTTTGCCGGCTTTAAACAGCACAGGCAGTCCCAGTACATAGTCCCGGTCAGGAAGTGGCGTGCGACGTCCTCCTCAGCACCACGGATCGTTTCATCTTCCTGCCGCTCTCCCTGGCGCGCGAGTGTTTTATTTACTTGCCGCCCCATCTCCGAGCTCCTTGGTGGCTCTTTTTTAAATCTCTGTATCTTGGCATTTGGTACAGCGTCTGCTCCACAGTATACACTCAACAAAGGTTTAGTTTATTAACAGGAAACAATCAGTGACGGAAAATGAAGAAAATAATGCAATATGGTCACAAAGAAATTACACCAATGCATTACAAAGTAAGCAAAAGCAGCAAATAAACGATGAAGAACAATGGTTTCCATACAAAGTTGAAAAATACCAAGAACATGAAAAATACCAGTTTAGGGATGAAAGAAAAACTTGACATGAACATTCTTGTGCATTCTGAGTGCTTCTGAGGGGTACCTTGTGAGCTAAGAGGTGGACAGGTTGTGCTTTGCTACATCAGCAGAGTTGCAAGTGTAAAGCAACGGGGAAGTACGGACCTCTTGCCCCTCCCCCCCATCTCGCTGTGCGGGGAAACCTCCGACTGACGGATCAGAGGGAAGCTTCTTCCCCGGTTCCTCAGTTCTTACGACTTCACAGTAACGGAAAACACAGATACGGCCTCCAGGGGTGGATTCGGAGTGAGCCAAGTGGCAGCGACCAAACTCACTGGATACAGTGGGGTTTGGCCGGAGCTGGGGAGTACGGGCAGGGGAGGCAGGTCATCTTCAAATGATGGACATCTTTCTTTTTGGAACATTTCACTCCTCTGTCCTTAGTAAAAGGACAGGGACCATCTCAGGGGTGTTGACGAACACCGAAACGTGGCACCTGCAACAAACCCTTGCATTTCCCCCCCTGCTCACTCAACAGTGCTCCACAGACCGTTCACTCCCGCCTGAGCACCTCTCTTGCGCACACAGGACAGACCTGCAGCGCCTTTAAAGGCACAGACGAGTCTAAGTAACTCTCCCTCCGACAGCAGTGCTTCTAGCAGGTGGTTCCTTTACTGTCCTGACAGAAAGTCAAAAGTATATAAAATACTCATGTAGTTCGAAATTCAAAAGGCACAGAAAGTACACAATGAAAGGCAGCCTTCTTTTCCTGGCCTAATTGTCCACCCAGAAGCAAATCCTGAAAATCTGTTTTATGCACATACAATTAAGCAACTCAACACACATTTTTTTTTCTTTTTTCTGGACAAACATTAGAACACTCTTCAGGGCTGACACATGAAATACAGGCCATCTAGTCAAATGGACAATCGCTGGGCCCCATTCACACCAACACCGGGGTTTTATCTAAAATTCAAGTCTCTGGATGTCCTGAATTCTATTTGTCGACTCTGCTACCCCTAAATTACCATTCGCACTGTTCTGCACCTTGTTTCTCTGCTTTTGCCTTTTTTAATTTGAGATATAACCCCAAGTTTTCCTAGTACCCTAAACATTAAGAGAAAACAAGCCCTTATACACAGAAGGCCATTTTGTCAAGAGCACTTTTGTTCGTACCCTAGGACAATTCTGCCCTTCCAGCTCTGCTTTTGCCTTTGCTCGTTTCCCAGGGCGAACTTCTGCAAGTTCGTTTCTGGTACGAAACACGGTCTGCCATACCACTTACAAAAGGGGGAGCGATGCGTTCACTGAAAGAAGGCTGAGCCACAGAGTGTTTCTTGTGTCCCAGGGGTGGTGAGAAACTGAACGTACGTTCACATCCCCACAACTATCAAATTTTTGAAGCTTACTGAAACAGAGCTTAGAGCGTATTTTCACTCACTATTTAGAAAAACAAACAAACTAGCTCTTCATAAAAATGGAAAACTAGAAACACTCTGGTCAAACTTGAGGAGTATATGCTTTTTTTTTTTTTATACACAGCAGGTTAAAAAAAAAAAAAAAAGGAAGTGTTTTCTCCTTCCTAGTGCTCCATAACTTTACAGTATGAAATTAACAAACACATGAAAACATTAAAGAATCCTTTTCAGGAATAAAAAAATACAAAACACACAGTAAAAACAGGTCTTAGACTCTATGCATGTAGAATTATCAAAACAGGTGATAAACATCACTTGCTGAAATGTTCTTTACAAAGAACAAATGCCGAAGTTCCCAGTTCGGCTAATAACCAATGAAAATGTGCACAATCAGTTTGGAGGAAATGCAACAAACAGAAGATGCTAAAAGGTGGGTAAACTCTATACGGCATGGGAGAGCATTAGAATGTTACATTAACATGTAAAAAAATAACATTCAAAATATAAAAACAAAAAAAGAAATATTTCCATAAAACCAAAAACTACCTGTACTATGGAACGTCACAAAGACGCACACAAATTTGAGAAATTCTAAGTAAGAAAGTACATCTTCGCTAACAAGAAACAGATTTCAACCAGGAGAACAGAGCTAATCCTGGAAACGTCCTATAACGTGGTCGGAACATAAGCTGAGGGTGGATTCTCTTCCCCTTCAGCCTCCCAAATGTTGTCAGACACACACCACTGACTGGGACAGCCCTCCCCGCCGGCATCACAGCCAGGGTGCGTGACAGCAGGGCACCTGCCGCTCGTCTGGGCCTCATTCTTACCCACCACCCTCGCTCTCTTCCCGCCCCTGTCCCCTCCTCCCCCAGCTTCTCCCGGCTTCCTAACCTGCCTGGGCAGAGGAGGGGAAGGACAGGAATACCATTCCCGCCCTTCTTCGGCCGCAATCTCTCACTTAAGACTTCACCCGAATAAGGGAACCAGACGTTCCTGTAAAAAACGCTTGTATTAAATGAAGCGAATGCTGCATACGGAGCACTTACTGATCCGGATAAGGTGACAGTACAGTCCGTTTCTTAGCATCAAGTTATTCGTATCAATTCAAAAACTCATGCAGAAAACGTCTGGTCAGGTAACACTGTTCTGCCCAAGACGTCCATTAGCGCTCTAGTCCCAGCAGTAGTAGGAAGCATAGCATTACCTTCGTAAGTGTGATAGCTGTAGTAGGCAAAGTGACTCCTTCTCCCTGGGACTAGGCGCACATGCACGGGGCCCAGGTGAAGGCAGCACCGGCAGGACAGAGGCCATGCGGAGCACGTGAAGAGGGAAGGAGGAGAGAGACAGGAGAGGGTGAGCTGTAGGAGGACACCTTTCAAAGGGTGAAAAGCACATTTCTCCCGCAGTTTTCAGGGCTGTGAGGACAAGACAACAGCGCTCCAGGCAGCGTGTGTGTTAGAAACCAATGCACACTGTTAAGGAAACACCAAGACATCAGGTCACGGAGCAGAAGAGCAAGGGTTAGTTCATCACATAGAAGACGAGCACCCAATGTGGCGGATTCCTTCTGTTAAAAGAACACACTTAAATCCAAATCAAAGAATAAAAGGACTTTTTACCACCCCTCCATCTCTGCAAAAGCCAGTGAGGACAGTATGAGCACACACCCACACCTCGGAACACCGAGCCCGGGCCCAGCCTTGTGGATAGGTGCTTGGTGGGTAACACGTCCGGTGGAAATACAACACTGATCTGTTCAGGACAAACCCACATTTACCAGCATTATTTCCTCGTAAATGGAAACGAAATCCACCTCAGTCAGCATGCTGACTGCTCAACTAGTAATATAACGTGAACTTGCAGGGCCCCCGGGGGCTCAGCAGGTTGAGTGTCCGACTTCAGCTCAGGTCATGGATCTCACAGCTCGTGAGTTCGAGCCCCGCGTCGGGCTCTGGGCTGGCAGCTCGGAGCCTGGAGCCTGCTTCGGATTCTGTGTCTCCCTCTATCTCTCTGTGCCCCTACCCACTCGCATTCTGTCTCTCTCTCAAAAATAAATGAACATTAAAAAAAAATTAAAAAAAACAAAAAACATGAACTTGCAAAAACAGCATGGCCCAGAAAACACAGCATGGCTTCGGCGAGAAAGGCCTCGGCCCGGCTCTCGTCTACCCGGGGGACCGACCGTGTGGCCGATGTGAATCACAGGCTCTTGTGGAACAAGGGCGAGGGAGGCGACCTGGCGGAGAGCCCGAGGCACTGGGGAAGGAGGTCAGACCACAGGGAGGCACCTGAGGGCGGGGACGGCTCTGGTACCTCGCCCTCCCCGGAGCAGAAGCTCCACCGTCAAGGTGGGTAAAGGCAGCAGGGCGCCAGCAAGGAGGGACACATGCGACCGAGAACCCCACGCACGGTGCGCCAACATCTAGAGAAAGGTTTCTCTGCAGGGTCTGTTCTCGTCCCACACACGTGCCTACAAAACTCCTTTGTGTTTAACAGGGTGACTACAAACATGAAATGAGCAGGGAAAATAGCAGTTCTCACTAGAATGTCAGTGGTCCAGGTCTCGGCAGGTCTCATCTGTCTTGCTGTGGCTGTACCTCGGAGGCCCCGACCAGGGAGGGCCTGACACGTGGTAAGCATCAATAGATACTTGTGAGACAGATGCACGGATGAATGCTCGCCCCGGCTCTGCTCCCCACGCAAACCCCCTTCCCACTGTCCTCTGAAAATTACCCCATGTCAGCTCTTTATCAGGTCCCTCCAGACAGACACTCCTGAATCCTCAAAAATTTAGGTTTGGAGAAAACCATTAGCTTCTAGCATGCAATGCAAACTTTCAAAAAGCAGACCCAATGATCCTAGAAACTTCTAAGTTCCGACACACCGGCTGGCCCTCAGATGCCGTCACTGCCTCAGATGGCCACCGTGTGCACACGCCCTCCGGTCGCACAGCAATACCGGGCCAGGGCTCCAAACCACAGCGACAAGTTTAAATGAACTTTTCGGTCAGAGAACCGAGGGACAAAGCAACACTGACACATTCCTCACAAACAGCTCCCCGATTCTGATAATTCCTCAAACGTAACAAGTATAAAAACTACCACTTACAGCACACCGCCACCGATCATAAGTTACAGGGCATCGGCCCAAACCCTACTTTCCCGCGTCCACAGAGCCTGCCCGTGCCACCGGGTGCGGGACCACGTCTCGTAAACACCAACGCTCGAGAACCCAGGAAGAGAAGGACAGAATTCCTGTCTGAGCAACTCCAGACGACCTACATATAGTCACTTGGGTTTGCAGCTTCTTCTGTAATTACTAATTGAGCTGTATCGGAAAGCAGTCCTGGGCACGAGAGCGCAATCTCTGTTCTTCAAAGCATTTCAGAATACGGGGGGACACTCCACCATTTTAAGCCAATGAATAAAAAAGGATATAGTTGAGCTGAACGACCAAGAGGTCATGTGTGTATTTATATACATCACATACACACACATTTCACTCTACATCCAGGTGTGTGCACAAAACACCTCTGTAAGGACGTTCATAGAGTTCTTTGCCTCTAAGGCTACTTTAGAACAGCTTTAGAGAAAAGCTCTAAAAAGAAACCGAGCACTAACATGAAAAGAAACCCAGTCTGTTAGGATTCTAAAACCAAATATCCTTCCTCTTCTAGGTGGATTACTGTTCTGGTCAACTTAAAGGTACTCTTTCTCACACTGCTCACACATTCAACAGGACACTTACCCCACGTGTACCTGCTTGAATTAAATTTGCCCAAAGAGTACATTCCAGTTTGTCATTTTTAGGAGACTAAGTATTTTATAAGGTTATTTTGGGGAAAACATTTTTTAAAGACGTGTATCATTTGTCCTTAAACACCTCATACTCACGGTTTTAAATTTTGTTTTTCAATATTCATTTTTATCCATGTGAACTTTATTTTTATGCATAAACATACATGTCCCATATAACCTCAAGGTTCTGGGTTGTTTGTTTTGTTATTTTTTTTTTAAATGTCATCTTATGAGAGTAACTTTTTAAAAAATAAACGGTCTAAAAAAGGTTTTCAGCCAACTGAAAGAGTACTTAAACACAATTCCTTACAGGTAAAACATTTAAAGCTGAAACAACGTGCACCGATCATCCTTCTCACCTGGGCTGAGCTCCACCAGGTAGGGCAACTTCTCGGGCGGAAGTGCTGAGCCGTAGCCGGAACCCTCGGCTCTCTCTTTCCCTTTCACCAGCTTCCCGTCGACATGTTTCTTCGTTTTCTTCGGGACGTAGTCTGGCGGCCTCCTCTTCAACTGAAAGACTAAAACCCCTAGAACAGAATGTTGTAAATCATCAACCAGACTCAAACAGGCGAGGATGGCTGAGTGACTGATGGCCAACTCCCCTAAGATTTATCAGGAAAATATAACTTAATAACACCTTTCAAGGAATGATCGAGTGAAGGTTTACTCAATTTATACTTCTACTCAGTGGAGGAAATATTAGTCACTCGTACTCTGAAAAACTCTGGTAGCCATGTGCAAAGATTATTTTTTTAATTTTCAATGTTATTTTTGAGAGAGCGGGCGAGCAAGCGAGCACGATGAGCAGGGGAGGGGCAGAGAGAGAGGGAGACACAGAGTCCGAAGCAGGCTCCAGGCTCCGAGCTGTCCGCACAGAGCCCGACGTGGGGCTCGAACCCACAAACCAGGAGATCATGACCTGAGTTGCAGTCAACACTTAACCAACTGAGCCACCCAGGCGCCCCTGCAAAGATTATTTTAAATCAATGACTACCCAAGCATATTACGTGCTTGAAAAATACCAGAGCATCAGTTTAAGAATAAATGAATGCTTATATCGGTAACTAACCCTATGATCAGTTTACACACACACACACACACACACACCACCACACATACACAAATACATACACACAAAAATGTTTTTTAGTTGATCTGATTTTTAACTGAATTCACTCAGAATTCAAAGCAATCTGACTTTATAATACAGTTCACTTTTAAACAGTCTAGAGAAAGCACTAAGCACAAGTGTACTTTTTAAACTACCAACGTACATTCAAGCACTGATAGGATGAACTGGCAATAAATCTTTATGTCTTTATTACACAAAGGTCCTCCACTGAACGACAGTCAGCTTATCACGTGAAACTGAGAGCAAAATGAGATTTCATCAAAACATAGCTTTCAACCTTCCTGCTCTGAAACAATCAGCAGAAACCGAACAGTGAAAAGTCTGGTTTATTATCTGAAATGACCGAATTGCTGGCAATCTTCGGGGCTGCAGGTTACAGTCCCCCCTGTAATCAATCCGCCCACCTGGTCAGCACAGACAGGACTCCGGCTCCTCCTACCACAGCGTGACAGCCCGCTCCGGGCCCACACCCCCGCTGCACGTGGGCTGAGTGTGGCCCTCAGGACAAGGGACCAGAGGAGCCATTCAGCAGGTCTGGGGAGGAGGGCACAGACAGCCACGCCCGCTCTCCTGCACCCCTGACAGTGTCACGCGGCTGACACCCCAGGCAGAGGTTTAATGTAGCATATAAACGATTCTGTAACGAATAAAATTACCCTTTACCTCGGTCAGTTGGCCACTCCCTGAAGATCTGTAAAGGACACTCGTCATCGTCGAGGATCGTTTCTTTAGCACCGTTTTCATCCGAATGCTGGGCTCCAGGAGGCAGCATAACCTGAAAGGAACAAATAATTAACTGTGACGACACCAGGATTCAGAAAAAAGAACTTCCTGTAAATAAAAGCCACAACAGAATTAAGCGGACCAAACCCCCAGTCCTCAAACCACCAACAATGGTGGAGGAGCCTGCTGGCTGTGCCGCGTCTACTCACTTGCCTCTCCGGCCCCCCAAAAAACTAGCTGAGTGATTCTTTTGTTTTGTTTTGTTTTTTTTAAACAAACTCTTATGGAAGGACTGTACGTACTGGTCAGATTGTGAGCAATTTCCTCAGGAGAGATCACTCTACTGTAGCTCAATCCCCCTGGTCCCTAACCCACTTGCGCACTCTCCGGTAACCATTTTTACAAAATAGTTTCATCTAAGGTGGGATCTCTCAGGATAGCCGTCACATAACAAAACAGAACAGCTTTCTCTTTTTTGTAGATAATAGCTTTATGATTAAATTTAATCAGGTCATTTAGATATACTACAGGGTTATTCACGCAACAGATGTTTTTAAGTGTCTGGTTTAAAATGCTGCATTCACGACGCTCTTAAAATTCATCATGCCATAATACTTATTACTTTATGTTTTCATGGTAGTCAAACAGTTCTCTGAATAACCTGGGAAAGCCCCAATAATCCAGAACAAAAATGAAGGGGACGGAGGCCCAGGGACCTCATGCACCTGCTGGATCGGCCCACCCTTCATTCAATTTGAAATACTAACACGTCACAACCCGACTACGGAAAGTAAAATATGAGAAGCCAAGCCAGTGGCATCGGAACATTATTTTCAACGTCCAGTACTGCAACAGAGTTCTGTTCACAGGCCCTACCACCTAGATACGGCCTCACACTCACACACCAGATGGAGGAGACTCTTGGGCAGAAGCCTACAACATCTCCACACTGCTTCAGATTACCTTAAAAAGACAAATGCATTACAACACACCCTCTTGCGAAAGTAATTCATCTTTCCTCGTACTGCTTTGTCCTGAATTTGGTACCTTGGGCTTAGGACACACAGTTCAGGACCTGACCTTCACTCCTCTTTTGCGTCCCGGTCTTTGTCACACACCCTGGTAGATCCGGGCACGTGGAACTACTCCGAGCTCTCAGAGCAGGCCATGGATTCCATACTTCCCCGATTTCTTGGGCCTGAAGGCCGGTGACCCACTGGCCATGTCTGGCTCAACTACAGCTCTTCCAGGAGGCCTTCCCTGATTGCTCTCATTTCAGCACTCCATGTTTCTCTTCTCATTCTTGGCTTCTCTGTAGGTTCCTTTAAAGACAGCTGTTGTTTTTGTAACCTAGCAGGGTGTCCAACAAGAGGAACTTAAATGTTTGTAGAATAATTGAACAGCCAGAGCAACGATGAGCGTGGAAGAGCTACGTACCACGAAGCGAGCAAGATGGCAAAAGCCAAGAAAGAAAACAGGACGAAACCGGCAATCACCTCCGTGCTGCCTACGAAGCAGAATTTGCAAGGACGTGATAGAACAGAAAACCCAAAGCAGGAGACCCTCAAAAGAGACTCAAGTGACCTCAAAGAGGCCCGTCACCACAAGCCCAAAGCAGGCTCTTACAACCTCATGACCCCGACTAAGGTGCCCTTACGCTTCTGAAGTTCATCCGTAAAAGTACAGCAGAAATGAAGGAAAGGGAAAAGATGATAAAGTTCATCACCGTGTATTATATCGAACGCACCTTTACGCGGAACTGAGTATGATTTAATGGTCCACGGTCCCCTGGCGGACACTTAAGCGATCCCAAGTACGGAGCACAAGGTCAGGCCCCGGTAACCGAGTCCTGCCCCGGGTGACCACAGAGTAGCAGGGGCAGGACTCGTACACTACCGATTTACTGACTTTATTCTGACCAGGAACACCGTTTATAGCCGCTGCTGACCCCAAGCGTAAGGAGCGCGTATCCAAATCCACCCTTATCCGTGGGCCCAATCAGGTGCTTCCCGTGGGTACAGCAGTTCCCACCACGCGCTCAACGGAAGGCAAGGGTCCCCAGGGCCCAACTACCGCAGGGCCTCCTCTACTTCAGACGTCACCGCCAGGAGAAAATGCACCAGAACGTCCTGGACCTTCAGGATTTTCCCTCCAGAGGGAAGACACAATTACCTTGGTTACCTGCCCTTCCGACCTGACCCGAGGCACAAACCCCTCCCCAAAGTATGGTGCAATTTCAGGTCACGATACAGTTTCTCTATCTATGAACGCTAATAGCCAGAAACCCAGTATAAAATATACTTTTGCACATCTGGAAGCACGGTTTCCCCTCGCAACTCACCAATCCTAGTTCTTACTCTTCCCTAGTAAGACCAAAGAAACGAAAGAGCACATCAACACCAAACGCTCGTGGTCACCTACCTTCCCCACCCCACGGAGACACGAGCTTTGTGGCGCTTCGTCCCCATTCCCAATCATGCAGGATCACTGTGAAAAAGCGAAATACAGAAAAGCCCAAGGAAGAAACGAACCCCACTGGGAGAGAACTATTTTTACGACCACGCTTTTGGCAATGACCTTCACCCATCTACCTCACGTAAGAGGCTCACATCTGCATCGCACGTGGTATTTCAAAGTCTTCCATTCCCTGCCCTTCCCCTCACGTCGGCGGGTAGTGACCTGGAGCGTACCCTTCCCACGCATCCACCTTGCTCTATGGTCACGGATGCACACACAGGGGTTCACGTTGCTTCATTTTATTTTACGGTAATTGTTTTTCCAAATAAAGGGTGTTTTATAAGATGGGTTTAATTCATCATGTTTCACAGCCACAGGTATTCAACGGTACAGATGGGCATCCCTTCAGTGATGGGTGCGGAGTTTGCTTCTTACTACCTGCTGTAACACACGGGAATGAGAACAAGCCCTCACAGAAACACACTCGGGAATTCACTAGCCCCTTGTTTTAGATAGACCGTAACACTTCTCACCTTATTTATAAACACCATTCTCAATCTCAAACGCTACGTCCACTCTGAAGCGGGTGCTCTGTAGGATGACTGCACAGATGCCCTCCAGACCCTCCTTCGCCACCACTGCTGGGATGACCTCCTGTGCCGGACTCTATTCTGGGAGCCTGGCTGGATCTTTCCCTTTCTTGGCCCACTCCGCCCATCTTGCCGGAGAATACCCTGCGGTACCTTTTTGAGAAAGGCTGAATGGGTGGTAAGTTTGGCCTTACGGGTTTTGAAAGGTCTTCGTTCCATGTACCTACCATTTAACAATCTGGACTGGAAACCATTCCACTCTGAATTAGAAAGCTACATGTATTCCAGACTCCGTGACCACTACTGAAATGACTGGCAGCAATCTTGCCCCCCAATCCTTTATGTGAGACTTGAATCTTTCTCCTTGGAATCCTTGCTTTCTTTTCTCTAGTTTTCTACAATTTCAAAATAGTATGCCCTGGTTTGGATCTTTTTCAGTAACTGTACCATTATTCAGTGGGCCTTTTCAAACCAGCAACTCAAACCCTCCTGTTCTGGGAGATATTCTAGTACATTTCTTTGGTAACTTCTCTCTCTCCCCATGTCCTCTTGCTTTCTCTATCTGACCCTCCTTTAGGTAAGTGTTAGGTATTCTACTGCGGATCTAACTCTCTGATCTTTTCGTTTTGTTCTACACTTGGCATGTTTCCTTACCTTTATCTTTCACCCCTTTTATTGATACTTTTCTCCTATCCCTTATTTACTTACATTTATAAACTTCTAAGGTCTGAGTGTCCCTTCTTACAGGACTTATTTGGTCTTATTCCACAGATACACGGTCTTCCTTATTGTCCGAGTCTCTCGGTCTTTGAACACTTCCGTCTGCTTTCTGTCTTATCTCATCTGTGTTCTTTTGCCTGTTTGGGTTGGTCTTTCGTCTCAAAGGTGTTTCAGTGTCTGTTGAACCTTGGCCGTCCGTTCATGTTCAACAGTGAGTCACGAGAGACCTCAAGGTGAGGGCCGTACATACGTATGTATGCACGAGGATTCCTGCCAGGAGGCCTGAGGTTACTGGACCAGCGCTTCCACAGGTCAGTTTGCATACACATCCTTCTCACGTGGCCAGAGAGTGCCTTCTGGGAGAAGTCCTTAAATCTTCTGGCCGTCAGCATCCTGGGCAGAGGCTTCCGCTCCACCCTCCCGCTTTCAGTCAAGGCCCTTGCTGTGCCCTGTGTGCCCGTTACCCCCAAACATAAGGCCTCCTCCCCATCAGGTCGACCACAGCCTTCACACGGAGACAAGAGACGGCAGTTGGAATGGGAAGGAAATCTGGTGGAGTCCACTGCTTCTGGAAACCTTCAACCCAATATGATTTAGCTCCGCTTTCAATGTGGACTCGGGAAGTGCTAAAGCAACTCATTCCTGGGTCCGCGTGGGCTCGTGACATGGGCACTAGCAAGCTCCTCCCTGGCGGGTTCTCTCCGTAGGCTTTCTGCGGCCCAATGAGCAGGACACCTGTCACCTGCTTCTTCAGAAATTCACTCACAACCCTATCTTCCGCCATCTCTCCTCTCATTCTCTTCGTTCTTGAGCACTTAGACAAGTTTTTATTTCTTTGTTGTCATTTTAATGGGAAAAAAAATCTGTTCTCTCATCTATTTTCAGCTGACAATTCAACTATATTTATCAAACTACAAAATCTACCAAACCGTTTTTCCAACTGAATATAACTTCTTAGCTTTTCAACAAAATTAAAAGGCATAAAACTCAACAGACTCTTTTACTTAATTCAATCTAGCTAATAAAAGAGGTCTTAGACCTCTACTCCGAGCACTACAAAATACTACTGGGAGCACAGAGATCACACACACAGAGGTGCACTCTGTCCACAGCCTAGAAGACTGGAGACTGAGGACAGGGTGTCCCCTGACTTATCTAGAGTCCATGCAAATCCAGTCACCACTCCAGCAGGTTCTGTGCAGAAATGGACAAGCTGATTCTGAAATTTATTCAGAAACATAAATAATACAGAATAACTGAAGCAATTTTTAAAAGCAAAAACAGGGGCCCCTGGGTGGCTCGGTCTGTTAAATATCCAACTTTGGCTCAGGTCATGATCTGACAGCTCATGGGTTCAAGCCCTGCGTCGGGCTCCGTGCTGACAGCGGGGAGCCTGGAGCTTGCTTCAGATTCTGTGTCTCCCTCTCTCTCTCTGCCCCTCCCCCCCCTCATGCACATGTGCGCGGTCTCTCAAAAATAAATATTAGAAAAAATAAAAGCAAGAACAAAATTGGGACTTATTTACCTGATTTTAAGACTTATTATCAATCTAGTTATTGATACAGTGTGGTGTTCACAAAAAAATAAAATACAGATTAACAGACTCCAGAAATAGAACCACACACACATACGGCCAATTGATTTTCAACAAAGACGTTAAAGCACTCAACAGGGAAAAAAAGAAAGTCCTTTTAACAAATGGTGCTGGGTCAACCAATTATCTGCACCGGAAAAAATGAACACCTGCCCTGATCTCACACCAACATATAGACGCTAACTTGAAATGGAACAGAGACCAAAACGTAAAAACTAAAGTACAAAACTTCAGACTGTTTGCAACCTCAAAAGAGGTAAATTCTTACAGAGAACACAAAAATAATAGAAGGCTTAAAAAAAAAAAAAATGTATTCTCTAAAGGGCATCATTAAAAAAATGAAAAGGCAAACCAAGCCACAGACTGGGGAAAAAGATTCACAACACATGTATCCTACAAAGCACTTAACACAGAGCTATCAAGAGGGAAATTAAAACCGTTTGCCACACGGACATCCCATTATACCCTATCAGAAAGGCTGATTCTTTTTTTTTTCTCAAAAGTATTTACTTTTGAGAGACAGAGCATGAGTGGGGCAGGGGCAGGGGCAGAGAGAGAGGGAGACACAGAATCCGAAGCAGGCTCCAGGCTTCAGCCTCCGAGCCATCAGCACAGAGCCCGACGCGGGGCTCGAACCCACGAACCGCGAGATCACGGCCTGAGCCGAAGTCGGACGCCCGACCGACAGAGCCCCCCCGGGCGCCCCAGAATGGCCGATTCTTAAAATAATTGACAGTATCAAACACAAATGAGGAAGTAAAGCAACCACAACGTGATTTAATTGCTTTGGAAAACAGTTTCAAAGTTTCCTAAAAAGTTACACATACACCTGCCACCCAGCATTTACTTAAGAAACCAGGTCTGTGAGGACACCTGCACACACATGCTCAGAGCAGCCTGACCGTAACCGCCCAAACCCCAACACCGGGAACAACCCAAATGCCCGTCAGCAGGTAAGCGGGTGAAAGCACCGCAAACCATCCATATAGCGAAATACTGCTCAGCAACCGGAAGGAAGCCAGTGTAGACACGCCAAGCACGCGGCCGACCCCGAGCTCCCGGCGCCGAGTGGAGGAAAGCAGGAAGACCGCTGGCTACACGACGCCATTTATGTGCAGTTCTAGTCCACGAAACCAAGCGCCAGAGAGCACTACCTGGGATGGAGACGGGGTAAGGGACTTTCGAAGGTGGGGGGGTGTTCCTGGGGTGGGGGTCGGTACTGGGGACACCGCAGACTTCAAATACGCACGGTTACTGCCTCTACTTACTCCCCGGTCATCTTGTGCGGCGGGGGCACTATGGCAAGTCATACATCACGGTTTCGTAATCAACTGCTAAGATGGGGAAAGGAAGGGATTTATTTCTTCTAAAACTCCACTGCCAGGAGGAGATTTTGCCAGAGAAATCCCGGTAATGAAGAAGTCAGCATTTCCTCGTGACTGACTTAAGGGTTAAGAACTTTCCAAGGAGTCCGCCTCAGGAGAGAAAGCCTGCTTGATCTCACTTAGTGTCAGCCACTCAGCTGTGAGGAAAAGCATCTCATGGTCTCTGAGTACCAGGGTGAGAGACGCAGGCCTTATCTCCAAGACAGTCTGGCTACTAAACACACCGACCAAACGCTCGTTAGAACAGCAAACTGGAGTCCACTTAAGAGTGGGACTGTCACGAGGTATCTCAGTGAAAACCTTAAGACGACATCATGAAAAACACGAAGTCACCTATGTACACAAAATAAGAACTAAAGATATGTGTATACAAAAGCGTGGGCAGTGGTTATCCTTTGGTATTAGAACTATGGGTGATTTTATCGTCTTCACCTTTTTACACTTTTTCTTATCATAAGAACATGTATTACTTCTGTAACAGAAGGGGGATTTAACACAGGGTTTCCACGTATTACATTTTAAATGATACAGTGCGAAGAAAACCAGCCTACGCTGAACTTCACTCAAAGGCTATCTTGCCACTTGAACGAGAAGTGCCGGCATGTGCAGCACTGGTAAGTTCTGGCTGGGTAGTCACTTACCCGGGCGATGCAGTAATCTTTAGGGTTCTCCTTCTCCAGACCGTATTTCTCTAGAGCCTCGGCCACAGCAAAGTCAGCAGGATCCGTGGTGGACAGCAGGATTGTCTTGTAGGGAATGTTCGGTTTTAAGCTGTCTGCATAAATTCTCAGTGTTCCACCTGAAAAAAAACATTCAGACATCTTTGAGCACCCCTTTATTTTATCCCAGTAACCGAGACAGCTAACGTTTATGATCACTTTAAAAAAGGGCATCTAAGTTCCGGTTGTAATGAATGCAACGATGAAATCTGTGTTCCTAATTCCATACTCCTTTCCTGCTAGGCAACACACGTGAACAGTCACCTGCTGATCCAGTAACACCGTATGCTGACTAGTCCTGTGCGACAGAACGGATCCTGTTCCCTCTTCAAGCCCAAGTAGTTCTTATAACGATGAACCCATTTTCACCATGGTTCAAAGATGAGAAAAGGAAGAAACTCCACGGTGTTCCGACAGTGCTGCCTGTCAACGATTTAGCACACGCGAACTCACACAGAGGCCCGTGTTCCGATGCTGAGGACGCAGCCATGAACAGTCCAGTGTCCTGCCCTTCAAACAGCTTCTACTCTAGGGGTGGGGTGCGGGGGGTGGGGGGAAAGAGCGACAAGAAAACCTAAGATGGCGGCACGCGTTGCGAAAAACACAAGCATGGTGGTAAGAAAGACCGTAACCGAGAGCTTCCTAAGCTCGTGGGACTGTTAAGCCTTCTCGAAGATGGACACCCGCCATGAGCCCTGGATGGCCAGCAGCGGCGGCCTCATGGCCACCTGAGGACCTCTCTGGGCAGGGGGCGAGCAGGTGCTAAGGCCTTCAGCTGGCACAGGTCCGGAAGGCTCACTGGCCAGAGATGCACCCGAGGGAAGGCAGGGAAAACGCAGTCAGGCTGACCGAGGCCAGACCACGTGGGACCTCGCAAACCATGATCGTGAGGATCGTGAGGGTCTGGGTTTTACTCTAGCTGAAGTGGGAGCCACCGGAAGGCCTCAGTTGCACGTGTGCCCGTGCCACGTCGGGAGGCGGGCACAATGCCACCGGTGCTCTCCTAAGCGGCCGGGTTTCCGGCTGAAGCAGAGCCGCAGAGGGGGACGCCGTCCCAGCAGGGAGGCCAGCTGTTAAAGCGCGTGCTCCACTAGCCCAAGGTGCTCCCTTCTGACTTCATCGTGCCCCGCTGCCAAAGGCACATTCGGGGCAATTTATAAGGAAAACACGTACAAGAGAACGAGTAAGAACCATTTTGCAGACACAGGCAACCTGTCCGTACTGTGCCCATCAGACAACCAAGGAGCAAACCAGAACGCCTGTTCTGAAAGCTGATGAGGGGGCCTTGTGCCCTCCCTTAGGAGGCTACCAAAACATGCGAGTGGTCAGACATCTAATTTTTCTGAAAAATGTGGCATCTGCTCGAAGTCTAGACAAGTACTTTGCAACCCCAAGGTACAGACTGCAGAGAATCAAACACTTTTTGTCTGAAAAAACTTAAGGTCGGGGCTTCCCAGAAAACCATTTTCAAGAGTCAGTATGGCTCCTACAGATACACAATTTCGAGCAGCATTTCTTCTAAGGGACACGCCGCGATGAGGCGGCTGGAAAACTCAGGCTCACGTGGCCAAACTTCAGTACTGGATGGGTTACTTTTGGCATCCGTTTACCCATCTACATCTAACTTGGTTTCAGTGTACTGAGTGTTGAGAGGGTCTAATTCAAACAGTTTCCGGTTTATAAGCCTAACACCACGGTGTGTTTGTCACGGAGGCAGGCACCACCCTCCGTGCTGAGGAGGAAGAGTGGAGCAGTCCAGTAAAATGGACTGAAACTCATTTGCATCAATGTACGTTTCGGTCTCTGATGAAGGCAGGACTGGAGACGAGTACACGGAGGCCCGCACCTCTCCAGGACCCCAAGTGCGGGACCCCGGTCACAGTTGGCACTCCCAACACGGGTGGTGAGGACGCCGAGGCGGGAGAATTCCCACACGGTCGCCGACGGTGTCGCAGTAAGAAATCCGTGGCTGTAACTGGTGCTCATGCCCCGTGCCACGCATCAGCTACCTGAGACGCACGGGACGCTTCCGGGCCAGCTCCTCGGAGGACACCACAGAGCGTGCCTGAGTGCTTAACCGTGCTTTACAAAGCCCAGGGGGGAAGCTTCCTACGGGCCGAGTCCGATGGGCCGTGAAGGGAGTTCAGTCATCAGAACCGAGGGGGCAAACTGTCAGGCTGACAAGACAGGGAAGTAATAGACTGAGCGGTCACTCTCGTTACACTCACCCGCACGTGACCACATCCCATGGCTTCTACCGACAGGACAGCTAAACCAGTAACTGTAACAGGTTACAAGAATACATTTTTGTTTTTTTTTAAGTTTATTTTGACAGAGTGTGCACAAGCAGGGGAGAGGAAGAGAAAGAGAGAAAATATCCCCAGCAGGTTCCACACTGTCAGCACAGAACCCCAGGTGGGGCTCGGCCCCACAAACCATGAGATCATGACCTAAGCTGAAATCAAAACTCAGATGTTTAACCAACTAAGCCCCCCCCCCCCCCCCCCCGCCCCGGGCGACTAGTCACATTATATGATCACTTTGCAGTGTATAAGAGGATTGAATCATCACAGTGTATACCTGAAACTAACAATGTTTGTCAATTCTACTTCATTTTATTAATTTATTTTTTTTAAGACAGAGTGCAAGCCAGGCAAAGGGGCAGAGGGAGAGAGAATCTCAAGCAGTCTCCATATTCGGCACTGAGCCCGATGTGCGGCTTGATCCCACAAACCTTGAGATCATGACCTAAGCCAGACGCTTAGCCAATAAGCCACCCGGGTGTCCTGAGAACATAGTTTTCTAAGTCATTTATTAAAGACAAACAAAATAGCTGAACTTAATATATTTGACTGGTTAATATTAACCACAGCTATTTTGCTAACAATATTTAGGTTTTCAGTGTCTCCTGGAAGTCTGGAGAGAAAACTATTCCTTCTACCCCCATCCCTCTAAAGCTCTACTTCTTAGATGTTCTGCTAGTTTTCCTAACTCCTTGGAGACTGTTTTGCTTCGTTTCCTCCTTTCACTGCCCAGTCCTCTTAACAGTGGCCTCAAGTCTTCCCGTTACCTACATACTTTCTACAAAAAGAATCTCACCCACGCCCAGTGCCATTACCTGGCAACCATAAATTACTCCCCAACTCTCTCCCTCCATCAGACACTGCTGCCCAGTGCCTGGTCTAGACACACTGCCCTTCCAGCTCAAAACAGCCCCCCGATCACACCGGCACCTCAGCAAAACCTATCTTCCGCTCACAAACGTCCTCTCGTTCCAGAGCAGCAACACCCATCCCAGGAAAACGGGCGTTATCCAGAATGCCTCCCCTCCCAAGTAGAATCCAGTCTGCTCTGGGTCTGTTAACTCCGCCTCTTAGGAACCTGGTGCACCCCTTCGCTCTCAGTGGCCGCGCTCAGAGACGGGTCCCCCGCGAGCAGCAGGCGCCCACTTCCAAAGCGACTCCCTCAGATCCAACTTCTACTCTGCTCCCACAGTCACCACTCCAATTTGAAGCCGAGGCGGAGTTAAAAAGCTCTCTGAGGGGCGCCTGGCTGGCTCAGTCCGTTCAGCGTCCGACTTCAGCTCAGGTCATGATCTCACGGTTCACGAGTTGGAGCCCCGCGTCGGGCTCTGTGCTGACAGCTCGGAGCCTGGAGCCTGCTTTGGATTCTGTGTCTCCCTCTCTCTCTGCCCCTCCCCTGCTCGTGCTCTGTCTCTCTCAATAATAAATGTTAAAAGAAAAAATTAAAAAATAAAATACACACACACACACACACCATGCTGGGTACATCTGCCTTAGGAATTATTAAAGCACATTACATTTTTAAGAAGCAAACCTCTAAAATCAGAAACAAAATAAAACAAATATAAGTCAATATGCAGAGGAATCAAATAGGTGATTTCCAAACACAGTAATTTTTTCTCTTTTCAGATTAAATTCTAGTTAGTTAACACATTTGGTAAAACTGGCTTCAGAGGCAGAACTGAGTGCTTCATCACTTACATGCAACACCCAGTGCTCATCCCAACAAGTGCCCTCCTCGGTGCCCATCCCCCACCCACTTCCCTCGGTTTCTCTACCCTTAAGAGTCTCTTAGGGTTGGCCTCCCTCTTTCTCTTCTCCCCTTCCCATACATCCATCTGTTCTGTTCTTAAATTCCACGAGTGAAATCATATGGTATTGGTCTTCCTCGGACTTATCTCGCTTAGCCTAATACCCTCCAGTTCCACCCACGTTGTTGCAAATGGCAAGATTTCATTCTCTCTCATCACCGAATAACATTCCCCTGTATGTATACACGCTACATTTTCTTTATCCATTCATCGGTCAGCAGACATGTGGGCTCTTTCCTTAGTTTGGCTGTTGTTGACAGTGCTGCTAGAAACATCGGGGGGGATGTGCCCCTTCAAATAGCTGTGTTGTTGTTTTTTTATCTTCCAAAGAAGATATCCAGATGGCTGACACACGAAAAGATGCTCAACATCACTCATCACCAGGGAAACACAGATCAAAACCATGATGAGATACCATCTCACACCTGTCAGGATGACTAAAATTAATAACCCAAGAAACAACAGGTGTTGGCGAGGATGGGAAGAAAGAGGGACCCTTATGCACGCACTGTTGGTGGGAATGCAAACTGGTGCAGCCACTCTGGGAAACTGTATGCGGTTTCCTTAAGAAGTTAAAAGTAGGGGCGCCTGGTTAAGCATCCGACTTCGGCTCAGGTCACCATCTCGTGGTTCATGAGTTTGAGCCCCACGTCAGACTCTGTGCTGACAGCTCGGAGCCTGGAGCCTGGAGCCTGGAGCCTGGAGCCTGGAGCCTGGAGCCTGCTTCGGATTCTGTCTCCCTCTCTGCCCTTCCCTGGCTTACACCCTGTGTGTCTCTCGCTCTCAAAAATAAAAAAAAAATTAAAGACAGAACTTCCCTATGATCTAGGAATCACACGCTAGATAGATATTTACCCAAACTAGTTAGTTATTTGACAATATAACCTTACAAGATACACTCACAAGCAAGTTTCCCAAGAAGCTTCAAATTTTTTCACGATCATACTGTTGCTAATAACAGTATCACTTTGCTTTTTCCTACGATAAATCGTAATGTCAAAATAAAACAATTAGACGTTATTGGTGTCAGGTGGAGAGAATTTAGCCTAAGAAAGGCTAGACTGCCTGAAACCGAAGCAGTAAGAAACACGTACTAGAAGTCAGCTAGCTCTGTCCACTGAAGGGGGGGCGAGCGAACACTACGCAGCACCAGGGAGCTCTCCGAGCAACCAGAAAGAGCGAGCATTTGTAAGAGAAACAGCCACCTTCCTAGTCTGGGGCAGCACATTCCCAAGGTGAGCCCCGGTGTCCTGTCACGCAGGGAGACTCCCCAAGACCACCGGGGACACGTCAAAGCCTCAGGTGCCAGGTGGAAGGGACCCCTGCTGTCTCAAAGTGACAATTCAGGAACCAGTAAGGAAGGACAGTAACTGCAACAGACGGAAAGACACTGACAAGTTTTAACTCCACGAATTCGTTAAAAAGCTCACAACCACTGCTCACCGGTGGATGCTGGTACGGGAGGTATTTCCGCCCCGCTCCCTCTCCCCGCAAAAAGCTACCCCACCTCCTCCCCTAACCAAGGAAGCAGAGCCGGAGGAAAACCAGGGTACACCTGGATGCAGTCGGCAAAATCCCCAAGACAAATAACCCGGGTCTCCACCGCACACCAGTAAGGACGAGAAGCAGGAGGGCAGACAAGAGGAAAGGGAATCGCAACGAACGCCAGCCCGACCAGGTGCCACCTGCAGGTGCTATCTGGATCCCACTCCGGGGAGGGATCATGGGAGGCTGTCGGGAAGAAGCCAACGATGACCAGACAGTCTGAGGCCCTGGGGGAACTGCCGTCAAGGCTTCGGTAAGGGACAACAGTGCCGTGCTTCCTTTCTATTTCCCAGGAACCTTCACCTTCGGGAAAGTGCACGGACATAGAGGATGAAATCCCGAGAAATCTGCGAAGCGGCGCAGATGTGGGAGCAGAGAGGAGGCCGGGGCGGTCGGGGGCGGAGGCCGGGTAACAGGCCCACGGGGGGTTCGCCGCATCTCTCTGTTGTGTTGTACGTACTCGGAAGTTTCCAGAACCCAAGAATTTAAAACAAGAGCTGCACCGGGGAGGAGGGCCTAACCAGACCCATCGCTGACGGGCCCCGGGCCCCAGGCAGAGACCCGGGGCGGGCGCACCTGAGTCCGGCCGTCCGTCCGAGCTCCGGAACTCCTGCATCCGCCTCTCCAGCTTCTGCTGCCGCCGGCGCTTCATGACCACCTCGGGGTTGGAGATCGTGCGCGTGAAGCTGGTCTCGGGCATGTCTTTGTAAACCTCGGCGGCCAGTCGGGAATTCTCGCTGCAAGAAAAAGAGGCGCCAGCGGCGTCCGCTCAGGGTCGCACGGGAAACCGCTCCGCCACAGTCACACAGCGGTGACGGCGGCAGGTGCTCCCCGGCTCGCTCCGCAGCAGGCCAGGGTCTGCACGCACTGGTACCTGGTGCCCATCGGGACTGTGGACAACCCGGTCCCTCTCGACGCAAGCTAGTACACGGAGGAGAAACGGATCATTAAGGTCTTATAGCCAGTTTACGTAGTAGCCCAATTGCTGTGCATTCGCTAACCAGGCTAGAAGAAAAACGTGCAAATTACACGTCTGGAATTTCCCCAGTGTTTTCCTAAAAATAGACCAAATGAGTGACAAACATTCCAACCACAAGAAATAAAGAACTGAATATACTTTTAGTAAAAGGCTTTTAAAATGATAGTAAATCTTGAACTCTAATAGCATGATTCTTGAACTAAAAGATTTAACATTCACTTTCTTGGAGGTAAATTTTCCTAAGAAAATTGCCCCAGCGGCTCCTCCGACAAGCAATCAACTGTCCAGAGGGCAGAGTTTTTGAAAACTGCATATTCAGCTAAGGCGGATAAAAGACTCAATTTCGATAAATACACTTTAAGAGGTCATTTTTAATCCTAAAAATCATTTAATTAGGGGCACCTGGGTGGCTCAGTCGGTTGAGCGTCCCACTTCGGCTCAGGTCACGATCTTGCAGTTTGTGACTTAGAACCCTGTGTCCGGCTCTGTGCTGACACCCCGGGGCCTGCTTCAGATTCTGTGTCTCCCTGTCTCTCTCTGCCCTGACCCCACTCACACTTGGTCTCTCTCTCAAATGTTTAAAAAAAAAAAAAAAAAAAAAAAAAAAAGGCACAGCTGCTCTTCTCACTGGTCCTGCCAACCCCTGATGACGTGTTCAGTGTGTTGAAGAAACCACTACCGGGGCGCCTGGGTGGCTCAGTCGGTTAAGCATCTGACGTCAGCTCAGGTCACGATCTCACGGTCCATGAGTTCGAGCCCCGCGTTGGGCTCTGAGCTGATGGCTCAGAGCCTGGAGCCTGCTTCCAATTCTGTGTCTCCCTCTCTCTCTGCCCCTCCCCCGTTCATGCTCTGTCTCCAAAATAAATAAATGTTAAAAAAAAAAAAAATTAAAAAAAAAAAAAAAGAAAAAAGAAACCACTGCCACCTTAATTTAAGGACCAAAGGAGAAAGAAAAAACAAAAAAACAAAAAACAAAAAACACCCAGAAACGAAAGGTCCACAACGAAGAAAACACTGACAATAGTATGCTAAGAACAATACTGTTCAGCAGGTTGATTACCTGAGATTAGCAAACCTGGGGAGAGGGGTCTGCCCCTGCCAGCCAGGAACCTGGTTAGGGGAGACCCCTCAGCTCCCCTCAACACAGAAGAGCCAAGCACCCAAGCTCATTTCTTAACTGACGCTTGTCCTTCTCACAGTTTATCTGGTAATTTAACAAGGTCTGCTTCATTAAATAGGACAGAGACGGAGACGTTTCCAGAATTACTTACAGGTCATCCCCTTGGAAAGGCCGATCATCTTTCTCAGATGCCTGCCTCACTGCCTCTTTCTCTCTCTTCTTTTTCTCCTTCTTCTCTTTCTTGGAGAGAGTTCTCTTGAAGTTCTGGATAACACCTTCTTTCTCCTGCTTTTCAGGTCCGTTGCTTTGAGCCTTCTGATAAAAGTAACATCATCACTAAGGCAGCTGTCGGCACAGAATCACAGAAAGCCTCTCTGGCCTAGCTGACTTCCTCTTGATTACAGCCAAAACCCAGCTCCCGAGACAAGGAAAGGTCTGGGGAATGGAGAGGTTCTTTATCTTGACTGGGCTGACGGCTACAGGCGTGTATTTACCAAAACTTACACATTCAAGATCTCCGCATTTCACCACGTTTATCTTTTACCTCAATTCAAAATCAATATGCAAGCAAGCAAGCAAGCAAGCAAACGGAAAACCAAACCCAGTAAAGAAAACTGGAGTGGGACTCAGGAAACCAGATTTTCAATAAATAAAATTTAAATTAGACATAATTTTAAGTTACTTAAAAAAAAAAAAAAGGAACCTAATCAAAATACAGAAATAGCCAAGTGTTTAAATCACTATCTACTTCATACATGATTTCTCTAACCTTAAAACAAATACAGGAGTAGCCATAAGAAACTGGCTTTTTGGATGCAAAACTAAGTACTGTTTGTGCAAAACTTTGTATCTTCTTTTCCAGATCTTATTTGCTTGCTCTTAATTTACAACTTGGCCTGCGAGCAGATGACACGGAGACAAAAGTTTTTTTTTAATCTAATAGGCTGACTGTAAACATTCGAGACTAGCAAGAAAGGCTACTGTACTGGGAACTAAACTGCCCTCCGCTTCATCTACGCTGGCGCCCCCATCCTCGCCACCAGCCACGCCCGTGCTGTCCTCACCCTAACAAGGGCCCGGGTGCCCACGAATGAGCCTCTCTGGCCCACAGCGGGGCACTCAGCTGAAGTCACGGTGCAGAGATGAAATAAAACACGGACCAGAGAAGAAAGAAGAGAGATGCCCGTTACTACTTTAGAAGAATCTGCTACAAAAGCAACAAGCACTAGAGCAGAGAACAAGAAAGGCCAAGAACACTCCTCAACGTGGAGCACCCGCGTCACAACACCGTGAAACTCTCGTTTCCAAAAGGGAGTAATGGCACTCGTGTCCCAACCTGTTGGGGACTTTTCTCTTGACCTCTGCATTTGCTACCACTTTGTTTCACACAGAAATTATCGTCATTTTCCAACTTGACCCCTATTCCACAGTGTCCCATGGAAAACAACCAGCAGCACAGGAACTCCAGACACCTACTGCCTGAGAAAGTTTTAGTCACTCAATTACATTAACCCAAGAGAGTCTACAGACAACACGGAAAAGGTTTTCACTGTACCTTATGAAGTTGTATCTGAAAATTCACACATAAATAGGTTATTAAAACTTTACTTTCCCTTCTGATTTTTATTAAAACAGATTTGGACTTTATAACTCGGTAAAAAAAAACAACTGGTGGTTACTTCATCATTAAATCTCTTAATAACAAAAGCTGACATAATGCTTCTTTGGAAAAGTAAAGGGCAACATTAGGTATTCGGTGAAACAGGATGAAACAGAGAAGCAGGGTTCTGTTTACATTTTTTTCTGCACAAAGGGTCATTCGGGTCATTTAAGAAGAGAAGCAAAAAGGGAAGCCCTTATCACATTCACATGACAGGTGTGTTTCGGCAACCCTGGGCCCGGGACACTGTCAGCACGAGACCTGGATGGAACGTACCTTAGGAGGAAGGGCATCGTTCTCGTTCTTAAGAACGAATCTGCCCTCTCGGTCATCTTTATTCCAATTCAACTGCACAACAAGGGGTTTCTCATCTATATCCAATCTTCTTTCTTCTTCAAATAATGAAATGAAAAAAAATTAAGTCATGGTTACTTAACAGCACTAGCTAATAAAACGTTCTGACATACGTTTCATTTTCTCGACATAAAATCCCTTATTACCACCAGTACTAACAGGCTGAAATGTAATCCAAAATAGCAAGCGGGAGTTTTAATGATCTACTATTGTGTTGGTACTAGAACACATACTACCACGTACCCAATGCCAAACACTGACCAGGGATAATTTCCTTACAACACTTAGAATCCAGTTGGGAAAAGAGAAATGCACACAAACTAGAAGAAAATAGAGGGCTCCGCGAAGCCTCCCTCTGTAAACCATCTCCTATGCAGCTGGAGGCTAAGACAGTAACGTTAAGAGGACACAAAGTTCCGCTGACCTCCGTGACAGCTCCTCACAGGCCCGGGAGCGAGTGACCGTGGTGCTCGCCCTCCTGGCTCCTCCCGATCCTCCCAGGCTCGCCACCCAGCCCTCAGGTCACCTAGAGAAGCCACCGCCCCGTCCCTCGGTGCCGACGGCGTGCCACTACGTTTAGCGTGTTCCTTCTTGCTTGAGTTCTAATAAGTCCCGGGGCCCACAGAGGGGCTCCTGCAGAGCCCGCTCACCCGGACCACCTACCGCAGCCTGCAAGGAGGTCTTTAGCAAACACAGGAGACAGAGGCCAGCTGAAGTAGTACTGTGGTCAAGGAAGCAGGAGTCAACAGGACAGACTTCAAACATAGACTGATAAAGACTTTAAGTACTGTACGCAAGCAGATTGTAAGAAAACAGAAATAAGTTCTAATTTGTTTTATGAACTGAAAAAATGAGAGATGAAAAATCAGAGCAATAAATGAGGGACTGGATCAAGAAGTTTGAACCTGATGCTACAAACCAAAATTACCAAGTTTTTCTTGTCGCAAGATTTGTACTGTATCAAAATCCTTCACGTGCATTTTTTTAGAGAGCCGGTTTTAACAACAATCAAGTCTAAATCATAAAAGTAAAACAAAACAAGGGTGAGCCATTCTAACGTGCGTGTGGCAAACTAGGAAACGGAAGTACAGTCAGGGTCCCTACTACAACTTTGTAACTTGAAGATACCTTTCCGCCTCAGTGGGTTTTGTTTGTTGGTTTTAAAACAGCACAATTTTTGGAGAAGTATCTTCCAACTGAGTTCACCGAGGAATCCTACCCACAAAAAGGGTAACGGTGGAGTTTCCCTGGTGGCGGATGTGCGCGTCGGGCCCAGAACTCAGCCCTCGGGAGCGGCGGTCTCCAAACGTGCACCAAGGCTCCCTGCACACTCACTGAGGAGCCTTTTCGGTTTCCAGGGGAGCGAGTCGCACCCGCCACAGGCAGCCCGCGTGCACAACAGGCCGCACGGTCCCTCCCGCTGGCAGCGCCCCAGACCTGCCCGGAGAGGGATCGAGGGCCCCGCTCCCCACCCAGGGGCCAGAGGCACACAAACCCCATCAGGGAAGAACGGTCATTAAAAATGGAATGAAAGCCGTACTTTTCCTTTCATTTTCTGTGCACTATTTTCCAAACACGTACCAAGTTGTTAGCGCATAAACAGACCATAACTCGTCTGAATCTAACTACTCAATGAAACGAGCCCCGCCCCCGACGCCCCTAGGGCTCTAGGACGTGAAAGCGCAGAGCGCAGACAGAGGGCTCCTCCCGGCGGGCGGCAGGGGCACAGGGGGAGCCCGCTACTCCCAGCGCAGGGGTGCGGACGGCCAGAGCCACACGGTCGCGACGCGACGCGCCGCTCACCGCGGGAACAGAGGACACCGCCTCCAGACACCTTCGCCGGGTTTTCACCTCCTTACCGCAACACAGTTTCCTTTTTAATTAAAGAAAATTTTAAGGAAAAAGTTGTAGTTTCTTCTCAACAAGCTAGTTATAGTGATTCTGAGCTAAAGGAAAAATTCAACCTCAGAAAAACCATCCAAAATTAATTAAGGTTATCCTCTATCATCAAATCTAGCTTTGGTGTGGTGTATGCAGTGGGATCTCCTCATAATGTTGACAGAGTAACAAAAAAATACGGCCTGTATCTCCTCTCCAGGGGAAAAGTGTTTGGCCATACCTGAATTCCATGCAGTACAAGAATTCTTACTCTATTTCAAATATACAAAGAAAGCTGCAATTTTGAAGTCAAGACAAATAACGCATGTTCAAAGAGTATTTCTGGATGGAATTTAACAGGTATTTAAATTGGGTTTTGCTATATATGTAATCCTTTAGTTGTTGCATTAATTGGAATCTGTATTTTTAAAAAAATTTTTTACGTCTATTTTTGAGAGAGCATGAGCAGGGGAGGGGCAGAGAGAGGAGACAATATATTTTATAAGGGACTCAATATTTCCACAGCACTCATTAAAAAATGTATAAATTTCTACATCTCTAATGTTTGTTTTTGAAGAGTGAGCAAGCACACACATGAGAGTCAGAGAGGGGGGGTTGGGGTGGGGGGGGGGGTGGGGGGAGAATCCCAAGAAGGCTCCACACTCAGCGCAGAGCCCAACACGGGGCTCGAACCCATGAACCGTGAGATCATGACCTGAGCCAAAACCGAGTCGGATGCTCAACCGAGCCACCCAGGCACCCCAAATTTCTACATTTCTAATCAGTCCAACTTAAATTGCGATCTCGTATGTAGGATATTTTCAAAAATTTCAAACATTAAAACAAGGAGAAATGACTACATAAGTTTCCCCAAGATACCCTAAGTATTCCAAAGAATAAGGAAAATATACCACCTCACATTATAAAAATACTCATTTTTGTAAGATTGAGGATTCATACCCATAATATTTTAACTGGATTAAATTGTAGTGTCATAATCTATACATAAAAGTTACAGGAGGGGCACCTGGGTGGCTCAGTCAGTTAAGTGTCCGACTTCGGCTCAGGTCACGATCTCACCGTTCATGGATTCAAGCCCCGTGTCGGGCTCTGTGCTGACAGCTCAGAGCCTGGAGCCTGCTTCCGATTCTGTGTCTTCCTCTCTCTCTCTCTGCCCCTCCCCGACTCATGCTCACTTTCGCTCTCGAAAACAAACATTAAAAAAGTTAAAAAAAAAAAAAGTTACATGAACTAGTTCTCCAAAAGCAAGTAACATACGGTTTCATCAATGTGTATGGGCGCCTAGATCCACTGGTGAGTTTTAAAGACGAAACGTCATGCTAGTTATCTTTGAAGAAACTAAGTGTACAATACTTTCATCCTAACTTCCACCAAATCTAATTCCTGGGATCCTGTCTGAATGTTTCACAGACGCACAAACGCCCCCCAACGTCCCCAGGAAGAGAAGGGCCAGCGGCAAAGCAATGCTGTGACAGAGATGCGCTGTGCACACAGGAGTGGTTCGGAAGTTGTCTACACAGCAGAGGCTACCCCGCCAGTACCCCGTGTGTGCACACTGACCTCCGCTGACGTGAACTTCGTAGAGGGAGTACTTTGGGGACGACAGCATCCGCATGTCAGGGCGGAATTTCTCTGCCAGCGTCTCGATCACGTCTTGTGTGGTGGCCGTACTAGAGACCCGAATGCATTTTGTTGCGAAGTTTCCAGCAGCTTTATCTTGAAAATAAAATCTCATTACGCCATGAAACTCCAAATCCTAAAGGAAAACAGAAAGGAAAAACATTCTAAAATAAGATTCAATTTCTAGAATAAAAAGTCATTCACCATCTTTAAAGAATGTTTCATTACTGCAAACATCTGAGACAGAAACGGAGAGACAGGGTTTAGGCTTCAAACTGAATCACGTGACTTGGGACAAGTTATTTACAACCTGCGCCTTACTGGTCTCACGTATACGACAATGGCCGTGGAGCAGCTGACGTCAACGACAGCTAATATTAACAAGTCTCCAGCCAGTGCCAGGCACACCCCGACACGCACTACTTGGCTGTGTCTTTAGAAGGACGCGGGTTAGCAGATTCACTACTAAACTCTATTTTCAAGATTCGGTCATTGAAACACAAAGTTTAAGGATCTTGCCCAGTTATGCGGCAAATCACAGTTAAAATCCAGACCCACAGATCCCCAAAGTCCATGCCTAGCAATCCCTGAGGTCCTGTCCAGCCTCAAAATCATAAAGCCTAAATGAAGGGACGACTCAAACCACAAAGGACAAACGTTAGCCCCAATTCTAACATGAAAGTGAATAGATGGAAACTCTTAGCCTTTGCAGAATCGAAACTAATTTTCATATGAACTACTGCCCAAAATCAATGAACACGGTTTTTCTCAAAACCGGACTTCTCGAGATAAATAGGGTGGGTCTTACAAGCAAAGGAACTGTAACGTGGTCTGGAGCTGGAGCCGTGCAACTACAGCATGCCCGTTCCCGTGATTTCTTTTCCCTTTCTGGTCAATTAAAATGCAGGTTATTTCAGGGAAACTCACGTCAGCTTCCAGGTCCTCTGCTATGACCCAAGACTCGGCGGTCCGTATCCCACAGGATGAACCACTACATCAGAGAACCTGGTTTTTGTTCTGTGGGGGACACTGGACCTGGGGATACAAGGGGGCAAGGTCCTGCGCTCCTGTGTACCCCACTGTTTCCCCGAACACAAGAAAAGCACAGCTCCAAACAAACTTCCAAGCCGCATTCCACCTCGTCTGCCCTCACCGCCCTCAGCACCGCTGACAACTCTTCCCTCTTCTCGCCTTCCACACCGGCACATCGAGTCATTCCACCCTCAAAATACATCTAGAATCCACCCACGATTTTGTTAAAAGTCAGATCAGGTCACTCCTCGGCGTTACTCCTGGCGATGGCTCTTGTATGGGCTCCAAGCCCATCACAAGTAAGCTTTTCTGTCCTCCCGACCTGCTCACTTAATTCTTCACTAATTAACTATGACCTAGTAATTATAACAATTACGGGATATTAGAATGTGGTTAACTATATAACCTGGATGAAAATTAAAACAGAAAACAAGACAATAAGGCATATTTATAGCCCCGAAGTTTTACTGTACTCGCTCAGGCCCCGTCCGAACGCTAGGCAGTAGTTAATTTCCCATTTCCCACTGTCCCAGGGGAAAATACAGAGAACGCGAGCATGTGTTAAAAAAATTAAGAAAAATAAAAAAAATAATAAAAGGATGCCATGGAACCACAGACCTTGGGCTGAAGTAAGGCCATGATTATGGAAGGGAGACTGAAAACAGCTTTATGAGTTAGCAAAATGGGAGCTCTATCAGTCCGCTCTGGTCTCTCCGAGTGATAAACTGCTCCTCTGTCCAGCCTGGTCAAGCAGCAGAGAATGTTAAGCAGCATCCTCTTTAAATGCTCTTCTCCGTCTCTGGTGTTACTCTGGCGATCCCCAACACCTTTGTAAAGTAACCATGCGCGTGAAAGACGGTCCTGTACCGGTTAGTATTCGTAACAGCCCACCCTCGCCAAGTGCCCGGTGGTGCCAAGCACCTGCCGTCACTCGGCGGCCCCAGTCCTCCTCAGCTCCTGGCCTCTCCCCGCTCGAGCCACAGTCTCCCCTTCTGGGTCCACGCTCCCCGTCCACCACCTCCTCAGACGTCAGAAAACAGGAATTACTGACGGTCTTCGGCTGTACAGATGTTAAGTCGTTATTATGGGAGTCCCATGTTTATCCCAGGGTTCTGGCGCTCCAGTCGCCGCCACTCTGAGATCCTCTTCGCCCTACAGCCACCGTCTCCAACAGGAGCCGGCAAAAGCACTCCAGCTCTTCCAAGGGCTCCTGCTTTGTAGACGAAGCAAGACCAACCAGGCAAATTCGCCTCCCACCCTATCACTCTGCTAACAGGAGAGTTTCCAGCATTTGTGACAAGACTAAAACTGACAGATGCACCTATGGATCCCAAAGACAGGAAGCACCCCTTTCCCAACTACCAGAAATGAACGATTTGGGAAGGAACACCCAACTAGGCAAGAGCACAAACGGAACAAGAATGTACTGACGAGCATGGGGAGGAGGAGGGCCCTCACCCTCAAGAAAATCCCTTCTAGAGAGATGGCTACTGTTTATAGGGAAAAAAGTGTAAATACAAGCCTCCATCATTAACGTGCTTCAGCTACTGATCTCACATAAAACGTTGAAGTAAATGGAAAAAAAAGAGTAAACCCAAGGGTAGAAATCTAGCAGGTAACAGCACTTCCATCGGCAAAGAACTAGTATTTCTGTTGATGTTTTTAAAGACACAAATTTCCAGGTTCTACCAAGCCTAAATAAGGTGGCCTACTAGAACTACCTTTAAATTCACTAGATAAGGGCTAACAAAGATTAACTGTGAGGGGCGGCTAGGTGGCTCAGTTAAGCATCTAACTCTTGATTTCGACCTCAATCAGAACCTCACAGTTCACGAGATGGTGAGACAGGAGCCCCGCGTCCACACCCCTCACGGAGCCTAATTCTCGCTCTCCCTCTAGCCCTCCCTTCGCACAGTGCTTCCCTTCTGTGACTAAGTCCACAGAATTTTCAGACCCCAGAAAACTGATAAAGCCAAGCTCTTGAACCTAAAACTTCTGCATATAACGAGCAAATTAACAGATAATAGTAACGTGTATTAAGGGCAACCATATGCCAAAACTAAGAGTGCAGCATTTAACACCTCAGACATGAATGAGATACCTTATCAAGGCGTTAAAAAAGAAGGTTCCCCAGACAGGGAGTGTGTGTCAAGTGTAACCACACAGCTCCCTGAGGGCAGAGCGACACAGGAGCTGCCCCCTAAAACCTGAGCTGTTAAACCCAAGCTCTGCAGCCCCGTCAGTTTCAACACTCACTCCATCCCGGGAAGGAGAAACACAGGACTCCTCCCCTTTATGGCAAGCGCGGGAGGAGTTCCAGGAGAAACGGTGAAGAGAAGAAACGAGCCCACGTCGCGCGGTCACCAGCTCCGCCTCGTCTATGAGCCCACGAGCCTGCCCAGCGCACAGGGCGATGGGCACCTGGGGGTGGGCCTCAGGGCACAAACTAGCCGGCATCTCAGCTGAAGACCGTATCTGAGTGACTTATCGGACACATGTGAGCTCAAATTTCCTGAACTACAACATGAAAATAAGACGCTTCTTTTGAGGAGTCAACTACATAAAGAACCAGCCGTCAGAGGTCCCACTTGAATGGTAGCTTTCCTCAGGGACCTCGTTCATGGTTCTAGGCCCTCCCTCAGTCTCTAATACGATGCTTCACAGGTAAAATGAAAAACAAATTTGAGTCAAAAGTTCCAGTAACAGTATCCGATTCTTCCAGCTTTGGTTTGTCTGTCCTCCACCGGTAACAACTCTGGAACAAAACTTTAAACCTGTGAGAACTATCAAGTCTCGATCGCTGGACTAATGTTCTGATAATGCTGCAGACTAATACAGTTATAATTTTACAAAGACCAATGTTTCCTTAAAAAAAACTTTATGCAAATTACCCAAGACAACAATATTTAAAATGAAAACACACTATTGCGGGTCCTCCGCTCTCTAAAGAAGCGCCTACTTGCGAGCAGCATGTTTTCAAGGAAGAAACCTCTGTTTGGAGCAGGCAGGACGGCAGCTCCTGTGACCTTAACCTGCACGGTCCCTGCACTGCGCACTCTCGCCACAATAACCTGCGTGAAAGGCAGAAGATACATCGGCTGTTTCCTTTCTTTATTCTTCTCGACAGGAAAGCAAGGTTCTTTCCTAAAGGTGTACATTTACCTTTGCATAAACCTCTGCCTGAGAAACATCATCCACAAGGATTATTACCGTGGAAATGAAACACTACTTCGGGTGGATTTAACGACAACTCTGAAACAAAATTTTAGTATTTATCGGAAACAATAGACCAAAAAAACCAATACAGCAAAAACCCCCCACAAAACCAGAGACAGCCATTTTAAGTTACTAGAGAGCCAATGCAAAGAACAAAGGATTAAAGGTGGAGATTTGCTTTTAAATATTTTACCAGCATCTCAATTAATGAAATCGATAATCAGTTGGCCTTCTCCAAACCAGTAAAAACTCACCAGGGCAACCCCAAATCTCCTCTTGCACAAGCTACCCAGAACCGTTAGTTCTAAACAGGCTGAGCACACAGATTCGCTTTTCTGCTCACCGTGTCCAGCATTTACGTGAGGTCCGTCTCCTCGCCTGCAGCCAAGCCACGCCAACCCTGACAGGTAGCCATCCAACCCCGTGGTAAAAAGGGCAGCAGACAGAACCCCACCGCTTGCTTTCCAATGCTGGTGCCTCCAACTACGTGCAAAGCATTAAAAAAAACACAGCCACGCCTCAGAGCACACTCACGTTACCAGTACAGGAAACAATCACCTGGACGGCAGCCTTTCGACTCCACGTTAATAGCTTAGGTAAAAGATGAAAGAATACTTCAATACGGGTTTTTGGAATCTTAAATAAACATGGTTTCTTCAACAATATACTTTAAGAATACTCTTTAAAACCACACGCGTTTCATTACCTAAAACCTTCACAGAACAAACAATACTCTGGAAAGCTTAAAGAAACAGCTGTGAAATGTCCTCACCAGGCCCACACTTACTCCTTCCCACGGTGTTCATTCCGAAGGGGTCTTTTCCCCGCCCTTCCCGCTGACGGCACTGATCAGGGGCGCCCGGCTGGCTCAGTCCGTAGAGCCTGCAACTCTCGGAGTTGTGAGTTCGAGCCCCATGTTGGGTGTGGAGCCTACTTCAAAAAAATCTAACAGCACTAATTATAGCGCCTTGTAAGTGGCTGACCTCCCAAACCTCAAGAGGTTTCTGTAAAAATGAAGTAAATGGGTTTGTTCTATATTGAACCACCTTTCAGATAACTACAGAGTACAAATTAAGAGTTTCCTCTCTTCACTTAGGCTGAATTCAGATCGCATCTCTACCAGGAGGTGGCTCAACGTCCCAAAGTCTGTTTCCTCTTCTGTGAGAAGGGACTTCCACAGGGCACTGTCACTTTGTGGGCGGGAACGTGAACTGGCAGTCACGTGAGAGCAACCGCTCTCGGAGCCAGCAATCCTCATCCAGGAAAGCCGAGTCTCCTCTTCCCCTGCATATACGCATTTGCTTTTTATAATGATTCCATCCAACATCTTTTTGTCTGAAAATGAAGGTGTGGTCTCCAACAATCACACCGTACACCTGTTCACTGGGAGCCTCCTACTTCGAACATCTTGATGCTAGTTCACCAAAGTTAACAAAGACCAAGTCCAGGGGCGCCTGGGTGGCTCAAGTCACGATCTCGCAGTTCGAGAGTTTGAGGCCCACGTCGGGCTCTGTGCTATCAGCAGAGCCTGCTTTGGATCCTATGTCCCCCCCCCCCCCCCCCCCCCGTCCCTTCCCCTCTCACTCACTCTCTCAAAATAAATAAACTGAAAAAAACAAAGACCAAGTTTATTGAAATGGGGGAAAAGTCATCTTCTAGATGAAAAGCAAGTTTTCTGGACTCAAACACCTGCACCGCCCCACCCCCCGACACACACACATCTCCCCTTTTATAAACTCTGAAAAATCCATCCAGTGCACAAACACCTTTAAACATTAAAAATAAAACAATTCCCTGCCAGAACACACAGCCTGCTGTGAAACCAGTAAGCCAACATCTTTTTTAAATGCCTCAGTTATACCTGCCAACAGCGTCTACTTAGCAAATATCTGCTGGAAGCGGCTAAACGTTGGTGAGCCCTAACTGGCAACTTTCATGGCAAGTTACACTTGGGCTCTGCTGCTAGCAATCTCTACCCAGCTCTAAGTCAGCACTGGGGGGGAGGGGGATCAAAAAGTGAAAGTTTCCCCTATGGTCCTCTTAAAATTTGTAAATCTCTATCTGAATAGCTACCACACATACATGTATTGGGGATTTGAAAGAAGGTCAATTACAGAATATATTAAACCCATATGACAAAAAAGCAATTATCATATTCATTGGCAAAGATTATGTCTATTTCTGTTACAGTCTTTAAATACATTTGACAAATAACAGATACATAAAACAACCCCAAAAGCCACCTATCTAGTGCAGAGGCTATGACCAATTTTGCCAAAGATCCTTTGGAAGTCTAGTAAAGGCCCTCAATTTCCTCTCAGAATAAAAACTGTAAATGCATCCAAAAGATTACAAAGGAAAAACTGCATTAAAACTCAATTATTAAAATAATTTTTAAAAACTATCATATAGTAAAAATTAGTGCTTATTTATTAACATATTAAATAAGTTCTAGAATTGATTCATATAACTCTAATTTTGAAGTAGATTATGAGCAGAAAACTCCTAAATAAAGAAAACGCTGAATTTCAGTTAGAGCTTAATAAAAACTTACTGAAAGTGAAGATGTAATTATCTCCTCATCCAGGTTCTAAGACCCCATGATACCTATTCACAGATCTCACGTTCCGAGAACCCCTGTAACAACCCCAGTGGTGGTGAACTCCCTAGTCACGCAGTATGCTCTCTCTCTCCGAGGCTCAAGAGCAGGAAAGTGCCGTCTTGCACAAAAGCGCGATGCATCACACACCGCTTTACCAGTTGGGCTTAGTTTCATTCTCTGGTATCATTTAGGCCGATACTCAAACCATGGCTTATGACTGATCGTTGCTTCCCATTGGTTAACGACATGGCACACAGTCGAACCCATTTCTACGGGGTACGATGCGCTCCAGGTCAGGAAACGGGGCACGCGCTGGCTCATGAAATTTTAACTCCGGCTCCTCTTGTGTGTGCCCTGGGCTACGAGGTAAAACGCAGTTCTTTCCTTACTACGGGTCGCAGCCAAACCGGGTTAGTCTGAAAAAGGATTTCCTGACCTCAGCTCTATGACGTCCTGGACTAGATAACTGTCGTGCGAAGTGCGCGGAGTGCGTGGATGATGCCTGAGACGTCCCGGGGTCCCTGCCCGCACACGCCCGTGCCAGCAGCACCCACCGAGCTGTGAAAACCAAAATGTCTCCGGACACCTGCATACATCCTCAGGGAACAAAGGGGTCCCCGCGGAGAACCATGCACCTAGAGCGAGCATTCTAGTTCCTCCAATTCTTCTCTCTCTGTGACAAAATTCCCCATCTACTTACCATTTTGTTCACGTTGCTCTTTTTTTTTTTTTTTTTTTTTAATTTTTTTTTAACGTTTATTTATTTTTGAGACAGAGAGAGACAGAGCATGAACGGGGGAGGGTCAGAGAGAGAGGGAGACACAGAATCGGAAACAGGCTCCAGGCTCCGAGCCATCAGCCCAGAGCCTGACGCGGGGCTCGAACTCACGGACCGCGAGATCGTGACCTGGCTGAAGTCGGACGCTTAACCGACTGCGCCACCCAGGCGCCCCTCGTTGCTCTTGAACACACTGGTGTTCTATCCACCCGGCCTGACGATGTTTTCAGAACCGATCACAGAACTCCACACGTGTAGTTCTGGTCAACTGGAAGTATACTGCTATCTCTAATACTATACCTGTAACTGACGCACCCTAAGACTGCCTTAGTTTTTTGGCCTCCACCTAATATTGTTGATTCATATGAGGTTCCAGTCAAATTTAAATTCTTGAGTCATCTGCATGTCAGTTACCACCTGATAACATTTCTCCAGCTTGGTGCTAATCTGTCAAACACCCTTTGAGTACAACTGCTTCCTCATTCATCTAATTGCACCTAGACCCAGCCCGCAAACACAAGAACGCGAAGAAAGACGTGGCTGACTTCTCTGATAAAGTCCAGATACATCGTGGCTAATGCAGTTCCTTGACCTACACACCTGGGAACCCCACTCCCCCTCTCACACACGTGCCCACACACAAAATGCCATCACCCTATCTACTGAGCCGTCCTGGGTCCTTTGAGCGGATTCCACGGCTTCCTGACCCCCCGGCGGTTTCCCTCGCAGTCTGGCCACAGTCACGTTTTGAGAAGAACAACACCAAGAACATCTCTAGGAGCGGCTGTTAAGTTCAACCTTTCTACAGTGTCCACACGTCCAGGTCACACGTGGCCTTTTTCAATTTGTACTGTGTAATAAACAAACATCTTTATGGAGATCCGTATTTTAAAAATTATATATTAAAAATATATCATATAGCAACTGAAGAAACAGTAACAAATTTGACTACATAAACTTCCATTTGGAGACCAAAAAAAGCACACGACAGGTAAAGTCTAAAGACAAGTGACACACGGGGTTAAAACCTCTCCAGCTAACAGGGCAGAAAAACAGCTTTCTAACACATAAAGAGTTCCCGGGGCTGGGGTGCCCTCCTCACTCTGCCAACAAGCAAGACCCGCCCGGGGTGCTGTTCTCCAGCGGGGAGCCCGGGCCCCGCGGGCGCGTCCAGGCTGCAGCACCCACTGGGGAGAAGCTCCCACCTGGCACGGACCGGCTTCCAGGTGACATTCCCAGAAGCAGCCTCACAGCCGAATGGACCACTCCAGAGGCCCCCCACCTCACAGTCAGCCCCCTGCCCCAGCCGCCCTCGAGCACCATCCACGGAGGAACGGAGTCAGCCGGCCCGCCGCCGCCGCTCAGTCCTTGCGCGGCCGCTGCTGCTCCTGTGGCTGCCACTCTGGCGGTCACACGGGCCCCTGGCCCGGCCCTCCTGCAGCTGCCACACCAAGAGGTGGGGTCGGGGGGGGGGGGGGGGCGCCTCTGCTACCGAGGCTGAGGGCCTCATCCTGTGAGAATAAACCGTTCCTTGCTCCCCCCAAATAAAACATAATGGAGCTCCTCAAATTTGAGAAGAACACCACCAAGAACTCATTGAGGAATGTGCCAAAAGAAAGAAAAAGAGAAAAAGACACCAGACAGCTCAGAAAAGAGGTAAATATGACTCAAATAGAAAAAAGGATGAACTACCTCGCCAATGATAAAATGACTTCAAAATAAGACAATAATAAGATGCCATTTTTCAACAACCTAACTGGTAAAAATCTGAAAGTCTCACAACATACTCTATTTTGGGTGCTGGCAAGAAAAGGAGAATTTGGCAGTATTTGGTAAAATCAAATCGACATGTCCCTTCTGCCAGAGCAGTCCCACTTCTGTGAATCTATCCACAGAGAAGCTGGCAAAGACGTGAACTGCTTCATGCAAAGTTATTCACTGTAGCACAAGTCAGGGAACGCTCCAGCAAAGGGCACAGGCTGAATCAACCCTGTACTTGCACATCCTGCAATAAAGGAGGGAGGGAGCTCTTCACACGGCGACGGCGATGGCGACGACAGGCGCAGTCAGGTGGAGACACAAGCGTCACTGCACCTGACCACACCTACAGAAGGAAACCTTCCTTGAGCGGATGACCCGAAATGTAATAAAGACGGAAGCAAAGCTTTTCTAAACGCAACTGATTCCACAGTTTCAACTTTGGAACCATGTGATAATTTTAAATCATAAAAATTTAATTTTAACACAAAGTGATCACTAAAAATTTAAACCAAACTGAAATTAATTGTCTAACGATATACCAGGTTGGTCACATCACCACACATAAAAATACCATTTTCAAGTGACGTTTTGACTTTATATTCCTAGCAGAGTCTAAGGACAAATATCTTACAAAGAAATATTAATTTTATTATTAGCAGTAATATTGGCATTATGTATAATATAGTTAACTATATGACACTAAAGCAAACAAGTAATTATGTCAATACAGTTATAAAACAAGATTTTCAACGTAAGAGAAAGAAGATTAAAATTGGTTTTTAAATCACAGGCGCCTTGATTTCGGCTCTGGTCATAATCTCACAGTACGTGAGATCGAGCCCCGCGTTAGTGCAGAGCCTGCTTGGGATTCTCTCTTTCCCTCCAAATAAATAAATGAACACTTGAAAATAATTTTTTTAAAGTGAAGAAATTAAGTAAAAACCCTATCAGGCCAAATATGAATTGGAAATGTGAGAAAAAATTCATAGAGATTTTTTCCCACAAAGAATAAGTATCTCCTAGCTCTTTCCACTACAAAGGCCATGAAGCAAAAGACAAGTGGTAAAAAGGAAGCATTTCTAGCACTTAGACTGTGATCTCTAAATATTACTCTCCACTAAAAGGGGTCAGGGCTCCTTGGAGGAATGGCTGAACCTACATACCAGTCTGAAACTGACAAGAACAGTTTGGGACATCTTGTTTGGCCAGAAAAAGGAAGTTCTCAAAAATGAACTGGCTCATTCAAAAAAACCCTCAAGCCAACCAAAAGGTACGCCTGCCAAGTCTGGGGAAAACTGAGCACCAGCAAGAATAATGACGTCGACGGACTGGAACACATACACAAGTCCTCACACGTGCACCCCGGTGTTTGAGGAGCACCAGACAAGAGCCAAAGGACGGAAAGAGCCCACATGTCCAGTGACGGACGAATGGGTAAAGATGTGGTGTGTATACGACGGAGCATTAGCCACGAGACAGAACGAAATCTTGCATCTGCAACAACGTGGATGCAGCCACAGCGTATGATGCTAAGTGAAATAAGTCAGAGAAAGACAGATATCATATGATTCCACTTACATGCTGAATTGAAGAAACAAAACAGATGAACAAAGGAAAAAAGAGAGAGAGAGAGAGAAAAAAACCAACAATCAAACTCTTAACTACAGGGAACACAGTGCCGGAAACACAGAGGAAAGGTGGGTGGAGGGATGGGTAAAATAAGTGATGGGGACCAAAGAGTATACTTATCCAGGCGCCTCGCGGCACCTGGGCGGCTCAGTCGGTGGAGCACACGACTGTGGGTCTCAAGGTTGTGAGTTTAAGCCCCAAATTGGTGTTGAGATTACATTAAAGAAAAAAAAAAGTAAAATCTTTAAAAAATATATATATACTTAAGATAAACATTGGGGGGCATCTGAGTGGCTCAGTTGGTTAAGCGTCTGACTTCAGCTAAGGTCACGATCTTGCGGTCCGTGAGTTCGAGCCCCGCGTCGGTCTCTGGGCTGACGGCTCAGAGCCTGGAGCCTGCTTCAGACTCTCTCTCTCTCTGACTCTCTCTCTCTCTCTCTCTCTCTCTCTCTCTCTCTCTCTCTGTTCCTCCCCCACTCATGCTCTGTGCCTCTCGAAAAAAAAAATTAAACAAAAAACATAAGCATTGAGTGATGTATAGAACTGCTGAATCACTGTATTGTGCACCTGAAACTAACAGAACACTATGTTAACTATACTGGAATCAACATAAAAAGCTTATTAAAAAAAATGAAAAAAATCCTCACATTCATAATGAAAGTAAAGAAAAACAAGAAAGCCAAAAACAAAATCAAAATCACTCTCACCACTGCAAGTAACTAGGGTACCAACTTCTTAGCCTGAAAATAAGCAACTAGAGTAAAAGAACTCACAAACTGTCCTGCTTTCCTTAACTCAGATACAGAAAATTTGTTCCTCTTCGTTAAAGAAAACTTTCAGCCAATCGACGTGACAGAAATGATGGAATCAGAAAGCCAGTATTCTGTAACCACTGCTTGATTAAGCCAAGACCTGCAATGATGAAACCAGCAGGTGCAGGCTGGTAGGAAATTCAGGCTTCCCAGCTTCACCTCCTGCTGGGCACCCAGTGTGATGCCAGATCCACAAACAGCACCAGTTGCCAAGCATTCTTATCCAGTAGTGGGACCTGAAGCCCATCAGGGCTTTCACGCTACGGAAAGAAATCAAATACCACTGCAATCCCTGGAAACAAAAAGGCAAGTCCAGAATGGAGATATTCTAAAGGGAAATTAAGCCAGTTTTTTTCCAGCAGGTCTGTGACACGACACAAGAGGCAGGTTGGAGAGGGGTGAGGATGCTCTGGATTAAGAGACATAAGGCAACTAGACAACGTGTGGACCTTGTCTGGATGCTGATTCGGATAAATTAACTGTAAAAACACATTTTTCAGAGAGACAGGAAATGTGAATATGGGCTAGATATTACAAAACAGGAAGGAATTATGGTTAACTTCGCAGACAGGATCACTGCATCATGGCTAGGTTTTCTGAGGTGCACACTGAGGCAGAGGAAAAATAACATGCCACCTTTCTGGATTTTCTCTAAAATAGTTCAAGCTAAAACAACAACAAAAACTAATGAATTGAGAACAACAAATGTTGAAAATTCTTAAGTCTGGGGGAGGAATATAAATAAGTCTCATCTATTAGACTTTCTTACTAAAAATGTTTAATATACAAATAAATTACAATTACATATTATTAACTATAAAATAAACCTATTTTCATAAAAATACAGAGGCTCTAGAAAAAACTCAAGGAAGCTGATCCCATAAACAGATAATGAATGAACATCAGAGGCCAAGCATCTGTTGCTTACGCCGAGCAAGCAGCAAGTGTGCGGAGGAAAGAGACAAAGCGAGGCAGGGCCTTGGAGATGGCCAGATATTAGTTAAAGCTCCAGTATTTTCACTTAAAGCTCATGTGGCTCTGTGCAAGATGCCGGAGTTCTCTCGCTTCCTGTCTGCAAAACGGAGAGGCTCCTCTCCTCCACAGGGTTTTGTGGTTACTGCACATCGATGATATATAAAAGCACCTGCCGTAAGTAAGGACCGGGCAATACAGGTCACTCACTCCCCACGTACACATTCTCAAGTGCTCCTATCAAATGAGAATTAGTTTGCAAGGTACACAGTCCCATCTCTAGCAGAAAACAAAAACAGATAAACAAACAAAAAAAGCAAAAAACTGAGCACATATTTCCAAAAAGTATTGGAAAAATGCAAAATATCAAGCTTTATACAAAAAAAAAAAAAATCACACTTTACAACATTTATAATTGTTTTGGAAATTCAATATCCAAAAGTTCAAATCATTTCCAACCATCTGACTGCAACCAAATCAACATACGTGAAATTTTGTAACGTCTTCTTATTCAAAGAAAATAACCATGTTCTTGAACTCTGCCTAGATATTATCCTCTCAAAAAAGAAAATCCAACAATATAAAATAAGAAAACTTGTTTTAATATCCTGCTTCCTAAATCTGTACGGAGATCCTTTTTTTTAAGTAGGTGAAATGTGAAAAAGGAATTTCTGAGTTTGAACTAGGGTAACGCGCCATGCAAACTGTATGCCCAAATTGGTAGACTATCATTTACGGTATTTATGGTAATTTTCTCACCAAAGCAAAATAAATACTCTGGTGACTGATTCAAAGAAGCTTCCTATAATCAAAATGCTTCCATCTGTATCTTTTCACTACAGCAGCAAGGTAGAATAAAAATTGAATTCACATTATTCAACCTATTTGATTAAAAAAACAAACTTCGTGCAACTTACTGTATTAGCAAATACACGTGCAATACAATTTTAAAACACAGGCTGTTAGTTTGAGTCCTCTGTATCTTAAAACCTTTCACGTATTACACAAGACATTTCAGAGGGGATGGGACAGAGGTGAAAAGAACAAATTAGAAACAAAATAACTTCTGGACAGACGGTGCAACAGTAGGGACATGAATTATTACCGTCCTATAGCTGGGATTTTATAAACAAAATACTTCCTTTGATGCACATACCTGGCATTCTCTCCCTTGGAATCATGAACATCTTGAACCGCGTATCTGGTGCCAACCAGCACCTCCTGACTTTACTTCCTGTTTCGCTCTTTGAATTACCAAATGACCCCAGCACACTGGAATGTCACTTAGTACCAGGCAAGAGAAAAACAAAAAGGTAAGGTGCATAAATCAGCCCAGGGACTTTGAAAAGCACTCCTGTTTTTGAGGAGGATTTTTAGCAGCACTAATTTACAAAAGGAGCATAGAACCTCTAGTAGGGACAAAGTCACATGTAACAGTTCACAGTTCAATGAGAAGTTTTCTTAACATAACTACAAAAGAGAATTATCATAAAGAGAAGCAATCACTGAAGAGATTCTCATTTAACATTACTGATGGGGCGCCTGGGGGGCTCAGCCAGTTAAGCGTCCGACTTCAGCTCAGGTCACGATCTCAGGTCACGATCTCACGGTCTTTGAGTTTGAGCCCCGTGTGCTGACAGCTCAGAGCCTGGAACCTGCTTCAGATTCTGTGTCTCCCTCTCTCTCTGCCCCTCCCCCACTCATGCTCTGTCTCTCTGTCTCAAAAATAAATAAAACGTTAAAAAAAATTTTTTAATTAAAAAAAACATTACTGAAATATTCCGCTTGCTAGAACACTTTCACCTCTTATTCTAGACTCGTCCGGCCACACTGTTTAACATACACCCCAGGCTAACACACACATACATACAGGGATTATAAAAAGGACATTCTGGAATAAATTCCTGAGGTAATTAATGGAATGTCATAAGCATGAACTCAAAAACAAAAGATAAAAAAAAAAAAATACGGTGTTAGGTTCCATGAAATAAAAACCTAAAAATCACTGACTGTGTTTCTACGAAGTTACACTTTTCACAAAATCTCAAGAAGAATCTTAAGAAGATTTCTGAAGACGATGCTACTGTGTCCAGATGTCACTGCACCCACGGTAAGAAACAGCGACAAATAAGAAATTTTTTTGCAATTTAAGACATGCAACGCAGAGTGAACCTAAAACATACAGTATCAAACCTAAGCGCGTCATCGGAAACCTCTCTCCTACAAATAACACCAACTGATACAAAGATTAGCAGGTGGATCTAAATTTCTGTCCTGAGATGAACAAGGAGGATGTTCCGCTACAGCAAACAAAAAAGGGGAAAAAAACAAAACTCAAGTAGTAACGATGATAATACAGTACGAACGTAAAGAGCGTTTAACATCTCTAGGTATTCATCCTAAGACTTTTCATTCGTCCTGAATGGAAGTGCAGACCTTGCCCCAAACACGGGGCCAAGGGCTCCTCACGCCCTGGCGACCTCGATTCTATGAGCTAGAACCGGTACTATTACCTTCCTGTCTTGCAAATGAGGACCTGAGTCCTAGACCAAGTCGCCTGACCATGATGGCAGCTAACACTAGTGGCGGGGATTTCTACTTAGGCAATTTTGAAACAAGAGCCCGTACCTGTTTAACCAGGAAGCAACACTGCCTCTTACCCTATTGTATAAAAATTAGCCTGTGCAGTTCCCAGTTCTAGCAATATGGGAGACTAAACATTCAGGAACCGTGACATTATACGATGAATAATGCAAAACACGCTTCCTCTTAAATAGACTGCCGAGTTTATAAAAAAGAAAAATTCAAGCAGGCAGGCCAGAAAAGCAGGTGTAGGGGGGGTGAACTCCTGAATGACCCAGTGGGGGGCACCAGCCACCTGCAGGAAGGAGGAGGTGTGCTACCACACCCCAAAGAGATTCCAGCGGACTAAATCTCTAAATGTAAAAAGCCAAACTGTAAAATTTTCAGAATAAAACATGGGATGGATATAGGCATCAAACAAGAAAAAGTATAAAACTTAAAAAAAGATAACCCAACTACATTTCAAAAATTTGTATATCTATGTGCAGAAGACACTGTAAAATATGAGAAATCATAAATGTATTTCTAAAATATATAAATTATGAAAAATTAGGATTCAAATTTTTCAAAGAATTTCTGTAAGTCAACATGAAAAAGACAAATAGCTCACTGGAAAAAAAAATAAAATATATGAAGAGGCAATTCAAAGAGAAAATCAGAATGACCATAAACATAAGAAAACACACCCGTTCACTGAAATCAGCCTACTATAAGCAATAATTATTTCATATATTCCAGGTTGTAAAAAAAAAAAAAAAAAAAAAAAATCTGAATATACTGCGAATGTAGGAAATTCTAAAGTTTGGAATGTAAATTGATATAACCATCTCATAGATCAATTTGCCAGGCCTGGTAAATTAGAATTTCTGCACGGCCTATGACCAAGAAATGAGTAGGCATCCATGCTAAAAATGTTCATTAGCGCAGAAGGAAACATGGACAAGGGTGTTTATTAAATCTACATTTATAACAACAGAAAAATATAAATAACCTGATCATCTCTAGGCAGGAGTAAAGATAAGTAAACCATGGCTCATATGGACAGTGGAATACTACAGAACAGTTCACATAAATGAATTATCATCCACAGCTTCAAGTTAGTAGTCACCTCTGGAAAGGCAGAAAGTAAGAAGGAAAGGCAGAGAAGCCCTTTGGCTGTGTCTCTAACGATTAGGTCCTTAAAATGTCTGAGCCTCAATTCAACTGAAAGAAAAATGACAGAACGTCCCTGCTGATCTGGGAATTAAATGAAATAACAGACTGGCTGGCTGTAGCACCAAGGTCACTGTGAGGCGAGTATACGTCCCCAACTCAAGGAGGCACTCGGAAAACTTGCTGCCCAGGGAGAAGCCTGTGTTTCCCAAGGTGCTGTTCCCACAATAAAAGAGCTGTCCCCAGAGGCAGCTGTAGTGGAACCACGGGTCTACTTGGAACCAGTCGGAGTTCTTTAGGACAAAGGTTCTCCACATTTTTCCAGTAATAAATCTCAAGGAATGGAAGGAAGGGGAAGGGAGACAATTGTCCACAAGGGAGGAAAAAACAAAAATCAACACCACGGTTCAGAATTTCCAAAGCTGGGACACGAATCGGTTCAAAGATAAAGCTCATTTCATAGTCAGGCTTTTGAACTGCATCTAAAATGTAAAAACTACCCATTTAATAAATAAATAAATGTAGACATTCAGTAATGTGGGAATAACAACTTAGAGTAAATTTTTTTTAAAGAAACGAAAACTTGAAGACTCAGAAGAAATTGAGCCTATGAGATAGAACATTCTTATTTCCAGTTAAGTTATCGTTGTCATCATCATCCCCTTCTCCTCTTCTGAATTCCAGGCAAGGGGGAAAGAATGAGGAGCAAACTAAAGTAGTCCCTATCGTCAGGAAGTCAGAATCCAGAGGGAGCGAACACACGGTAATATTAGCCAGAAGGCGGCACATAAGAACCACACAGGGCACAGGGACCCCAAGCCCCTGGGGGATGTAACGAAGAGGGGACACTTGATCAAGCCCTGACCCTAGGCAAAAAGCACTCCCGGGAGAGGGAACAAGCACAGACCCCCCAAGACAGCAGCCCAGCTGGCATGTCTAAGAAATAACAAGACCACAATGGCTAGGGCAGAATGAGAAGGGGGAAACAGCATCATACTGGGCTCTGTTGGTCAAGGTACACTTCGAGTAATGCAAAAGCCACTTGAGAGTCTGAGCAGAAAAGTTACGTTACTTAAGGTTTAGAAGTGTATCTCCATATAGGAAAACAGACTGCAAGAGGGCAAAGGCAGATAGGGAAAAGAAGAAAACAGAGTAGGTAAAAGGGCACTGGAAGAGTCTAGAGAGAGGAGGACAGCTTGGGGCTGGCTGGGCCAGCAGCGACAAGCAGAGGCTTCAAGAAGCGGTTAGATTATGAAAATGTTCTGAAAGGAGAGCTGCCAGAATTTGCGGACAGATTCAATATGAGGTCTGAGAGAAAGAAAGGAATCAAGAATGACTGCCAGGTCGTGGGCATAACAACAGATAAATGGACTTGCTGGATGCTTACAAAGCTGGGGGAGGCTCTAAGAGCAGATGTGAGTGGGCCAGCGGGGAATCCGAGTTCAGTTTGGGGCATGGTTAAGTTCAGGGCGATGCCTAACCCTAGGGATACGAGCGTGGGCCATTCAGCACTCAAAATCCTGAGAAGGGAAAATTTCACCGAGCAAGCTAAGTGTGGAGAAGAGAGGAGGCACCTAAGTGTGGAGAAGAGAGGAGGTCAAACCCTGGCGTCTCCATCACTCAGCAAAGCGAAGCAGGCCAGACCTGGGGGCCGAGCGAAGGAAAGAGCTCACGGACGACGTGTCGGTGTCACAGCGGCTTATGCAACCATGACTCGGCTTGGCAGCATGAAGGCCAGTGGTGACCCGGCCAGGAGGGGGTCTGGTGAAGTCCACCTTAGGTGGAAGACCCTTAGGGTAAAGAGCAATGAACATGTTCTAGAATTTCACGTTCGTGCTTAAAGTTCGACAATGTAAGCTGACAGCAGAGTACGTATCTGTCCCTCACTGTTTCCCAAGAGCCCAAGTGCTTGACGACGTTCTCTGGTGTTAATGACTCATTCTTCAACCTTGGGAGTAAAATGGCTCTCTCACACTCATTACCGAATTCCTAGCGTAAATTCATCACGTCCTTGGCTTTATGTAGATTGCCCCATAGCAAGTGCGTCCTCCCAGATCAGTAGGGAGGAGAGGTCAGAGACTGCTACGACACCACCTCGGCAACCTGGAACCCCAGAGGTGCAGGGGTTTGGGGAAAACCATTTGGACATCTGAGCACAGAATGGACTGGAAGCAAAAAGACCAATCAAAAGGTTATGGCGGGGGGGCTGATATTTTCTTTCAGACGTGCCTGAGAGAACGCTGGAGCTGTTGGACAAACCTGAGCTCCAAGCCAGCTTCCCAAGCGCGCTGACTGCTACCGGATTCCCCAGAATTCCGTTGATTTCCCTTTCGGCTCCTGTGCTGCTATTCATGAGCTATTCCATTTCCCCAGTTCCTAAGATTGGCCAGCAAAATCAAACACAGTTTTTACTTTGTTTTTTAGACTTTATTTATAGATAATGGTAGATGTGCAACGTTTGTGTGTGTGAAAACATTCCCAAAGATGACCAAAGCGGAGGACTGAAAACCAGCCTGAGTCAGCACTTCCGGAGGAATTTTCACTGACTGCCAGCCTAAAACTCGAAAGCAACGCTAGACTTTGGCGCAGGCAGGCCATCCCCTTGACTGCCTGGTCTAGAAAACCCACACTCCAGATCCTGTGATGACAGCCATCACACATCAACACAGTGAGAGGAGACCGAGCATGTACAATCCCCTCCTGGAAAAGGGAAAGGAGAAGAGAACGTGTGGGAAGCAGCTACCAGGAATCAGCCCTCCATTAATTCCCTCCTGCAGAGGATCCTGTGACCCAGGAACACCAGCCAAAGTGTTTAGTGTGGAAATGAGCGTGCACAGCTCGAAGTCGATAAAACGCAGCTAGTCAGTATCACTTTGCCCCCTTGGTCTCAAAATGGTGCCATACTTAAATACGGGCCTTTTTGACTTGAAAACGTTAAAAGTAGAGGACGGGCTCCAATATTAAAATACTTACACTGCCAAGAGACATGAGGAAAACGGAGTCAACGGAGGAGATCAGAAAAGAACAGAAATAGACTAACACCATCACAAAGAAGACGACGAAGCCTTTTTGTGGCCCTACAATGGCCAACGGATTCTGGCAATTAGGAAATCAGGGCTATCTCAAGAAAAGCAATTCAGTAGGGCATTCAGGCTGCAAACCCAGAATGGCAGGGCTGGACTGAGCCGGGAGGGAGGCGCCAGGTCGCAGAGGAGAAGGCTCAGCAGCTAGTGCTCTCTCTGGGGCCCTTCTCCCCCTCCGGGGGCCACACTTCTCTGGGGTAGCAGCCTTCCGGGAACACTCTTCCCTGCGCTTCACCACCTCCCTCCGCCACCGCCGCTCTCCATTTAACACGACCATCTTCAACAGTATCATCTCTTGCCGGGGCTCCCTCCATCCCACCCACCACCACCGGTGCCCTCATCCCCTGCGGCCACAGCTCTTTAGGGGTCCAGGCAGGAAACTTCTACCTGGAAACTCACAAGTACCTCAAATTCAAACGCTCTCAAAGACAACTTCTTCTTTCCCGCCCAGATCTAATCTACCACATGTAATTTTTTTTTTTTTTTTTTTTTTTTTTTTTTTTTTTTTTAATTCTGGTTAAGGGTACTGCCACCCGTGTAGGTAGCCAAGTTCGGACCTGGGATTAGCCTGGACTTTCTTTTCGCTCAATCTCCTCATCACCCTCCAAATCCCGGCACTTCTCCCTGCACTCTCATTCCCTCCTTCCATGTGAGCTGTGCAGCCTTAGTTCGGGCTTTATCTCGCAAAAAACAAGGGCCAGATAACCTGCAGGTCTCCTGCCTCCAAGCCTGCCCTCCCTACACTCCACAGACTGCTACCAGGGAGGTCTTGCCGAACGGCAGACTTCATCATACTGTTTCATGGGGAACCTTCCTAACTTGGCTAACAAGGCATGTAAGAAAGTGGCCTCCAGACACACAAGGACACACACACAAACACGCACAATAGTCCAGTCACCAGTCACCACGTTATGCAGGGAAAACAAACGAACACGCCATCTCGGCGGCTTACAGCAACAAAGTTTCACTTCTCCGGCATAACGTATCAGTGTGTGGGTAGCCGGGCTGTTGTAGTAGTCTTCATTCCGGTACCAAAGTTCAAAGAATTAGCCCCAGCCTGGGACGTGGGACTTAAAGCGTGGGCTCAGAGTGGCTTGTGTCGCTAGCGAAAGCCAGCCGCGTGGTCAAGCCGAGGCCGAGAACACAAGCATGACCTGGAAGCCTCCTTCAGGACAGAGCAGTGAGTGCGGAGGAACAAGGCGATCTGCAGGTCACAGGCGTGCTTAGACGCGCAAGGCATGCGTGCGAATTCAACCAGAATGAGTGGTTTTTTCAGACTGAATTATTTTAAAATAAGTGTGCTACCTTTTTTCTCCGTCTAGTTCCTACAAATTCTTCCGAATTCAGAATAAGCATTTCCTAAAATGGGTTCAGTTAAACTCTGCTGATGAGGAATCTAGGAAAGCAGTTACTCTGGCCTTACAGACCAGAGCTCGCTACTCTCTGTTTGGTTGTGCACTCTCCTCGCCCCTGCAGAAAAGGTTCTCCTGACAAGTAAGCCTCTTGCACTTACAACAGGTACCAGATGATACATATTTGCTGAATGAATAATGCTCTCCCCCTTACCCACATGGAAAATCCCAGGAAAGTCTTTATCATCTAAAGGCTCATCTCGACGGTCTATAAGGATGTCCCTGGTCCCACCATCCAAACAGAGCACCTACCCTGTTACTGCCATTTTTTTTTTCAAGCCATCTTCCATACAAGAACAGGAGCTATCTGAGAAAAGAACCGTGCGTCCACGAAGTTCTACGTGCTCGGCACTTACGGTGACTGGCCCACAGAAGGTAACTCCTACATGAGTGACCTTGGAAACAGAGGCAGAGAGGAACACGTTTACTGAGTGGAAAAGCCAGGATTCAATCTCGGGCCCAGACTGTTGGCTCTGCTATGGCACCACAACTCCTTAGACCTCAGACCACTTCATCATCTCACGTCTGTAGGTCCAGTCTCTGCCCAGGCCAAAACCCAGCAGGCCCTCCATAACTATTGATCTGAGTAAGTGCCGTATTAGCCTAAGATAAATCCAAAAGAAATGTCTAAATGTCCATCACAAGGCTAAGCCACACTAAAAAGACAAATGAAAACAGGGGCACCTGGGTGGCTCAGCTGGTTGGTTAGGCCTCAGACTCTTGATTTTGGTTCAGGTCATGATCCCAGGGTTGTGAGATCAAGCCCAGCGTCGGACTCCTCTGCTTAGGACTCTCTCCCTCCGTCCCTCCCTCTCTCTCTCTCTCTCTGTCTCTCTCTCTCTCTCTCCCTTCCTCCCTCCCTTCCTTCCTCTGCCCCTCTTAAAAAAAAAAAAGCAAAGTCAAAAACCAAAAACACACCACAAAAGCAATTTTTCATGTCATTTGGCCAGTGATATAGGTGTATAACTATTTCCAAAATTTTTGCTCAGTCAGAAGTTCATAGAAGCAAACAATTTTGTTACTATTTAATGTAAAATGTGCAATGGTTCTCAGCAATCAAGCTAGTGATAGCAATTACATGCATTTATAATTATGTACTAAAGATAAAATGTCTAACAATGTCATTACACTAATAAAATGTAAACATTCCTGGGGCGCCTGGGTGGCTCAGTCAATTAAGTGTCCAACTCTTGATTTTGGCGCAGGTCATGATCTCACGGTTCGTGGATTCAAGCCCCCGTCAGGCTCTGCACTGACAACACAGAGCCTGCTTGGGATTCTCTCTCTCCCGCCCCCTCTGCCCCTCCCCTGCACACGCCACACAGGTGCCCTTTGTCCCCCTCTCAAAATAACTAAATAAACTTCAAAAAATAAAATAAAATGAAAACATCTCTGAAGCACTTGAAACCTGTTCAGAAGCCGCGCAAACCAAAACAAGTGGCATTTGGTGGTTTCGTTGCCACTTGATTATAAAACTAACAACTTTGTTCAGTTAAATTACATTTATGCTGGAACACAAGACAGGGAAAACCTGAAGGGGCAAGCGTCTAATCCTCCTACAACACTTGTCTAGAGACAACGCCTAGTTTGCTGTCCCAAAATTACATGCTAACATGTGTCAATTACACATACATGTATAATGTATGTGCGTAAATTATATAACTTACAATCAGTTGTTCAGAATCCTTGAGTCATAAAAGCATACTTCATTTTCCACCCGAACTTCCTCCACGTGAGAAAACACAGGCTTGTGACCAGAGAAGTGAGTCTGTCCGTGTACGAAGGCCGCTGCATCGTCCCTACTGCACCTGCTACTGTATCTGAAACTCCCCCTTCTGGTATGAGAATGGCAAATACTTGCTCAGTAGATGTTAGTTAGAACCGTTAGAACCATCAAGGAATGATCCCTAGAAAACCACTGAAATTCAAACATTATTACCTGGGGGAAAACTACTAGTTAATACGTAAACAAACCTTTATGAAATTAGATTCACTGAGCCCCAACAGTGACGACCACAGACAAGGTTCCTTTGTGGCTTTACCCTGAAGCCCAACCAGGAAAGGGCTGAGGCAACACCAAGGCAAACCCGAGGAACACAGCACCGAGAGGAAAGCGCATCGAGAGAGAAAGGGACGAAGAGCAAACTCAAAACCACAGCCCTGCGGTCAGAAAAGGGTCTGAACACAGCAGTGCCAGAACCCTGGGGAGGCCTTGCCTTTATTTCTCTCCGGCTTAGGAGAGCCGTCAGCGAAGCCATCAAAACTCCCTCACACCCTTCACTCACACTCAGACTGCTGGCTGCCTGGCAAGACCCAAGGTTCGTCTCCCAGTCAAACACGTCTTGCGCCACGCTGGCTACCGTCTCGAAGACAAAGTGACAGAGCTGTAGAAAGTCAATACGCTCAAGTATGCAATATATAAAAACACATATATAAATGCACATAACGCATAACAAATAAAAGAGAAAGGGGTTCCTTATACCACACTTGTGCTTTTTTCCGAAAAGCCAAACTCTGATTTATCCTATTTTTATTATTTTCTTTAATATTTGATTTTTAGGTAATCTCTACACTCAATGTGGGGCTCAAACGCACAACCCCAAGATCAAGAGCCACAAGCTCTTCCGAATGAGCCAGCCAGGCGCCCCTCAATTATCCTATTGATAAATTATTTTCCTATAAAACTCCCAAACACTGCTTTCATTGCAGTAATGTTAAATTTTTGATTTCTACACACACAGTACTTAGGAGAGGGTTCAAAATACCAGGGTTCAAAGCACTGCTCCTCAGCTCCCTAGCTGCATACCCTTGAGCAAGTGATCTCATCTCCCTGTGCCTTGGTCTTTTCATCCAAAAACAAGAACAGGAAAAGCACCTACCTCACAGGATTGCTCTAAGAACTGAAGATAATACATACAAAGCATTTATTAGTAAACATATTTTTTTAATAAAATACACAAGAAGTCTTATTTGCTGAACAATTGAATTTATAACCAATTCCTCTGTAGATCCACTAAGCATTTTGAGAGAGAGAGAGAGAGAGGGAAAGGGAGAGAGAGAGAGAGAGGGAGAGAGAGAGAGAGAGGGAGAGAGAGAAAGAGAGAGAGAATCCCAAACAGGCTCTGCCATCAGTGCAGAGTCTGACATGGGGCTCGATCCCACGAACCGTGAGATCATGACCTGAGCAGACAGCAACAGTTGGATGCTTAACCAATCGAGCGCCCCAGTCACCCCTATAAAATGTTAAGTATTAACAGTTATCAGAATAACCTAGGTAGCTTTCAAAAACTGTATTCCTGACAGCCAAATGGCTGGTTAAGAAATATGATTCAGTACTAAAAATGCAAATAATTAATAAACACAGATAAACAAACATACACGCACACTTCAAGCATTTTCCAAATATTCTAAAACACGCATACCACTCTCATAAAAAAACAAGTATTTTTAAACACATAATCTTACTACAGTGAAGTAAATGCATAAACTACTTCTAAAACTATGTTTTCAAGAATATACTTCAAAAATAAACCACAAAAAAACATCACGAATGTTTTCTAACGCTTTCCCAGATTGGCTGGTCTTAATTTTACTGTCCTTGATATTCCCAAGATAACAATTTTCTGAAGGTAATAAGAAAATAATTTTTAAAAACTGAAATCAGCAAATTTAGTACAAAAACACATTAACTATACCAAGAACTCAACAAGGCCACCTTTGCCAAACTTGAATTAAAAACACATTTTTAAATAGTTGAGGTCCTAAACGTTAACTGTAAAAACACTGTCCATGGTACCCCAGGCAAGCTCCACATCTTGAATGAGCAGAAGCTTAGTTGATCGACAAAGGAATTATTTACAAATTCACTTATTCAGCAAATAGGATTTCTTATCTGTATTTTATTACCCTGATAAATTAAAACAATATGTATACTGATAAATACATTTCATTAAGTGGTCAAAAATAATTATAATCAAAATAATTTAGTCATGCTTTTTATAAAAAGGAAATGGTCACCAAAAAATCAAAGTGAATTTACACCTAGCAGTATGTTAATAACACAATATATCTGTTGCAAAACGAGTTGCCACCGAGTAAATAAATTAATCTTCAGTGTTGGTAATCTTAAACATAAATTCAATATTCTAATATTGTTTTTACCACACGCATTTTTTAAAAGTCATATACTTACATATTACTTTGAAGTCTGAAAATTCCGTATTGTGCGTGGCAGGTTTTAGAATATGATTACTATCTCTCTGTGCTTGTACGCTTATCTGTATCTCAGGAAATACACTAAAACTAAGGGAAAACAGTAGTAAAGAAACATCCTTACCGAGTCAATGGTTGGCATGATTCAGACTTTGAATGTGGGAAGGAGAGAAAGAAAGGACACACAAGTGCCAGAAGACATAAGCCCACACTGAGCAACCCATCCGCCCACCCTAAAACTTGGAATACGTTAGCCCGCGCTGTTCTCTGAACCGGGAACTGACCTGTGGGTGGGAGTGGCCTGTAGCTCAGTCATGCGATGGTATTTTCAATAACAAAAACATAAATTCTGGCATCTTATTACTGACAAGTAAAACTTAAAATAGGTACTCACATAGAAAACAATCAGATATATAAGAACTGCAAAAAAAAATACATGTGGAAATCCACCCTTCCATCATACTGAGCGACATTCACATTTTAAATGAGACGTGTGTTAATTTTAGAGCCATAGTTGGAAAATACCATGAATGTTTACCGTGAAGGCTTTAACGTCTACCTTCAAATACAAACCAAAATTCAAATACAAACCAAAATCCCTAAGACTAAGTATTGTAGGGCAGAGCTCACAAACCACAGTCTAGGAGTCCCCGGGCTTCCCTCAGATCCCTTCCAGTCAACCACAGAGTCAAAACGTGTTCACATGAATCCCGTATTTAGCATCAGCCGCCGTCATTGTGTCGGCACCTGCGCTAATGCTCAAAGCAATGACGGGTCAGACTGATGGCCCCTTAGCACAAATCAAGGCAGCAGCATCGAACTGTACTAAGTCAATGAATTTATCCTGGCTATGAATTCACACTTCAAAAATGGGGGTGCGGTTTCACTGACGAGTGTCTTTGATAAAACAGAAAAAAATGACTACTTTTATGAACATCTGACTCCCGAGCACACGTTGGTTCAATAACCTGTGCCCCACGCCAGGAAAAACTCTCCGTGGGCCACACCCCAAGTGTCATGGAGCTCTCAAGAAAGAGCACCTGGGACCTGCCCAAGTCGTGAGCAGACCGAGCCCATTTTTCCACGGGCTCACGCTTTCACGTGCAACGGTGACCGACGAGCCGCATCTACAGGGGCCTGCGCGTCTGGCAAGCACTTCCTCACACGTGGACGAGCAGGCCTGGCCCTCCAAGGGCTGCCAACTATAAAATCTGAGCTTTGGTAGGAAGTTGACTTTTTTCTGATCCACCGTAGTATTAACAAATGTGATATTTTGATACTGTTTAAAGAAACGTGTCAACACTCAGAAAATCCACCTAAGTCAGTGAACCAGTATTTCCTAAACGGTCAATGCGCGACAACAAAACCATGCGTGGGTAAAAGATACATTCAAAGAACAAGACAGACAAACTCTAATGTAACAGAACATAAAAAATATTTTTAAAGGATCTTGAAAAGAAGAATGAGCAGCAGAAATTGAAATACTTAGGCTCAAACCAAAAACCTTCATATAACTGATTCTCTTATCACCCATGTCTCTTAAAAACAATCACCCCAAAAGTCACCCCAAGTTTTTGCCAATACAAAAATTCATTAAAGTGAAAATGTAATGTAGCCTAAAAACTCATTAGAAAGCTCACGTAAAATCACGGTACTGGTTACAAGCACTGGTCTAGAAGTCGGCTGCACTCAGAAAGTCATCAGATAATACATAAAAATAACATGTTTGAAAGACATCTTCCCCATGCACAGGCTTTATACCAAACACGTACACAGAAGTCACACGGTTTAAGAATACAATGGTTTTTAAATATTTGACTGTATCCGACAGTATTTGCATTTTTGCTCCCTCCTCGTTTTCTCAACATATGGAACCAGATTCAAAGCAACGGGAAAAATGGACAATCTGAAGTCTCAGCACCAAAACCGTGACTGATAACAGGGCACAAAAAGAAATTATAAGACAAATTTTATTGGTTCTCTCATAAAAATCAGGAAATGAAAAGAATAGTAAGTAGGTCACCATGGAAAGTACCACTCATAGCAAACAAGAGTAAAGAGAAAGTACATTCTTACAAGGAACAACAGTTTACATTTGGAAAAAGCAAAAATCTAATCTTCTATTAGCAAAACATGTACGGAATCAAGCAACGGAGAACAATAAGCTACAATTCTGAACATAACAAGCTAGCTGGGCTGCTCCGAACCAATAAACACCCAAACAAGACTAACGAATGAGCATTTTTTCACGGGTCTTCGTTTTAGGAGTCAAACCGTCTTTTACTACATAAACAGTAAGACTCTCAGATGAAATTTTAGAAAGCAAGACAAGACTTCTACCCGTCATGCCCTTGTCAGCACGGATGGTGAGAAGCTACACTCAGCAGCGCTCTGCCCCTGGCGGTGTGCTTCTGGCTCCCAAAATGGAGGATGGCTTCAAAAACACAAAGAAAGGGGCGCCTGGGTAGCTCAGGCGTGGAGCATCCGACTGCAGCTCAGGTCGTGATCTCGTGGTCCGGGAGTTCGAGTCCTGCGTCGGGCTCTGTGCCGACAGCTCAGAGCCTGGAGCCTGTTGCGGATTAGGTGTCTCCCTCTCACTCTCTGCCCCTCCCCCACTCACACTCTGTCTTTGTCTCTCAAAAATGAATAAATATTTAAAAAAATTAGAAAACACAAAGAAAATATCTGATATTCTATAAAAATGGTCTTGTCCGTTCTGCCTAGGTCAACTGGGCACTAGCAGCAATAATAAACTTAAGGAAGTTTGAAACGTCAGAAACTGAAAAAAGTTTAAGCAAATTCATCTCGTTCACACCTAGAGTTAACGCAGACAATTCCAGTTTACTCCTCTTGTCCTGGCAGAATTATTACTCACGTATGTTCCATACGGTTCTCTCTTAACGATAATGCCACGACAACATTTAAAAAGCAACTCCCAACATGGAGGAAACGTACTTCAATATAATAAAGGCCACATATAACATACCCACAACTAATATCCTTAACTGTGAAAAGCCAAAAGTTTTTCTTCTAAGATCAGGAACGAAACGAGGACGCACACTCTCTCCATTTTTATTCATCATACTATTTGAATCCTATTGCAATAAATGTATTCGGTAAAGTTGCAGGACACAAATACACAAACATCTGTTGCATTTCTATGCACCATTAATGGACTTCAAAAGAGAGATTAAGAAAACAATCCCAGGCACAATTGCACCAAAAATAATAAAATACCTAGGTATAAATTTAGGCAAGGAGGAGAAAGACCTATACACTTATAGCTACAGACGCTGATGAGGAGAAAGACCTATACACTTATAACTACAGACACTGATGAAAGAAACGAAAGACAACACAAATGAAAAGATATATCATGCCCACTGGTTGGAAGAATATTCTTCCAATGGAAGGGTTCCCAACCTGAGGGAAGAATATGGTTAAAACGTCCATACTACCCAAAGCAATCTATAGATTCAATGCAATCCCTATCAAAATACTCAAGGTATTTTTCACAAAACTAGAATAATTCTTAAATTTCTATGGAACCACCAAAGACCCCAAACAGTCAAAGCAATCTTGAGAAGGAAGAACGAGACTGGAGGTATCATGCTCCCTGGTTTCAAACTCTACCTATGAAGCTGCCAAAACAGTATGGCACTGGCACAAAAACAGACACACAGATCAATGGAACAGAACAGAGAATTCAGAAATAAACCCACATTTATACAGCCAATTAATCTTCACCAAAGGAAAAAGAATTATACAACCCAGAAAAAACAGTCTCTTCAATAAATGGTGTTGGGAAAACTGTACAAGTACATACCAAAAAATGAAACCAACCGGACCACTTTCTTTTACCATATACAAAAATAAATTCAAAATGGATCAATAAAAACTTATCTATAAGATGGGAGACTATAAAACTCCTGTAAGAAAACTCAGGCAGTAAATTCTTGGATCCTGGTCTGAGCAATATCTGTTTGGATTTGTTTCTTCAGACAAGGGCAACAAAAGCAAAAATAAATGAATAAAACTACATCAAATTAAAAAGATTCGGCAGAGCAAAGGAAACCATCCAAAAAAAAGGGGGGGGGGGGGTAATGTACACAATGGGAGAAAATACTTGCAAACCACATATCACATATACCCAAACAAAGAGTTCACACAATGCAATAGTGAAAGAAAAAAATCAATTAAAAAATAGGCAGAGATTTTTTTTTTATCTGGGGGCACCTGGGTGGCTCAGTCGGTTAAGCGTCCGACTCTTGATTTCGGCTCAGGTCATGATCCTGATCAGGGTCTGTGAGTTCGAGCCCCATATCGGGCTCTGCGTGGCCAGCGCGGCGGCCAGCGCCGACCCTGATTAAGATATTTTCTCTCTCCTCTCTGCCCCTCCCCACTCGTGCACTCTCTCTCTCTCAAAATAAATAAACATTTTTAAAAAATGGGCAGAAATTGTGAATGGACATTTTTCAAAAGAAGACATACAGAAGGCCAACACGTGCATGAAAAGATGCTCAACATTAGTCCTCATCAGGAAAACGCAAAGCAAAACCCCAAGAAGCTACACTTCACACCTGTTAGGGTGGCCGTTACCCAAGAGACAAGAAATAACAGCTGTTGGTGAGGATGCGGAGAAGAGGGACCCCTCGTGCACTGTTGGTGGGAATGCAAAGTGGTGCAGCCACTGTGGAAAACAGTACGGAGGTTCCTCAAAAATTTTTAAATAGAACTACCCACCATACAATCCAGCAACTCCACTTGTGGGTATTTATCCAAAGAAAACCAAGAGACTAATTCAAAAAGATACAGGCACCCCTCTGTTCACTGTAGTCTTATTTACTACAGCCCAGATATGGAAGCAACTTCAGTGGTCATCAATGTATGAATTTGAATAAAGATGTGGTATACATACACCATGGATTATTACTCGGCCATTAAAAAAAAATAAAATCTTGCCATTTACAACAACATGGATAGACCTGGAGAGTATTATGCTAAGTAAGTCAGAGAAAGACAAATACCGTATGACTCCACTTATGTGAAGTCTGAAAAGCGTTAACAAACACCACCAATGACAACAAAAATAGAAATAGACTCAAAGATACATAAAATAATTGTCAGAGGCGAGAGGGGGTGGAGGAGGGACAAAAGAAGGGAAGGAGAGTGAAAGGTACAAACTTCCATTTACAAGATAAATACGACCTGGAGATATCATGCACAACGTAGGGACTTTAGTTAATAACACGTAACAACTCTGAACGGTGACAGGTGGTAGGCAGATTTATTGTGGAATCTCCTCCTAATGTCCGTAAATGGGTACGAATGCTGGGTCACTATGTTGTATACCTGAAACTAATAATGTTGTATGGCAACTGCATTTTCATCACTCTCACTCACTCTCACACACACACACACACACACACACACACACACGCCACAGTAAAGCGTGCTGTGTGTAAATGAACGTAAAAACATGACCCTGCAAACAAGTGCAACAGAAGTTCACGTCATTTTCTGTAGGCCACGCAATGTAATTTTCTTTGACACCAAATTTTTTTTTGAACAAAAGTACAGAAGTCTTGGCTACTTTCCAGTCACAGTAAGCTACTCAATTTCAGTTCCTCTAAATAATTTCATTCATGACACACACCTGTAAACTTGCAAGTATGAAACTTCAAATTATCCTTACGTTCTGGAGTCAACTATCAGGAAAATATCTTCGACGTGGGCTATTTCACCTTAAAAAGTACATGTACTTCCTAAGTTAAATTATAACACAATTTTGGTCAATCACATATGCCAAAATGCTGAGTGAAGTTTCACATTTGTATTGTTGCTAGAACCAAACCTCGACCAGATGACCGAGACGGGCAAAGGAAAGCCCTCCCGAAACCCCTCGCTAGCCCTCGGCCTGCTTGATTTAGCCCCGAGGCAGGACTGGAAATGTTAAGACAAGCTTCTGCTCATTCACAGTAATGCATAAAGACGGTCCAGCTTTGACAACACGCCCACACTTGCCATCAACTCATACATACGGGGATCCTAGCTAGAAGCCCACCGATGGATTCTCAGGTCCGCCAGCCCTCAGTGGCAGCTAACAGGCGGGGGGTGCACCCCGACCTGGCTGATGGGTCTGGGAGATGTGGCCGAACTGCTTAGAATCTAACTCAAGTGTACATGTAGGTCAATTCTTCAGCTCTCTCCTAGGCTTCTTCAAGGTGAATGAGCATATCCTAACTACAATCGGCCAGGAAAATAAGAGAAACGGCAAACTTTTGAACAAAAATCAACAGAATTTACCTAACCTGAAAATAATTTTCAGTTATTCAAGAGATCAGTTTAGCTTTATGTACCATGAGTAGTATTCGTATCCATTTCATTTACAATAAAGGAAAACAGATTTACATCACGATAATTGCTAGGATTACTTTTTGGCATTTTCTGACTTCATGCCTAAGCTCAAGTCTGGTAAAACTGTTTATAAACAGAATCACCAATGCCTGGTAATAACGTTTGGCGCACAACTGCTCGATTAAATCCTTAACGACACAACACCAAGCCTTCTCTTCTGCAGCTTCCCACCAACTTGGTACATGCCCTGACCGTCTGTGACTCTGACTCTTTCAAGAAGACGGCAGAGCCACTTCCACTGCTGTGCTATTAACCGCAACCAAAACTTGACAGTTCTAGAAAAGACCAGTTACAACAGTTACCTGCCATTAAGTCTATAAACTGCAGAAATTAAAATTAGTTTTCATCGGCAAGAGGAGAGCAAATTGAAGCTGGGCTCGATGCGGTTTCAATTTAAGACGTGAGACGATGTGAGACAAGGGTTTCACCTCAGACTGACCGGCTCACACCCATACAGACCTAAAACTCAACCAGTTATTACAGGAAAGAAAGGTTAAAAAAAAAAAAAAAAGGTTACAACCACCACTGAGTTCCAAGTCAAAAAAAAAAGACAGAGATGCCTATAAATACTACCAACACATCATCGGCCACTGCCTGTATCATTATGTATTAGTCACCAACAAAAGGGATCTTCTGAAGTATCGATGTTCAACAACCCAACTGCTGTTTTCAAAACAGTCTCAAATACAGTTCAGGGGTATGATGCAGCATAGGTCCAACCTAAGTACCAGTCTGGAACATAGATGGAGCTATAAATTATGCAACTTATCACTACTTCCTACTCCACCTCTGCTGACAAACCAGAAGTTGTTTTTTACGCACACCTCTGGGTAACATGAATCACCGCATTACTTCCCCAGATTAACCAGAATATTAAAATATGACACATTCACCTTCAACAAAGCACATGTGGGTGTCTGCAAATTCTAGATTATTTTTTCCCATCGGGGCAAAAAGAAGACAATGAGCTCAATAAATTATTTTTAAAAAACTGACTTTAAGAACCACCTCACGAAGTAAAAGGGTCCACCGCCTAGAATAGTTTTTGCATTTAGGTGTAACGTTTATGCAAAAGAGAAACACGTGAAAAGATAAATCTTTAAAAGCCTAACAAATACATTGCAGTCAGTTTTTAAGATGCATATGCCCCACGTTTGGTCAGGAGTAAAGGTGAGGACGCCGTATTCACCGCTGCTTTTCCACAAGAGTAAATTCCTAAGCTCTTGCTCTCATGAAATCAGGAAGAGAAACACAAACCAAGGGCTACAACGAACGACAAGACTGGGATGAGTTAAACAAGAGAATGCCACAAGCCACACGGAGACCTCTGGGGAACCAGAGAAGCCCTCTCCCGCGAAGGCAGAAGTGAAGATGAGCAAGAAGTGTTCTACCAGGACAAGTAGCAAGAAATCACGAAAAGAAAGCAAGCCTCAATATTAAGAAAAGAACAGGACTAAAAAGCTTTAAGATTTTATTAGGAGCCATCGTTTTCCACAGGAATCAAGACCTTAATTCAACTTAACACCAATCTCCTAGTGATAAAATATCAACGTTAAGTTTAGATCAACTCTCGTTTTAAAATTCCAAAAGAATCTAGGAGCCAAGTGAGGAAGGGGTTGAAAAATATGCGGTAAGATATGACCTGCTTTTTGCGTGGAAGCTCTCCTTTTACACATAAATGTGAATCTGAAAGAAAAAAGTAAACTTATTAACCAGGTCGATTTTAGGACGTACTCAGATTTTCTTAAAAAGTAATGTAATCCAGACACCAAGTTTATCAATTTACTAAACACAGAAGCCACAGAATTATCAGTGATTATCAGGATTGCCCGAAATCACCAGTCACAGATGATTAACACAGTTATACATTTGATAACAAATACTGATCACTGTACCCTCCTCCTCAGAAAAGCAAACAACAGAAAATAAACCACAACTATACTCTCCTATCCGTACATGGAAAGATTATCCAAATATTTAAAGACAAGGAGGCTTAAAGCGCATTGTTAAAGTCAAATTCTGGAGTAAATTTGCCTAATATTTATTGAAAATAACAAAGGCCTAGATCGTGCTTACATTCTTGTAGAAAACTAAGGAAAATGATTTGTGATGGCCAAACAGAGTAACAATTCATCATCAGATGGTACAAACTTCTAGATATGAGTTTAGATACAGCAATGGGAACCCGTGAGCCTTGAAACATTGGTTTAGAGAAACACTAACATGAAAGTTTACCTGCATCATAATGAAAAACACAACATGTTAAATGTGAAAGTCAACTTCCAAGGCCAGAATAAATTTAATAGTATGCAAAGATTCCCCAAAAAACTTAATATTAAGCATGAATGAGGTTCTAGAGAATGAAAAAACTAATGTAAATAACACAAAGACATTTTTAAAAGCCAATTTTCTTTGTTATGAAAAGCTCTCCCATATAATTCTGGAGGATCATTTCTAAAAAGAGACCAAGCATAAGTGGGGAGAAAAAACTAACTGAAATTCACGACCACGATCCAAAATAGTCCTTCAAATTTGCTTTGCTTCAAGACACTTACAGAGGCACTTTTCACCCTCAGAGTAACCATGGAAAATAAAAAGTACCTCTCCAAATGACAGGCCAGTTTTAGTAACTACTAATATCTCTAAGAGAATAGAGAAAAAGTTTCAAGTGAGTGCTTAAAAATGGAATTTTTTGAAACCAATTAACTACAATCTGATTCTGCTTTAGGTTTTTTAACATGCCAACTGAATTCAAAATCTCAAACAGTAAACTGAAATATCTATTACTAAATTGAAAAACTCTTCCTTTTCTCAACCAGACTTGGGAAATCTCTAAAAAACACGATTATAAATAGATTCATTCATACAGAAAAACAAAACAACCACGTTCCAAGAAAATATTTTACATCCGAATTTTTTTAACCAGAGAGAAGAAAAATGAGCCCATTGTTCTCAAAGACAACATCGTACGAAGAGTCAAATTCTTGCCCGTCCGTCGCCTTTCAGAAGACGTGCTGGTAAGTCTACGAACGAACACGAGTACGTGTTACCAGTGTGCCTCCTAGGACCTAAGTGAAAATCATTTGGGAGGACGGGCTGTGAATCAGGACTAACTTACCAGGGTGGAAACTGGCAAGCGAAGCTCACAATGCATATTAATATTCAAGCAAGGACTGAGATGAATGGCTCTGCCCAGCAAGGCGGAAGAAATCCCTCCACCGCAGACAAGACCAAGAGGTTGAACACGGAAACGTCAACGTTACTCAAACGGACGAACTGGCGTCCGGCGACAGGAGAGAATGCTCACGACAATGTTCACCTGTGCCCACTCGATGGGCGCCTGAAGGCTGGTGTGGGAGCAAATAACACCGACCCTGAAGTGGCTGTTGGAGCCAATCAAGGCTAGGTGCTGGGAAAACAGTCCCCCCGGAGTGCTGGCGCCCGGTGCAAGGTGCACCGCACGGCTACGCCCGGGATCCGCACTCGCCCGCAAGCGTTCACGTCCACCCTAACCCGCACGACCCCTCCGGTCCCGGCTGAGCGGGACTCGAACCCAGCCCGCAAAAACCCTGGAAAGCCTTCCAGCCGCTCGGCCATAAACAACTGCCATTGTCCTGGGCCAGGAGCGAGTGTGACTTCCTCCTCTTCCCGGGAGCACGCCCAGGGCTGGGCGCCCCCCGGCGAGGCCCGGGAGCCGCCGAGCGACCCTGCCCGGCCCCGCCCCCGCCCCGCCGGGTCACCGCGGACGCCCGCCCCGGGGCCCGGCCCGGCGGGGGGAGGGGCGCTCCGGCTTCAACCTGGGAGGCCGGCGACGAATGCGAGAAAGCCTTTCTTTCCAAGGGAGTTCAATTCCGGGCCGCGTTATCAGCAAATGCGCACGATTAGAACTTTCCTGATATTTACTCTACTCTCGCGGCTGGCAACCCCCGAGTTTGCAAACCCACTGGAGCAAAACACCGCCGGTCACATGCTCGCCCGAGTGACAAAGGTCCGCGCTACCCACAGCCCGGAGCGCCGCGGACCCCGCGCCGCAGTCAGGGGGAAACGCGGTAAAGTCACGCCCGCCTCCCGCCGCAGGGCCTCTCGGCCCGCGACCCCCGCGCCCGGCCCGCGACCCCCCCCCCCCCCCCCGAGCCCGGCCCGCGCCCCCCGCGTTCTGCCCGCCGACCCCGCCCCCGGCCCCGCCCCCCCGGCCCCCAACCCCCGGCCAGGCCCGCGACCGCGCCCCCGGTTCCCCGCGGGGCACGCGACCCCCCCGCCCCCCGCGGCACAGGTGACGCCGCCGCACCCGCGCCCGGCCCCGCGCGGGGATCTCCCCCCCCCCCCCCCGCCACCACCCGGGCCCCGGGGCGCAGAGTGGGGCCCGGGGGCGGGGTCGGCGGCGGGGGGGGGCGGGGGGGGGCGGGGGGGCGCCGCCGCCGGGGTTCGGGGAGCGGGGCGGCCTGAGGGGCTCGGCGGAGGGGGAGGGGCGGCCCCGGGAGGGGAAGGACGCTCACCTCGGTGGGCTGGCTGATCTCGAACAGGTCCAGCCGGTTGGCGTTCCAGTGGTGGATGATGTCGGCCAGCTTCCGCCGCTCCTCGTCGCGGCCGCCCGCCGACATCCTCCCGGCCGCGCTCCTCGGCCCGCGCCGCCGCGGGGGTCGGGGCCGGGCCGGGTGGGACCGCGCGCGCCCACAGGTCCGCGGGCCCCGCCGCCCCGCGCTCGGCCGCCTCCGCCCGGCCGCCCCGCGGGCTCCGCAGCCTCCTCGGGCTCCCGGGCTCCTCGGCCGCCTCGGCCGCCTCAGCCGGCCAGCCCCGCGTCAGCCCCGCCGGCCGGTGTGCGCCCGAGCGCCCGCACACGCCGCCCGCGCGCCCCGCCCCGCCCCGCCCGCCGTGCGCGCCCCCGCGCCCGCGTGCCCGCCCCCGCGCGCCCGCGCCGCCGCACCTCGGGCGGCCTCCGCTAGGTGCTGCTGCGCCGGCCGCCGACAGGCCGCCGCGCGCCGGGCCGCCTCACCTCCTGCGCGCCGGGGCGGGGCGGGGCCGGGGCCGGGGCGGGGGTCGAGGGGCGGGCGGAGGGGCGGGGTTCGGACGCTGCTGGGTTCCGATGGCGCTGGTTCGCCGGGTGCCGGGTTCCGACGCGGCTGGGTTGGAACGCGTGGGTCTGGGTTCCGACGGTGCTGGGCTGGAGGGTGCCGGACTGCGGGGATGCTGGGTTTGCAGGGTTCTGGGTTCTGACGGGCGGGGCTGGGTTCGGAGGGGGCTAGGTTCGAACGGGTGGGGCTGGGCTCCGACAATTTGGGTTTGCAGGGTGCTGGGTTCCGACGAGCGGGGCTGGGTTGGGAGGGTGCTGGGTTCCGACGGGCGGGGCTGGGCTCCGAGGGGTGGTGCCGGGTTCGCCCGGGCGGGGCTGGTCCGGGACGGATGGGTGTGGGCAGTCAAGGGTGGAGGGACAGAAGAACGCAGGCAAAACTCCCCGGGGGCGGGCTGGAGGGCGCGGGAGTCTGGCAGGTACTGACCTATGCAGCAGGGCCTGTGTCCTGCTCCCTTGTCACCCCGCCCGGTTTCCCGCGGGTGTCTCTCGGTCACCAACGGACCCCATCCGGGGCGATTCCCTTTTTGTTGGGGTCAAATCAGAGCGCACGTCTTGGAGCTGCTTTCTTCTGAGGAGGGTGAATTATCATGGTGTGTGCGTGTATTTCAGAGATGAGGTTTGTGAAACCCTTGCCGTGCTCTGGGAGGCGAGCCTCTCCTCTGCTCTCCTGCTGAGGCCTCCACGCTGTTGTCCGCTATTTCCATGCAGGGCAGGGTGAAGCTGGGGTGTCCAGCTCCCCTGGTGTGTATCCACTCAGATAACACATCTTTTCTCAGGCAAATGAGAAAAATGAGTCTACAAAAGTCCACAGACGCAGAGCACGGAGTTTGCAAACTTAAAATGATAGAGAGGGGAAGAGTCATTTGACCTTCCCTTTTTCTGCTACCCCTTAACCCCCGACGGTAAAGCCTCTAAGTGTCCCGCTTGATGTGGAGACCTAAAATTAATTTCAGTAGCAAGGTTTCTGAATTTTAGGAATGTTTGTCTCATTAGCTGCTTCCTCTTTAACTGCCCCCTAGCCCTCCCCCTCCCCCGCCCCTCAAAAATGTTTTTCTGGCTGCAGAACACATTCCAACAGACTATGTCCTCCGTGCCACGCATACAGGTGAAGTTGGTTTCTTATATGATCTGCGATGTGTTGTAACAAAAAGCCTTCGTCTCTGAGATGCCAAAGCTAAGTAATGAAAACAGTGAGTTATATTTGACAAAGCCTCTTTATTTTTGTCATTACTCCGTCTTCCAGTGTGGAGATAGTTTTTCTCTCCACCCATCGGGTTTTTTCTTTTGTAGGAGAGAAGAGAATCCGATCATGCCTGCTGGGTTTTGTCCTCGGCTTTCTTTTCTACTGTACTCGTCCAGTAGAGCGACATAAGGAGGCTTTTCAGCAGAGAAGCCTGAGGTGTTGAACCAGTGCCATGGGGGAATGAATTCTTCCACAGTTCTGTCGTCTTCCTTCCCAAAATTGGAGCGTGGTGATTTTGCAGAACAGCCTGTGTGTACGAATGCCACCTTCATGTTCTGGCATTCTGTTCCTTCATACCTTGAAGTTCTGGCGCTGCTCTCTTGACCCAAGTTGTGTTTCCTTTTGGTTTGGTTTCGTGTTCGTAGGGACCATCGGGGCCAGGGCCGCTCAGAACTGTCTAGCTAGGGTCCCCACGTGCCCTGCGGGTCATGAGCCACAATGTCAGCGGAGGTGACAGTAAGAGCTTTATTCCTGATGGTGCTGTTCCCAAGAGTGACTTCGCCCTTAAAGAATTACGTAGCTTGCCAAGCTGGCGAGTAGGTTGCTGGGGTCCAAAGTAAGTGCACTATAGTGTTGCTGGAGGAAGCTCAGTATCGCAAGAAGATAAGCACGGGCGCCCTGCGGTGTTATTCTTGTCATAAAAATGCACAAAATGTAGGGCGCACACAAAATGCCCGCAGGGTGACACGGGACACACCGAAGGCTCTTAGTGTTAATTATTACAGTTTTCAAGAATCTCATCAAAAGTCCCCCTCTGTATGTTGTATGAGCGGTACAATAACATCCAAACTACAATTCATAGTAGATCCCAACCAGCATGAGTTTATTGACAAAGGTTTAAAAGCAACCTGAAATCCATACAACACCTACAGTTCGGAAGTCGTGACGAGCCGGTATCTATTTAGGCCATGAGAGTGTTCAGGCTGGCATTCTTCCGCTAACGGTCATTGTCCAAGACCTCAAGATAATATACTGAGACCTGTGTTACTTTTGATGCTACGTTATAAAAGTAAGTAGACACGATCTTCTATTTTCAGCGTACTGCTGAGTTCTGGTACATTTAAGAAATCGGATTTAAGTGCTAGTCAAGAGATGTTGTATAAAAATGAATTCATTATTTATTATTCTTTATTATTTATTTATTTATGAAACAATTTATTATTGACCCCACTTTACAGACAGAGAATCAGAGAAGTGACATCACACACTAGGCTGAAGGTGAGCCAAGCTATATCGGGCGAGTCCTTAAAAGATCTTTTTCATCTATGGGTCTGTTTTAAGACGTATTTTCCACTTTGTATTTAGCTTTTGGTTTTCTTTTTTTAAACTATTATTTTATTTTCAGTTACACTATTAAAAAAGTAAGAGCTCCTGCTTAAATCTGCATTGATCTACAAATATTTCTAAATATCTCTGTCTTGGGGTGCCTGGGGGACTCAGCCAGTGGAGCGTCCGGCTTCCGCTCAGGTCACGATCTCACGGTTCGTGGGTTCAAGCCCCGTGTCGGGCTCTGTGCTGACAGCTCGGAGCCTGGAGCCTGCTTTGGATTCTGTGTCTCCCTCTCTCTCTTGCTCTCTCTCTCTCTCTCTCAAAAATAAATAGACATTTTTTAAAAAAAGTAAATATCTCTGTGTAAAACTTAAATCTGCTTAAAACTTTAAAGTACAATGTAATGGGACTAAATGTATGAGAACAAATAAATAATGATATTTTAAAATTCTGGTTAAGCTCTGAACCTAAAAAAAATTTTTTTTTTAATATTACAGAAACCAGGTTCCAAGACCAACCAAATGTAATAAACCTATTCCTGCCTCAATTTTCACAAGCTCTGGAAAATAGAAAATGCCAAGAGAAAGATTAGGAGCTTAATCCATCTCAGAAGTACAAAGGGTACAAACATATCAAGTATGTTTCATGACCTACAGGTCATTTCGTTTTCTAGCCACTAATAAACTTCCTATTTTAGTAAATTAATCACATTTTGAACTATTTGAATCCCATAATCATCCAGATCATCTATGAGCACTTTGGCTCGATCCGTTAGCTCAGAGGATGGTCTTCCCATAAAACTTCAAGCGAAGGGATGTGATAAAGTTACAAAAAGCAAACTTGCTGGGTGAACTGCCTGCCACGCTATCTGCCAGGTGAACGTTAGTTACTATGGAAAGCTAGATAACCAGACTCTTCCTCTGCCTAAGCCATGGCTAGGAGGTCAGTGTTGTTAAGTTAGTTTAAGAAAAGAGAGAGATTCCAGAGGAATGGTCTCCAGAAGTAAGTAGGGTACCTGTTACTTCACTGATAAGCAGAGGAACGTAGCTGCAAATTCTTTCTGCGTTGTATTCCCAGGTTGTTGATAGTTAACTTTCAGGTTACCCGGCAGAATTTTCAGGAAACGGGTTTTCATAGAGAAAGCAGAGATACAAAAAGGACTTAAAATAGGAATTTAATCTTACCAACTCTAACGTCTGTGGTTCAGTGTGTCTGCTAGCATTTTATAAATTAAGATAATGCTGCAAAACCTACCAGATCTTAAATAGATAAAGAAGATATTTACACAGGATGCAAAGGAAATAGATGGCGTGTGTGTGTGTGTGTGTGTGTGTGTGTGTGTGTGTGTGTGTGAGACGTTAGAGGGGAATCATACCTTGTGAACACTGGTCACTTGCCCTTAATGTGTTGGACAATCGCTTCATGTTACTTTGGTTTACCTGAGGCCCCCTTAGTGCCCAGGACCCATCTTACTGAGTCTGTTTCTGTTCCCCACTCCCAGTACTGAATGCAGCACGGTGCTTTGCCAGCAACCAGCGTTTGCTGAGTAACCGCGGACTGGAGTGGAGGCCGCTGTGGGGGGTGGCACACCCTCCACAGTCACCAGCCCTCGGTCAAGCGAGTGATCTTTGCAAGGCTGGACTCCGCAGCACGGAAGCCACATTTTCCACCCAGCCTTTCGCCTGTTCTCTAGATAAGAAAAGGTAGGGTCTCGACAGTGGGGCCGGAAGGAGAACGTGTGTCTGCCTCGTCCCTGGGTCTTGATCTACTGAGCGGCTTTAACGTGACTCCGTCCACTGGCTGCCATTGATTCAAAAGAAGCGAAGAGAATGCGGGAGACATTATGAAAGGCAGGTTCTGAGGTGAGCTAAATGTAATAAGGCGGATTCCAGCCCCAATGTGCGTAGGCTCTGGGAAATATAAAGTATCAGGGAAAAGATTAGGAATGTGACAGACCTCAGGAAAGCAAATGGCACAGATATGTCAGCTATGACTCTCCACGGCTCGTGCCGTTTCCTCCTAGAAAGTGGGTATGATATAGAAATATATAAATAAATACACAGTGCCATGCAATTACTTATATAAATGTATAAATTATGTATCATTGTCCAGTACATATTGTATGCTGATATACAGAATATGTATAATTTTGCTAGAAAAAAATTTTTAAATTTTTTAAATGTTTTTTTATTTATTTATTTTTGAGACGGAGACAGAGCATGAGCAGGAGAGGGGCAGAGAGAGGGGGAGACACAGAATCGGAAGCAGGCTCCAGGCTCCGAGCCGTCAGCACAGAGCCCGACGCGGGGCTCGAACTCACGGAGTGTGAGATCGTGACCTGAGCCGAAGTCGGACGCTTAACCGACTGAGCCAGCCAGGCACCCTGCTAGAAAACATTTTTAAATGCAAACTCCCATTAAAGTTTATTTAAGCAAGTAAAAACACAGGCCAAATGAAGGAAGCATGGACGTAAATGCTTTACCAGCAGTAAAAACTGGAGAAACCAAGAGAAGTGAATGTTGAGAAACGTGTTTGTTCATGGGAAACCCAGAAGTGGAATATCTCCGGACTTCGCCCCGGCCTCTCCTTTATCCACCAGCATCTCTGGAAGTCAAAAGTACCAAATTATAAGTGTTTGCTTTTGGAAATGCAGTACAACATCAACATTTTCAAAAGTGCTTGGGGTGCCTGGGGGGCTCAGTCGGTTGAGCGTCTGACTTTAGCTCAGGTCATGATCTCACTGTTCGTTCATGAGTTCGAGCCCCGTGTCGGGCTCTGTGCTGACAGCTCGGAGCCTGGAGCCTGTTTCGGATTCTGTGTCTCCCTCTCTCTCTGGCCCTCCCTTGCTCTCTCCCTCTCTCTCTCTCTCTCTCTCTCTCTCTCTCATAAATAAACGTTAAAAAGGTTTTTAAAAAGTGCTAATGTTGCAAAATTTTGTGAAAAGTGAAAATCGTGGCCTAAGGCTTCGGTCAGGATGGCGTTGTGTTTGTGGTGGAAACGCCGGTGCCATGCACGTGCACCTGTTCTGAATAGACACCAATGAGAGGAGGAAGACAGAGAAAATGTAAAATTAGAGAGTACCGGAAACAACGCAGACATCGTTGAGGATCCGCATCTGGACAGAAGTGCACAACAGTGGGAAGGAGCTGGAGGGGCCATCCTGCTGGACCCGGGGCCCCGAGCAGGCCGATCCCGGAAGGAATTGAGGTCCCGTAGGGTGGTGGGAATGACAGTGCCCACGGGGAGAGGAGGAAACACTGACACAGCCTTCTGACGGGAGGTGAGCTAAGCCAGGCGGTGGTGTATCTGGATGCCTCCTGCCAGGACGGCACGTCTTGCTCCAGGGTGAGGGCCCCACTCGGACCAGGTCAAGGCCTTTGTTAGCCAGAGGGAGGCATGGGCGCTGCGAGAGTGGGAGAGAGAGACTGTGAGAATCACCACCTAGGATGAGCTGACCAGCCCCAAATTCCAAAACGTGTGCAAAAACCAAATGCTAAAGGACCATCCAAAGCAGCAGTTGAAAGATGAATTCACTCCAGATAAAACACAAATAATGAAACATTCCGAAAAGAGCTTTAAATACATGTATAGGAAACATAAAGAACTATATGATGAGATAATACTCATAGAAGGGGGTAAGAAATTGTGAAATAAAGAACGGGCAGAAATAAAGCAAGCATACATTTAAAAAGAACCAATCCTAGGAAATCCTAGAGATGATAAATGTAGCGATTGGCAGAAACACAAAAGGAAGAAGAAACGCGCTGAGGGACGCATCTGGAAAACAGAACGGGAAGAGGTTTTTGAAGATAGGGGTCCAACGAGGGACAAGAGCAATGGGCTAGGAGAGCTCAGTCTACTCTAATTAGAATTCCAGAGAAGCGAAGAGAATGGCAGAGAAACATAATTAAAGCAATAAAAGGTGGGAATTTTCCAGAGTGTCAGAAACACACGAGTCTTCACATTGAAAGTGCTCTCAAACATCAGGCAGGATGAAAGAACGTACCCCCCCCCCCACACCTGGTATCGAGCAGTGAGACCGCCAGGCCAAGGTCAAAGTGGAAATGTTAATAATTACTTCAGAACAGACTACAGATGTGGGAAAAAGGATAGAATCAGAGAACCTAGAAACCACGCCCCTCGTGTGTGAGGGGCAAACCGTAGAAGAGGAAGCTCGGGCTCGGACAGGTGTACTTCTGGACACCCTTGCCCCCGCTCACTTCACTGTCCCCCAGACCCTTAACAGCGTGGGCTTGAATGGTACTGGTCCGCTTACACGTGGATTTTTTACAGTCCCGTACTACAAATGTGTTCTGTCTTCCTTGAGATGTTCTCGATCACATTTACGTTTCTCTCACCTTATTGTGAGACGACATTATATCATGCGTATAATATGCAGTATGTGTTAGCTGTTATGTAATCAGAAGGCTTCTGGCCAACAGTAGGCTATCAGTGGAGAAGGTTGGGGGAAGTCAAAAATCACGCACGTATTTCTAACTCTGAGACACTGGCGTGCCTGACCCCTGCATTGATCAAGGGTCAACTGTGCTCTAAGTGCCCTGTTTCAATAAAACGATTTCCTGATGTGACGCCACTGGCCGGAAGGACACGTCGGCGAGTTTTCTGCAGGAAGACCACGCTATGCCATAGCTGAGCACAAACGGCCCAGCTTATAGGGAACCTCTGTAATGCTAGCGATGTGCTTGGATTACAACTGTGATTCCAAAAGTTGGTGGTCATCAGGGTTTCCTAGGGAGCTTTCTAATTTTTTTTGTAGCTTTCATATGATAGAAAGTTTTCAAGGCCATATCCGTGGACATAATAGTATAGCGGTCTCCCAGACCGTCCCAAACACCACTGTCCCCACAGTCACCCCAGCCAGCGTCACGTACCCTCTACCCTCTTTCCTCATCCCTGACAATAGTCAGGCATTATTTCATTCCATTAGTGCTTCCAATGTATCTTTAGAAGACAAGGACTGTTAAAAATACATATTTTCCTAATACCGTCATAATTTGAAAACAATTGCTTTTCAGTCATCAACTATTAAGTCTGTGTTCACATTTCAGAGGACTTTTTATTTTTTTATTTTTTATTATTTTTTTTAAATGTTTATTTGGAGAGAAAGTGTGTGCACACAGTGGGGAGAGGGACAGAGGGAGAGAGAGAGAGAGAGGGAGAGAGAATCCTAAGCAGGCTCTGTGCTCAGCAAAGAGCCTGACGTGGGGTTCTATCTCACGTCCCTGGGATTGTGACCTTAGCCAAAATCAAGAGTCAGGCACTCAACCAACTGAGCCACCCTGGCGCCCCCAGAGGACTTATTAAACCTACACATTCGCTCAGCCCTAGACACAGAATCAAGATCCAGAATCTGTGCATTTGACGTCTCCCTGAGTGATTCCAGTCAGTCTGACAACCGCTGGCTTAGATGACATTTTAGATCCTTCTTGACCTTGAGGCTGTGACACACACATCTGCAATCACACCTAGGTGAGGCTGTCTCCCTCATGTCACTGAACCAGGATGGGAATCCATTCTGCACCTGTTACCTAGGTGTTGAGATGAGAAAGTAGCATGGGGGAGGGGGAGACAAATTCCCAAGTTTGACATCTATCCCTTAACACTAATCGTAGGACAGTGTGAGGGGATCATTATAGCTGAGACCCGGTTTCCGCTGGTGAGAAATGAACATCAGGGTGGCGATTACCTGACCGCCCACACGCAGACCCCCCACACAGTCCAAATTAAAGTACGTGGATGTACTCGCCCAGTGTCCACGGCTACAGAGATGTTTTCATCCTGATTCGAACGCTGGCACCGTAGGGGTTAAAAATGTACGTGACAACAAGGGACGTGCGGGGAGGTTTTTTTTAATAGACGTGAACATAGGTGGAACAGCACAGAAGTATTCGTGCTTATGTGTGTGGAAAAAAAGAAACACGGTAACATTTTAACTTTTTATGCATATTTTTAATTATTAAAAGACACCGCATGAGCAATTCCATTTGTTCAGAACATCGCAGCAAGCCTGCAAGGTCCTGGGACGGATGTAGGCGAGAGAATGCTGTCGTAAGCATCTGACTGGGTGGTGGTTGTTTTGGCTGTGAAGTGTGATCCCTGTGTTCATGACAGCGCAATGTCTGTGACGAATTTGGTACGTTACTGCGAATTTTTAAACTGTTTTCTATATGTGGGAGAAGACACGTGCTCCTCTCCCCTGCCCCAGACTATGAAACCGCCTTTCCAGTCCTTTCCGTCCCCGAGACTCACGAGTGTCTCATTGCCGATCCCCTCCCCTTTCCCTCTTTCTCCAGCCCGCACCCCCCCACCCCCGGCCCGTCACGTGCCTTTTCCAACTCGGAGGCTTGTCACCCGGATCTCAGGGTTGTCCCCAACTCCCTCCTTTTTCACTTTGCGTGTCCTTCCGGTTTCCTGACGCTGGCAGTCCTCTGTCACGGTGCCCTCCTGGGGTCTTGTTGCACCCTCCCCCCGATGTCAAACCTGTCCGATCTTCCTAATGCACCACTGCCATCATGTCATAGCGATTTTCACCCTAATGACACCCTCACAGTCAGTCAGCTCAGCCCAGCTCGTTTTGTTAGCTCAGTTTCCTACTATTTCACAGGTGAGTTCAAACAAATCGCTCCCTCTCCGTCTTACGAACTTGCCTCTGCTCCCCCACCTCCCCAGCTTTGCTCGAATCTTCCCTCCACTGGGAAGACCCCCTCTCGTACCCACTCGGTGAAATCCTAACCATTTCCCTAGACGTCAGTGCTGTTGGCTCGTCTTGATTTTCCTCTACTGAGCACCAGAATGTCACCTTCCACCCCTGTGATGTCAGGCACGGCCACATGACTTGTTCCGGGTAACGAGACGGTGCGGAAGCAGGGTGTCGCTTCCGGGTGGAAGTGTTTAAGAGCCGGTGAGTGACCGGCCAGCTCTGTCTTCCTTGGCTGCAGTGCCTGTGCAGGAGCGGGGGAGCCGAGACACGGAGCAGCCCAGTCTCGGCCACGACCAGCCCTGCAGGGCCACCGGGGCCCACGGTGGGTGTTGAGCCCCGGAAGTGGGGGGTGGCTACTACCGTGGGACAACTTGCGCCACCACACAAGTGCTGAGCACGGTCTTAGGCTCACACAGACCTGAGGTTGAATGTCATCTGCCCGCCGTTGGCCGTGAGTGGCCAAGCATCCCTCTGAAGCCCAGTTTTCTCATCTGAGCAATTGGCAGGATGCTCAGGACCCTGAAAGTTAAGCGAGCTGCATGCTTGCAATGTCCAGCCTCAACGTCCAGTTTCAATGTCAGTGTTGAGATCTTCCCTCTTCCTGGCGTTGCAAATGTACAAACCCTGATGTAATTTCAGAGAAGACGATTTATTTGGTCTTCTGCTATTTGTAGGACAATTACAAGACTACACAAATTTTCTGCCCAATGTTTTCGCTGAAGTGTAATCTCTCTCTCTTTTTTAATGTTTATCTATTTAGTTTTGGGGGGAGAGAGAGAGCGTGAGAGCTCGAGCAGGGGAGGGGCAGAGGGAGAGAGAGAGAGAGAGAGAGAGAGAGAGTCCCAAGCAGGCTCCACACTGGCAGTGTGGTTCTTGAGCCCATGAACTGTGAGCTCATGGGCTGAGCCGAAATCAAGAGTTGGACAGTTAACCAACTGAGCCACCCAGGTGCCCCAAAGTATAATCTCTTCTATTTTTTTAAAGAGATTTATTTATTCATTTACAATTTTTTGGATGTTTATTTAATTTTGAGAGGGAGAGAGAGAACTCGAGCAGAGAGGGGCAGAGAAAGAGGCAGGCACAATCCGAAGCAGGCACCAGGCTCCGAGCCGTCAGCACGGAGCCCGACGTGGGGCTCGAACCCACGAACCGTGAGATCGTGACCTGAGCTGAAGCCAGACCCTCAACCAACGGATCCACCCAGGCGCCCCACCCCTAATCTCTTCTAAAGTAGGGCACAGATACATATTTCTTTTTCAGATAGTTAATGAGGCAAAATGTAGAATTAATTTGGTTAAATTATTGCATTCTAATATTCATGTCTTTCTAAAACAAACCTCAGGTGGAATTTTTACCCAAATTGAAAAATCTATTTAAAAACAATTATCAGAAAAGTAAAAAATAATAGAATAAAAAAATGTTTGTTGTTCAAATATGTCTCCAGTTACTTTTGACCTGAATATCTAACTATTTTGAAATATATGACAGATTTTTATTTCAAGCGTTTTTGTTTGTTTGATGCAGATTTGCCGAAGTATTAAGGATGAAATGAATAAACATACCTTCATTATAGAGGTTGCAATTTCCTTGAGAAACTTAAGACATCACTAGCATCTTTTTTTTTTTTTTTAAATGTTTATTTTTGAGAGAGACAGAGACAGAATGTGAGTGGGTTAGGGGCAGAGAGAGAAGGAGACAGAATCCGAAGCAGGCTCCCGGCTCCGAGCTGTCAGCACAGAGCCCAAAATGGGGCTCGAACCTATGAACCCTGAGATCATGACCTGAGCCAAAATAGGACACTTACCTGACTGAGCCACCCAGGTGCCCCGAAAAAATAAAATATTAAAAGGGGCTGTAGCTGGGGTGCCTGGGTGCCTCTGTTGGTTAAGTGTCCAACTCTTGATCTCAACTTAGGTCATGATCTCACGGTTCATGAGTTTGATCCCTGAGACAGGCTCTGCAGTGTGGAGCTTGCTTGGGATTCTCTCTTTCTTCCTCTCTCCCTGCACCTCCCCCACTTGACCATACACACACACTCTCTCTCTCTCTCTCTCAAAAATAAGTAAATAAACTTAGAAAGGGGGGGGGGGGACTGTAGCCAAGAGTGTACATAACAAAGTATCTGACAGACATATGCCCAATGACGGGTGAAATAATTATGTTCTAGCTAAAAACTATTTGTTTAAATATAGAAATTCATGAAGAGATGTCCCTTGTTCCAAGACTAATGCCAAAATGTTACTATTATTTTTTTTTTAGTCAAATAATGTGGTTTACTTGTTGTAGGACAATTTAAGGGGTGGCAAAGCAAGGTGAGTTCCATATTAAAAAAAGTACATTCTAAATACTTTTAGTCTCGTACGACTTTCTACACCACAAGTCTGCATTTTCACAAGTGACCCTTATTTCTGAGGCCACATACACCTTGCATTAATATGAACAAAGGTTAATATTTTAAGCCAGGGATCCAGCCTGCTTGCTGTTTTTAAATGGTTGAAAAAAATCAAAATGAGAGGTGACACATGACGAAACACTAATTTAAAGCCTAGATATGTACAGTATTAGCTAACAAATAGGGATAAAGTCACAGAAGTAAACGAAGAGGGAGTATCTGCTTCTCATCAGGCTTGACTTCACTGTACTTGTCAAAAACAAAAAGGCCTCAGATCTCACAGCTCTTCTGGGAGGGCAAGGATAGTTGGCCCAGAAGAAAGAGTTTTAGTCCAAAATGAGATTCTCGAAGTTTTCTACTGGCAAACCAAGAATTCAATATTTGGAAACATCTGTAATTGGGACTCTTTCTGAAAGGTCCAGCAAGTTGGCCACAGGAAAGCCCCTGACGTATTTGGACAATTTGATAGGCAAGGTGTAGGGTCAAGAACCAAGCCCAGACTGGGTCCCCGAGGGACAGCTGTAGGGACAGAAGCTGAATTACTGTCTTTAGCTTACACGTGCACTGACTCAGAGTGAAGCAGACAGTTCCGCATATCCTGGGGAAAAGCACAATGATGAATTAATGAGGACACTCAGCGGGTCCCGGAGAAGGGCACGGAGCGCGGAGCAGGAATCTCACCCCACGGAGGCCAAGGCTGGACCACACTCACCTGGGTCTCTGCCTGCAGGTGCAGCAGCGTCGGGATCCTGGCTCCTTCCCCTTCTTTCCCGTCTCGTCCCTTCCCAGGCCGCTGTCGCGGTTGGTAAGAGTCTCTCCTCTGAACTCCCACATCATGCTTGCTGTCACACTCATGTTTCTCCCAATATAGGACCCTAGGGGTACTTGTAACCTTTATGTTGAAGGCACATAAGCGTACAGCTCAGTTAACCCCACACGAACATACCAGTTTATAAAATAAGACAAAACGACCGAGTATTCCTAACACCCCGGAAGCCCCCCTCACATCTCTTCTCAGTGAGTCCCCTCCATTCCTCGTCAGAGTGAAACACTATCCCGATTCCTGATATCACAGATTAATTTGCCTTGTTTTAGAAATATATAAAAAGAGAATCAAAGTGGGGGTGGGGCTTTTTCATATTAACTGCTGGGCACAATCCCATCATAGGCTCTGCAGTCATTTCTACTGTTAGAGACCATTTGGATGATTACCAGTTTCTGCCAGTTGAGAGTCGTGCTGCTCTGGGGGCGCCTGGGGGGCTCGGTCAGCGGAGCATCCGACTCTTGATTTCAGCTCGGGTCGTGATCCCAGGATCGTGGCATTAAGTCCTGCATCAGGCCCTGCACTGAGCATGGAGCCTGCTTAAGATTCTCTCTGTCTCTGTCTCTGTCTCTCCCTCTGTCTCTCTCCCCCACTCATGTGCTCTCGCTCTCTCTCTAAAACACTAAAAATTAAAAAAATTTAAAAAAGGATAGTGCCGAATAGTTTTGTAGGAGCCTTTACGCGCACCACGAGTAGGCGTGTTGGCTGGGTGTGTGCCTGGGGCGTCATTGCTAAGGTCACAGTGCACACAAGCACACACATTCAGTGGATACCGCCTGTTTTCCAAAGTGCCCGAATCACTGCACGTTCCCGTCAGCATGGTAACAGCTGGTGTTGTCTGTTTGTAGCCATTCTGGTGTCCGTATCGTGATATCTTATTATTTTAATTCTCGTTTTTATGAGAATTACCATCTTTTCACATATTTATGGACCATTTGGATATCCTATTTTGTGAAGTGCCTCTTGAAGTCTTTTGCTTATTAAAAAAATTTTTTTTTAATGTTTATTCACTTTTTTTGAGAGAGAGAGAGTGAGCAGGGAAGGAGCAGAGGGAGGGAGACACAGAATCCAAAGCAGGCTCCAGGCTCCGAGCTGTCAGCACAGAGCCCGACGCGGGGCTGGAAACCATGAACCGTGAGATCATGACCTGAGCCGAAGTTGGATGCTTAATTGACTGAGCCACCCAGGCGTCCCTAGGATATAATTATTAAATTGAAAAGTTTTAGTTAAAAATAGAACATACCTTGCTTTTCTATACAAATTAAAAATGTAAAACTTCATAGCCAATTTAAGAAGTTTTGAGTTGAAAACATTTATGTTTGAGTTTTATTGAGATGTCAGGATTCTACGCAAGTCTGGATGGAGAAATATTTACAAAACATATATCTGGGAGGGGAGAAAAAGGATCAAATTGATATGTGTAATTCACTGTATGTTAATTATACCTCAATAAAGCAAGAGAAGAAGATTCTACTTATCTGCAACCCAAATCATGTTATATACACAGCAAATGTCGTGTGCTTGGTCAAAGTGGTTTCCTGTTGTGGTTTTCACTTCTTGAGGTGGTTGCGCTGAGGAAAAATCTGGTTACTTTTTTCTTTCTGATCCTTTTTAAGACATTTAATTTTGGCAATTTTGCTTCTTTAAAAAAAAATGGTGTACATTTTGGAAGTAAATCAGAGCCATCAACACTGGGAATAAAACCATGTATTTCTCTTGGGTAAAATCTTTCTCCATGTCTAAAAATAAGCTACAATTCTAAGTTTAAATACAACTTAAAAAAAAAGTGTTTCCTGGTTAGAAAAAAAAAAACAAAAACAAAAACAAAACCCTGCAGAAATGTACATATAACAATGACATAAAATTTGTTCAGAAATCAAATTTTTTCAGTTAGATTACCAAATTATCAACATTTTTGTATATAATATTATTGGCTTTACAAGCAAGAAAACTGCACAGCGTGCCTGATTCAGGCGTCACATGCTGTAGCATTAAAAGTCAAGTGGTCTGGGGCACCTGGGTGGCTCAGTCGGTTAAGTGCCTGACTTCGGCCCAGGTCATGATCTCACGGCCTGTGAGTTCAAGCCCCGCGTCGGGCTGTGCAGACACCTCGGAGCCTGGAGCCCAGCCTGGAGCCCGTTTAGGGTTCTGTGTCTCCCTCTGTCTCCGCCCCTTCCCTGCTTATGCTCTGTCTCTCTCTGTCTCTGTCTCTCTCTCAAAAATAAATAAGCATTAAAATTAAAAATATATATATTTAAAAAAAAAAAGTCAAGTGGTCTGAAGAGGTGAGAGATCATGGGGACAGAAGTGGTTCCTGCTTGCCCTTGCGTTCTAAAGCGGTGACCCAACACTTTAAGGATGTCCCTGACACATGCTATAATTTCGATTCTATTGCTCAATTACTTTTTTTTTTTTTAATTTTTATTTTTGAGACAGAGAGAGACAGAGCATGAGCAGGGGAGGGGCAGAGAGAGAGGGAGACACAGAATCCGAAGCGGGTTCCAGGCTCTGAGCCATCAGCCCAGAGCCCGATGCGGGGCTCGAACTCACAGACTGTGAGATCATGACCTGAGCTGAAGTCGGACGCTTAACCGACTGAGCCACCCAGGCGCCCCTACTGCTCGTTTACTTTCTGTATTTCATGTTCTACCTGTGAAAAATGTAGAATGATAATGCCAGGCATGGTTAAAAGGGTTGATGGTAATAAGTCTGTCATTGAAATTTTAAACATCCCCTCATCAGCAAGGGGCAGATTTAGTCACTGTCCTGTGCAATAAAGATAATGTCTCCCTGTGGGGCAAAGAGTAGGTTAGAGAAGAGTGAGAGTTCCTACGCTTGGAGCTGGTCAGCTGTGGCACAGACCCACCGCCTGTGCAGCATCTCCCCAAACCCTACAGCACCCCATGGCACATAGAGAGCAGGGGACAGAGGGGGACGTGAGGCTCATGCTGCCTGCTTTGCTGGGGACAACAAAGCCCTTTGTCTCTGAGCCAGGAAGCTCGTGTCTTCTGCCAGCGCCTTCTGGCACCTCGCCAGGCTGACCTGTTACTTGCAAGGAGGCTGAGCCCTCACACGCTTCTTGTCACGGACCGCCGTCAGCGTTTTGCGTGAGGATTGGAGGAGGTGCTAGGTCACCTTGCCAAATGCTAGTCCCTCAAAAGTATCCTTCCTTCCTGACACCAACTTACTAAAAACTATGAATGTTTGTCAGCCAATCATTACTTTTCTTTTTAGGTTTCAGTTGGTACTTGTAATTATATCTCAACAGCCCATGCCGCGGATATTTACAAGACAAGCAGCTAGATGAAAAGTAAATGCATTTTTTTTTTTGCATTTTTCTCTTTTCAAGTCAACTCTTTAGACATTTCCAGATGATAGACTAAGACTTACACTTTCGTGTAGGTGGTCCCAGTAACTGGCATCCGTACGTATTTAAAATTTTAGCCATCGAAAGCACACTTGGTGCAGTATGCAAATGTTTTTAAGAAAAAAGATACTACCAAAGAATGTCCAGTGCTTGCAATTCTCACCGTGTTTTCTGATTGTAGTTTGCAGGAAATAGAAGACTCAACTGTGACCAGCTGATGAAAAGAAAATGAAAAATCACTCTCACTGGGAGATAAAAATTGGCTTCTGAGGTTCGACCTGCTATGGGACTCTGACACAATATTAATGATGATGCATTATTTTTCAATAACAAATTCTGCCCCGAGCCTCAGTAATACTGTTATATTCTCTTCTGTTTCCAGTTTCTATTTGAAGAGAGGGCAGGATCCCTTTTATATCGTCTTCCTCACCTCCTGGATGTCTGCCAATATTGGATATTGATCACACACCGTAACATCACTACCCCTACCAGGGTTTATGGCATTTAAAAATTCTTACCAGACCTTCTTGTAAAAATTTCACAGGGAGATCACGAAATATTAAGCCACATGAAACAGCACTTCTTTTTGTCAGAACATTTCCTTGTAACTTCTGTTTAAGGGAAGCACCCCAACCACCAAATTCTCCTTAATGTTAGTTTCCTTGAAAAATGACTTTCGGGGCGCCCAGGTGGCTCAGTCGGTTAAGCGTCCGACTTCGGCTCAGGTCACGATCTCGCGTTCCGTGAGTTCGAGCCCCGCGTCGGGCTCTGGGCTGACAGCTCGGAGCCTGGAGCCTGCTTCCGATTCTGTGTCTCCCCCTCTCTCTCTGCCCCTCCCCCGTTCATGCTCTGTCTCTCTCTGTCTCAAAAATAAATAAACATTAAAAACAATTAAAAAAAAAAAAAGAAAAATGACTTTCTGGTGTGCTTCTGGAGGTTTTCTTGCAAGCCCCACCCCGGGAAGATGGGTGCTTGGATGGGAGTTTTGGTTTATTGGTGAAGAGTTGAGCTTCCTGTTCAGTCTGTGACCAATTTCCCCCCGTACCTGTTTATATTTATGATGGTTATGGCTTAAACAATAGAACATGATGTAAAGAATATTTGTTAGCTGAGCAGAGTGGCTTCATAGGCTGTCTGGCCGTAACGGATGAGACGTGTCTGATGGGGGTGGGATGGAGTGACTTACACACCTGCCCTGCCTTGAGGTCCTGTATAAACGTCGCGAACTTTCCGAAGGCCTCATTGCCGGTGGAGGAAGTTCCGAGGGGCGGGCAGTCCTCCTGTTACCGCTTCTGTGGCTCCAATCGGGCCGGCCACCTGGTTATGTCCTGCACCCTCCCGACAGTGTCCTCCCCCGTAACGTGGGGCTGTCAGCCCCTGCTGGCTAATGATAGTGTGAGAATCAAGCAGAATGCCAGCATTTGGCGGCCGCCGAGGCTTTGTTCTCTGCCCCCTCTTCTGGCCCCACGCACCTTCCGACATCGCGCCAAGTCTTGGAGGTGGTGGGCGATGTGGTAAAGCAGGAGGCCTTTTCTTTTTTTTTTCTGATGTTGAGAGAGAGCCGGAGAGACAGAGATCGTGAGCAGGGGAGGGACAGAGAGAGAGGGAGGGAGAGAGAATCGGAAGCGGTCTCCGTGCTGTGGCACAGAGCCCGGTGTGGGGCTCGAACCCACACACTGTGAGATCACGACCTGAGCTGAGGTCAAGAGTTGGACGTTTAACCGACTGAGCCGCCCGGGGGGGTCTGAGACGTCATTTTCTTAACTGAAGAAGTACGTGATCTACTCTTCAAAAATCCCTCAGAAGAGCATTTTGGAAGGAGGCCCGTGATAAGAAAGGAGGCAGGCGGGGCGGACACTCGTTCCCCAGGGGCCCAGTGCCAGGAGGCACCGCAGGGACAGAGGGTCAGGTGGAGGGTCCAGGAGACAGAGGCCGAGAGGGGTGGCGGGAGGGACCAGGGGCCGTCCCGGCGTTTGTGTAGTTGGTCCCCCACCCCGTTTTACAAAAGGGACCGCTGACACTCGGGAGCCGCTGGACAGGGTCCTGGGAGGCACCTCCCGGCCGCACGGGTGGTCGGCATGGAGGGGCCGAGGCAGCCTGACTTCAGCAGGGGCAGGTGTGACGGGCCGACGTGGGCCTGGGTGGTGACCGTGGACGTGCCGAGCGTGTCTCCGGCCTGCCGTGTGGACCGGTTCCCGGCCCAGCCTGGAGTTGCGCCACGGCTGCACAGACGTGTGGGCTGGAGCTCCCCGCCGCGGCCCTCAATGCCTGGAAATGCCCGCATCCTTTCATTGTGCGCGGAGGGGAGCCAGCCGACCTCCGCCCACCAGTGGCCCGGACAGGGCTCGGCTGGGTTCGGGCGTGGGCCCGCTCCGGCCTGCCGGGCGGGAGCGCGCCCACGGACCGGCCGGCCGGGCGTCCCGATGGGGCTGTGGCCCTGGGCTTCGTTCTGAACGTTCCACCGCATCGGGCGCATCTGCAAGAAACCGGGGCACGCTGCCTGCCCGGCCCCCGTGCCGTGTGCAGGAGGCGCGCGGCCCTCGGGAGCTGGGCTGGGGGGGCCCAGCTGCTGTCCTTGCCCTGGGGAGCCCCAGGTGGGCCCCTCCGTGGATGGGGACCCCGCGTGCGGAGAGGTGTCCCCACCTGCCTGAGGGCGCGGCTCCCGCAGGCTGCTGAGAGCCAGCGGCAGACTTGGGTCGCCGCCGTCCTGATTTCTCCTTTTTGGCCTCAGACAGGCCCGTGATGCTGTCAGGAAGGGAGCGCGTGGCGATTCGTGATCAGCTCCAACTTATCGGAGCGCAAACCTTCGATGAGCAGTATCATCGCGTCATCACGTGTCGCCTGCTGGTTCCGAGGTCCGGGGCTACGTGGGGGCTCGCCGGGGTCCCTCTCAAAGAAGGGGGCGATTGGAGAGGCGGCCAGGGGAGCGGGCGTGGGGGACGGGGCGAGGGAAACAGGAGCAAGGAAGGCCACCCAGGCCCAGCTGAGGTCACGGCTGCAGGCGCTGGGCGCACGGGGTGCGTCCAGAGGATGGAGACTGGACAGACCCGGCTGCTCCCCCCCCTGCGCCCCCTCATTTTGGGCTGTCGCCGTGCTGGTGCAGGGGCTCCCCCAGCTTCTGAGCAGCCCTGGCCCAGAAAAGCGGAGAGAGGCCGGCGGCCCTGTGGCAGGGCGCCAGAGGATGGTCTCCTGGGCTGCGGCTGGTGACCGGAACCGGCCGGGAGGAGGGCCTCGGGCACCAGAGAGAGCGCCACAAGTAGCTGGGCCAGTCGGTTGTTGCAGTAGCTTCCGTCTCGGAGCCCAGGGTTCCTGGGCCTGGGCCTGTCTCGCTCTGGGCCTGGGGAACGTGTGGAAGTGTCCGGGGGCGGCTCTCCCAGTAACGGCCTGTTGAGAGCAGGACGTGCGAGGGGCTGCTCTCGATGTTTTGTCCCACTGTTTCTCTCGTCTCCTCCCTCCCCCTCCTTCCTCTCTTTCCCCGGAAACACACATACACCTGGACAGTCACGCACCATCACCAAACGCTGCCTGAGTCTCTGACTCGTCTGCAGGGCGATGATAAATTTCTCTCCGAGCCGGGCCCCACCTCTCCATGTCTCACTCTGTCTGTGCCATCCATCCATCGTCTCTCTGACTTTAACTCGGAGTCCTTAAAAAAAAATTTGTTTTAATTTGAGAGAGAGAAAGAGATAGCACAGGCAGGGGAGGGGCAGAGAAGCAGGGAGAGAGACAATCTTAGGCAGGCTCCACACTCCGCTTGGAGCCCGATGAGGCACTTGACATGGGGCTTGATCCCACGACCCTGGGGTCATGAGCTGAGCTGAAATTAAGAGTGGGGTGCTCAACTGACTGAGCCACCCAGGCGCCCAACTCTGAGAATCCTTAAACTTGTGTCCAATCGTGAGCCACAGTCTGCCTGTCTACCGCTACGATTATCGTGAATGCAGTAAATATGGGCAAACACGTGCATAGACACCACTTGCTGAGCTAGATGGGGCCCGTCCTACAGGACCTCAGGCACGTGAGACTGTGGTGTCTCGCAGCCCCTTCCCTGTCACAGGGCTGCTCCGTGACACCTGTCCTCACGGGCCGCCTCCCAGTGTGGCCGGGGATGAGGGCAGGCCCCACACAGGCATGAGAGTGTTGTTCAGGTTATGGGGGAGGGAGGGGGCTCTGCACCTGCTGGACCTTCCGAGCTGTGGGTGCAGACATCTGCAGGGGATGCGCTGGCCGAGAGCCCAGCAGAGCGATTTGGCTCTGGGTCCTCGATCACAAGGGTGTAGACGGGTTTTGCCTTCCCCGCGCTTCTGTGTGAACAGTTTGTTCACCAGCAGATGTTGGTGAGCGGGGACCGGGTCAGGCGGTGCATGTGACGGTAGCAAAGACGGGGAGAAACCCCAGTTCCTGCCCTGGGCACATCCCTATTGACGGGGGAGGTGAAGATCAAAGTCGTGGGTAAATGTGAAACGGCCCGTCCCGCCGTGTGGGGCAAGGCTGCCTGGTGGAGACGGCAGGGAAGGCCCACCTGCGGGTGTGAGCGAGGACTCCGGACGGATAGGTACACCTGGGAGCTGTCAAAGGCAGACAGCGAATGTGGGGAGAGGGGCCAGGGCAGCCGAGGGTCTTGTCCCGAGTTCTTCCCTGTGTGCGGGGGAGGCCCCAGAACCGTGACGGCGACGCCCGCATCTAATCCGTCTTTTGGGGTTTGCACCAAATCTCAAGGGCGCTGCTCTTTCGAAACGCTAAGACGCTGAGGGCAGGGGATGGGCTAGATGGGTGGCGGGCTTCGAGGAGACACTTTTTGGGAGGAGCACTGGGTGCGTATGCAGGTGATGAACCGTGACTTCTACTCCTGGACCCAGGATTACACCGTATGTTAGCTAACTCGGATTTCAATAAAAGACAAGAAATCCTAAGACGTCGAGAGTGAGGCGGACTTTGGATTTTGTGTTCTTATCAGGAACGACGTTAGGTAATTGTCATAAAGGAAAGGCCATAAAACACGGCGTCCCCGTAGCGAGGCCCTGCTCGTTCTCCGGGCGCTGTCCCCCCACCTGCTCCATTCACGGGTCCTGAATCTTCGTGGGGCAGCCCTCTGCCACGGGCCAGTGTCGGTGAGCGCCCCTCCCGCCCCCGCTGTGCCCAGACACCCCTGAAAACCGTGACAGAAGATGAATCGAAGGAACTGGCACAGACGGGCCACAGGCCCTGACCCGGTTCCAGGAGGAACGACAAGCCCGAGCAGACCGGCCCCCGAGCCTCGTAGCGGATCAGCCCCAACGACGGCGAACGTCACTTACCAGAGGATACTGGGTGAGCTGCATTTAGCGTTAACATTTTATAGGTAGGGAGGCTGAAAATAACGATCCGTGCATCACGTTGCCCGGCGGCTGGCTTTGGCACCCTCCCATAAAACCACCCGGGCACCGGTGGCCTCATGCACCTGCCCCACACAGCGTCGTCCCTTGCCCCCATGCGGCCTCAGGACGCCACACCTGCTCTGCCCCTCGGCCCCTCCAGGGCTCCTGCAGAGTCGCCGAGATGCCTTTTTGGTGAAAACCCTGCCGTGTTGCCAGGTTTCCCAGGGTTAAAGGGCAACGCGCGTGAAAATGGGAAAGGCGGTGGGAGAGGTGGGTCAAGAGGCCAGACATTGTTCTCCAGCCAGCCAGGCTGGGAGCCTTGCGCGGGTCGTCCTGCCCGAGACGCCCGCTTTCAAAGGGACAGTTTGCTGGGCTGTCCTGGCCCTGAGCCCCGCCCCTGAGAGAAGGTGGCACCCGCTGCGGTCTGGGTTCTGTGAAATGCAGGCTTTCCGACGCGGCAGGGACCCACAGTCGGGCACCCCCCTGCCCTGCGCACTCGGCGGAAGCGTCTGGAGGCCGGGAGACACGGCCCGGGCAGACGCCCGCAGAGCCTCCCCGCTTACGACCCAGCCTTCCTTCCGTTAACGCTGCTTTCAGCTTCACTCTTTACGGGGCGTCACGTGCACACGGGAAAGTGTACTGAGCGCATCAGCTTGGGGGACTTTTGCACGGAGCGTCCCCTTGTGATCAGAGCCCAGATCGAAACCGGAGCACGCAGGACCCCGTGGCCTCCCCGGGGCCCTTTCCAGCCAGGGGGCTGTCTTCTGAAAGTTGTTTTGTTTGCGTGCTTTTGTACCTTATGCAAGTGGACTTTGTGTTACCTTTGAACTGCATTTCCCTCTATACTTTAAGTTCACCGTAAAAGGCGCACGGGGTAACGCTTCACCTTTGCTTAGAAGTGGAGGTGAACAGGGGCAGACTCTTGATATCGGCTCAGGTCACGATCCCGGGGCTGTGAGATCGAGTCCCGAGTCAGCCTCCGCACTGAGGGTGGAGCCTGCCTAGGATTCTCTCTCCTTCTCTCTCTCTCTCTCTCTCTCTGCCCCTCCCCACCGTGCACATTCACATGTTCTCTCTCAAAATAAACATTAAACAGCGACCACGAGTGGAGATGAAATCACAATGTGTCGTCAGGTAAGTGTGTGTCACCACTGGGAACACCAGAGGAGTCACACTGTCATGACTCAGCCCTAACGCCCCAGACCCCAGGATAGACAAGGAGGACCGGGTTGAAGTTGCCATGGAAACCAAGGAGCAGCTGATGGGGCGGGGGGGGGGGGGTGTGAGGGCGGGATAGCAGCTGTTCCCATTTTACTTATTTATTAAAAATTTCTTTTAATGTTTATTTTTGAGAGTGAGAGAGAGAGAGCATGAGCAGGGGAGGGGCAGAGAGAGAGGGAGGCACACAATCCGAAGAGGCTCCGGGCTCTGAGCTGACAGCACAGACACCGATGCGGGGCTCGAACTCACAGACTGTGAGATCATGACCTGAGCTGAAGTCGGCCGCTCAACCGACTGAGCCACCCAGGGACCCTGGCTGTCCCCACTTTAATTTCAGCGGGTCCCAGTCAACCTCAGGTGGGACTCACACTCGCTTGGCTCCCAGGGCTGGTGGGATTAGAACGTGGGCCCCCTTCTTCCAGAAGTCCCCTGGGGACAAAGGCCATGTCCCTCTGCTCACCTGTGTTCCAGGCACCTGCGTGGTTCCGGGGGGCGCTCAGTGCCAGCCACGGGAGGGGCGAGAATCGCCCCAGAGGCGGCCGTGGCCTGACGGGGCACTCCTGGGGACAGCTGGGCGGGCTGTCAACCCCAGTGGCTCCCGCCCTTCCCCTCTCCCGGCTCTGACTGCTCACCGCACGCACCTCCCAGAGGGAACGCGCGTTGTCGACACAGCAGGTGAGAGTGCACCCCGGCAGTAACCAGGAGTAATTTTCAGAATGATCTGGCAGGTGATGGCACGGCAGTGGGGTGGCGTATAGAATAATCGAAACCCAGTATCGCTCAAGAAACCTTTCGTGGTTCCTCCGAGCTCCAAAGCGACCAGGCGCCGTGCGCCCTCTGGCAGGCCTGCGTAGGTCGGGCTGTGCCCACGGCCCCCGCCAGGCAGGGGGCTGAGGGTGGGCCACAGAGGACTCAAGGGAAGGGCCACTCGTCATGTTAAGGGGGGCGGTCAAAGAACATCTTTACTCGTTCCGGTGAAGCCGTGCCACCGGCCGTGGAGCCGGGCTGGGAGGGTGGCGGGCAGATGCTGCCGTCTGAGGCACAGAGGGGAACTGAGGCAGGCTGGCTAGGCACAGGGACACAGGGCAGAGGGTGACCTTGTGTCTCCTGAGACTGGAGCCGGACGGGAGCCAATCTTCGTGAGGTGGTTCATCCACGAGGACAGGACAGTGACACAGCCCTGCAGCGTTTGAAATGGCTGAGGCACGGTCTGCTTGGCCCCGTGACAAAGGACCGCAGACAGGGGCTGAAACACAGACGTGTGTCCTCACAGTCTGGGGGCCAGATGCCCAGAGCCAGGTGCCAGTGGGAAGGTGTCCTTCTGACGCCTCTTCTCCAGGCTTGCAGGGGGCTGCTGTCTCACTGTGCCCTCCCAGGGGCTCTGTGGAGGTGCGGAGGGAGGGAGGGAGGGGGAGAGGGAGTGAGGGAGGGAGGGAAGAGACCCGAAGAGGGGGAGGAGGGAGGGAGGGAAGAGAGGTGAAGAGGGCGAGGAGGGAGGGAGGGAAGAGAGAGAAGGAGGGAGAGGAAGGGAGTGAGGAAGGGAGGAGGAGGGGAGAGGGGGAGAGGGAGAGAGCACTTTGGTGTCTCTTCTCACGAGGACACCAGTCCTGTCCTATGAGGGCCCCACACTCACCACCTCCTTTAACCTGTTACCCCCTTATGTGCCCCATTCCCATGTTCAGTCCCACGGGCATTTAGGGCCTCAAGCCAGTGACTGGGGCAGACGATGTGGCCACAGCAACCACTTCGGAACTTTTCAGGAGCCTTCAATGAGCCCTTAACACACTCCCTGGGTCTAAGAGACATCCTGCCGGAGAGACGAGACTAAAATGCCAAAAATACTTCACGAAATGAGACAGCACACAGGAGCTGCACGAATGTGTTCGGCGTCCCGGTTCAGAGCTGTGTTTCGTCGTGAGGTGTTTTACAACTGGGATTTCTCCATCTAGCACAGAAGCATACAAGTCCTTTTATAGAATTCATTTTACTTTTATTCACTTATATCTTCACACTCTATTGAATTTACAAATAACGAAGTTGCACGTCTCTTAAAATAGTTTATAAATCAGAATTGTAACCAATTACGTGGGCCTTGCCCCTGTAAATTCTAAATTGATGGCGTTTGATTATAATTTGCTTTGTGTGTAGAAGTAGATAATTGGGGAAAATGGATGTCTCCAAATCAAGCCGGTTTTAGTCTTGAAAACTGTCTCGCTGCGTCTTCTAACTTCGTGGATCTGGAGGGTGTGTGTAAATGGGCCAGCGACGTGCGGGAGAGCCATCAGTCCCCAGTCATAAGCGTGCCCCGGCCATCAGTCCCCAGTCGTAAGCGTGCCCCGGCCATCAGTCCCCAGTCGTAAGCGTGCCCCGGCCATCAGTCCCCAGTCGTAAGTGTGCCATCCGGGGACGGGGAGCTGTGTGCTGACACAAGGCCCGCCTCACCCCTGCCTTCCTCCCCTGTGCTCCACCTGCAGACGGCCTCCGTCAGCCCCACTCCGCAGCCTGAAGACAGCCAAGCCGGGCTCTGTGTATCTCACCATCGGACGCGCTGAAGCTTGGCCATCGGGAGGCTCTTGGGAGCTCTCAGAACCGTGGAGGCAGCCAGCATCCTGAGTCCCCGGTGGCCCGGCCGGAATCCTTGCCATTCCCCGCCTGCCCTCAGGCCGGGATGCTCTGTGACTCGGGGTGAGGCATCCTACAGGACAGTGAGGCCACCTAATGCCACGTTGGCCTCCACGCCTGCCTCGCACAAAGCACGCCCACCCCTTGCCTTTCTATGTGACGAGACATCAGTAAGGGAGTGATTTAGAAAAGCTGGATTATGTGTATTTAAGGGGCCGCACCTCTGATGCTGCACGTAAAGGCAGGAGAGCAAGGGTCCTCTGTGACCTGGCAGTCACGGGACCTCGGTTTGATACCTGCCCTCGAGCTTCCTTCCAGGTGGGGCGGTCGGGAGGTTCGGGACATCACGTGTGCCTAAGGCGGGAGCGGCGTCTCCTCACTGTGTATTGATTTCCTCCTTCGAAGCACATTTGCGATTTGGGAGGCTTGGAAACGAATCGATGAAGTTACATTTCCATGTCAAGAGCAAGACATTATTAGTAGACTCATGTCAAACGCCACGTGAGTGACCGCCTCATTAAATGTTGAGCAGGACCGCTTTTGGGCCACAGCGCACCGGCTGCTCTGGCGGGGACGCCGGATGGATGGGGACAGGCTCGGGCCCCAGGGTGTCCGTCCAGAAGCAGGGCACACACGCAGGGTGTAATAATCGTGGAAGGTGAACACGTTTGTAGAGAGATACGGTCATCCTAACAGTTCAGAGGGCAGATCAATTATGTACCAGGTCACAAATTCTGGCTCGGTTTTGTTTTGAAGACACGAGTTGCCTTTAACTCGGAAGACTACGTTCCTACTGAAGGCCCAGCGGAGGACAGGGCAAGGCCGCTGCGCTCGGGATCACAGAGTGTTTCATGGCAGGGGTGGGGGGTGGGGGGTGGCACGCCAGGCCGGACCTTATGGGACACGGTGACTGAAACGAGCAGGAGGAGGGGGAAAGCCCACCAGGCAGCGTGCGGATAGTCCCGGGGGCAGATTCACAGAGGCAGGCGATCACCGGCCAGCGCGCCGGAATGTTCCAGCCCCGCTCACACCACCGCCGGTGCCCACAGAGCGCGAGCTGCGCAGCCCAGGCAGACACCCCCATCTGGCAGGTTCTGACTCAGAGTGACCGCCGAGCACGTGCCCCTTTGGCACTGAACACGGGCTGCAGGGAGCTGAGGACATTCGGGCTTTGTAAGACTCATCATCCACGGAGCACATGTCACCATCAGGGGTTTAACTGCATGATCTCTGAGCACCAGCTACGCGACGAGCTTCATCAGGGCCTATGGCTTTGCCCCTGAGATCGCGAGCTTAACCGGGAGCTCGATCAAGGGCAAGACAGGTGGCGCGGGAATCGATGTAGACGACAGGTGTATGCGGTCAGAATGCAGAGGACAAAGACGTTACCACCGCCGGACCAGGGTGGCGTCAATCTTCATGCTTTAAACGACGCGCTGGATTGCGATAGAGAGACAAGAACACAAACAATTTAAAAGCAATTGTAGCTTGATTGATTGTAGGCTATTGGTAACTCTTTACAAATATGCTCTTTATGTTCTTACCAAGTGTGTGCGATTATCGTCACTATTCTGGGAAGCAAGCTCTGTCCAGGTTTTCAAAGCGTGAAGTGGCGATGATACAACCAAAGGGTTTTAGCTTCTTGAAATAGGAAGAGAAGAAATGATGAATTAGTTAACGGCCTTCTGCTTAACAGTTTTTTCAACAACGACAAAAGCACAGATCTTGGGAGAGAGAGCATGAGCGGTAAGAGGGCAAGAGGGAGAGAGAATCCCAAGCAGGCTCCGTGTTGCGTGATCTCACAAACCGTGAGATCATGACCTGAACTGAAATCAAGAGCCGGACCTTTAACCGACTGGGCCGCCCAGGTGCCCCAACAAAAATATATTTCTTAAGTTAAAAAAATAAGTCAGTGTTTATTATCTCAAAAACGTGTGAAATTAGTGAAAAAAAAAAGTCGAAACTGAATTTAACTTCCAATTTTCCCTTGGAAAATTTTTATTAATTGAAAAATGAGGAAAAGCATCAATAAAAATAAAAACAATTGTATGGTCTCACTGTGCTACCAAAATGACACTGTGCTTGGGTATTAGATAAATTATCTAGGGAAAATTTGATTTATGAAATGGAATCTAAAATTTTAAGAGCCCCAATATTAGCAGCGTATCTCATCCCAGATTAAAGACTTTATTTTACATTAAAAAATAGCTCCCTTTTCAAATTACAAATGGAATAAATACACATTCTGGAGAATTTGGAAAAACAATATCTTATGCCAAAATAAAATTGCCCATCAATTCTACCCTTGAGGGGGGAAAAGCCACAATCCTCTGTGGATTTTGTTTCAATCTTTTTCTCTATGCAGTAGAACTGGTGCGATACAGCATATTGGTGATTCTTGGTGGAGGACGAATATGAAAACCCACAAGTAGGGGCACCTGGGTGGCTCAGTCGGTTAAGCGTCAGACTCTTGGTTTCAGCTGAGGTCATGATCTGCCGGTTCCTGAGTTTGAGGCCCACACGCAGCTCTGTGCTGACAGAGCAGGGCCTGCTTGGGATTCTCTCTCTCTCCCTCTCTGGGCCCCTCCTCTGCTCGCTCTCTCTCAAAATAAAGAAATAAGCTTAAAAAGAACCCCCACAAGAGAACTTTTAATAAGTGTAGAGATGCAGATAATTGGACACACGTTGCTGGGGAAGCCACTGTCATTTACAGGTGGTGAGCCTGCCATTTTCTCTTAACATCATCATAAACATTTTCCAAGGCCCATAAATATTCTTCAAATCATGTTTAAATGGCTGTCTAGTTTTCCATCAGATGGAAAAAAAAAAACCTACGATTAATTTCTCCCCTCTCTTGTTCTTGAACATTTGGGACCTACTATTTCACGGTTATTAATAATGCTACAACAAATATCCTTATATCCACAACTTTGCTCATTTCATTTTCCTTAGCGTCACAGAACCAGAATAAATGGGTCATAACATTTGAAATTGTTAAGCCTCCTGGTAAGTATTGCCAAAACTCCTTCTGGAAAAGCTGTCTAAATTCATATTCTCTAACTGATGTTGGAGAGTGTCCAGGGTAACAGATCCTATCCAAAGAAGATGCTCATCAAAACACAATTAAAAAGCAAATAAATACAACTTTTTCACTGATAAATTGATTTCTCATTTTTTTGATATACAGTTTGAATTCTAGAGAAGTTGAATATTATCTGACATGTTTATTATATACTTTAAAAAATATGCACTTATTTACTTTTTAAAGTTTTTTTTTTATGTTTTATTTATTTTTGAGAGAGAGAGAGAGACAGAGCGTGAGCAGGGGAAGGGCAGAGAGAGAGGGAGACACAGAATCCGAAGCAGGCTCCAGGCTGCGAGCTGTCAGCACAGAGCCTGATGCGGGGCTCAAACCCACGAACCGTGAGATCAGGACCTGAGCCAAAGTCAGACACCCAACTGACTGATGCCCCAATCTGTTACCGTTTTGCTTGTGGGTTCTTTGTTTTTTTGTGTTAAGAAGATAGACTTTCTCTATCAAAAGATAGAGAAATACCCACTGACATTTGTTTTTTATATCTGACTTCTTTAGTTATTATACATAAATACAATAATATTTCTATATTATAGTTATTATCTGTAACATGGTTATCTTATGTAGTATGTGTAGTTATTATAGAATACATTTATTGTTGTTAATAAACGATGTATTATAGAATACATTCATAGTTGTTAATAAAACGATGTTCTTTCTTAAATGGTCTCGAGTAACTGATGTGTTTTGCGTAGTGACTGAGTCAACCTGGGTTTTGCAGGCATACAGTCTAGGACTCGCATTAACCATGCATGTGAAGGTGCTTAGCACGGGCGTATGGAAATTGGGTGCATGCAGATATCTTGCAAACATAATTTTTCTTTTAGAGGTTTCAATTTTAGCAACTTGGATTGGATCTCTTCAAGGTGGGAAGTAATTAGACGGTCTCGGCACTTAGGATTGACCTTCCAGAGAAGATCTGGCCTTGCCGAGGTCTCGACAAAGACCCTGTGTGGCCCGACATCGTCAGCTCACGTTGGCCGCCACTGTGGCTAAGCTCCACGGTGCGGGGCCATGCAGGTGATTATCTGAAAAATTGACCCCAAATCACCCTTTGTTTCTAAAGAAGACAAAGGTTCTTTTCTTTCCTCTTTCTTTTGCAAGCCCAAACTTTTGGCATGTTTGCTCTTAGGGTTCAAGGATAACCAGTGGGCTTTGCTGGGGACACTGTGGGGGGGGTCTCCTCTATTAATTATTAACCGTAGTTACCTATTGGGGAGTTGGGAAGTTAGCTGGTGGGAGTGCATTGCCTACGGTGAAATTAAATTGAAATTAATATTTTTAAACACTCGGAGGTGAAACCTTAAAAAACACCGATTAGGATAATTTCAAAATCTCAAAACTCAGTGGCTGGCGGAAAGTCTAAGAGGTCAAAGTCCACGCGGACTCTGTTCTGTGCCACGGGCTAGACGTTAGGAGGATGGTAACCAAAAACATGCCGGTTTCACCAGACACCAGACATTGCTGGAAAATGGAAAGTAAGAACAGAGTATTAGAGAGAAAAGCATATTCATTTCAAAAAGATTATGATGTCATATGGAAATATCAAGAGGGTAATTTGGTAGAATTCCCAACACAGGACTGATTTGAAAGTGCTCTCCGTTTTCATAATCTTTGAGTAGTTTACAGGAGCTGATTTTCATTATCAGATCTTATGTAAACCTCCAGACTTATTGGATTTAACTCTTATTTTCCATCAACTATTTTAAAAAGGTAACTTGAATTTTCAAAATCAGAGAGCTGTCCTTTCTGACCCCATACTAGCTACAAAAAATACATGAATATATGGGGGTGCCTGGGTAGCTCAGTGGATTAAGCATCCGACTTCAGCTCAGGTCATGATCTCAAGCTCCATGAATTTGAGCCCCACGTCAGGCTCTGTGCTGACAGCTCAGACTGGAGCCTGCTTCGCATTCTGTGTCTCCCCCTCTCCCTGTCCCTCCCCTGTTCATGCTCTGTCTCTCTGTCTCTAAATAATAAATAATTGTTAAAAACTTTAAAAAAAATACATGAATATCTGAGCGGCTCTCTTCATTATTCTTTCAAAGGAAATGTATTTTAGAGATTTAAATGAATTACTTCTTTTAAAGGAGCAAGAAATTCCCTGGTATAGAAAAGGAAAAAAAAAACCAGGTGAAATTGCTATTTAGTAGAGTAGATTTTATTTGATTTAAAACAGAACATTCTGGGGCATCCTTCTGAATTTACAGAATGGGTCCAAAGAGGAGATTTCTGAAAGACTGGCTCTTTTTGCCCTTCAGACAAAGATGGCTCCTGGCCCGGCAGAGAGAATAATGCCGTGAATTCATTCATGTTTCTTCCCCTTCCATCCCAGAGCACACTTTATTTCTCCCTGAGATGAGAGTGGGGGGGGGTGGATCTTGAAGCCGGCACCTCCCACATCACCAGGTTTTAGAGTTCAAGGCAGACTGAAGACCCTCCCATCTCTCCCCCCCTTCCCTAACTCCTTCCTTCCTTCTTTCCTTCCTTCCTCCCTCCCTTCCTTCCTTCCTTCCTTCCTTCCTTCCTTCCTTCCTTCCAGCTCACGCCCGTTGAGAACCTAGTACTTAGCAGGCAGTGCGGTGATCTCTGAGGATCCAAGGAATTTACCATTTGGTGGGGGAGAATCAGAGGAGTACAACAGGGGACGTAGTTCAGCGTGACTGTCTAGGCTATGCCACGATCCTTTTGACAGTTGAGAAGACCCTCTCTTCAACACGAGCCATCTCTCCATCCATTTACGCGTTCGCACGTGTGTTGGCATTCCTGTGCTGAGAATTGCAGAGGGGTGTGGTGGATGCCACTTTGCAAAGACAGCCACACCTATTTACTTAGCCCCTGTCACGTACACATCCTGGAGCTTATCATGAATGGCATTCCTCCCGGGAGGTGGGGTCAATGCTTCCTCCCTTCAAGTCCTCGTGGGATCTTGTTACTGTGCTGAGCCGTGCATTTTGGTGGAAGTGAGGCTCTGTGACTTTGGAGGCGAGGCCATCAAAAGGAGAAAACTCCTGCCTGGAGCGCTCTCTCTGTCAGGATCCTCACCCTGGGAACCTGGCCGCCATGTTGTGAGGAAGCCCAGGCCACGTGAAGAGGCCACGTGGATGTGTTCTGGCAGCTGGACCCCAGCTGACCCCAGCTGGCAGACGCGGGGGTGAAAGAGCCTTCAGATGATTCCAGCCCCAGACATCATGGGACAGGCATCTGGCCATGTCCCCTCTGTATTCCTGACCCACAGCAACAGGCGAGATCATAAGGATCACTGTGGCTTTTAAGCCACTGCATTGTGGGATGATCTGTTATGCAGCACCACAACGCCAACACAAAGGAGCTATAGGATCTTTTAAACAGTTTGTCTTCCGGAAGCTTAGACTTCGGTTGTAGGTAGAGGATACACTTGTGAAATAGAGACTATGTACAGGGCCCACCTACCGAATACTTCAGAAAACATTGCCCTAAGTGTTGAAAGGGGTAGATCAAAGTCAGCTGATCTTTGGGAAAGGATGTAGTTTCCAGTGTAACCGTGGGAATTCACTCCAAGGGAATTCACTCCAAGGACGAATGAATCTGATGAACGCTTGAATTATGACGTGTTGGAGCTTTTAAAGAATCACGGTCCTTTTCAGCCACAAGAAGGACGGGGCAAGGGGACTTGTGTTCACTGACGGTGGCCGCTTCACACGCATTTACCCTACTTGCAGCCGTCCGGTGAGGTGATTATTTTCACCCCTATTTTACTGATGAGAAAACCTAACGTTGATGAGGATTTGGTAATTCTCACCAGGTTGCACAGCGAGCAACACAGCCAGTGTGGTCATTCAGGTCTGGCTGACCTCAAAGGTTTTTTTGTTTTCTGTCGTTTTTAAACAAAGTGACAAATAGGATGTCCGGGCCGCGAAAGGTGTTACGAGCTCTGAGGAGGAGCATGGCGTGACACCGGCTAGGCCCGTGGTTCTCAAAGTGTGGCCCGGGGTTCCCTGAGGATCCCTTTCAGGGATCTTCAAGATCAAAACAATTTTCAGAATAATAGTGCATGTAAATAGAAAGCTGGATGAAAAGCGATCTTTGTAATAAAGCTGCAAAAGTCTTTGTGGCCATGTTGACACGAGCAGTGATGGGTACAACCCCCATGGCTCCGCAGGAATCAGGCCGTGAACTCCAACCATGCAGGTGATCACTGGGTGCCTCACACTAAGGGACTGTGGGGACAAGTGGCCAGTGTCACTTATGAACGCAAAGCAGTGAAAATTACCTCTATGGAGACCATCTATCGAGTCCGTAGATAATTTCCAAATGTCCTGCTGCACGCGAAGCCTGTAGGTAGATGTCGCGAGAAACCTCGAGTCGCAAAGCCGAACCGGCCACTTCCATGGGATCCCATTTTTACTCAGAAGAACCAATGACAGAATCATCTGGGTCCTTGGCAGACATTTTCCAGAAAATGAGTAAAGCGAGCCTGTCTCTTCAGAGGGAAAGAAGGGACAATATTTCTTGGCAAGGACACCATTTGAAGTTTTCTGTGAAAACTAGCATTTTGGAAAACTTGTATTCTCCACCACGAGCTTGGCAATTTCCCAACACTGAAGGGCTTATTTTGAAGAGATGTGGTGGTAATAGTAACGTCCGTGACTTTTTCATATTGAACGAAGCATGTCAGCGTCTGGAAGATCTACAAGACCCAGAGAATCAGAAATTTCCACGTGACCCCTGCCTGGTATTACAAAATCTTGCACAAGTGAAAGGTCCATTCAAAGTGCAGGACAAGCCTGTGACTTTCGATGTTCGGGAGTATGAAAAGCTCATTGATATGCTTTTGGATTCCATGCTGCAGTTAATCTTTAAGAAATAAACAGTTTTCTAGTTTTGGTGTGTTACCAAAGGACAATACCTATAATTATCTGAAAAGGCTATTACAATACTTCTCCCTTTCTGGATTCAACAAAAGCAACACACTGTGATAGACGGAATGCAAAAGTAGGCCTGAGTCTAGCTTTGTCCTGTTAAGCCAGACATTAAAGATATTTGCAAATATACACTTTTCTGGTACGCTTCTCACCATCGTTTTTGTTTTGTTTTGTTTTGTTTTGGAAAATACATGTTCTCACAAAGCAATGCCATTTATGTTCATATGAAGTGGGTTCATTTTTATTTTTGAAGGAATTAACACATCGTTTGAATACTTCACAGTTTTAATTTCAAATATAGTCATATATAGTCAATACTGCAGAAATACCCACATTAGAAACAAAACATCTCTGGGGTCCTCTATAATTGTTAACAGTGTAAGTGGGCCCTGGGCCCCACATGTTTGAGACCTGCCGCTTTAGGTAAGAGGAAGGCTTTGAGGTTCTTGAGGGAGGCCCGTTAATGTGGTAGGACAGCAACACGTGTGTCACAACAGGTCAAGGGCTTCTGTGGTAGTGGCAGCTGGAAGCAGGTACGGTGGGGCAGGGGGCGTGCTGAGGAGGGCGTGGGAGAGAAGGGGCTACGGGCAAGCCCTGCCTCAGAGGGAGAGACACGATGCTTGAGTAACAGACACCACGGTGGAGGGAAGGAAGAGCATGAAAGTTGGTGGTGGTTGATTTTATAAGCCAACTTGGCCAGGCTGTGATTACCAGGCCATGTCCCAGTGGGGGTGTTGGGTAGATTCACACTTGGCCCAGTCAACTCTGAGGAAAGGGCATTCATGTGGTGGGCCTCGTCCAACCAGTTGAAGGCTTTAAGAGCAAAGATTGGGGTTTTCCAAGTAGAAGGAATTCCACCTCCAGACGGCCTTCAGGCTCAGCTGGTGTCACCTCTTCCTGAGTCTCCCGCCTGCCAACCTGCTCCTTGGATTTCAGAGGAAATCCGCTCCCCAAATCCTGCACTCTCTCTCTCTCTCTCTCTCTCTCTCGATGTATATCCTATTGGTTCTGCTTCTCCGGGGAACCCTGACTAATACAAAATTGAAGCAAAAAACCAAAAATTTGAGATCATTCACCGAATTGGGAAAGAGTGGGGGGTGTCCCAGAGGATTTTGGTCCCACAAAGGCCCCGCGTGGTGCCCGGTGATTAGCTCTGTTGGCCTCTCACCTGGGGCAGGCGGGGGTGCGGGTGGTCCAGGACGGGTGGGCTGCTGGTTTTCTCATCAGGTCTGCGAGGCAGCTGCACAGCGTAGTCACCGAAAGTTGAGGCTGAGGGGTCACGGCTTCTTCAAGCCCAGCTGATGGTTCGCCTCGTGGATGCTCGGCGTCCCGGCCTACAGGAGGGAGGACCCGCCTTGTGGAGAACCGAGTGGATGGTGGGCTGCTTCCGTAACCCGCGTGGCAATCTGGAAAGGCTATTAAAATCCTTCTCCCTAGGTTTTGGTAATTTTCTATGTAATTATAGTTAAACACGGTGTGCCAGTATCCGGGAAGGTTCAGACGGGGTGGTGCCCCTGTGAGAAGCTCTTCCTTCCATCGTCGGACCGGCCGGTCCGGCACGCTGAGCTGGGGCTCGCCCAGGCTCTGCCCCGTGGGACTCAGTCGTCCGTCCCTGCGTTCGCCCACCGAGCCCTGGAGGAGCGCCTGCTACGAGCAGGTACAGAGTGATTTGCTGGAACAATTCACAGACCTTCTAAATACATTTGGCCAAACAGCCGCATGCCGTGTTTGGGCGGGTCCGCTGGGGTGTGGAAGGAGGTGGGAGCTCCAGAGTCGGCCTACATCTCCAGCTGCCTGATCCTCCCCTTTGTCCCAGTGGCACAGTCTCTGCGGACATCCCGGGTCTGAGAGCCTGGGAGTGGTGCGGGGTCCGGCCAATCAGGGTGCCGGAGCGGGCATTCCGAGTTCACGCCTTCCCCACCAGGCGTCCGCCAGTCGCCCCCCCTCGGTGCTCAGGAGGGAGTCAGAGCCCCTTTGAGCGGTTCAAGAGTTCGCAAGCTCAACCCGTGAGGGTGTGGGACCCCGGACCGGCCACGCAGGCCCTCTGCTTTCCTCTGAAGACAGGAGGAAGGACGGGGCGAGGAGGCAGAGAGCCCGTGTCACCGATGGCCGTGCACCCTGAGCCCGGGAGAGGGCCAGCCCCCCGCCAGGCCGCGCGCACCCCCAGCCATTCGGGAGCAGTATTTCAGCTGTGCCGGCAGCCGGACGCCTTTCATTTCGTCACTGAAAACCAGCAGGAAAGACGATCTGCCTGAAAGGGTCATGGCCAGCCTCTCCCCCAGTTCCTCCTTGGACATGCAAGACGTAAACGCGTGTGCACCTGCACCGCTCCGTCCTTGACCGCGGGAAACCACCGCGGGCCCGGTTCCGGAAGCGTCCTGGCGACGTTTTAGCAGTTGGGGTGGGTGAGGACAGGACAAACTTGAAGAATCCTCAGGCTGTCTCCTTCCGTGATCTGATCTCTCAGCTGGTTCTTTGTCCCATTTTGTAACTTACCGATTACCTGGATTGTGAATTCGTGTCTCTGCTGTTAGCGGACTGAGCAGAGCCTCCAACGCTTGCGTGGGTTGCCCGTTGTGTGTGTGTGTCTCTGTAAGGCTTGCTTTCTGCCGCAGCACAAAGGGCCGGGTTGCTGCAGGGGGACCGTAGGCTCCCGAGGACTGTTTGCCCACGGAGTCCCTGAGCCCCGTGTCGCACCCAGCCCCGCCAGGCACCTGACATAGGATTGTTGGAGAGCCGCGCCTCCTGCCGGCAGAAGTTCGCTGCCGGGGAGAGACGGCATCCCGGCTGTCCAGGTGGCCTGGCCGTCGGCAGGGCTTCTGGAGAGGAGCTGGGGTGGCAGGGAGAGGTGAAACGGGAACAGACTGGAGGTGGGCGGGTGTGGAGACCCATTCTGCCCATCAGCAGTGTGGGAGCAGTGTGAGGCCTGGGCGGGAGGTAGGGGCAGAAGGAGGCTGACCTTTTGTGACTGAGATGGTAACCAGTTTTTTTTTAATTGAAGTCTGGTGGACACAGCAGGTGGCATCAGCTTCAGTCAGACAGCACGGTGACAGGACAGTGCTGGCCCCCAGCAGCCGATGGCCTCCATCATTACGCAGTGACTGGGTCTGTGTCCTGCATTGGGCTCGTTGCATCTGATGGATGGTTCTGGAAGCCACCCGAAGTCCGGAGGGTCCCCATCGATAACGCAGGCCGGGTGCCGCTCATCCTGGGACCCAGGGGCTCCCCTTGGCCAGCCCTGCCTGCCACGGGGGCGGGTGGGGAGCGGGGTGTGGGGGATAGGGGGTGGGGTGGGAACATGGCTTCTGTGCTGGAGGCAGCACGCATCTTGCTAGGGACTTGAGGCTAAATCTGAGGACACAGTCAGGGGCTGGACGCCCCAGCCAGGCCAGGAGCCCTCCAGGGGCAGCCCCTCCGTCCATCTGTCCATCTGTCCGTCCGTCCGTCTGCTGTCTGTGCAGGGCAGCTGCCGAGGCCTGCCTGCCGCCCTCCTGGCTCCCATCCCGTTCTAGGCCTTTCCAGCCGCAGACACGCGTGTCCCTCCTCCCCAAGCAGCACGGCCTTTGCCACTGGCTTCATACTAACTCTTCCTGCTTCGTACTTGCAACCCCTCTTTATGTCCTTCCACTTATTTGATTCGGTACAACTCAGCTGGGCACCCGCCTCATGCTCCCGGGTTCCTTCCTACACGTCTGGGGCCTGCGGTGGCCATCCGGCCCCGGGAAGGAGGGGTGCTGGGTCGGGGGGGGGGGGGAGGAAGCTGAGCCTCCCACTCTGGCCGCCCCCACCCCCCCACCGCCCCCGCCGGCCTCCCGCTCCGGCCCTGCTCAGCGAGGAGGTGCTGCTGTGCCCACGTGGGTCCCCAGCTGCCAAATGGGGACGCCTGCTCTCCCCGGGCCCGTGGTATGGGGAGTGTGACAGGGGTGAGGCGAAGGCAGGACGGCGTTGCGGACACAGCACCCGTCACAGAGGGGCAGACTGCCGGAGAGGCCTGGGCAGGAAGCAGGAGAAGGGGGAGGCGGGGTGCCGGGGCTAAGGAAGTGGCCGGGCCTGAGGCTGGAGGAGGGGACGGGAGCCAGGCGAGCTCTGTGTGCTTGTCTGTGAGCACTGTCTCCTGGGCCAGACGAACCAGTTGGTGCCTGGTGTGGGTGATTAGGGGGCTCTAAGTTCCTGAGCTGCAGGCCTGACCAGGGGCGTCTGGGGGGGAGTCTGGGGAGGAGGAGGCCCTGGGGCGGGACGGTGGCCGGCCGGGCTGGGAGGCAGTCCGGGACGTGGCCTGGACGCATCTAGGGGCAGCGAGAGCGGGGCCCGAGCCGGGGGAGAAGGAGGCCTGTGGGGGGCAGTCAGCCGACGGCAGCCAGGGTGCTTGGGCGGGCGGCAGACCGCGAGGACGGGAGCGTGTCCAGCGGCGAGACGCCTCTGTGCCGTCGCACGGGGCCTCGGGGGCCGGAGGAGGACGGCCTCACGGGGCGGTGCTGATGCTGTAGGGGACCCGTCTGTCTGCCACGCGTGGGCGGTGAGACGGCTGGGCAGCCCTGGAAACATAATCCTCGCTTGCCGGGCGCCCGGGGAGCCGGAGAGGAAAGGCCACGTGCGAGAGAGCAGGTCCTGAGGGCGTGACCAGCGTCCCCTCCGGTTCAGGAGCAGGGGGTTTGGCTGGTGTTGTTTTTAGCAGGGTCGGACACAGCGCCCGTACTCCTGCGTGGCCACGCTGTCTCCATCTGAGGCTGGCGTCACCTCGTGGCACAGCATGGCTTCGTGGGTGCTGTCGATTGTGAGGAAGGCCGCTCTAGACAAACGCGCTGGTCCTGCTTCGCTGGCTCGTGTTTTGGGTCTGCAGGTCCGGGTTTTGTTGACGGCACGGAAACCGAGCCCGGAGGACACGACTGGAAGCTAGAGGCTTCGGGGTGGCGCCGACGGGGCCAGGGGGCAGGCCGCAGAGAAGGCCACCGGCAGAGACCTTGTGGGAGACCCAGACGGCCAGGGACGGTCCATCTGTGATAGCTCACTGGGAGCGGGTTCCTTCCGGATCAGAGTCGATGCACAGCTGGGCCGTGGGGGGAGGCGAACCTCACAGCTGATGGCCGCGTTCACTTGCGTTTATTCCCGGTAGATACTTGCAAATCCTCGACCTGGAGCCAAAGTTTGCCTGTTTCTGTTTCCCCAGAAATGCCTTCCGTGGCCCTCGGCCCCCAGCACTGGCGCCCGGCCGCCCTTTGCCCCGAGCCTGGGGGGTGGCCGCCCTCCGTCCCTCCTCCTTAGGCAGGGTCCTCAGCGTTCAGACCCGGAGGGGCCCCAGACCCCGGGCCCACTGGGCCAGAGACCGTGGGCACATGGGCGTGTGCCCAGGGGCCGTCCACCTGCACGGGGCAGGGGTGTTGCCAGGTCCAACCGTCTGTGCAGAGACACGCCTCAGGAGGATGAACCCTTCCATGAGCCTCGACGGTTAGAGCAACTCTCCCGGTTCTCCGAAGAATCGCTCCCAGTTTGGAAAACCCTCTTCCCTGTACTTCTCAAAAGAGATTTTCCCATTCCACCTTCTATGAAACTATCTCGTTCTCTATTCACGGACCAGTCCGGGAACTAGGTAGCTGGGGAAAGACATAGTATGGCTTAGATACCATGTGTCTTCATATTTAGACGGTCGAGAGAGGCTGCAAGAAATTCCAGATCTGTAAGAGTTGCAGCGTTCATCAATCCTGTGGCAAGATTAGTCAGCAAATTATAAAATTAACATGCAACAGCTTTGCTATTTATTCGTCTGCTTGGATGTTGGGAAACTGTCCACGTGAAAGTCCCAGAAGAAAGGAGAGAAACGAAATGTTGATTAAAAAATACCTGAATTGGGGGGCGCCTGGGTGGCTCAGTTGGTTAAACGTCAGACTTTGGCTCAGCTCGTGATCTCGTGGTGCGTGGGTTCAAGCCCCACATCGGGCTCTGTGCTGACGGCTCAGAGCCTGGAACCTGCTTCGGATTCTGTGTCTTCCTCTCTCTCTCTCCCCCTCCCCCACCCTCCTCTCCCTCTGTCAAAAATAAATAAACATCGAAATACCTAAAATACCTAAAACATAAAAAAATACCTAAATTGGATGATCAGACTCCCAGTTAGTAGAAAATGGACTGAATTCGGGCCTAAAGGGAAAATCAGAGGAGGGAAAAGGCCAAGCTTCTTCCTGACCTGACGCACGGGCCAGGGGAGGAGCAGGGGCTCTCCTGTCTGGACAGATGGAAACAACACGCGGATCGAGCGCCACTGACAACTAGTGTCTGGGGAAAAACCCAAATAATATCTGGAGCTCTGGTTCAAGCACAGTTATAATAACAGCTAACGTTTGCTTAGTGCTTAAGATGAACCAGGCACTTTGTATACATTTTCTCGTTTGTCCTCAAAACGTTCAATTTTGTTTGTTTATTTATTTATTTTGCGAGAGACAGTGAGCAAGCATGGGGGAGAAGGGTGGGGGGGGGGGAGAGAGAATCCCAAGCAGGCTCCACACTGTCAGCACAGAGCCAACGTGGGGCTCGAACTCACAACCATGAGATCATGACCTGAGCCGAAACCAAGAGCCGGACGCTTAACCGACTGAGCCGCCCAGGCGCCCCACCTCAGAACATTCAAAGAAGGAAACTGGGTAAAGCAATGAGGATTTTTGTTGGTCCAGCACCGAAACATGTTGACCTAAGACGCTAGGGTGACTAACCCAGCCCAGAACCCCCCGGGGAAATGGCAGCAGATCCCTACATAGAACCACATGTGCAGTCTGGTCCAGGCCTGGAGACGCGCAACAGAGATCAGGCCCATGGAGGCACGTTGAGGCCAGTGCCCGCTGGCTCCGGAACAAGGCTTCCGCTGGAATTTGGTGGTGGTGGTGCCGGGAGCACGTGGGGAGAGCCAACACCTTGCTCTCTTAGTTGGACGTGAAAGCCGTCCGCATGTTCGCCGGGGCGGCCCTTGACGACGACAACTGACTTCCGTTGAGTTCAGCTCTGCGTGCAGCGAGGGACGCGGAGATCCAGCTGCACACCCAGATGCGGCCACACATCTGGCCGTAGCGTGTTGTCAGGAACCACCGCGGGCAAAGACCGCCAACTATCTCCACCGGTAAATAGCAAACAGTAGCAAGATGGCATAATATTTCACACTGACAGAAACCCTAACGTAGACTCATCAGGTCACGCTGGCAGTTATAGACCGCCATGGCTGTGACACGGGAATGGACTTCCCGTCTTACTGTTTTCCGAGAAGCCTTTTGTTTTACGTTTGTGGGGCGCTATGTTTCTTGTGTAAGCGGTAGCTGCGGAATTTATCGTAAAATATTATAAGCAAACACCACTCTGGATAAGTGCGTTAGTGGCCCCTTTGAATCTCATGGGTGTGCGTGTTCCAAATCTTCGGGGGAACCAGCCCCTGCTGCTGGAACATCTTCCGATGCTGCGTGAACACCAGACCGCCTCGGAGCAGGATTTGATATTATGTAGGAACGTATCAAAAAGGCTGTATTCCTGAATTAAAAACAATTTGATTCTTTCAACAAAATACGAGTGGCTTATTGATATTGATGTAGATGCAGAGGCAAGTGGTGCCAATATTTGTAATGTTAAAAATTGAAAATGTTGGGGCACCTGGGTGCCTCGTCAGTTAAGCTTTTGACTCTTTGTTTTGGCTCAGATCATGGTCTCACGGTCGTGAGTTCAAGCCCTGCGTTGGGCTCTGTGCTGACAACATGTAGCCTGCTTGGGATTCTCTCTGTCACTTCTTCTCTCTGCCCCTCCCAACTAGTGCGCTCCTTCTCTCTCTCTCTCTCTGAAAATAAATAAATAAACTTAAAAAAAATTGAAAATTGAAAGTGTTAGTCATCTACGTATTTTAGCACAAGGACAATCACGTTCTGCGAAAAGCTCCTGGTTTACGTAAAGAACACTTCCAATAATTAATGAGGAAAATTTTAAAGAATATCATAAATCAGTTTCACATAGTAAGCATTTAGAATATTGAAAACAGGAAAATTTTTATGAAAAGATGTTGATAAAGCAAATGAAAAACATTTAGAAAGTACTACACGATCTTTAATGCCACCTACTCTGTGGCTAAAAGGAATCAGGCATTTTAGACGTGAAACGTTTACTGGAACTTGAAAGAAATAACATTGACGGAGGCGGATCCTTGTGATCTAGATGTTGAGGTCGCTGATTGAAAACAGGCACGAATGAAATGTGAAAACAGCTTTTGGGAAAACTTACAACCCAAGGCAACAAAATTTCAACCGTCACGGTTACCGGTCCGGCTTCCCCTCCTTCATTTAAGAATATCGGAGCAATGTATTTGAAGTGCAAAATACAGGACTTGGAAGATAGTTGAATGGTTTGGTTGATTTTGTGCTTTCAGAAGGGGGTGCTGCACATGGGTCATTATTCCTAGGGCTTGAGCAAAATTATTTGGAGGATTTCAGTGGGAAATCTTCCTAAATAAAACACATGGGGAACGTGTAAGCAGTGTCCATGTAATTATAATTATACTGTAATTGCAATTTAATTATAATTAATTGTAGAGAGGAAATATGTCGTATCTACCCCATTTTCATAAAAATTTCCAGATGTTTTAATTTAGATTGTCTAAAGTGACCACATTTGATTATATCTGGCTGATACAATGAAACATGTAAACTGATCACCTTCTATCTTTTCCCCAAAAGCTTTATATTTGTTTTGTACATAAAGGCAATAGCAAGGAGGACTAAATACTACGTGTGATGAAAACTAGAGCAATCTGTGACCCTCGGTGGGGATCCAGATTGTACAGTGTCTCATAAACAGTGTGCGGGGGACGGTGGTTAGACATTCAAAGACTGGCTTCCATAAACACCACCTTCCAACAGAGGGGTCCATACTGTCCTCAGCATTCCGGGAAAGACTCGATTCAGTTACTAACGCAAAGATGGAGACATCTGGATCTTCCACACATATATTCTCGTAGGTGAGACCGACCCTGAGGCCCCTTCCCTGCTCTGGGAGTTCTCCCGCAGCACTTACCTCCTTTACACACACAGCGTCTTCTGTCTTGCTCTGTTCAGCATTTATTTCTCTGTCCCTCCGGGGCAGAGAGTGCTGTTACTATTGTGGTTGACCGCATTATCGATGCATCCCGCGCGCCTGAGCGGTACCTCGCACCTCGTGGATGGTCATAAATATGTTTTGAGTCAATGAATACATAAAATAAACAGACGAATCTTTTTTTAACGCTTTATTTAAAAGATTTTTTTAATGTTTATTTATTTTTGAGAGATAGAGTGCGAGCGGGGGAGGGGCAGAGAGAGAGGGAGACACAGAATCCGAAGCAGCTCCAGGCTCCGAGCTGTCAGCACAGAGCCCGATGCGGGGCTTGAAGTCCCGGACCGCGAGATCGTGACCTGAGCCGAAGTCGGACGCTCAATCCACAGAGCCACCCAGGCGCCCCCTAAACAAACGAATCTTTGAAGGAAAAGCAGAAGACGATATTCAAGGGAAGACATAAGATATGAAAAGTGAAATGAAACATGAAGTAGCTATTGCAGGAGGAAATGTGACCCGCTTGTCTAATAGATTATGTAAAAATGCACTTGGGGTTTAATCTGAAAAACTAAGAAAATAAAATGAAGCGTTAAGGTTTTTGCATTTGGGGGATTCTGAAACTGGGTCAAAGGACGTGTCAGGCTCCCCAGATAGAGAAAATGCAGCCGGCTAATTGAACGTGACAACGCGAGAGTCTGTGCTCATGATTTCGTTTAATGGTAGAGACAGGGGACGTGCAGAATGTCAGTGTCACCGGGGCTGGAATATTTGCAGTGACTGATGCTGGGGTGGTAAACGTGGACACGGGCTTCATGTTGTACCACGAACAACGTCGGTGATGTCAAAACCTTCTGGATGGAGGGGAGAGTCACCTGATGACAACGTCATCAATAAGGAAGTTGTGGGAAACATCGTGGAGTCCCCGTGTCAAGTCAGGGCCCGGGTTGGGGCATCTTCTGGGAACACCTGTGTCAACCAGAAGTCAGGCCATCGTTTTCGGATGTCTGTCGATAATTTGGAAATTATTGGAATGATTGGATGAACAATGTATCTTGGTAAATGGTTATGTAAAGACACATGTCCGTGGAATAATTACGTAGTTTAGACAACAAGGGGGGATCTATTTTGTCATTCATCATCTATCTATCTCTTTCTTGAAGATGCCCATATCCTCACGGATACAGTTCATGCCAGCGAGGGCCACCAAATTAACAGCATAGCCCACAAATGGCCCCAGCAGTATGAGGAGGGAGGAGGGACTTTGGTCTCAGACACTCCCAGCCTTGAGGTGAAGTGACACGGGAGCCGGCGTGGCGTCAGCTTGGTAGGAACGAGGGAGGAGAGCGGAGGCTTGTCGCGATCATCTGGGCGGTGCTGGGGAGGCTGGGGCCGCGTGTGCACAGCATGGAGAAGGTGCACGCGGACGGGGCCCACGGGACGGCGAGGGTCGCTGTCTGAAGGCGGGATGTGCTGTGCGAGGCTGGGTTGGCAGAGAAGGAGGGCTTTGCGCACCCAGCCGGGGGCTTGGATTCGGTGTCGCAGGCACTTTGGGGCGACAAGAAAAGGAGGCGCGAGGGCGGGGGGAGTCTGCAGGTAACTTGGCGTCACGGGGGGAGGAGCGGCGACGTCACGGAGCTGGCACGTGCCCGGCATGCCAGGCCACGTCCGTTACCTGCGGCCAGGGGCTGACGCTGCTGTCCTCGTCTCTCACAGCGGTGCTCGGGGGCTGAGCCCCGCCTTTCGGGAAAGGCACCTCGAGTTCCACGTCCTCGTTAAGGGGACGGAAGGGCCCCGGCTCCCGAGACCTCTTCGCACGACTACACTTCCACGGGGAGCACCGACGTCGCGGGTGGGGCCTCCAGAGGGTTCCCTGGTTTCCTATTCGCGCTCCCTGGAGGGTGGGAAGGGGGCGGGGACAGGAGGGGGAGACCCCGGCCCCTGCAGCTCCTTCCTTGGTCGCAGGGCCGCCTGGTGAGGTCGGTGAGCACCTGCTTGTGTGCTCCCTGCTGCCCGCACCTGAATCCCGCTCGGGGCCGGCCTGCCCGCCTGTGTTCCCGACCAAGCCTGGTCTGTCTTTCTCCTCCTCTGTCACGCAGGCGCTTTCATGAGGCCTGGGGAGCGTCTCCGGGTGGGTCTTTGGTGATGTTATCGGGAGAGAAACCTGGAGACTGGCTGTTTCGCTGAAACGGAGGGAAAAAAGTCACAAGCATATTCGGGAATCATGCTGTGCAGGGAACCACAGCAGACTTCTTTCTTACACACAGCCCAGCTGTTAAAAATAAGCCCGATTCCGTATTTGTCTAGTGTGCCTTTGGTCACTCATTCTGTTTATTCAGCTAAAACTTGGTCCCCATACAAAACTAAATAAAACCTTGACGTGTATTTTTTTAAGTTTATTTTTTCGACCGAGAGAGTGAGTGGGGGAGGGGCAGAGAGAGAAAGAGAGAGACAGAGAGAGAGAGAGAATCCCAAGCAGGCTCCACGCTGTCAGCACAGGGCCCGACAGGGGGCTCGATCTCATGAACCTCGAGATCATGACCTGAGCTGAAGTCAAGAGTTGAACGCGCTCACCCGACTGAGCCAGTCATATCATTGGATGGCATAACGTTTTTCATCTCGTAGAGAGGGTGGAGGGCAGAAAGATATAACGTGACTATTTTACAGAAGAGGAGAGCAACAGAGTCCCCTAGGGTCATTTCAAACACACCCTAATGCTAGTTATAGGGTCACAACTTAACCCGAGGAAGCATGGAAAGGAACCAGGAAAAGCACGCAGTGCCTTCTCAGGCCGTTTCAGTCAGCGGGGTGGATGCAGGAGGGACTGGGGTGGCGATGACGCGGTGTGTTAACTACCTAGAATTTAGATAAATTATTTTTCTATTAAAAAAAAAAGCCCATTCCGTGTGGCCCTGCGCCCACCTCTGCGGGGGGCAACGCTGAAAACCCTTGCTGTGGGTCTTAGGATTCCCGCTGCACGACGCTCACCCTCGGCTTTGGTGAGAAAGGGAGCCGCTCTGACTGGCCCCGCCTCAAGGGATGGAAACCCGGGCCGAGTTCTGGCAGCCAGGGAGCTCTGCACCTGACCCCGCGGCACTGACTCTTGGGGCCCCACCCCATGCAGACGTTGCCGCCTCTGTGAAAAGACCAGTAGAGACCCCCCGTTCCCTTTGGCTCCGTTTCGTTGCACAAACTGTTCCTCTTAATTGAGGCCCACACATGTTTTCAGATCTCGTTTTGGGTCCCAGGTGCGTCCGCAGCGGGTTGGAGCCTGGAGGGAGAGCCCGGGGCAGGGGGTTTCCTCCGAGAGACTGAGCGCGTGATTAACTCACAGGTCCCGGGCCAGGGACTTTCTTTGAAGACGCCTAGCTTCGAGGCAACTAACGCAGAGTCAGAAATCAGAACCAACCAGGATTGTGCCGGCTTGCAAGCGGGTCGCGTTGGATACCTGTCAGCGATCCACTCCTCCCTCCTCCGCCGGACGTCGAGCGAGAAGTGAGCAGAGGGGACGCAGCCAGATCCTCTCAGGACAAGCGCCTCGGTGATGTGACACAGACATCATCTCGTTTGCCTCCTTTTCACGTGGGGAGGTGACGGGGATTCTCTGCTAACCACCTTCCAGCACGTCGGCCACTCGCCGCGTTTCCCATCCTACGGCGGCCGGGCGTCCGTCCTGGCCCCCGCAGCCCACGTGCGGAGGGGGTGACCTCCCACGTGCCGGGCAGGCGTGGCTAGCCTCCTGTGGCTCACGTCGCTCCCGGGGAACTGAAGGTAGCGGGGAAGATCACCCCCGCGCCCGAGGCCACACAGCTCGGGAGGGCGAGCTGGGGACACGGCCCTGCTCTGGGTGATTCCGAGGCTCAGGCCTATTTCACGCCAGCGGGTTCCAGCCTTACTAAGGCCACGCCCGTGTTTCTTCGTATGAGACAGAAAACAGAAATCCAGTCTATGAGTCCAGGAAGCGGGGGTGCCCTGGGGGGCTGGGGGGCGGGCTGGGAGCACGCCCACCTTCCTTCCTCTGCGGTTCCCCGGGGCACCCGGTGGGTTTCTAGAAGCCCAGCCTGGCCCCTGCTGCCGCTGCAAGCTGGCGGCTGTGGGTGGCCGGGGGGGAAATGCGGCTGACGAAGGTGGCCCAGTGAGGCCGACGCGGCTGTAAGCCCGTGGCATTTAGTGACCCGTGGACCCCAGTGGCCTCTTGGACGACTCTGGTACACACAAGCATGCCACGCCTCCTGGTGAGCCGGCGTGGTCTGCGTCCTGTTTCGGCCACATCCTTCCCTACCAGGAAGCGGTTGTTACCGCGACTGTGAATACAAAACAGCATATTCGAGGCCACACGAATGGAATCTGATTCGTATAAAACGGCTTATTTCATTAGAAGCGTTGTGGCGCAGGGCGTCAAAACTTCAGCTCCGTTTAGCGTTACCTTCTGCTTGTGCTTCCGTTTCTGCGTCTGTCACGCGGGGAGCAGCAGCGAAGGGTGGCTCTGGGTACACGATGAGTTGGTCGCTTCAGGGGCACCGGGGTGGCTCGGTTGGTTGGGCGCCCGACTCTTGACTTCAGCTCAGGTCACGATCTCGCGGTTTGTGAGTTCGAGCCCCGCGTCGGGCTCCGTGCTGGCAGCTCAGAGCCCGGAGCCCGTTTCGGGTTCTGTGTCTCCCTCCCTCCACCCCTCCCCTGCTCGCACTGTGTCTCTCAAAATAAACAAATAAACGTTAAAAAAAAAAATGAATTGCTTCAGCTAAAGGTTTTTGAACAGTGCCTGGCACATAGTGGGCACTTTTATTGGGGTAGAGTGCCTGGTGCTGCAGAATCCCAGCCCGACATCTCGGTTCTCACCCCGTCTGCACGCCCACGGGGCATCAACAGCGGGTCCTCTGGGTTCGTGTTGTCCTCATCCGGAGAACCGGCAAACCCAGCGGCCCGCGGAGCGGGGTGCGAGTCACGGGGGCCCCACACAGGCCATCCAATGCTCCATACACATACCCACGGCCCACATCCTGCCCTGTGGCCACCTCGAGGGGTCAGGAAGGCCAGTGTTGCAGCTGCTAGAGGGGGGAGAGGAGAGAAGACCACGGATATCGGTGAGGAGCACGGATCGCTACCACAGCACGTAATAAACGTTGGCTGCCGCTCTTCGGCCAGGCGCACGGCTGACCCAGCATTCACCGAGACGAGTGCAGACGATCCGCTGTGCAGTGTAACCGGCAGGGTGCTCTAAATGGCGTCTTAATTTTAAAATCCGCATGGAAACCAAGAGGCCTCTTCGTTCCTTTCAGCCTAGTGTTTGGTCTGCAGCTAGGTTCTGTCGTAGCGACTCTACGGAGGCTCAGAGCAGAGTCCCATAAAAAGAAGGGAACGGGGAGTGCGGCTTTCTGGAACCCAGCGTAAGGTTTGTGTTTAATGGCGGCATTGGGAAACCGTGCCTCTCATCTCTGGATCAAAGCCAGTTTCCTTTCTTTGTTCCAGATGGAAACACAACGGCCCCGTCACGTGCCGGTGCCCACGCCGCCTCCTGGCAGTGGCTTGTGCGCTGGCACGTGAGTTTACGCCCGTGCCACACAAGTGAGAGACGGCTCGCTGTTCATCATTCTGGTCACACGGGAGCCGGGAGCGAGCGTCACCTGTCACAGGCTGCATTGCCAAGGCCGCGGAAGACGGGATGTGGTTGGTCCCAGTATCACTGATCAATACGATCAAGCCTCCTGCCACTCTGGTCCGGGTAACTTATCACAGAAAACCCAACTGGTTTCCATCTGTAAATGAAGCTGACTTCTCGACTGTTAGATGCGGATGAGAACACGGCCGTCGTGAGGGTTCAGTGAGTTAATACGTGACAAGTGCTTGGAACGGGGTCTGCTTCGTGCTGATGGTTCTCGTGTTCAGCATGACGAGCTGGGGCGGACCTTCCCAGCCATGTGGCTTCCCCGTGAGGGCCGGGCCCGAGGCAGACGGGGCAAGATCCGCTCGGGGACAAACCGCGTGGCCTCCGGACAGAGGCCCGGGAGACCAGGGACGGGGCCAAAACCTTTCACGGTTTCAAAAAATACCCCTCACCTCTGACCTCGGCACTCCAAGGCTGCCGGGAAGGCCGCGGCACCCTGCTCTCCGGCCGAGCGCGAGTGGGTCTCGGGAGATGCCCCAGCGGCCTGCCCACCGCGGACGCCCGCGGCTCAGCACATCAGCTCGGGCCTGCTCCCGCTCACTTGGCTGCTGTGGCTCCTTGTTTGTGCGTTCAGGCTTCACGGGGATTTGTTAAGTGCCTACTGTGTGCAAATGTGCGGTTCTGGGCTCAGGCGCCTTCACTTGTCCCCCCAACCCCCCACCCCGGCATCAGCACTTTCCAATAAAGCCTTGTTCTTCCTGCTGTGTGGTTCTGACACCTGCCAGGGGCTCAGGTGGGTCTGGCGGGTGTGAGTCTGGGCGCTTCTCCCGCCAGAACCGGGTGGGGGGCGGGGCCGGGATTACAACGTGGGTCTTACTCCCTCCTCCTCCCCCTCCTCCTCCTCTGTTCCTCACACTGAGTCTGTTTCTTTCCCTTCACTTGGGCACCTTAACCCCAGACCCGGGCAAACTTTCCTCAGGAGGATATAAGGAGGGACATGGGACAGATAAATTCCAGAAGGGAACCCTGACATCCTGCGGGGACCCCACCGAGCAGTGGTGAGGCTGGGGGCCCGGTCCTCCTGCTATTTCACTGGTGTGTGGGGGCCGGTGACGGAGCGGGCGTGGGGTACGGGAGTGGACCGGATCGGCCTGTTTGGACCCCTTTGCTGTGTGGGTACAGAGCAGCGGGCGGGCCTTCGGGGGGACTTCTCGACCTGGGGGTCTGTTTCTCAGGCTGTGCTGACTGTGACCTCTGCTCCCAAGCAGAGGAGCTGCAGTAAAGGCGGGGAGGGGCCCATGGGGGCAACAGCGAAATACTCCCGCGGGCTTGGGAATAGGAAAGATAAATTGAACATTAAAATGGAAACTGACCTATAAAATTGCGCCGAAGGCCCCGAGCGGAGCCATATTGGTAATGAATGGTGACAACTGTTCTCCACCGTCTGGGTGCCCGGTGGCCCCACGCTCCGGTGCTGGAACCGCTTCTGCACACGGTCCCCCGAGGACCCCAAAGGCCCAGGCCTCTCCTGGCAGCCCCACGTGTCCCGACTATCGTGGCTCTTGGCGCAGGGCGGGGCCGGGCTGGGGGTGGCTCTTCAACGTCTCTGGAGAGCTTTTCCAAACGCACGGGTGTACCTGAACTGCAAATGTCTCCATCTCGAACAAATTACCCAGCTGGCCCCCCGGGGACCCGTTTCCCTCCACCCCGTTTCACAAGGCAAGCTGGACGAGTCGCCTCCGTCTGGCTCCCCTCAGCCCCGGCCCGCTGCCCCTGAGTGCTCGGTCGGGGCCTCCACTCCTGCTTCTGTCTCTGTGTGTCCTCGAACCACCGGCCCCTGGCCCAGCTCATCGCCCTCCATCCGGAGCCCTCTCCTGCTTCTTCCCTGCCACCTCCCGGGGGGGCTCTCTCTCGGCCTCCCCTTGGGGCTCCTTCCCTGACCTCTTACTGTCTTGGGCCAGAGCTCAGTCCGGGCCCCTCCCTGCACTAACCTCTCAGCTGTCACCAGTGATTCCCAGGGCAGCTCTGTGCGGTCCCCTGGGCCGAACCCCAGGCTCTCACCGGCGGCTGCCTCCTGGGCCTCTCCGCTTAGATGCCCAATGGACATCTCGGCTCTCCAGATCCCAGCTGAGAACCCCTCCCTCAAACCTGCGGACCCCAGATCCCCGAGGTAAGGGGCACCAGAGGCACAGCGCCTCCCCTGGGCTCAGCCGGGACCACCCTCCTCCCACACACGCACCCAACGCATTATTCTTATCCGCTCACTTCGCAGACCATCCGAGGCCGCTGTAGCGATGATCATATGTAAAATCCTTTGCAACATCCTGTAGGCTTTCTCCCAACTTTACAGATGAGGCCAGAGGCTGGGAAGGCCTATTGTGGCCCAGGTCAGGGGCTAGTAAGTGGCAACTTGTGCCGGAACGGGGTCGGGGGGAGTCCGGCTTTCTGGTCGTTCAGACAGGGACACGGGCTGTTTCAAGGTGACACGTCCCAAGCCCAGTGTCTGTGCATGGGTGGGCGCGGAGGCCGTGGGGATTCACCTCGGGGACCATTAAGTCATCAGTTGAAGTCTTTGTGGAACGTGTCATGCGCTCCGTCTGGGGTGTCCCCGTGGGCAAGCGGGCGCTCGGTCCCCGGGCAGGCTGTAGTCTTCGGACCAAGGAGGCCAGCAGCCCACGAGGAGACACAGCCGTGACCTCGGGTCCTCACCGGGCTCTCTCGGCCGCGTCGGAGGCAGCAGACAGCCACGGAGCAGCCACCACAGCCTGTCAAGAGTTCTGCCACGGCCTGGCCCCATTTGCCCCATTTTGATCTAATTAAAAATAATCGGTGTACTTCGACCCAGCACCCGGCTTCCGCCCTTGGAGACAGCCTTGGGCCCCTCCTTCCCTCGAGGCAGGTGTCCCGGAGGAGGCCTGACTACGGCGCCTCTGGAGGCCGTAACGGCAGGTCCCGAGCACGGAGGGCTGAGGCTTCGTGGCGGCACATGGGGTGGGCGGGTGTCCCTCCACAGGCACGACTGGGGGCGGTGAGGACCCCAGCCCCAGAGGAGGGCCGTCCCGAGCCCCGGTTCCCACCCCTTCCCTGTGCCATGTCTCTGGGCGTCCCCCAGAGACGGTCATTCCGAGCCCCTGGCCGCAGCACATTGCCACGTTCTCGGGGCCTCCCTGTCCCAGATCTCACGTATGTAGAGATGGCCTCATGCTCTCAGTGGGTCTTTGGATACTCTCCCGCTTGATCTGCATCAGGGAGGAGACGCCCTGCGGTCGCAGAGTGGGACGTGTGCTGTGCGGTCTCACCTCCGACTTGCTGAAGTCAGATACTCAGGTGGGGCGAGAGGCCTAAGGATCTCTCTCCAAGAACGCGCATCTACGTGGCTGTCCGTCATTCCCAGTAAGAGAAGTGTCGCGGGCAGCCGAGACTCCGTGTGTCACCTGTTGGGTAGGCAGATGGCACAGAGGTCTGAGGGCACCCTTGCCTAGGAGGTGTGGAAGAGGGGCCGTCACACGCTGCTGGTGTGGACACAGAGTGGCACAGCGCCCGCGGGCAGGAACCCGTACCGTCTGCCAGGACTGCAGATGCAGGGGTCTTGGCCAGAACCCAGCCCCGTCGGCCCGGTCGACACGCCTGCAGGCTGACTCACGGATGATGTCGCTCACTGTGGCCCAGGCTGTGAGAGCGGAAGGTTGGAAATGACCCAGATGTAGATCCATCCGGGGCTGCTTGGAAAGCACGCAGGTGTCAGAAAAGGGTGGGGAAGATCTCCAGGTCCCGGACAGAAAGATCTTCAGAGGATGACAGTGACAGGGGCACCCAGGTGGCTCAGTCGGTTAAGCGTCCGACTTCGGCTCAGGTCACGATCTCACTACTTGTGGGTTCGAGCCCCACGTCGGGCTCTGTGCTGACAGCTCGGAGCCTGCTTCGGATTCTGTGTCTCCCTCTCTCTCTCTGCTCCCCCCTCCCCAAATAAACATTTTTTAAAAATTAAAAAAAAAAAAAAAGAACACGATGCTAAGAAAAAAGCTGAACTGTCTATCAAGGGGGGAGGGGAAGAGTGAAGCATCTGTTTCATTAACACGAACACAGGAGAGTGAGGTGCATACCTGATGCAAAGCCTTGTTCTAAGGGGTGAGGGGCGTCGGACGGAGGGGAGGGGGTGTCGGATCCCGGGGAGGGACGGCAGACACCATCATGCGCATATCTTTAAACATCACTGGGGTATCTGGGCAATGTAGTGTCACCCAGCCACACAGAAAGTGGAAGCTCAGCCAGTGGCTCCCGACCTGGGTCAGCCGCTCTTGCTCGTCTGTGCCCGGGGTGCCTTTGAAGCCGCTCGGACGCCAGCTCAGCCCGGACGCTACCACTCAGGTCTGGGTGCTGCGCCCGGCATCCCCGGAGCGCGCCGTCTACGCGTTTATTAAAGCATTTATTCTGCTCAGCCTTGCGTAACAGTGGTTGACCTGCCCGTCTCCCCTACGTGGTGTATTTCTCGAGGGGAGGAGCTGTGTGTTAGTCATCAGAGCACTTTGCACAGAGTGGGTGATTCAGGGGATCCCCAGGAAGCCTCACACCTCCGTCAGGTGGCTCTGGAACGTGGTGGGCGAGGAGGCTCCCCCTAGATGAAATGGGGTGCTGGGGTCTGTGGGAGCGAGGGCCAGGCCCGGGGTTGACCGTGGACCCAGCCGCGCGCCATCCGACCTCGTGGAAAGTACCAGGTGAGTCCCGCCTCGGGGTGGCGGTTCCGTCGTGCAACGTGGGGGCAGAGACCTCTCCTGCATCCCACTTTGTCGGGCCGCTCCGAGGGTCTACACCACGCCAAACAGTCGGAGAACTTCACCAATGAAAGAAATGCGATGTTCCACTAATGAAAACAACCAATGGTAATAATTAATGGCATATCGGACTCGACTGGCACTTACTCAACGTGATGACTGTGTCTGGCGCTCGGGAGCACTGAGGCCTTCCTGCGACAGTCGCTGAGTGGCCTCCACCTTCCTCGGAGGCGGCCCAGGCCTGCCGGGAAGTGGATGGAGGAATTTGAGGAGTGGTTTGTGCTGAGTGCTGTTTCTAGAAGGTGCTGTGCCCCCCCCGCTGCACGACTCAGCGTTCTGACAGTGCTTTTCATCCCGAGATCCCAAGCTTGAGGGAAAGGGTCACACGTCACCTTCCTGTCCCGGGGCCCCTTACGGGGTGGGGCGTGGCCCCATAAAACCGGAGCTAGGTGAGGCTGAAGGCAGCTTTGCTCCCGGTGATTCATGAAACGCTGCTCTTCCGAAGCAGGAAGGGGTTTTGTACGTCATAGCGTGGTGCCCTTCGTGCCTGGGGCCCGCGGTGGCCCCCCCGGACCTCTGCTGAGCCGAGAGGCACACTGGGTCCTGGGGGCTGGCTTGAGCGGGTCAGCATTTTCCTTGTCACTTATGTGTCACGTGAGCTCCATTTCTTCTCGTCTGCCTCGAGCTTGCCACCGTTGTGGGACGGGGAAGAGCCCAGCGTCTGTACTCACACACGTATCGTCCGTGTCCGAATGCCTCCCCGCCCAGGCACCGGTGGACGAGGAGGACATAGCGACAGGAATGTTAGCGGCTGATGTTCGATGAGGGCTTTCTACGTGTCCTGTGCTGCTAACGTGTGACAGAGGCTACGGCTCCCGGACTCCTTCTTCCACGAGAAGGGTCCCGGTGCACCCGCGGCTCACAGGTGAGCACAGGGCCACAGCAAGGACACCGCTTGGCCCAAGGCCACCGGCACGTAAGTGGCGCATACCACACGTCCCTTCCGCCGTTTCACGGGCTGAGCCCAAGGAAAAGTTTTATTTATCTGAAGCATTTGGTTAACGTTTTTCAAAGGGAGAAAAAACCACTCCAGATCGCATACCTGAGGTTCACTTTCAAGTTGTGCAAATAAAATCATCATAAATAAAAACCCTTAAAGTCATTTTTAAAAATTCAACATTTTTGACCACGAATCGGAAAGCGGGCAGGGTTCGTGCCTGGTGCCGGGACGGAGTCCGTCTGTGACAACTCACGCGTCACAGCCCGTCCTGGTCCCCGGGCCCCCTGGTCTGAAGACACAGCTCCCAGCTCCCAGAGTTCCCACACCTTCCCGTTCTGGGGTGCGAACCGCCAGCCCACGCTCAGGCCACACTGTTCCCCAGGGTGTTGCTGTTCTGGCCGGCATCACCGGGAGCTGGTTGGGAATGCGCGGTCTCGGAATCTGCCCCGCAGCGGTCCTGGACACGGGGACGTCTGAGAGGGGCTGCTCTGCGATACAGTCTCTGGTTCTGGGGTCTCTTCCTGAGCCTTACAGCTTTATGGTTCCTGCTGCCTTTGACATGCCGGGGCCGGTCGATCCAGGCTGGGCGGTTAATCTGTGGGCATAGTGGTTCCGCCCTGACCGTGGCTGATGCCCCACCCGGAGAAGGGACCGTGGTCACTTGGTTTTCTCCTTTTGTTGAGATGGGTTTGGATCTTATTCGTACTTTTCCTCAATCACTGTCGGAGAGCTCGATTATTAATTCAGCAACAAGACGTTTGGGGAAGGGGAGATAAAGACCAGGGCTGCCCCCACGTGCCCGGGCCCGGCCAAGGGCGGGCTGTGTTTGCTGTGAATCCTGGGGTGGACCTGGGGCTCGGCATTTGATGGCCTGCTGGAGGGATGTTGGGTCAGCATAATGTCCAGCGGGGCCGGTCATCTGGTGGCCACCAGTTTGGGAGAGAATAGGACGTGGGCAGGGTGGTCCCATGCTGACTGGTGAAGCACAGGAACCTGGCGTCACCCGTCGGAAGTTTCTCAGCCACCGAAGGGGCAACTAGGTCTCCCTGGGTCTGGGAGCTTCTGCCCTTGGAAGGAGGGTCCCCTGAAGATCCTGCAGACTCTTTGGGACTCCAAGACCAGGTGGGGGCCAGTGGCAAGGCCTCTGAGACCCTTGGTGGCGCTGGGCTGACCGCCGGCTCTCCAAGCCCACAGACCTGCCCAGCGTCCTGCTGCGAAGGCTCTCGGCTCTGGGCCAGAGCCGGGGGTCTACCCAACCCCGGGAAAGCTCTAAATCCCACCATCCCACAGCAGTGCCTCCAGACTCAATCCAACAATTCACACGAAAAGAAATCAGATCTTCACCCACATTCTTTCACCTCTTCAGGTACAGTGTTGGGAGAGGGCTCGCCGGTCTGGCTGAAGCCACCAACCCCACCAGGAAGGGATGTCTTCTCTCTTCTCTCTTCCCTTTGGCTCCAGGAAGGGGTGGCTGAGACGGACAGAGGCAAGTTGCCCGTGGTCCATCTGACCCCTGACCTTCACAGCGCCTGTCTCCAGGCTGGGGGCAGGGAAGGGCCACGTCTTGCAGTCAAGAGCGTGTGTCAGATTCTCCCTGGGACACCAGACCTTTGGGTTCACGGGAGGCCCTGTTGGGTGTTTGAATCCACGTTGGTTTTTTTACCTTTTACTTCAGAAATAACCGATGCCACCAGACCTGGTTATTTGATGGTTGTGTTCGTTGTGTTTGCTATGTCCTCGCGTCAACTGTAAAGTTTGCAAAGTTCTGTAGTAACTGTCAAAATAACACACGATTTCGAACGTCCTGTCTTTCCGATTCCGAACCGACTCTCCGAACTGCCTTCCCGGGAGGAAGGGCTGTTCTCACCAGAGCAGTGACCAAGGAGCGGAGCGGAGCGGGTTCAGATCTGAAATCGGAGTGTCCGTGATGGACACGGAGCCTGGCACCATCTAGCTGACTCAGGTCACCGAGGCGCGAACCTGTTCTGGGCTCTTGGTGGAGAAGCCCGGGAGGGGAGGGGGGATCTGGCTACAGGAGCGGTCAGCCCGGGGTGCGCGAAGACCTCGGGTGTGGAGGGGACGTGGCCATCGAGGGTGCAGGTGACCGCTGGGCGTTCTGCCCCGTGGGGAGGACCTCGCTCGCGCGCACTGTGTCTATACACTTTGGAAGGATCGCCTGTGTCGTGCCTTCCTGTGAAGACTCACAAATCTGTCCTGAAGCTGGGGGCCAAGGTCCCAGCAGGGATCTGGGTTTGGAGAGGCCTCAGAGCTCCCTCCAGCCTGGGCTTATGTAACTCGCTCCTTCACCGCCTCCCCACGGCACACCCCAGAGGCGGACACACAGGTAAGGCGACCTTCCCGGCTTCAGGTGAGCTCGATATTCACTCAAGGAGGCGTGACCTGAAGAACTGGTCGGTTGGGACACCCCAGACGCCACTCCCCCTGGCGGGGCGGGGTGGGACCGGTTCCCCTGCCCTGAGCGGCTCCCCAGCTGGGACGCTGGGAGCCCACGGGGGCCTGGTTCTTCGTCTGGGGCGACTCACACACAGGAGTCTGTGACTCCATCCTGCACACGACGGAAGCGTTGGGCTGTCTGGCGGCTCGGACTGTCTCGAAACTTGGGGGACAGCTGTAAACGTAGCAGACTCGAGAAAACCCCGCAATCCTGCGCCCTGTGTCAGGTGTCTGGCTCACGGCACGGGGCAGGAGCAGACGCATCCAGGGCCTGAGGGAGGGGGCCCAGGCTCGTGTGACCCGTATATCACGGGTCACGTTGCGTCTCTAATAAAAATGGTACTAGGACAGACTTTACAGGTCACCAAACAGCCGTTTCACTGAAATGCAGTGAAACGCACGAGTTATCTACAAGCATATGTGGGATTCTGGAAACCGGGGCTCTGCCGTGATTCAGAAGACGGGATTGCGTCTAAATAGAAACTTTCAATGATTTCGGTATCCCCAGGTGGTAAAAATTAAACCACCTGGCCCTTAATGCTGCCGATTCTTCTGTTTAAGAAAATTCAGTGTGAGTTCTTTCCTCCCAAGTCTTAGAAGACGGGACAAATTTTTAAAAATAACCCTCTGCTTCCCGGACGCTCTCTGCTGGGCTCATTCTTCCCCCCAACAGGTGTGAGAAGCGCCCACTAAAGTGGTTTCAGAATGAAGAGTATAAGTCTTCTACGTTTTTAAAGTGGTCTCTGTTGCATAGAATGTAAGACTCTGTAACTGTGGGATAGCAAAGCCCTTTGAAAATATGAAAAGCCACAGACCTTTTTCCCAGAGACACACACACAAACACACAAGCATATACTTTTGCATAAAATTTCGGGGGGCTGACAATCCCCCTTGAAAGCTGTCGGAGACCGCACGGTCACCTTCTCTTAACGTGGGGCCGTGTCCGCTCTGTCTCAGCCTTCCGTGTGGCCGCCCTCCCCGGGACCGAAGCCCCGCCTCCCCCAGTGCTTCCTCTCTGCTGCCCCAGCCAGAAGTGACCCGTCTCTCCAGGTGGGGGAAGGGCTCTCCTGTGGGCCATTCTGGTGCCTGGGTGCAGACGGTCACAGCTGGGTCCACAGCCCTGAGGCTGGGTCTTTCCCGAGCCAGGCACGTGTGCGGGGCTATCCTCCTCCGATGGAGAGGGGTACTTTCCTGGGGGACATGAGCACGTGCTGTCTCTTTCACACCCACAATCCCCTTCCTCCCACGCCCGCGCGTGCACGCACACGCACGCACATCGCCACCAGGTGGGAGCGCAGGAGGTCAGTACCCGAGATCACGGCTCCTCCCTGCCCCCCACCCCTCTCCTCCTTCCACAGTGTGGACACTAGCCAGACACACAATGCCACACGACACAATAAGATGCGTTTAAAAGTCAAAATTTGTGGGCTCTTTGCTGTGTTAATGCATACAAAAAAAATGTTTTCTCATTTCTTTTGGTACCTTTAAACCACCCCGTTGGTAAACAGTCACAAAATGACACTGTTCAAAATACATTATTTATTTTGTTTAAAAATTTACAACATGCCCATCAATAATGCATGCGGCTGGAGAACGCTATTTCGCTTTCGGCCAAGCACCCAAACCCAACTCAGACTCACTTTCACTACTCTCAGGGAGCAATCAATATGCTCCCGGAACCCGCCCGGAGAAGTGAGGGCAGGTCAGCGCAGGATGGAACCCATGCAACACCTCCCTGCACCCCTCCCCCAGCGTCCGTGGCCCCCCAGGTCTCCATGTGTCCCCCCGTTTGTGGTAACCACTAAACGCCAAAGACTCCACTCTGAGGATTTGAGGCTTGCAGAGCAATCTCAAGAGGGATTAAGATCTTTTCTGGGGGAATCTGTTATCATGTGCTCTCAGGAATTCTGCTATCGGAGAAAGTCTACCAGCCAAACTGGGTCGTGAGCAGATGGAAATGAAATGGAGACACATAGCTGTTTCTTTCCTTTCCATACAGATGTTTTTAAGGTCGTCTTAAAATCGTTCTTCACTAAAGAAGTCCCTGAGCACATGTCCTGTAAAATCCAATTATTAGAATATTCTAAACAACCAGGAGTCACTTCCAACATCGGGGCAAACCGCTCTGCCAGCTTTCCGACCCCGTCCGACGGGCCCGCGCGCGAAGGGGGCCTTGGCACAGAGCAGGCCAAGGCAGGACCCCCCCTCCCTGAAAGACTCTCCTCCGTCCGGGACGCCGGAGTGGCCTGGTCCAGCAGGGGCACACCCGACATTCTTGCCTCCGTCACAAGCCCGCGAGGAGACACCGGGACGAGCGTTTCGCAGCAAAGAGGCGCAGAGGAGTGCGAAGCCCCTACTCGACGGCCTCCTGGCTTGTGTCGTGCGAGAAATTCCTGGTTTCGTTCCCATGGTTTAAGCACGTCCAGACGTTGTCATGACTGAATTCCTTGTGGAAAAGATAGGATACATATTTTCTCCGAAAGTGGAGTTGCTCCTCTGAGCGGCGTCTGAGCGACTCTTAACTCCCAAAGCCAAGGGAGCATTTCCTTTGGCCGAGGAGGGACGTTGTGTGGGGCGGGTGGCAGTCCGGCTCAGAATCAGGGTCTCCAGATAGCCGCTCTGGCCAGGGACATGGAGACCCAGGGCGAGGACCCGGGCCTGTGCTGCCTGTGGGAGCCCAGGGAGTATGAATGTGAGGCTGGGGAGGGGGTAGGGGAGTGGGTCCCACCGGCCACATAACACGAAGGGAACACTTGTGTGCCAAAGCTCGTTTTTCTTCCTTCCTTCCTTTCTTTCTTTCTTTCTTTCTTTCTTTCTTTCTTTCTTTCAGAGAAGCCAGATATTTAAGCTTTAAAATGAAATATCATAATTTTAAAATATGGTCGAGCCAGTAGGCCTGTGGGATAGGATTCCTAGCTTGCCCCGGGAGCCCAGCCGTCATTTAACAGATACCATCCCGAGGGGCCCGCGGGCGTGTAGCGGTGAGGCCGGGGCCAGGACACCCCTGAATTTTCTCTACATGTGGGGACACTCGTTCCCTGGTGGGGGGGAGGGGTGCTAACTGACGATCCCCGGCTGAGCCACAGCACTGCCCTGAAGGCTCATTGCCTTTAAGACTCAAATATGAAGGGCATTTAAATGTACATTTTTAAATATATGAAAAGATATATATTCACGTACATATACGTTATGTATTTGCATGTGTATAAATATCTTTGTATTACATTGCATTACAGCTGGCCCTGTGTGAGAGGCAGGACCCCCCCCCCCCCCCCAGAGATTCTGGTCCCTTCACCCTCTCATTGGAGACATCGCCAGACACTCATGGGATTCTGTCCAAATGGTATAAGGACAGGGCTGATGGAAGGCTTCTATCACTGATACTTAACAAAGAGATAAGGTAACCTCAACGAGCCTCCTGATAAGAAGGGTCAGTAGAATTCCTCAGAATGCCTGGAATTCACTCAGGGTGGCCTGTCTTAACACAGGGCTCAGCCTTGCTTGGTTGGTGGGGGGGGGGGGCGGCCTGGGTGGGGGAGCACCAGCCTGGCTGGGGGAGCGCCGACCTGGGCGGGGGAGCACTATGTTGGGGGCAGGGGAGCACCGGCCTGTGCCAGGAGCACTGATCTGGGTGGGGAAGCACCAGCCTGGGGGCAGGGGAGCATCGGCCTGGTCTGGGAAGCACTGGCCTGGGGGTTGTCATGTTAGCCCCACCGTGGTCATCAGTGAGTCTCTCTGGGCAAGGCGGTTCTGGCCCTCAGCTTTTTCTCATTTCTAAAACAAGGAGGCTGGACTCTTCTCTCTCTAGTCTCTGGGATCTGAGAGACCCATTTTCGGATCCCAGACCCATTGCCTGCCATGTGACCTTATGTAGATGATGTGACTTCCGTGGCCTTCGATTTTCTTATCCGTGAGCCACGTCTATTATGATTCATCGAGATGACGTGGCCGCGGCGCCCGTGGACTCCCCACCTTCCCAAGGGTGCCATGTTGAACACGGTCTTGCCCCAAATGGGGACTTCTTGCAGAACAAGTCTACCCTCTAACACAACAGTCAGGGTGCCCAGAATTCGGGATTGCATGATGGCCACGACATTCCGACCGAACGTGCCTGGAAAGCTCCGGCGTTCTGAAGTGGTAACCGTATTCCGGTCGGGAGAGCTTCAAGTCTGGGGGACGCGACTGTGTGAATCATGTTCCCCGTCAGAACAAACAACAACAGTGGTTCTTAACTTTTTTGTTTTTCCTCTGGGGGCGGGAGCGGCTTGACAGACTCGTTTGAGGATTTGAGAAAAGCTGCACCAGCCGTGCTTTTCTCCACGCTTCTGGTGGAGAAAATCTGCGGCAGTCAGGGTTCAGCCAGAGAAACAGATCAGTAGGCAACACATATGATGGGACTTGGTGTGAGGAGATGGCCTGCCACGTTGTGGGGCGGAGGCAAGTGTGAGTCTAGGGCGGGCCATCGGTGCCCGGGAGCTGGTGCCGCGGCACGGCTGAAGCCTCGTCTATGGGGTGAGGGTCTCTTCTTCCTCTGGGAGGCCTCAGCATTTGTCTTCCGGCTTTTCAACGGGTTGGGTCAGGCCCACCCAGATTATCCGGGACGATCTTCCTCACTTCAGGTCACACCCGTACACAACGTCGCACAAGCTTATGGACTTCGGTCACATTTACATTTGCCGCCACACTTACGTGAATGCTTGGGTCACTGACAACCGTAGCCTTGCCTGGTCGAGTGCATCCTTTGCCAACTTGGACCCGTCCGGTCTCCTTAGCCGGCAGCCGATCTCCAAGTAAAGACAATAACGAAGTCACACTTTTGCCTAACGCGATGCAACCCAAAATGCACTAAACTCCTTCTCCAGAAGTGGAGGTGAAGTCCTTGTGTGATGGTTACCCTTGTCTGGATATTCTGTATTTATACCGTGACATAAAGTTACTCTCTCTCAGTTCAGCTACGTCAGATGATGACAGAAGAAGAAAGGAAGAAACAAAAATATCTTGATAGTACATACAGGGATGTTTTCAGAACAAAAGAAGGAATGACTACTCACGACCATCACAGGGCTTTCTGTAGCTGGTCACTAAGTCGTGGCTGGTGTTTGTTGCTGCCTTCTCTGCCCACCTGTTCTGTACACCCTTTGGTCTCAGCAAACACCTCAGCTGCCCGTGCTTCTTTCCCTGGCTCGGTCCTGAAGGATCCCGGCCGCTACGAGCATCCTCCTTGAATGGAGTTGCGGTTTTTCCACCGTATGATTTTCAGGACATGGTCGCACGGAGAGACATCCTGTATTCCAGACCCAGCCCTCCCCCGTGGAGCAGTGGTTCAGTGTGCCCTTGGTGGCCGGGGCCATTCGCCCAAGCCAGCCTGGAAGTCCCTCTGTGCCTGTCCAGTCAACGCATGAGGGGCTCAAAGTGGCCGGGAGGCAGTTTAAACCTCCGATCGATGAAGCTATTGTTGTGTCTCCTGGTGGGAGCATTTCGCCCTCTGGAACTAAGACCTCTAGACTGGTAGACCCTAGGACGGTGGGGTGGGAAGCAACCATTTTGCAGCGGGTCACGAGGGCGTCAAATGGGACAGCTTCCTCTTTCTTGCTGTTGATGAAGATAAACACGTCGGGACTTCTCTTTTGGACGCAAGAAACAGATGGGATTAACTAAAAATAATAAATACGTGGGCATTCCAAAACCAAAAAAAGTAACCAGCGTCCTTTGGACGTCTGCTTTCCTCCTTCTGGATTCAATACGAAGAGAGCTGTCTTCCTACTTCCAGCCGCACATGCATAAGGGACTCGCATGTACTCAGTTACGTGCCCGTGTCCCGACTGGGTGATTTGCATCTCACTCACTTAATATTTCATTCACTTATTCACTGACTCATTCACCCATACACTCATTCATTTGCTCAACAAGCGTTTATTGAATAAAACCAGGTGCCAAGCTTGGCCCCAGGTGCGGGGGATGCCTCGGTGAAGAAAATACAACCATTTCTACCCTCATAGACCTTACAGTCAAGTGCATTTTAAGGAAGCGGCTGCTAATATCCCGACCCCTAGATCTCACGGTGAAAGGAAGAGAAACTGTGATCTTCAGCTTCCCTTAGCAGTGCCTCGATTTGCTTTTCTTTGGAAGACGATGCAGTCAGCACTAGAGGGTAAGCCACAGCACGGTGATGATCCACTCCAGTGGAGATGTGCGTTAGCCGTTCTCCTTAAAGAATACGGCAAGCACTTTAGGTTTGAGAAGTTTCCCCAAACTTATCTTGGCACCTTGAGAACAAGAACGATACATTTTTGTTGGCAATAAAGAAAATACACTAACCAAAGAAAAGAGAGAACCCATAGGATCTTAGAGATACGGAACGCCAGCGCAGCCTGCCTGACCCGCTCGCTGGAGGGGCCCGCCGGCCTGGAGTTTCTGACCCGCCTCGTGCTGATTCCCACTGTGGACCCCCGCCCCTGTCTCGGCGTTTGGACAAGTGTGGGGTTTCTGAACAAACAGTTTATTTTAAACAATGGCCTACATTCATTCCTGGGAGACCGACGCTCGGCCTACCGTTTTCCGCCTTTCTGAACTTGACCGCGTGGTTGGACCCGGGCTGGACCTTGTGCAACAAACACTTCCTGCCAGAATGTGCCGTCGTCCTGGAGGCAGAGGTTCCGGGCCGGGCAGGACCATTAGCCACAACAAACCCGACCTCTGGGTGCCCGGCCCCTGAACTCCCCAGGCCCCTGGGCAATTTGCACGTAATTACAGCCTTTTCAGAGACTGCTTCCCATCAGCCCGAGACTGCGAGGCTGCCCTCCCCCCTGCCGCACTGGGTCCCAGGGGAAGTAAACCGAGTGGATGCCAAGGGCGTGCCCTGGCCACAGTCCGGGGGGCCAGCGCTCAGCGGTGGCTGGAGGACGACGAAGGCAGCCCTCCCGGGGCCTGAGCTACAGCGAGCCCTGCACGTGCCCGGGGCAAGGTCAGGGGCCCCGGGCAGAGAATCCCACCCTCCTCCCGAGAGAGGCCGTGAGTGGGTGGGTGGGGTGCACAGCCTCCCAGGAGCCGGCACCCGGCCCAGACCCCTCCCGTGGGCAGCGGCTGTGTGTGCCTGCTAACAATCCTGAAGTCTGGCTTCTGAGCCTACTTTAGCAAGTGCCTACTGTGTACCAGGCTCTGCTAAGTACCCAGCATACACCTGTGGGTAAGAGAAAGTTCCCCCGGGTGGGGGGGGTGGCGCTGGTCTAGCTGGGACTGAGAGCGAGCTTCAGGTGGTGCAGGGGGTGAGATGCCGTCCCCAGGGCACAGGAGGGCCGGTCCCCGGGGCGGTGACACCCCTAAGTTCACCAGGCACCTCCTCTGCGGGACACATGTCCTGGGGAAGCCGGCAGACATTCTGTGTCATCATCTCACACACACGGCCGGAAGCCTGGATGGGACCCTCGCCGAGGCAGCGCAGCCGTCCCCTGTCGTCCGGGGCCCTCCGATCTAGGCGCCCCCCAGGCTCCCCCAATCCCGCCCGCTGGGGGACACCCTCCTCCTCTTCCTCTCCTCGTCACACACATTCCTTGAATCCGTATCTGTCTGCTCATATCTTTGGAAACACATTTCCCTTGAGCCTGAAAGTTTCCTCTATCATGAAGCCACGCGACGGAGGGACCAGGCTGCAAGGACGCGGCTCCTGATGTGGCTCTGGGGACCCTGAAGCCTGGTGACCAGGCCACACAGTCAGTGAGCACCACTGATCATTCATACGGCGGGGTCAGGGCTGGGGGGACGGCCAGGGCTTGAGGGTGAGCAGATATTTGTTCTTAAGTCTGGTCCTCCCGGCCCTCAGCAGAAACTCTAATCCTGTCATTTTAAGAGACATTCCTAGTTCACGGTTCTCCTTAAAGTGCTTCGGAGAAAGACCCGAATCCCAAACTTCTCAGCAAAAGAGAAAGCATTTCTACAAGAGCTTGTTCATGACAATGACAAGAAAGCCCTCTCCAAGATACCTCTTCTAGGCAAACAACCTTATAGAACTTTCACGGGCATGAAAAGAAGGAAATGCCACCCTGTGGATCCCGCCAGCCTCGAGGGAAAAACCGTACCCCGACACCCACGGCCTCCGTGCCCAACCACTGCGCACTCGGCAAAGGGGAAAAATAGAAAGCGGTATTTCTGAGCACCTACTATGTTCCAGACGCTCGTTATGATGCCTTTGCCTCTTTGCAGCCATCAAGTGATGCAAATATTACTGAGACCTTTCACGAGAAGCTTCCGAGGGCGGAAGCTCTCTGCCCAAGGTGGATGCAGCTGACCGGATCGTGAGATCCTGGCGAAACTCAGGGGTTGCCGGGGAGCTGGGCTCCGGAGCCTGTGCCTCGTCCCTGCCCCAGCTTCCCTGGGATTCTCCAGGCCCAGTGTGAGTCTGACGAAGAAGCTGCAGGGGAGGGGAGCTAACGCCCGGGCGGGTCAGCCGTGGAGAGAGGTACAATCAGGCCCCTGCCAGGCCAGGAGTTCCCCGGGCAGAGGGGCGGCTCAGGACCGCTGTCCTCCCCGACTCCACGCACACACGGCCCGGGGTGGACCAGAGCACCGTCTGGAGACAGGGAGGCTCAGAGGGTCAGGAGAGGCCTTCGTGGAGCCGGAGGGGTCCTTCCTGACCACAGGGAACGGTGGCCGGCCTGGCGGTCCTCCCAGGGCCCTGCGGCTGACCGCAGCCCCGACCTGACCCTCCCCGCCGCCACCGGGCCTTCCGTGCGGACTGCTGGCTCAGGAATTCTATTCAGAGAGCACTCACGGGTCTGCAGCGCGGCTTCCCATCCTGGGCGGGGGCGCCGGGCCGCACACACAATGCGAACAGGGAGAGGCCCGCCCGGCTCCCCACGGCACAGCAAGCCTGGCCGTGCGGAAACACGGTCGGCGGGACAGAGCCGCTGGCCGGTCAGGGCGGGCCCAGCTCTGCAGCAGGAGGGACTCAGCGGGACCTCCTCTCCTCCCTGCGGCCTGTGGCCCGCCACCTGCCCCTCGCCCGTCCCTGCACCGGACGCTCCCTGAAGAAGGTGACACCGGCACACGTGGCCTCAGAGCAGGATTGCGGAGAGGCGGGCCGGCCTCTGTTTCCCTGGCCCCGGCAGGCAGCACACCCAGCACCCTCACGTCCAAGAGGCGCCTGCTCTGAGCCACCGCGGCGTGGCCCTCCCACCTACCCTGTTCCCTCAGCGCGACACGGACCTCTCGCCTGCCTGGTCCACCGAGGCCCCTGCGGGGCACTCCCCGCGGCCGCCCCGGGCCCCCTCCCACCTACCTTTACGTGAAGGGCTGCACGCCGCAGTCAAAACTGGGGCTGCAGGATAGCGTCCGATCGCGTGGGACATTTATGCGCCATGTGAAACGGAAGGGCTCTGACACGGTGTGGACAATACAATTGGGATTTTTAGGGGAAAATACACGCCTAGTAAACGGGCTTGAAAATCCTGCAGTGACAGCACGTGCTGCCTCCACGTTCAGGAGCTCCCGGAATTGTTTGTTTTTCTTTGTGCGTTTTCTTCTACGATGATTTTGTGCCACTAGGAAAATGTGAGGCCCGGGGTGGCTCAGTCAGTGAAGCGCCCGACTCTCGACTTTAGCTCAGGTTGTGGGCTCGCGGTTCGTGAGTTCGAGCCCCACGTCAGGCTCTGTGCTGACGGCGAGGAGCCTGCTGGGGATTCTCTCTCTCTCCGTCTGTCTCTGCCCCTCCCCCGTGCACGGGAGCCCTCTCTCTCTCTCTCCCTCTCTCTCTCAAAATAAATACACTTAAAAAAAAAGACTAGGAAAATGTATGTAGAACGAGAGAGAGAGAGAGAGAGACTTCACTGTGTCTGGCCTTCCGTCAAGACTCTGCCTCAGAAGGGGAACCACATCTTCCTATCCTGGTGACCGTGGGCCCAGCTCAATACACGCTTTTGAACCCACGTGTACCGCCACGGCACGTCTAACTGTATCTGCGAGATCCGCAAAGTGGGTCTTCCCCCAGTTCACACGGAGGGAACTCTGTCCCCAAACGCTTGCCCAAGGTCGCAGGGCCAGAACGAGTAGGTCACAGAGGCCGGGCCCAGGGGTCTCTCTAGCCCAGGAAGATCCGTCGGGAGGAGGGCGGGGCACTGCAGTTGGCAGGAGCTAAAGCACAATGCGTTTTCTCTCTCGGTTTTCGTGCAAATAAAACCCCGACCCTCCGTGCCCGGTTCACTGTTTGCACACTTGCACGCACCCACGGAACACCGCACGCAAGACGGGGAGCACACCCTCCGTCACCCTGGACAGTTCCCTTCCTTGCCTTTCCCACCAAACGCCCGGTTTCCACCCCTACGGGTTCACGTCGCCGGTCCCTGGACTCCGTGTAAGCGGGTCACGCGGTGGGCGGTCCTCGGCACGTGGCCTCTGGTGCTGCCGCCTTTTCCGTGGCGCGTCCGTGCTGCCGCGGGGTGTCTGTCGCTACTGAGTAGCGTGACGTTGTGTGGCCGTGGCGCGATACACTTCTCCGCTCCCCCGAACTCTGCGTGCGTCCCGTTTCAGCTGTTTTGCACATCGAACTGAGGATTTCGATAGACCCGTATTTTCACTTCTCTTGGGTAAATACCGAGGGGCGGAACGCTACATCACGGGAAGGAGGTGTGTTTGACTCACGTGGAAACTGGAAAGCACACACTCCTGCATACACCCCGCCCTCGACTCGGCCACGGGCGGAGTGTCCCCTGAAGCTGCCCCCAGGAGCGAGTCCCCGTGGGCACCTGCAGCTCCCCACTGAGGGCTTCGGGGAGGCTGGCCTCACAGGCGCCAGGTGGCCCCGGTGGCCCGGCGGAGACGGAGGGCTGTCCTCGGGCAGGTGGGTGTGGGAGAACGAGGAGGACGTGGCCAGGCTTCGTATCGGGAGCACGAGGATCCACGCCGACGGTGCGAGGAAGAGGGGAGAGGGGGTGTGGTTCCAGTCGCGGTGTGGGAGGGGGGCGGGGTGGGGACTGGGAGGGCGAAGCGGGGGACCCTGCCGTGTCGGATTTGAGGCGAGCCGGGGCCGGTACGGACGGGCGGGCTGGAAGTGTGCCCGTGGGGTGAGGCCTGTGGGCGCACCCGCCAGTGACCCGCCTGCGGAATTATCTCTGGAGGCCTGGTGGAGAAAAGCGCGTAGTGGAGTCCGGGATCTGGGGGCCACGTAAGCAGCGTCCCCGGCAGCTGGGCGGCCTCCGCGGGGCGGGCTGGGGCTTGTAGCCCAGAGTGGACTTTGGAGCCGGGGCCCAGATCTCAGCTCTGCTCCCCGTCGGCCGTACACGGGGCCTCAGCGGGGGCGCCTCCGACACAAGTCACGTATGTCGACCCCGGCAGCTCAAGAGGGAAGGACGTTACGGCCCCTGGAACTGAGCGCCTGGCAGAAGCCGCTGGTTTGGGACGAGGCGACAAGGTGTCTCCCCCCTGCGCCTGACCTGTGTTCGCTTTGCTCCAGGCAGGCCTGCTCCTCCTGGGGGAGACGGTCACCCAGGGCACCAGAGACAAAAGAAAACCCTCCTGGTGGGTCCTACTGGGGTCTTGCCTGGGGAAGCCGCAGGAGCGTGAGGTCAACACGGGCGGGGAGTGACGCCGGACAGACTGAAAGTGACAGACATACACGAGTGCACATACTTGTGTCTCCGGGCCTCAGTTTCCCCTTCCGTAGAGTGTATGTGCCATCTGACGGTGTTCGGCCAAGTGGGTGCTGGCAGACGGTGTCAGTGAGTCCTGGGTCCTGGCTGGCACAGCCGTGGCCCTCGGCCCGGTGTGGAAAGACACCGGTCCTTCTGGGCATCAGGCGCGCAGGGAGGGCTCCGTGTCACCGCCCGGGGGTCGTGGCTGCGGGGTCCAGGGCCGCGTGGACACAGGCCTCAAGCCTATGAAGAGTGAGATTGTGACCTGGGCTGAAATCAACAGTCAGACGCTTAACGGACTGAGCCACCCACGCACTCCCTGGCCCCAGTTCTGTGCTGATTTATAGTCAGTCCCCATTCAAAAAATGTGTTCGGGGGCCGGCGGGGGCAGGGGGCGCCTGGGTGGCTCAGTCAGTTAATCAACCGACTTTGGCTCAGGTCATGATCCCACGGTCTGTGAGTTCAAGCCCCACATCGGGCTCTGTGCTGACAGCTTGGAGCCTGGAACCTACTGCCGATTCTGTGTCTCCCCCTCTCTCTGCTCCTCCCCCACTCCCACTCTGTGTCTCTCTCTCTCTTTAAATTTAAATAAACTTGGGGCGCCTGGGTGGCTCAGTCGGTTGAGCCTCCGGCTTCGGCTCAGGTCATGATCTCGCGGTTCATGGATTCAAGCCCCACCTTGGGCTCTGTGCTGACAGCTCAGAGCCTGGAGCCTGCTTTGGATTCTGTGTCTCCCTCTCTCTCTGCCCCTTCCCCACTCACACTCTGTCTCTCTCTCAAAAATAAACATTAAAAAATAATAATAAAAAATAAAAAATGTATTGGGGGAGTTATTACCATTATGTGAAAGATCTAAAGACTTAGAAGGCTTATAAAAGATTTTATAAAAGGCTTATAAAAGATTTCCACTCCCAGCCACCCTATCAAGGACCTGCCCTAGGCCAAACTCTCTGTGTTAGCCTCAAATAATAATATCTGAGCGTTTGATATTATCAGGTGAATAATGTCGTCTTGTCACAATTGGGAAGGTGTTGTCCTGTGAAATCGCCATTCCCGAGCCAGCTTTGACTTTTATTTTTGAACTCGTGGTAAATTCTGGCCAAACAAACAGCTGCGAAATCTGGAATCTGCCGTTTCTGTCCTATGACGAGGGTGGATTAACAAAACGGGCCCAGACTGCCTCACGCTTCTTACTAATATATTTGCAAATGAGGAGAGAATTGGCAAGCGGGGCTCCAAGTCGCTCTGCCAATCACCCTGAATTTTCTCTCCGCGTTTCCTATCGAGACAGACAGATTTGAAATGGTTGAGCAGCTTTTGGCTCAGTAACCTGCCACGTAAGCTCATCAGCCCTGTCGAATGGGTGGCAAAGCCCAGGAGCATCTCTGCCTCGCGGGCTCTAGGGGAAGGCCGACCAGCGGCCAGACTCCCGCCAGATCCACGGCCCTGGACAATTCCTCGCGGGGTAACACGGATGGTGACGAGCGCTCAGGGCCTCGATTCTGTGCGAGGACACCCCTACCCAGCGGACAGCCGAACCCTCAAGAAAGTACAGGTTACTGAAATCATGGATTGCGGAAGCAGAGCTCAGCTGTGTTTCCGGGGCGTCGGGGGGTGGGCGATGGTGGGGGCCGGTGGGGCTGCCCCCCGCGGGCTGCCCAACGCCCGGAGCCCCTAGCTGTCGTTTCCTTCTGCCACGGGATAGTGTTATTTGTCAGACCGCAGACGCTTTATGCGGCCTGCCTGCACGTGCTCCCATTTGTAAAAATGGGGATGATGACGATGCTTTGCTCGCGGACCGTCAAGTAAGACCACGGATTTTGGAACGCTTGACAGCATTTGCTCCTTGTAACCACGTAAATTATAGGCGAGTCACCATGGTGCAAGGTTGTTGGAGCCCCGCGTCGGGCTCTGTGCTGAATGTGCTGAATGTGCTCGTGTGATCGCCGAATACAAGTTTAAGGTCAGTGGAACCAGAGTGTCACCAGGTGCACGTAATTGCAAGAGCTGCCAAGGAGGAAAACTGGGCGGGGAAACTCACCCCACCAGGTGTCAAAACACAGTGTGACGTTAGGAGAATCAGGAGTCAGAATTTAGCGGTACAGAATGGAGACCCCAGGTTCCTATCGGTTAGTAAGGGAAATTGTAGATTATTTAGTAAGTGTATTGGGACAAGCATTGATTTATTTGGGGGGAAAAGATCTCAATTCGTCGTATTTGCAAAAATAATTTTCAGGTAAGGAACTGAATGTTATTAAAAAAATTCTAAAACTCATGCCTGAAAACAAATGACGTGCTGTTTCTGTTTTCTGGGGGGAGAAAAATTATTTTATTTTACTTTATTTTGTTTTAATTCTGGGACAGCTAACATACAGTGTTATATTAGTGGAAACTCCTTTTTTTTTATTAAAAAAATGTTTTTTAACGTTGATTTATCACAGGCAGGGGAGGGACAGAGAGAGAGAGGGAGACACAGAATAAGCAGGCTCCAGGCCCCGAGCTGCCAGCCCGGAGCCTGATGTGGGGCACGAACTCACAAACCGTGAGGTCATGACCGATGAAGCCACCCAGGCCCCCGGGTAGAAACTCCTTCTTGAGCAAGAGCCACGAAGACAGAGAAACGAAAGACTGATGAATGGCCACCAAACATTCTGGGCACTTCAATCTTTTCCACTAGGCTCTCCCTGAAGGACTAACAACACAAGCAGACGAGGTCACAGGGTTGCGACTGGCTTCGAGCAGCAAAGTGGTGCTGTGCCTCGAGCCACCCGCTGTGTCCGCTGTCCCCCACGTGGCGTGCTGGCTGGGAGAGACCCCAGTCGCCTGAAGGAGAGCGGAGGTCCCGAGCAGCAGGCGGCCGGAGTCAATGTCAGCGTGTGGGTGTGCCATCATCTTCCCTTTCCCTGCGTGGCCCGGCCCGGCCACTGCGGCCCTGCGCCCAGGGCGGTCCTCTGCAGGAAGTGAGACTGACGCTCCTTTGTTTCAAGCCCCAAGTTGTCTTGCACAGCAACACATAACGGAAACACCCCTTTCCCCACGGCCGTGCGGAGCCCGAGCGTGTGGCTCTTTTCTGGGACCCGGCTCCGTGGTCCTTGTAGCCAGACGCCCACCAACGCCGCAGAATGAGGGAGGTCCCTTGGCCTTCACACCACCTCCAAGTGTTCTGCGTAGGGTTCTTCCACTTATTAGATCTATTCCTTCTGTTTCCTGGATACAAAAGTATCTCATCTATAAATAAGTGGGCCAGGCTCTCCGGGACCGCGTTGAATGGACGTGACAACAGCAAGTATGTTTGTCACGTTTCCAACCTGCAAGGGAAAGTTTTCAGTGTTTCACCATGATGTGTGATATTTGGGTTGGTATTTTTCTTTTCTTTCCTTTGGGGTACATAGCCTTTATCAGATGATGGGCATCCCCTTTCATTGCTACGTTGCCAAGACTTTTTACACCATTAAATGTTTGGATTCTATTCAATCCCTTTCCTTGCATTTTTGAGATGACCCTATGTCTTTTTTCCATCATTCCCTCTTCTTTAATTTTTTTAGTGTTTATTTATTTTTGAGAGAGACAGAGAGAGAGAGAGAGGGAGAGAGCGCAGGGGAGGGGCAGAGAGAGAGGGAGACACAGAATCTGAAGCAGGCTCCGGGCTCTGAGCCGGCAGCACAGAGACAGATGCGGGGCTCGAACCCGTGAACTGCGAGATCATGACCCGAGCCGAAGTCGGACGCTCACCCGACTGAGCCACCCAGGGGCCCCTCCTTCATTCTCTTAATAGGCTGAAACATTGATGGGTTTTCAAACGTTAGGACGATCTGGAGTTTCTGGTGTAAACGAAGTTTGGTTGCTCTGTATTTTTCTTTTCTTATGTCCTGGGATTCGATCTGCCTTTTTTCCCTTCTATCTTTTTGGAGAGATTGGCCTGTATTTTCTCTTTTGTAGTATCCTCACCAGATTTTTCGTATAACGATTTTGCTGGCCTCATAAATCAGAAGTTTTGCAACTCCCAGGAAGAGAAGGATGGCTGTCGGATTCGGGGTTGTGCGCGCCTGGAGTGAGCTCCTGACTGGTGCGAGATACGAAGCCCCCGCCCTCCTTGTTTGCTCCCTCTGCCGGGCGTCCCCTTCCTCTGCACCCACCCCATTTCCACTGTGCTTCTAGACCCCTCTTGGACTGGCCCCACAGGAGAAGCTAGGGCCCTTGGGTGTGTCCCATGCTTCCACTCTGGGGCCTGTTCACCTGCACGGTCTGGCCCTCTGCCCAGCCAGGCTGTCTCATGGGCTCCACCGTGGCCCGTGCTGAAGGCAGCGCTTGCACGAGCCGGGGCTCCACAGGTCCCGGGGGAGGGGGGGAGGGGGGGAGGGGGCGCGTGTGCGCCGTGTGGACAGGACAGCCGCATCACCCGAGCGCAGCACGGCCTCCCGCGCAAGCACCGTGGCGAGGCTTGCCAGGCCCATCACCTGGGTGCAGGCAGAGGGGGAACGGGGCGCAGGAAGCTCGGGGGACACGCTGCTGTGGGCGAACAACTACTTTGCCACAGTCTGATTTTGGCTTGGCTTGGCTTTGTTCGAAACACTATAATGTCGCTTGTCCACCTCTTTGCTGATCGCTGTCCCACCGGGGTAATGACCGGCTTTGCTTTCACGGAGGGTATTTTTGACTACGAGTTATCTTCTCAGATTATTTTAAGTGGACAGAGAGGAGGAGGCTGTATGTTTAGAAGCAGGGAATGGCCCTGGTCAACAGGGTGATGAGTAAAATGATACTTGCAGAAGCAGAAGCCCTGGCCGGCAGGGTGGAGAGGCCGGGGCCAGGGCACACGTCCGCCCCCATCTCCTCTTTGGAGAAGAGCGATTATGTTTCGGAGAATGCTGGTCGGCACGGAAAAGCAAAAATTCACCTTGGGTTTCACCACCTCGAACTCAGTACTGCGCGTGTCTGGTAAACGCTTCAGAGCGTCCTCCAGACGGCTTTTCTCACGGCTGGAAATCATTTTACAAAAATAAGATCGGTGATTTTTACGATACGTCACTTAACAGATTGCGTATTACTTGCAATTAACCAAAGGAAATGAAAAGAAAGGAAATATAAGTTAAGATGCGTGTGTATTTTTCTAATTAGTGATATTATTCCTTCTTAAAAACCCAACGTTCTTTTTTAGATTAAAAAACTTGAACGTCATAACTTGAGAACCCTGTGGATTCCCCTTTGCGCGCTGGCCTGTCCCCCAGCCTCTGCCCCAGCCGCCACGGCCAGCGTCTACACCATGTTCGCAGACCTGATTTCTTGCCGCCTACACTTCGTTCTGCACCCGTCAGGGCCCCAGTATTCCCTTCTGGTCCTTTCTGCATTCAGGGAGGCTAGCGGCTTTCTACCCCAACCTTTTCACCCGTCGGTTTTAAAGACATTTCGATTCAGCTGCTGTCTGCCTCCATTCCTGACGTCCCGTATTGCTTTCAACCAGGCTCCGTTCGCTCCGTTCTGTGGGTGAGCAGCCCCGTGGGTGGGCGTGATTCTTGGGGAGCCCGTCCCGAGGGGCTGGTTCCAGAACGTCTTTTGTCAGCAGTGCTGCTGGGAGAGTCTGAGGCCCACCTGCTTCCCCCCTGGGTAGCCGACACGGACGCTACCTCCTGCCTGGACGCTCGGACCAGGCGTCTCTGGTCCCTGAAATCGGTAAAGTCACCAGGACCGGACTCAGTGACCAACGGTTGTGACCGACGTTGCCTGGAACGAGAGAAAGCGTCCTTTTGATCTGCAGGCTTGGCTTTCTCTTTACTTCAGGAAAATCTTTTCAATTACGTGTACGTGTTTCTCGTGTATTCATTCCTGCGTCTGACACATCAATTGTCCGGCTCCCGTCTGTGTCTAATGACGTTGAGCCTCATGCAACTGCCATTTTTGACCATTTTTAAACCCGCAAATGTGGCCCTTTCTCACGTCCCGCCGAACACGCGTTCACCGTGTTGCTCTCGTGTTCGTTCTCACTGCGGGACTAGCTCAGCTCGGCCTCAGCCTCTCTGCCGCACAGCCAGGCGTCCCCTGCGTTCGTCCGGTCCCCGTGTTTGGGACACGGCCGTCCCTTCTCTCGCGATCGCTTCTCGGCCTCGATCTGTTTCCCCGCCTCTGCAATGTTTCATTTTATCTCATCTCATTTCATCCTTGAATCCTGTTCTGTGTGATTTCTTATTCCCTTTATTTTTGGCTAAGCTTCAAATAACTTATTATTAAAACCTTTTTTCCTATTTCTTGGAATATGTTTTCGGGGTAGTGTTGACACCTGTATTTTGTGTGTGATCTCCCTCTCCCTGCTTCTTCTTCTTTTTCTTTATGGCTGGGGTGTGCTGAGTTGTCCACATGACTCCCTTCTCCCTCCCTCCCTCCCTCCTTCTTTCCCTCCCTCTGTCCTTCCCTCCCTCCTTCCTCCTCCCTTCTGCCTCCCTCACTTCCTCCCTCTCTTCTTCCTTCCTTCCTTCCTCCTTCCTTCCTTCTTTCCTTCCTTCCTTCCTTCCTTCCTTCCTTCCTTCCTTCCTTCCCTCCTTCCTTCCTGTGAGCAGCTCTCTCAGAATCATCTCTGTGCCTGAACATAACATGAAGTTCACCTGGGGGGTTGGGCTCTGTACCCTACTCGCTGGGCGGGGGGGAGGGGAGGCTGCTGGAAGGTATACCTGGGGGCAAAGGTGGAGTGTGGAGCTGAAATCTGCTCTTGTCTTGGTGCCATTTTGCAAGAGTTGGGGGTCAGGGCAGATGCCCGCAAGTTCCTAGCACAGCCTGACCCCTGGGGGCTCCCTCCCCCTCCATCAGAGCCTCCCCACCTCCCCTGCGTTCCTGCAGGTGTTCTGACCGCCCCCGCCCCGTACACCTGCGTGCTTCGGGAACACCCCACCTGGGACTCCCACCAATCCACCCCCCCCCCCCCACTCTTTCTCAGGCTGCTCTCTGTACCGTGGATGGAGGGTTGCAACTTTTGGGACAGCGTTTCATTTATTTTCCCTAAATTGTTCTTTGGTTGTTTCTTTTCTAATTTAGATTTATTCGTAAAACATTTCAGACTTTTGTCCGTGTACTTTCTTCTCCGAGACTTTGTTTCTAAGGGGATAGGAGCTGTTTGTCCGCCTCTATACTTTCTCACCCACCTCTGGCACTTTGCTTTTAAAAGATAACGGCCTGAAATGATAGCCTTATCTTTTTTCCCTGTTACTATTGTGTTTTTGAACAGGTTTTTGCTTATTGCTTATCGCTGAGGTTTTGCAGGCTGATGGTTCTGTGGCCTGGGTTTCTTTAAGGGAGGCCCCTTAATGTTCTTCAATAATGTAAAATTAGAGGTAATTTCTGTAACGATCACCTCCTAGGCCTCCTCTGTGGGGCATCTGGCTCACTGGGTCGTTCCCTCCCTGAGCCCCTCCCCAGGTGACCTGGGCACTCCTCCCTCCCTGGTGTGACTTTGCCCCCTCCACCTCTATCCTGGGGGGGTGGCCTCCCACACCTCTGCGTCTCCCCTGGACGGCTCCCTGGCCTGCTCGCAGCCCCAGCCCATGGTCTTCTGCCCCCCACCCCCACCCCCCACCCCAGCCTGGCCGTCCCTTCTGGCTGTGTCCGGTGTCTCTCTTCCCCTCCACCCACGTCCGCTCTGTGGGCAAATTCTGCTGGTTCCGCTTTCAGAGTTCAGACCCGGACCTGACACTTGCCCACCTTCTCTGCACAATTCCCGCCACCGAGGTTTCTTGGCCTGAACCATCACAGAGCTTCTGTCCTCAGTCTTTCCGCCTCGTGCCTTTCCTCCCCAGAGTTCACTCTCAGCCAAGCGGCCGGGATCCCTCCCCCTCGCCCTGTGCTTTGGAAATGCCCTCTGCCTGCCCTCAGGGCCTCACCTCTGTGACCTTGACCTGGCTCGCCTCCCTGCTCATCCTCCCCAGCATACTGACCTGCTACTTCCTCTGCCTGGAAGAGGCATCCCCGTGTCCCGCCACGTCCCCCCGTCACCCCACAGGGTCTCCCCGCATCCCCCCACGTCCCCTGCCCCCCCCCGCAGCATCCCCCTGCACCCTCCCATCCCCCCACGTTCCCCCCCACCCCCGTGTCCCCTTCTGCATGAGTCACAATCCTTGTCTGTGTCTCTCGCTAGAGTGTAGACCCTGTGCTGGGAGGAGTTTGATCCGTGTTGTTCAGGGGGACACGGCACGTAGTGAACAGTAGTGAGTTCCCGTGAACGCACACGCGCACGAATGCAGGTAGTAAGTTGTGCTGGAAATACGCTCGGTTCCACTGGGGCTTGGGTTCCCACCCCGTCTGCCGTTCACGTGCCAGCTCTGCGGCCCCAGCTTCTGGCCCCTCAGGCAGGGGGGGGAGCCACGTCCACCGGCCTTGGCATGGGGACGATCCTCGTGCCGAACTTCGAATGTGCTCTCGGCCTCTGCCCTGCAGGCGGGACGGGGCGACCCCAGCTGGGGAGATAAGGACAAGTAGGGGGGACGTAGGGGGTTCATACATAGCGAGTTACGGCGGTGCCCGCACCCCAGCCCGCCCGGGGGAGGGGGACCACCGCCCGGGCCCGTCTGCTCTGTGCCACGGCCACCCTCAACTCCAGCCAAGGGCTCAGCTACCTGACTGGGGACGCTGGCCGCGCCTCACTTTCCCGCCTTCCTCTGGGGTCGCCCAGCAGACCGTGCCGGGGAGCCCCCAGGGGCGCCCCACTGCCGCAGGCTAGGCTGCACGCAAAGATGTAACGTTGAAAGTGTCGACTACACGTCGGGGACCACGACTTCGTGCACAGCGTGCACCTCGTCCTCCGCGACTTGTGTCTCACGGGTCTTCCCAGCGTCCGGTCAGGCCGCCGTGCCGACGATTGTGGAAGTCCAGAGCAACACCCCCGGCCCTGAAACCTGTCGCCGTGCTGAAATTCACAACCAACTTTCTAGAATTCTGCTTTTCTTCCTCGGTTTTATGCAAGTGCCAAATGGTGAGGATTGTTACGCGCTCGACATGTCCCTTTAACAGCTTTTCCTCGAACTGCGGGGAAAGAGCCCCCTCATCGTCCCTGCCAGCTGGCTGCCTGCCTTACGGGTGGTGCCAAACGGTGACACAGTCTGTGAGGAAAGCCCAGCCTTAGAAGCACTTGGGTGCAAAGGCCCTGGGGCAGGGCCCCTGCAGGGAAGCAGGTGGGTGTCGGTGTGCCGGCTGGGGGATGCTGTCCTTTTCGGGGCGCCTAGCTGGGCGGGCGTGAAAAGCCTATGCGGGGAGGAAGCTTCAGGAAATATTTCCATTTTCCAGCTGGACAGACGGAACCTCTGAGGAGGTTCTGGAACACTGCAAGGAGGCAGCTGTTCTTGCACAAAAACCTTGCCGGCGGGAGGGCCAACAGAGCCACTCAACAGTCTCAGCTGTCAGGCTTGCTGTGGGTTACCTGCGCCCCCAGGAATGGCCTCCTGACCCACCTGTTCCCCCAGGAGTGGTCTTCCCACCTACCTGTTCCTCCTTGAACGGCCTTCCCACCCTCCTTTTCCCTGGGAATGGCCTCCCAACCCATCTGTTCCCAGGAATGTCCTTGCCACTCACCTGTTCCCTGGGAATGGCCTCCTGACCCACTGGTTTCCCAGGAATGGCCTTCCCACATGCTGGGGAACTGGCCACCCAGCTCAGTTCTGATGGCCTCCCAGCCACGTTGTAGCATAACTCGTGGCTGGTTCAGAGTTTCTTTCCCTTTAATCCAAAGGACACACCCTTTTGGAAAATAAAGCGTGTTCTGTGTAAAAACGTAGTGATTACGAGTTCCGAGCCACGCTATTAGGCTATTTCAGGACTGTTCCGAGAGGAAGCCTTAGTTAGCACACACGTGCAAAGGAAGATGATGCTGCACAGACCCAGCTGGGGGGTTAAGTCTACTGCACACGTCCTTGCATTTCTTCCCCGGGCAGGGTGCCACACTCACGCTCACCCTCGCACGGCTAATGCGTTTCCCCAAGATACGCAGGAGCCCGAGGCCATGCTGGCCGCCGGGAGCGTGGGGACAGAATGGGACTGGGACTCCCTCCCAGAACCCCCCTGCCCTGACCGCAGCCTCCATGCCATGTTCTGCTCCGCTCCTGGGGTTTCTAGGTCCCCTCCCCACACCCTCCCGCCAGGGCCACCGCTCTCATACCTCGTCGTGCTGGAGGAAGTTCCGTCCTCTCGTGCATAAAACAAATGAGCCATTTGTATGTCTTTGAAAGAGGTTTCATGTTAATAAACTCTCACATCAGAAAAAGGCCCTGTGTCCCAGTTTTTAATGAGCCAACATCGTCACCACATCTGTACCATTTGCTTGGCACCTGCTTTCTGTCCCTGGGCTTTTTATAAATGCCTACGTTAGGCTCTCAGTGAGCTCCCGAGCTTTTAAAACCAGGGGCTGCGTGACGCGGTGCACCGGTCACACCCCTTTGGCACTGAATGCACGGCGATGGCCTTGAATGGGAGTGAGACAATGAGTTACGGGGCGCTCCTGGGCCTTAGGGCATTTGCACAACTTTCTCCAGGTGGGAGTTCAGAAAATCGGAGCTAGTGACGTGAATAGCCCCATTCTCTCACTCACATTTCTGCCTCTGAGGTGGGGAGCGCTGGCTTTGGGGTCAGAACGCGCTGGCGTAAGTCGCAGCCCCCATCCCGTAAGGCAGTAGCGCTTAGGCCGCATTTCTCGACTTCTCGGAGAACCGCTTTTCTCCCCAACCCCTTCTTCCTCTTGTCTTTTTCTTCCCAAGCCTTAACACCAAAGTCCAGACTGACTGGGACGGTTTGGACATGAGGTCGAGGCCCCGCCCCGCACGTCCTGTCCCTGCGGGTTGGTAGAGAGAGGAGAGACTGTCCACAGCCACCGTGCAGGTGCAAAGTGCTCTCTTGCCTGGTCTGTCCCCGAGCTGGGCCGCACAAGGAATGCCCGGAGAAGGTGCAGACGTCGTCAAGCTGGAAGGCAAGAAAGCTCAACGGGAAGCTCGGCCGTGTGCTCGCCAAGGTGTTAGCGGGGACAGGTGCTACCTGCAGGAAATGCTGGTGCTCCGGGGCGTGGCTGGCCGCACCGTGTGCTTCCGGGGTGACAGCCAGCCAGGGGCTGGGGGTGCGAGCCCGGGCGGGGGTTGGGGTGCAGCGGGGCAGAAGCCGGGAGGGGGGGGGCCTGGGAAGTTGCTGCAGCCATTCAGGTATCACCTCTGGAGGATGGGAAGGTTTCCAGGGGATTCTCCGCGGCTGCTCCCCCACGTACGTCACTGCTGACTGCGCAGACGCTTTAAGCTTTCGGTCACTTTTGAGTTGGGAGGCCGTGACGCTGAGCCCTGCGGAGTTCCCGCTGGTGTGCCGAGGGGCTCGCGGATGCCAGCGTGGCCTTGCCCTCACCGCGGCCGTGTCCACGTCCCGCGGTCCCGCTCATCGAGGGGACCTCCTTCCCCAGCCCTCGGGTCGAGGTGGCCTCTGACTTGCTGTGGCCGCGGACCGTGGGGGCCGTGGAGTGTGGTGTGCTCGTGCTCCCCTCAGAGCCCCGCTGGCCACTTGTTCCAGCCGAGGGTGAGGCCCTGAGAGGCCACCCTGCAGACCTGGCTGACAGACACGTAAGCGTCCCCCAGGTCCCCGTCCCGGAACTTGCCAGCCACCACCCACATTTACGTCGGGGGTCTCGTCTCTTGCAATTGTCACCGTGACAACAGATAACCGACCTGAAGGCAATACTGCCCCACAGATCCGCTCGTCGTTAGAGTATCTGGAAGAACCAACGTGTGCAAAGTGGGGAAAAAAATCACCCCCAAGCCCGTTGCGCAGAGAACACTGGTATGAGCACCGCTAGGCGCTGGGAGGTTTTCTAAGTGCATTTAGAGCAAACGTGAAAGCAAAACTCTCACAACTAATAATGATTCCCCTGGGCAGTTCTGTGGTCCTTTTCGCTTTGGCTGCCGGGGAGCTCCTAAGTAAATATTTGGCCCCACGTGAGAAAGGGGATGGAAGCTGCTTCAGTTTTCTGCTCTTCATGCCCTGCCCTTAGCAGACCGTGCGTTTCTGTCCCTTTGATTTCTTTATGTTTTTAGTTTATAACATGCATTTTATGTCAAGTTCATCACATACAGAAAACACAGCTGCTGAAAGAGGTTGAGTGAGCGCCAGGACGGTGGAGGTGCCGCGCAGAGACTTATTTTCATGCCCCGAGGTTCATTTTTATTTCCCCGTGTGTCACGAGGACTTGTCCCACGTCAGCCACGCACTGGGATTCAGGTGGGCGCTAGCCAGTGGGGGTGCAGCCAGCGAGTAGGGGCTGAGAGCGAGGGCCTCCTGGAGGAGGGAGTGGGAGTGGGCGGGCATGTGGCGGCGGGGCTGGGGGTGCGTGCGTGGGGGGGGGGAGTGGGCATGTGGGGGCGGGGCTGGGGGGGTGCGTGCTGGGGAGGAGTGGGCATGTGGGGGCGGGGCTGGGGGGGGTGCGTGCGGGGGGGGAGTGGGCATGTGGGGGCGGGGCTGGAGGTCCGCGCTGGGGGGGAATTGGGCATGTGGGGGCGGGGCTGGGGGTGCGTGCTGGGGGTGCGTGCTGGGGGGGAGTGGGCATGTGGGGGCGGGGCTGGGGGTGCGTGCTGGGGGGGAGTGGGCATGTGGGGGCGGGGCTGGGGGGGTGCGTGCGGGGGGGGGGGAGTGGGCATGTGGGGGCGGGGCTGGGGGTGCGTCGGGGGGGGAGTGGGCATGTGGGGGCGGGGCTGGGGGGTGCGTCGGGGGGGGGAGTGGGCATGTGGGGGCGGGGCTGGAGGTCCGCGCTGGGGGGGAATTGGGCATGTGGGGGCGGGGCTGGGGGGGGTGCGTGCTGGGGGGGTAGTGGGCATGTGGGGGCGGGGCTGGGGGGGTGCGTGCTGGGGGGGAGTGGGCATGTGGGGGCGGGGCTGGGGGGGGTGCGTGCGGGGGGGGGAGTGGGCATGTGGGGGCGGGGCTGGGGGGTGCGTGCTGGGGGGGAATTGGGCATGTGGGGGCGGGGCTGGGGGGGGTGCGTGCGGGGGGGGAGTAGGTATGTGGGGGCGGGGCTGGGGGTGCGGGGAGGGGAGTGGACATGTGGGGGCGGGGCGGGGCCTCAGGAGCAGAGGCCTCCAGCTCAGGGGAACGTAGGGTCCTCAAACGGGGAAGTCGTCCTACACGTACGATGAGGAGGAGGGCTGAGAGACGGCGCGAAGGGGGTGCACACGAAGTGAAGGATGAGAAGGACATTTCTTGCTCTTGGAGGAGCTTCTGGAAGTTTCCTGGGGTCCGCTTGGAGAGCCCGAAGAGAGTGTTCGTGGCTGTCTCGGTCCGGAGCGTCAGCGGCCCTACCGGGAATTCTGACCGCGGTGGGTCCCGTCCAGGGAGGGCGGGCAGCGGTGGGACCTGGCGGGGAGGCTCGGGGCCACCAGGGCACCGTCAAGCGCGGGCTGCCCCGGGGTGACCTGGGCGCTCCGGGCCTTGTCCTGGCTCCCGGCCCCGTGCAGAGGCGACTGGCCGGCCACCTGCCCACGCTTCCCGGACACCAGGGGAGAGCCCCGCTCCACCCGCGATCAGCCCGGCGTTTCCACGGCCGGAGCAGGCCCCGCGTGGGACCGGGTGCGGGAGGGCCTCGCAGTGGCTGAGGGGCTGCACGGACCCTCAGCGCGTGGGCGCACGGAGACCGGGCACCCGCACACTCACCGAGGACAGAGGCGGCTGGCGGGTGGGCGCCCAGGGCCCGAGGCCGCGGCCCGGCCCCAGGCACCTGTGGGGGGAACCCCGGGACCACACGCGTGCTGTGGGGTGTCCCGGGGCCACGGGCACCCCGCGGGGGGACCGCGGGACCACACGCGTGCCGTGGGGAGGGTGCCTGATCGCGGACACGCCATGGGCTCTGCCAGGAACAGGAAGAGTCTTGGTGAGGCTCTTGCTCTTGGCGTCTCGGTGCGGGTCGAGCGTGCTGGTTTGTTGTGTGCATTTGTACCGTGGAATCCTTCAGAAGGATCGTGGGCTCTGCTTTTAAAACGCTGTATTTCAGAGGCCACTGATTGCTGAAAACATCTGTGTTCTGTTTGATCCCGTGATGAGTACAAAGAAGATGAATTTATCAAATATTCTGTATTTAGTGATGATGAGCGTTTCCCCCGCGGAGTGTGTATTGTTGACATTTTAGGAAAAAACTTCAGGGAGCACGTGTGTTCATACTCTGGATGCTCATTTATTTTAATGTGTAGTAGGAAAAGGAAAACACTGTAGACGCGTGACTTGGTAGTTATTTTTGCTTAAGAGAAAGCTATAGTGTGTTTTTAAGTAAAAAAGTCAGTTTCAAGGAAAAATATAAGGCAATGATGCTGCATGTGGTAAAAAAAAAACATATGGCAAAATTATGGGGAAAAAATAATAACGTTCGAGACTTCTAAAGCAGGGATACGACATATTTCCTAACTGGAGAGCTATTTCTCAAGGCACATAGCTTTTATGTTTCCTCCGCGGTACTGTGTTTTACCCTGGTATTCTGTCGCATCAATATAACCGGCATAAATGGACCAGATTTTCTTTGCTTTTATTGTTTTCAGCACTTTGGAAGAACACATATCCTATTTTAAATTATGGTGACTATATCTAAGTTTTTCAAACTAATTACTTAACTTACAGTTTTGAAAAAACACACAAGGTGAGGTAGTGGGGTGTGTGTGTGTGTGTGTGTGTGTGTATGTGTGTGTGTTTAGGAGAAAGATTATGGGGACCCATTTAGTCTCCTCCCTACCCTACATCCCTTTATAATCAATCCCTTGACTTTGTTCATTTAATTGGTATTTCTGTTCCTGATGGACTTTTTTGTCACATTTTTATTTAGTAGATTTTTTGTAGAACTTGGTCGATTTAAAAGTTTTAAATTCTGGGGGCACCTGGGTGGCTCAGTCAGTTAAGTGTCCAACTTTGGCTCAGGTCACGATCTCGTGGTCCGTGAGTTCGAGCCCCGGGCCAGGCTCTGTGCTGACAGCTCAGAGCCTGGAGCCTGCTCCGGATTCTGTCTCCCTCTCTCTCTTCCCCTCCCCCACTCGCGCGCGCGCGCTCTCTCTCTCTCAAAAATAAACAAACATTAAATAATTTTTTTAATAAATAAGTTTTAAATTTTATTTCCACTGATCTCAGTGATCCTGGCCAGTGACTCCATTGTATGACCTTCACATTCTTGAGCGGATTTTTTCTTCTAATCTCGATTGACTGACACATATTTTCAAGTGAATTTTTCCAGAAAGGTATATACTTTGTGAGTTCTTGTGGATTTGACAGGATTCCTGTTGCTTTTAACTCAATTCTTCTTCTTCTTTTTAAAGAATTCTAAGTACAAGAATCAGATTCAAAGATACAAGCCTGTCTTTACACGGGAATCAAAATTTGCGTGGCTTTGAGGTTTGACCTTCACGTTTTTCCTTCTTCAGATGAAACTTCGTATGCGGCTTTGTTACGCCCGGGCGTGCGGTGCTGCAGAAATCCTTCTTTGCACGTAGCTGTTTTCTCCTCTGAGTACTTACAGTGTTTTGACTCTCATGTTACCCCAGCATGGGGTTATTTGTAAGGTTAAGCAGGATGCATTTGTGCTCCTATGCACAACTCCTTATTTAGAGCTCAAAATCTCAATACCCATGGAGACAAAAACCATGGGCGTAGTATTTCAACGGCCTAAGAAGTAACATTTCAATGGGCCGATGGTCCTTCAGAAAGATTTTAAAACAGAGGCCCTGGGGTTTACGCAGATGTCCGCTGGTTTTCTGTCCGTGGGTCACGCAGAGCCGAGAAGAGCCCCCGTCTGGGTTCCCGCTGCACCGAAGGTCAGGGCAAGGTCGGGCCGTGCATCCCCAGAGCTAATCTGGCTGTTGTGGACTTGACTTTATGGTTCCAGGACGGCGGTTGAGTGGCTTTGGGCCATGAAAGGAAATAGGTGGTGGAAACAGAAGTAGGAAACAGAAACTCTGACTCAAAGTGGCTTCAAAAGAAGAAAGGAAACGTATTACCTCACACAGGAAAAGGGAAGGGCAGGGTGGGCGTGGCCGTAGAGGCCATGAATCAGTGGCTCAACTGGGGTCCGCGCTCGCTCCCAGCTGGTCCCCCCTGCTGTCCCACGCTGAGGGCGGCCGCCTGGGTCTCCTCACACCCTCCGCGGGGAGGGGGGGGTCCCTCTGAGGTGTGCAGGGCTGTCCTGCCACAGCGCCCAAGCTGTCCCCGGAGGAGGCACCTGCCAGTGCCCGGTGTCCGGGGGGCGGTCCTGAACCCCAAACCCCGGGCCGGGCCCGGAGTCCCCGCCCACAAAGTCCACGCGTGTTTGGTGCCCACCAAGGCGGAGACCCCCGCCCGGGCCGCCTGGCCTGCCTCCTGGCCTGGGGAAGGAAATCTGGGAGGGGGACATTATGGAGGCAGGGGACAGAATGGGGACAAAACCTCAGGTCCGTCAGCAGAAGAAGGGGGCCCCGGGATGAAGAAGGGGGGGCTGACGGCTCGCTCAGCCCCTCTATGTTCTCAGCAGCGGAGACCAGAGAGTGGGTTCCGTGCAGGTCGGGGCCTCACAGCCTAAGAGCAGGCACCACGGAGAGCAGGATTTGGGAGTCCAGACGGCACCCGGGCGGGGGTGTCACGCAGTGTCCCCCCACGGGCTGCAGGGCTGCTTGTGAAATTGTGACTCCTGGAAACAGGGTCCGGGTGGGTCTGCCCGCTGCCCAGGCCGCCCTCCCCTGACACAGACCTATGACTGCAGGGGTAGCAGGGGCAGGCAGTGGGGGCACAGGGGGAGCAGGGGCAGGTGGGGGGGCGCAGGGGGAGCAGGGGCAGGTGAGGGGGTGCGGGGGGAACGGGCAGGGGGTGCGGGGTGAAGGGGGAGGGGAAGGAGGGGGGGCGCAGGGGGAACAGGGGCAGGTGGGGGGCACAGGGGGAGCAGGGGCAGCTGGGGGGTGCGGGGGGAACGGGCAGGGGGTGCGTGGTGAAGGGGGAGGGGAAGGAGAGGGGGTGCAGGGGGAGCAGGGGCAAGTGGGGGGGTGCGGGGGGAAGGGGGAGGGGAAGGAGGGGGGCGCAGGGGGAGCAGGGGCAGGTGGGGAGGCGCAGGGGGAGCAGGGGCAGGTGGAGGGGTGCGGGGGGAACGGGCTGGTGGTGCGGGGTGAAGGGGGAGGGGAAGGAGGGGGGCGGAGGGGTAGCAGGGGCAGGTGGGGGGGTGCGGGGGGAACGGGCGGGGGGGCGGGGTGAAGGGGGAGGGGAAGGAGGGGGAGGGGAAGGAGGGGGAGGGGAAGGAGGGGGAGGGGAAGGAGGGGGAGGGGAAGGAGGGGGAGGGGAAGGAGGGGGAGGGGAAGGAGGGGGACGGAGGGGTAGCACGGGCAGGTGGGGGGTGCAGGGGGAACAGGGGTGGGTGGGGGGCACAGAGGAAGTGGGGCAGGCAGGGTGGGGGCGGCAGGAGGCAGACGCATGCCGGCCACACCCTGCTCCTTCCTGCACCTGGGAGAGGTAGGGGAAGTGGCACCGGCCACTGAAGGGGGCCAGGTGACGGCAGGTGTCAGCCACCAGGAGACCCTCTCCACCTGCTGGTGGCCGTCACAAGGGCACAGAGCACCTACACGGGGAATGCTTCTGGGGGCAGAGACAGGATGGGCTCGTTTGCGTCCACACCGCTGGACCCTGCCGCGTGGCATTTCCTGAGGACGTTCTGGGCGGGTCCCTGGAGTCTGTGTCCTTTGTCAGCGCACCCCAACTTCCTGCCCGGCCTCGCTGGCTGCCTTGGACTCGCTCCCTGTCTCTCCTGCCACTCGCTTCCTTCTCGGCCGCTGCCGGGCATGTCCTGGCAGGTCTTGCACTGAACTCTCGGGAGGCCAGGAAGTTGGTGACTGTCCCACAAGGCCCGCGTTTTAACCAGTCCCCTCCAGGCTGCTCACCACTCAGAACCCTGTTCTGGACGCACCCCAGGTCCAGAGACAGACGGCCTCAGTGCACATCTCTGCCCTGCGCGGACTGGCCCCGTGACCTCGGGAAGCTCTGTAGCCTCAATTCTGTGACCTGGAAAAGAGGGGAAAATGGTCATTTTCTTAAGGTAGCACAGAAGGCATCGGTCTCGACAGGGACTGCGACGTGGCTGAGACATTTCCGGGCCCGACGCGCATGGCGGTACTCTTCCCCCTCGAGGTGGAGGGCAGGGTCACGGGAAGGGGCCACGTAGAGAGGGCTGTGGGCTCAGCAGGCCCCCAGGTGCCCGTTGCCGGAGTTTGCTGGAAATTAATGGCTATTAAGCCTAAATCCTAAAAGAAGAAAAAGAAAAAAGAAAACAGAACATCTCTATAGCAGGAGTGAGTCCGTTCACACTTGGGGTAACAGCTCACAGCAGAGGCTCGTCACCCAGCTCAGTTACCCAGGTGGCATTGCAAAACGGCAGACAGTGGCCTGGGACGGCAGGATGGCCCCCCAATGGCACGGACCCTTTTACGGATTGCTTGCGACCAAGTGGGTATCCTCTGGTTCGCTCATTAAACAGACATCCCTAGAGGCCAAGGTGTCTGCCCCGTAGGGTCACGACGGGCATGGAGAAGGTAAACGTCTCAGTAGTTTTCTCTATCATAGTAAAAATAACTGTACATAATACCGTGAAAAATCCCATCAGTTTTGGATTTCCGAGTGCTATTATATGAATATTCAGAACTAATTCTTCCCCAACACAAAGAGAAATCTTTGCCCAGCGTGTCTCTTGCAGCCCACGCCCCTCTCCCCCCCAGAGGAAGACCGAGAAATAAAAAAGGAAGTGAGCGCTTGGCAATTTCACGGAATGCCGGCGGCGGTAATCCCGAAGCTTCTGGGTGGATAAACCACCCGCCGATGCCCAAGGTGCCAGGGTAAATCCTTTCTTATTAAAAAGAATGAGCAATTTTAAAACTCACATATAAAGAGAGCTTCACATGAAAAAAGCAGCCTCACTTTTTTGCTTTTTTCTCTCTGAACAATAAATACAGGCCAGTCAAAAAACTGAAACAATAGAGAAGTGGGGGAAAATGGGAAAATAAAATTTTCCATAATACCCACGGTCCTGCCCACGTCCATTCCAAGAACCACGATCAGCGCCTGGCCAACATCCTTCTAGTTTTGCGCTCCCGTGGATACAGAGATAGCCCTCTGTATTCCATGAATTCTCGTGAAAATTGGGTCACGTTATACGTGTGACTATTACCTCCTTTTTACTTAATAATACGTCTTAGACACTTTCCACGTCACTGGCTCTTGCCCTACATCATTCTTTCTGCTGGTTGTGTTGGACAGTTCAGCCATGATTGACTCACCAAACCCTTGTTGATGGACATTTGGGTTTTCCCCAACTTTCCTTATAAAAAATGCTACGGTGAATATCCTTGTACATAAATCCTTGTGGACTTTGGTGAATCTTTCTTTGGGCACATTTCTAGGAGTGATTATGTCCTTGTCAAGCCCCCTGTCCCTCGGGGGGAGGGTGGCCGGGGCCAGCAGTGTTCAGGGGTCTCCTAGGGAGCAACGGCTTTGCTTGGTCCTGGCAGTCCCCATTGGGGAGGCTCCTGCCCCCTTTCAAGCCCACACTCTGAGGGCAGGGGAGAAGTGACCTGTGAAAAGAGCACTCTTCTTCACCCCTACGTGAAGCGCGAGCTTCCCTGCACGAGACGACCCTGCAAAGGCAAGACCCAAGGTGCCCCCTTTTCTTCCCTGTCTTGGCCCGTCTCTCAAGGCTCCGTACTTGGACCGTCTGAATTAGAACCCGAGGCACGGATTCCCCAGGTTGCAAATCCGATGTGCCGTGAGTGGATCTGTGGCCAGGGCCTGGATGTCTGTGTCCAGACGATTCCTCCGTGCACCACGTTGGGCACGTGGGTCCCGACGTGGCTGTGACATCTCCCAGGCGAGCACACTCTGTGGATTTCCTGTGCGCCTCGTCTGTCCGGACTTCCTGCGGCCATCTTGTTTTGGTACTTCTGCTTGCCGTGGTTTTCCTCACCTTTTTAAGATTTCGTTTTCTGTCTTTTATTCAAACGGTTGAGTTTCCTTTGTCCCCCTTTCCCTCCAGAGGCTACAAGTTACAATTCTCTGTCTGTTCTCATAGCGCTTGCACAGGACATCTCGGCCACTGTGTGCCCTGGGGGGCTCTGAGGTAACCGATCCCCATCCCACCTCAGAGAACTGGAGAACGTGGGAGCACTTGACTGTGTGTCTTCGAGACTCGTCCTCCTTGTTGCTGGCCTAGCTCCGTATTGTCACTGCGGTTCGTGTCGTTACTAGGATTATCGATCTTTACCATCAATGTTGGTTTACATTTATCGCTATTTTTACGTGTTTCAGTGTGCATCATCCTACCAAATCCTACTTTTCCTTCTGGTCCTAACTTCCTGCTCACTGGATGAAGTTCTCCACAGTTACGAGTGGTAAGCTCCCAGTCTTTGTCTGGAAATGTCTTTCCCTCTCGCTCTTGAACGAGAGTTCAGCTCAGCAGTTTCCTGAGAGTTTGGGGTCAGTCCAACTGTCAGTTATGTTATTGTGTGTGGTTTTGTTTTGTTTTGGTGGTAGTATGTCTTTTCTTTTGTTCTTTCTTTCTTTCTTTCTTTCTTTCTTTCTTTCTTTCTTCCTTGTAGTGTTTATTTATTTGTGCGTGAGAGAGAGAGAGAGGGAGCAGGGGAGGAACAGAGAGAGAGGGAGACACAGAATCTGAAACAGGCTCCAGCCCGACGCAGGGCTTGAAGCCACAAACCGTGAGATCATGACCTGAGCCAAAGTCGGACAGTTAACTGACTGAGCCACCCAGGTGCCCCAGGATAAGAATATGGATTAATTTTGTTAAGACGATCTCAGACCACGTAGACAGTGGTAGTTTAAACTTGACCTTTGTCCTTCAGAGATGTGGGTAGTGAACTCAGCGTCAGAACGTACAGATGCTCCAATCTGACGCTTGGTCTAGACGGAGGCTCAGCCACGACACTGCAAACTGCAGGCAATCTGTTTCGGGCCTTGAAATATATTCCTGGGTTGTGCGGACGGTCTCCACCGTTGCAGACTGCCGCGCGCAGTGGGAGGGCCCCCGAGGATGCGTTCGGATGAGAGGAGGCACCGGCAGAGGCTGGGAAGCAGGCCTGAGTCAGAGCAGACGAGCCATTTACCCTCTAACAAGACATGAAAAAATGTCAGGGTGCGAGCCATGAGACGGAGCCCTCCAGGCAGCCACCCCTGCCTCCCCACCGCTGAACAAAAGATCTTCAAGTCACAGCACGTGATTTCCGTTTAAAGACCCTCATTCGCCCTTGACCCAGGAAATCCGGTGGGTGGTTTAGCGATCAATGAAGGTCAGGTCTGCAAAACCGCCCGCGTCTGGTGACAGCAGCCGTGAGTGAGGTCCGCAGACCACCCCTCCCCCCCCCCCCCCCCCCCCCCCCAGTCTGTAGCTACATCCTTGCGGTCCTTGTGCAAAGTGATCCCACTAATGGGGCGGACACTCCCGGTGCCCGGTCATGGCTTTTCCCGTTTTCTGACCGGTGGGGTCAGGAGTTGGGGCTGCGTGTGAGGACACGTGGCCGAGGGGCTGTCGGGCAGAGGGCTCCGCCTCCGCCTTCGGGGCCTCTGCAGACCGGTGCCCCTTCCACAGAGAGTGCCCAGCGCTGCGAGCGGGGACCCAGGGGGCGGCACGGCTCCCGGACGCTTGGCCACACGGGACACGCCGCCTCATCCCGGGCTGGCTGTGCAGGCTGCTGATGTGATTTTCCCAGCGTCTTCCTGATTCTTCGAGGGCTGAGCGGCTGTGGTCCCATGGCCCCACCTGCTGCTTTTCCCTGATCCCCCTTCCTCCTCCTGGAAACTGTGCCCTCGTCCACGGCTTGCCAGCCGCCCGCACTGTCTGCCTCTGCTCCCCCCCCCCGGGGAAGCCTACGGCCGCGGTGGCGGGTGTCACAGGGGGCCACGCCGGACCCCGAGAGGCGGCGCACTTCCCTGCCGTGCCCTCGCCGCCGCGCGAAGCCGGACTCCCGACGAGCCATGCGGGCTGTGCACCTGGCGTTTGTCTTGTTCACCGAGGAGAGAAATCGCTTCGCACGTCATGGTGAGACCCAGACGTCACACGGCTGAAAACAGAAGCCGTTTCGATAAAAGCCCAGCAGACCGGAGCAGAACACTGACGAGGCAGGACGTCCGCTGTGGTTTAATCTCTTTTCCTCTGGCGGTCAGCAAGCCCGCGGCCGCTCTCTGCTCCCGTCCTGCGGAGGAAGGACAGCTGTGCCACCAGATCGCACGCTCACGTGTACACACTCGTGCGCGCGCACACACGCCACGCACACACATCCACGTGTCCACACGCACATGCACACCATGTATACACACGCCCACGTGTACACACGAAACTCACCTATAGACACACACTCACGTACGCACTTGAACGCACGTGCAGTCGCACGTGTCCACACTCACATGTCCTCACAACCAAACGCACACACACATGCCCACACGCGTGAATGCATGCACACTCACATTCATACACACGTGCACACACGTGAACACACTCACATGTCGACAAGTGTGGACGCAGGCACACTCACACGTATACAGTCATATGCCCACACACCTGAATGCACACACACACATACACACACACACACACCACTCACGGCTCCACGTTATTTCCCAGATCAGCGACTGCACTGTCCCTGCCCTTGGAAGTACTTACCCTGTGGAGCTGCCTGGAGCCCTCCTTCCCCCTCGGGTCTGACTGTCCTGCAACTGGGGTGACGAGGGACGGACGCAGGGGGGAGGCGGGAAGCCCCCGTGCAACGCCGTGGGTCCTTGCGGGCCCGGGGGTGGGACGGAGCTGCCTGTGAGCCTCCCTCCTCCCGCAGCGGCACCCGGCTCCGGGTAAGGGGTGGGTGTCACACATACTCCTCCCTCCCCCGGTGTTGGCCGTCGTCTGAAAGATCCGGCTTCTGCCCTCAGTAAGGCGACGTTCCAGAGCCGGGACTGGGGCGAGCCTCTCTCGCCAACCAGACTGGATGGCGGAGAGCTTCTGCTGAACGAGACCTCAACACCAAGTTGTTTCTGAAGCTCCCGGCCCGGCCACGAAGCCCACCCCTTCTTTGCCACCTCGTCCTGGCGAAGGGGAAGCAAGGAAGCGCCGTGGCCGGGCAGAAACGCCAGCGGGAATCGCGCCGCGTGGATCGGCGGCGAGGGGTGACCTTCGGGAACGGTGGTGGGGATGGAGAAAGCCAGGGAATTCACATGTAAAGTTGTCACGCCAGCCCGGTAGGGGGAGGGCGGAGAGGGGCTTGAAGCCAGGCCTCCCGAAGAAGCCAGACGTCCAGGCTCGGACCAGAGAAGTCCAGTAACGAAGCAGACGGGTTCTCAGAGGCATGGCGTGAGCGCGGTCGGTCGCTGGCCGTGCGGGACGGGCTGGCAGGCGGCGGGCAGGGGCGGGGATGGCTCTGGGGGCCCAGGCGCCCACCCCGAGCTCACGCCCTCCCCACCTCCTGGAGACGGCGCCGTGCTGAGCGTCAGAAGCAGGTTGGGAGGGAGGAGCAGGCCGGGGGGACACCCCCACCTGGGGGCCCTGTCACAGTGGTTTCCGCGTGGCCCCTCGAGGTCTCCCGTTCGCGGTCATCACATCCGCCCCTTTTATCTGGCGAGCGTGAGCCCACGGTGAGAGCCAGCGCGGCCCCTGCCTCCGGCCCCTGCCCACCGCTGCAGGGTGGGGTAAAGGGTTTGTGTTTCCTCCGAAGGACCTCAAGTTCCCATGTTCTCGGGTGTTTCCACTTTTTCCGGGTGTGGGGCTAATGTCCCCCAGAAGCCGCCTGCCCACGGGCAGGCGCGTTCTCGAGTTCCCAGACAAGACTCACTTGCTGCAAAGACGCAGATGTGACTTCTGCTGATTGCTCGGTGGCAGTGACGGCGTGGTTTAGTCCAAGCAGGAAGAGCAGTTGTTCGGGTTTGGGTTTTAGCCCGATTTGCTTCAACACGCACTTTATAACCCAGGGCTGCTCTCCACCTGCCGTGAGAACTGATCCTCGCTCAGAAGGGCAGGGGCCTGCGGTGTGGGCGTTAGGCTGGCAGCTCCTGGCTGTCTCTGACTCCGGGGTCTCCCGCGTGCACAGCAGAGAGGTGACCGTCCCCTCTTCCCCCGCGGGCTCGCTCTCGCCAGCCATGAACGTCTCCAACTGTATCACGCGCCGCGGACCAGGCGGCCAGCGTGCGTGGACGCCCTCTCAGGACGGAGGGACGGTGCATGCTCCGCGTGTATCTTGTCGGGCAAGAGCGGCCGGTGGTGTCCCCTTAGCACAGTGACAAGCACGCCTGGTTTTCCACGTTCAGAAGCGTCCTGCCAGCAGGGGACACGCGCCGAGGGGGCTGCAGACGGGGCCTGCGCGGGGGTTGTCTCTGGGGCTGGGAGAGGCCCAGAGGCCCCTCCTCCCGAGGGCGGCTCGTCCACGGTGACGGCAGGACACACGTCCCCACCCACGGCGATGCCTGGAGGGAGGGTCCGCGCCGGGCCCTGGAGGAGCTTGCGTGGGGGAGTTGTGCCAGAAGGGAACCCCCGCGGTGGACCTTGACCTCCTGGGCAAACGAGACACAAGGCTCTCTTGTCCTCAGTCCCGCCAGGCGGCCTCGTGGACACCATTGTAAGTTTGCTGCTGCCCAGTGCAAACCGCCGCTGGGCCCCGGAGAGAGGACCTTCCGTCTGGCTGTGGTCAGCGGGAATGCTGGGCTGCACCCCCGAGTCCCTCCCCACCCGGGGCTGCTGCCGAGGGTGCTGGACTCCGTACCCGTCCAAGGTACTGCTCTGGATGATCACTGAGTATCTTGTTAATCCACCCAGGTTTCTAATAAAACAAAATCGTTAAGAATCTGCTTTTCCCGGACAACTTTGGAGGGTCTTGGCAGATTTCGAGCAAACTTGTCACCGGGAACACCTGTAGTCTGACCCAGCACGGCCAGGAAATCGTCGCGCTTTACCTTCGCTCTGGGCGCGGGCTGAGCAGTTTGCTCCCACCCAGCTCGAGCTGCGGACGGGCACCGCGGCCCCTCGCGGCCACCGGGGTCCCTCCCGAGCTCCCCTGAAGCCCCTGGAAAGAACTCACCTGCACCGCAAAGACACGGGTGAGGGAGCAGCCCCGACTGACGGCTCTGCCGAATCCGCGCGCGCGCGCCTCCGAGCCCGTGGCTCACCCTGTCCCTGGGAACCCGTAGCTGGGCCCGAGCCCCGTCTTCTCTACGTGGGGACCCTAGTGCCCTTGCCAGTATTTCTGAGGATCTGTGTGTTTAAAGGGGGCTGGGGTGGGGGTGGGGGAGGCAATAGGCTTGTGTTGTAGATGCTTCCCGAGCGACCTCCAGCCTCTTGGCCTCTTGGTCCTGGGAACCCGGGCCCGTGGGCTCCACAGGCGACATCTGTTTCCTTGTCCCCCCAGGGCACCCCCAGGGCGGGGCTACACCTGCAGCAGGTGCTCGGTGGGGGGGTCTGTGAGGAGCCGGACCCGCTTCCATTTGCTGCCTTCCTCTTTTCTTCCCGGCCCCTCCCCCGCTCCCGCACTCTTGCCCCTGGGGTCACCCCCTCTCCACGCCTCTGCCCGGTCCGCGTTGGGGGCTGCTGACTCAGTCTCCCCGGAAGCCGCTGGGGGACGGGGTCCTGCATTCTCGCACGGAGCACACGGGGTTGGTCTCTGAAGGGACGCTCCTCCTGGGCCGGCCTGCCCGCTCGTGTGCATGACCCACAGCTGCGTCCCGGCTGAAGGTGCCGCGTTCCTCGAGTTCCCCGCAGAAGCACGCAGACAGCTGAATGCCGAGGTCACGGCTTTCCTTCAGGACGTTCTCACATCCTGAGTCTCTCTGGTCAGCGGCCCTGACCGAGCGACGACCTTGCTCTCCTGACGTTCCCGCCCTGCGGGCTTCAGTCGCTGTGACGTCAAACCAACAGGCAGCCCCCCAGGGCCCTCCCTCCTCCCGGAGACCGTGACCCCGACCCTGACCTCACCCAGCACAGGTTGCCCCGTGGACCCCTGGCACCTGGCCTGGCCGCCCGGCTTGGTGGTCCCATTTCTAACCTGCTCCAGCTCACTAGGACTTTCCCGGCGGGGGCCAAGAAGACCACCCGCTCCTTACGAGGTCATGCATCAGCGCCTCAGGGCCAGCGTGCTAGGAGGCAGGGGAAAGGAAAGCTGACGTCCCGATGCGTCTCTCTTCCCCGCCGTGTGGAAGGCGGTGTCCCCTAGGACGCTGGCCGAGTCGTCACCGAGACTTCGCCTCTCAGTCTGCGTTAGCTTCGCCCAAGTCGTTCAGACGGGGTCCCCGCCCGGTACTTCTGATTCCTCTGCTTCTGCCTGGGGACTTTCTGCCCCGGTCGTGGACACCATCTCCAGAGCTGGTGCGGGGCTCACCGCGGTGGCCTCGCTGATCTACCCGGGCCTCTTGGGCTTCCGTGGACACAGCTGGAAACACCGGCTCCGGTGTCCGAAGGGCACTGTGGGTCAGCGTAGGATACTGCGAGGCACCCGAGTGGAGCGGTCCCCCCCATTCGGAGACTGTAGCCCTCAGAAAGAGGAGGGGAGGGGCCCCGGCCTCCGGCTACACTGGCCGACCCCCTGTCCTCCTGCAGAAGAAGGTGCCAGACCTCAGCAGCAGCATCCCTGTGGTGTCGGCTCTCCTTGGACAGACAGGAGGCGTTTAGGTCACCGGAGAGGATTTCTGGGTTACTCGGGGTGCACTGTGGGGCCGCTCAGAGCAAGGCTGGTTATCCGCCAAGCGAACGGTGTGTGAGGCTAACAGAGGGCTCAGCTTAGACTCCGGGCACCTCAAGATTCCCACAGAGGGCTTTCTGATCCCCACTTACCGGTGGAGTGACGACTTGCCCGTAGAAGCCGAGGCTCGCTTCATCGGTCCCTGGCAGGCGGGCACTGCTCGTGTCCGAGGTACACGTACCAGGCCACGGGGTGGGGCCGTGGTGCTAATTCGTGGTTGGGACACCCTCTGCCAGTCCGCAGACTCGACCACAGAAAGCCTCAGTCCTGTCTGCTCGGTGCTTCTTCCAAAGGAGGCCATTAGAGACTGTGGTAAAGGGTCAGCTTACAGGAGAATAATGTGGTGGCACACACAAGCCACCTGTGCCTTGTCTGTCGCTGCTCCTAATGTACATCCTGGTACGCCGCCTGAGGGCCAGGCTTCCTGCCAAGTAGCGTGAGGCTTTCCTACCCCGCAGGCGCCTTCTTGTTTCATTTCAGGACGCACTCAGTCATTTTATTCAACATTATCCACAGCGTATGTACTCGTAGAGCAACAGCAAAGGACGAGTTTTCTTAATCTCCCAAAGTAATGACACCAAGAAGCCCCAGCTATGGTGTTTTCAGCGGGAAAGGGACACCCCAGGGGCACCGCGTTCAAAAGAAAGTTCCTCCAGCCTCGCGACCCTCATGAATCTCCAGTCCTTTCCCGCGTCCTCTCTAGTTTTGAATCTGAGGTGCCAGGGATGGGGCAAGGCCCTGCATTTTTCGGATATTCCATCAAAAGCATCTTGCTCCTGGCTGGCGTGGATCCCGGGCCCCCCGTGGATCGTGTGTGATTGCCGTCCTCGGTGACCCTGACCCAACAGAAGGTCATCCTGCGTCGCCTCCTGGCCACGGCCCGCCTCTTAGAACCCTGGATGCTGGAGATCCCCAGGCCTGGGGGCAAGGAGCAGTCCCCGCCGCCTGGGCCTCAGGGCTCTGGGGGCAGGGGACCACGGGGTGCGCAAGACCGGCTGGTGGGGCCCAGCCTGTTCTGCTGAGGCCTTGATTCATATGCTAAGGACATAGAATCCGGCTTTAATTGGCGTGAGAGGAGACGATGCAGCTGCCTCAGCCGCCCTGCTCCAAGCATGAATAGCTGTTTAAAAATCATCCCTGCAGGGAGAAGGCTGCGCCCACTCAGTCCAGGGACCCCGGCAGGGACCGGTGGCGGGCAGTGCGGGGCTGCGGGTGGACACAGACACGGGGAGTTCGCTGGCCCGGGCAGAGTCCTGACGCCCAAACCTGCCACGCGCGGGAGCCTCAGTGTCCTCTGTGCCCAGGATGCCTCTCACCCGGTGGTTGACGAGGGTGGGTGGGTCTACGCGTGAGGCGGGACACGCACTAGGTGCAAGGCGCTTCCCGGCCGGCACCTGCTGTTGCTGCCCTGTGGGCGCCTGCCAGGGGGAAGGGGCTCGGTGGGAACAGAGAGGGGTGGGGGGGCGCGGGAAGGTGCTCGGCATTGCTTCCCCTCTGCCTGGGGCCCCAGCAGGCTCTCCAGACCAGGGGCTCTGCGTCGGCCTGCAGGGGAGAGGGAAGACGTAGGCCTTCAACTCGCAACTTTTCTCCTGGAGACACCGAAGGACGGGACAGGAGGGACGGGACAGGAGGGCCCTTTACCTGCTTTTCCCAATTCAGGCCGTGCTTGGGCGCGGGGCCAAGTCAAATTAGCTTACTGTCTGTTTACAGGTGGAAAGTGATGGGCGGTGGGTGCAGGGGAGACGTGCGGGGAGTCCCGACAGACACTGCTGTGCTCTGTGCGTGTGTGTGCGTGTGTGTGCGCGAGAGTCTAAGTAACAGGAATCTTGTTCATAAACGGGGAACATAATCTGATTTATCAAACACGTCCTCAGCAGGATTAGAATTTCTCCGCAATCTTTGCTTCGAGGAAAAGTCTGGGAATAACTACAGCGAAAAAGTCACCTCTGGCAGGCGCCCATGAAGGAGAATTACTGAGAGAGTTCTGGGAGGCGAGGGTGGGGGCGCACAGGCGGGATCGCGGCCCGGAGCAGGTGCACAGCCTGGTCACCAGCGCGCGGGCCTCGCTGTACCCATTGTTTGCATGTTTGCTCAGCTTTGATACGCAGAAGAATTCTCTTTGTTTATTGAGCCGCGTTCCTACCAGCGTGACGAATGACAGGTGGATGCATTGTGATCACGTCGGTCCGTCAGCGGAGGGTGTGGTCCCGTCATACTTGGGCAGGGCCACGCCATCCCCAGGCCCGGCTGCCCCTTATACTCCTGGTCACGACACGCGACAAGCCGCAAGTTCGGTTTCAGAACAATCAGGGGCTGGGCTGGAGCAGCCCCGGTCCACGAAGTTGGCAGGGATGTGGTTAAATAGGGCCGCGGGTGCCTGCGCACAGGTGGCGAGGACTTTCAGGTCGCTGGGTCTGGATGTGGTCCCGCGGGACCTCGCGGCGCACGTCGCTGCCGTGAATTATTCGCAGACGGTTCGGGGCAAAGCTGGTCCTCCTGTGATGACGTGGGGGCGAGCCTTTGTGTTTCCGCCTCGGTGAGCAGGCCGCTCTTTGTCCCTCGCTGCCGCCGTGGAGCAGGGGGCGTTCGGGCGCTGCGTGTCAGCCACCGGAGGGGACAGGAACGGGAAGACACGGGACGCCGGGCCTCGCTCGGCCGCGTGCCGGCCTGAAGGGGTGACGTGGCCCGGCGCTCTCCCGGGGCCCCGCCTGCATTTCGGGACAAGGCCCCAGCCTCCGTCTAGGACACAGTGCCACATCTTAAATGACTTCCTTTGTGCAAAACTCGCACACACTGTGAAGCCGTAGGGGGACGGCAGCTCCGTGGCACCGAGCTTGTGTAATAAACACATTTGGAGCCAGAGGGTCCTTACTGTCTGCTTAAGGTTCGCAAGTGAGGTCCCCAGGGCAGGGGTCACCCACTCGGCAGTAGCAGCTGGCTTGCCAGACCCCAGGCTCCCCATTTCCTCCCCGTGTCCCGCGGCCGCCTCCTCTGCCCATTTCTAGCTGAAGTACGGTGAAAACTTGAGCAAAGCCTGCAGTCCTGCGGCCATCGGGACGGCGGGAACATTGGAGACGCGGACTTAGGTGAGCAGGACATAGTCCAAGGATGCTGGTTAGCGGGCAGAAGACATCCCGGGTCCGTCCGGGCAGCGCACGCCAAGTGCTTTCTGTGGACAAAAAAGGGATTGTGTTGGAAACACATAGTGTCCTCGACGGACAAGGGACCCGGCTGTCGGTGAATCCTGGGAGCAGGTACCTGGGGCGGCCCGACGCGCCCCGGAGGAAGGGAGCAGGGCTGGGGGAGGCGCTGGCTCGGTCGGCAGAGGGTCTCAGCTCTGACCGCATGTCAGCATCACCCGGCAGCTTTGTGAACGTCCAGGTCCCATGAATCAGAATCTCCTCGTGGGCCCCGAGCACCGGTGGCTTTCCATTGGTAACCGTCAGGTGGTTCCAGTGGACGGCCACGTTTGAGAACATTGCCGTGGAGAAGTGTCATCGGATAGAACCTTCTGCCGTCCTGTTCAGCGCTGTCACTCTCTGTGTTGTCTCATCTGTCAGATGCCCTGAGACGTAGAACGTAGCACTTAATACGCGTTTTCCAGAGGGAGGAACACTCTGCCCGCTGTACCCTTTCCCTGAAACGTTACAGTGTGGAAAAGTACGTGTAAGCGTCAGGGAAATATAATATTTAAATAAAGGTGGAGAGCCATGCTTTTCGGTTAGGTGTATCTTCCAGGCAGAGCCAATACTTGAACGGCCAATCCAGACTGAACATCAAGTTCAAGACTAAGCCACGAGCTGATACCAACGAGATGAAATTAAATGCGGGTTTGGGCAGTGGGGTTCAGAACATCAGACAGTGAAGCAGCAGGACCTGGGGATCCGAACTGATGGAGATTCAGAGGGACCTTGTGCGAGAACAGGGACAGCAAGAGTCTGTGGAACGTTTACTGTTGACAGAGCACTTACGCAAGCGTGAAATATGTGTGTGGGTGTGTATGTGCAATAAACACACAAGCACACACACACACACACACACACACACACACACACATATATATATATCGAACACACACAGACACACACAACTCATTTAATTCTTCCGAAGGAATAAGCTCAGGCTTGGAGAGAATAAGGAATTTGCTGCAGGTGACACACGGGGCTTTGAACTCGGGCAACACGACTCCACCGCCCGCCCTGGGGTCATTAAAAACACTGCTTAACACTAGCGCAAACGTGCCTTTCTTTAGGGTCAGTACAAGGCCAACCCTTGTACAGCAATCGGGCGACATCTGGAGCGTTAGATGGAATCCTCACCTCCTTGTCGAGGAGTGATTCTCAAAGGCCACGGACCTCGTTACGTAAGGCTTTCCCAGAAAAGGTCCGTAGGCAAATGCACACGGTATTTAACAGGTGCTTCACCGCCTCCCCCAAAGTAGCCATGGACCAAGTTCATAACCGTGTTTTACAGGAACATCACTGACTTCAAGTTCATCCTCAGGGGCTGGCCAGGCTGATAAACAGCCTGACGCCACTTCTTAGAAGAAAGGGGGCGGGCACGTCTGATGTCGATCATGGAGAAGAAACGAGAGGGTGCGTAAGAAATCTCCGAACCGTTTCCAAAGGTTTCCGCGGTTGTCATATGAAAGACGGAAATTTCACTTTCACCGAAAGGATGAATTTTTTTCCCAATCGCATTTGCCCCAAATGGATAACTCTAATTGTTTTCTTTCTCTCTCTCTCTTTCTTCCAAGGTTTTATGTAAATTCAAGTTAGTTAACATACAGTGTAGTCTTGGCTTCAGGAGTAGAATTTAGTGGTTCATCACTCACATATAACACCCAGTGCTCATCCCACAAGTGCCCTCCTTTAAAAGTAATGTGCATACTTTATTTTTATTATTTAAAAAAATTTTTTTAATGTTTATTTATTTTTGAGAGACAGAGACAGCATGAGTGGGAGAGGGCAGAGAGAGAGAGAGGGAGACCCAGAATATGAAGCAGGCTCCAGGCTCCGAGCTGTCAGCACAGAGCCCAGCGCGGGGCTCGAACTCACAAACCGTGAGATCATGACCTGAGCCGAAGTCAGATGCTCAACCGACTGAGCCACCCAGGCGCCCCATCACCCATCCATCCCCCACTCACCTCCCTCTATCAACCCTCAGTTTGTTTTCTATCGTTAAGAGTCTCTTAGGGTTTTTCTCGCTGTCTGTTTTTATCTTATTTTATTTTCCCTTCCCTTCTGCCGTGTTTATATGTTTTGTTTCTTAAACTCCACATATGAGGGAAATCATGTAGTATTTGTTTTTCTCTGATAAGTCTAAGTGTGAGTGATAGGAGCCTATCCTAAACCCCAAATCTTCTAAATGTCAACAGAGTCAAGTGGAGGCTTGGCATGTGACCCAGGCAGTGTTAGAGGGCGTTCTGGTGAAGGCGGAACCTTGGTCCTCTTCTAGGACGCACGCCCTCGTCTCCGGAAGTTCTTTAGATCACGGTTGTAAGCAAACTGAGGCCAGTTTGGGACCACGGCTCTTTCATGCGTCCCCGCTCCACGCAGAGTTCAATAAGTCACCCGAGAATGATCCTATTGAGAAATGCACCTGCTGTGTAGACAGGATGCTGTGGGGGAAGAAGTCAGGTGCTGGATCCAGGCAACCTGGGGTTGAATTCAGCCCCATGAGCCCTGGAAATGCAACGGAGGTCTAGTCACTGCATCTCGCTGTACTTGTTCCGCACTGTGTGGGGTGTTCAGCGATACCTCCCACCTTATGAGGATTAAAGGAGGTATTCGAAATAAAGTCCTTCGGTTAGAGCCGGGAGCAAACTCTACAGCTCAATAAGCTTTTACTACTATTTTATTTAGAATCACAAATGTCTATGTGCCCGTCTGTCCCTCCCGAGCCCTCAGACTGTCCCCGTAGGGAGAGCAAGCCCTCTGCCTCGCCCCTCTTGTTTCCATGGTCCTGATGTATGGAAGGTATTTCGTTAGGGCTTCTGAGTACATGCGGGAAAAAATGGTTGGATGGATGGATGGATGAATGGATGGATGAAAAGAAGAGAAACCGCCTTGCCGTTTTCCAGGCCCCTTTCCAGTCCAGTCGGAACCTCCTTGTCCGGGATGCTTGCATTTTCTTCTCCATGAAAATCTGAAGCAGGGCAGATTCATTTATTTTCGTTGTTAATTTTATTCCACTACCTGCAGTATAGGCAGGATGGAACACTCACTGTAACGTAACTCTGCCCTTGGGATCTAGGTCTGTAATGCCAGAACACGCCGTAATGCTGGGGCTTCCAGAGGGCTGTATAAACAGACTCTGATCTGAATGTCATGGTTGATTTCCAATAATGGGCTAGTCCCTCACTGGCCAGTTGTAAATTAGCTTCTCTGTGTCACATTGGACGCTAACCCCAGAAGAATGGTCAATGCTGCCAGAAGAATGGTCAATGCTGAATATCGCCTGTTGAATGGGCTTCCCTTCAGTTACTGAGTGCTTCGAGGCTCTCGGAAGTGAGAGTCAGTACAATGCATCTGCTGAGGCTTGTTTTTCTTCTTTTTCTTCTATTTTTTTTTTTTTTTAAAGTAGGGATGCAGCGTGAGAGCCTCATTCGTGTACGAAGGCTGCATGGCATAGAAGGGAACATGAGATATGGTGAGTGAGAGGGCATTGGAAAGTCTTACGTCGCTTCTCAAGGGATGATGATGATGGTGGTGACGGTGATGACAACAGCAGAGTACGTTGCCTGAAATTTGAAGAGCGCGTCACAACTCCACACTAAATGGCGAGCGAGATGGACTCTATGTTAGGCTTCGTGACGGAATGGAGATGGAAAGCCTCTAAAACTCTGGCCAGCGGGCCACGTGTCTGTGAGGTTGTTGTGACCCGCACTGGGATACCTGAGCAGGCCCGTGACTGCCGTGATCCCCCACATCTGGATTTTCTGCGACTTTGAGCAGCAACTTGGATTTGTTACCTCTGAAGAGCAGTGGATGACTGGGCTGATCAACTTGGGATCGTAAATGCCGAGCAGCCTGTCCTTTTGCAGCCACCTCCATGTGGCTCTGGGTCGTTGTCACTGACTTCAGACATGGAGTGTGTTCGTGTGCTCACGGGGACCACAGGACACACGTCCCTTTGCTGCACACAGTTTCTGTAGAGAATGTCTGATGCATTCATGGGGCTCCTTAAATGTTTACTAGAAACTCTGCATAGTTCTCTCATTGGATTAGACTCGTGTTTCCAGTCCTTCCAGGCCTCCATGGAAAACTTGGAAGGTTCTTGTACTTTTAGACGATGCTTGACCAGGAGGGTGGCCTTCCCCTTTTTCCTGGTCTAGGCAGCTGGCGCAGTTCACAGCCCCCGGCTTTGCCCGAGGGCTCTAGGATGAGCACTTGCAGCCTGGATCGGAGGGGAGGGTCCCTCACAACAAACCTTTCTTGGGATGTGGCCTGTCTGTGCCCCTGAAGTGGGACCCAGACGCGCCAGATGCAGTGCTCTGGCTGATCCGGGTACGTGAGAGAAAGTACAGGGATCCCGAGTGTGGGGTCTCTGGCGTTCAGCCCCGCAGATGGCACCCCTTGTGTGCGGAGTGCCCTTGGTGGCTGCTGCGTGGCTCCATTTCTTCTGGATGAGAACAGCTCACCCCCAGGGCCTCCTGGGGATCCTTCCTGGCCTCTTCAGAGCTTGGGGTCACGTTTCAGGCTGCAGCCAAGCCAGGGCTGGGGTGAAAGGTCATGGCTCCAGGCCACCTGTGCTTGTGGGTTTCTGCCCTGGGGACAGTGAGCGGGGCGATATGACATTCCTCAGGGCTGGGGGGCCCAGAGCGGGGGAGCCGTGTTTCAGCGGGGTGAAGTCCATTGCCCATCTACATGCTGCCCGGTTTGTCCCCGGGGAAGAGCCACAGCAGTAGGTGAGGCTGCAACTCTGAGGGTTTCTTCCATCTCAAGGTGGGGTGAGGGCTGGGGTCCCCAAGGAGCGCGGGCTCTAGAGCAGGCTCCTCGTCTATGCCTTTTAACAGTACGATTAGAAGGCCATGGGTGCAGGGAGACTGGCGGCTGATACCGGGGTGTGGGAGTGAGTCGTGCAAGGTCACGGCCCCGTGGAGCACGTCTGGGTGTTCAGGCATCCCAGAGGCAGCCCCAGGATCTGCGGATCTTAAGCCCCTAAGGCATCTGTGGCTGGTGTCTTCGCTCCGTCCCTTGGGAGAGGGCTGAGGTCAGCCTCCTGCACCTGGGGCTGTGGTCACTGCGTCCATGGGAGAGAGGACCACATCCATGGGAGAGGGCCACGTCCACGGGAGAGAGGGTCATGTCCATTGGCAGACAAGATTAAGGGGAGATGGCCTGGGATTTCTAGCCAGGCAGCCCTCGTGGGTCAGTCCCTGGTGCACACGTGTCTCAGGCTGGGGGGGACCCAGACAGCTCGCTGGACCCCGAGTGACGGGACTCCCCGCTGGTACCAGCAAGGGGGCTCAGCATGCCTTCGCAGCAGTTAGCGAGGCCGGGTGCTGGCTCCTTCGGAGCGGGTGGGGGCCTCCCGGCCTCCTGATCTATTGTACCGTTAGGCCTGTGCTCAGTGAGGGTGAGTCCCCAGCTCTGCCCGTCCCTGCCTGCCCTTTCTCTGGAGCCTCCAGGGTCCTCCCCCGGATGACCCCGCTGCAGGGGAGCAAGCTGTGTGCCGTCCAGCCGAGAGGGAGGGTAGCTCTGTGGGGTCCACGATCTGACTGTGGCCCTCACTCTGCCTCCTTCACAGTTGTCATGACAACACATTCCCTTGAAAACGGTCTCTGGAAAACATGCCATTTTTGAAAAATGTGCCCAGGAGAGCGACTTCTCGTCTGACCAAGCTTCAGGCTCCTCCATCCGGCCCGGCGAGGGGACGAGGCAGGGGCAGCCGAGCCCGGGGACAGCGGGGATGTTTGTCCACACTCGGCCTTGTCGGGGCCTCAGGTCAGCCAGACGGTCGTCCGCTTGTGTTTGGAAATTCAGCTGGGCGCGTGCGGCCCCGGGACAGGCGGTCAGCTTCTCCTGACGGACGTCGCGCCTGCATTTCCCTGGGGGCCGCGTGGCCGCAGAGCACCGCTCTCCGTGCCCTTGACTTGGGGCTGCTCCAGCGTCTCCCCGCCTCCCGCGAACCCCGAGGCCGGGACCCGGCCCTCCTCCAGGTCTGCGTCATCCTCAGTGCTGTGTGGGCGGCCCCGCGGGACAGCGGCGCTCAGCACGCCAGCAACCCGACCGGAGAAGCCCGGAGCTCCTGCGTTAGGTTTTGCCTAAAGTAGGGGCGGGGAGGGAGGGGTGGGGAAAGGCCACACAAGAAGCCACAAACAGAAATGCAGTATTCTGGGAAACGCTGCGTCTCTGGAACCGGTAAGAAGGGCCAAGTACGCGTGAACAGGACCCAAGAGGCCCTTTCCCCAGGGCTGTGGCTCATGCTGTCCACTCCTTCTGCGCAGAAGCAATAAAGGTGGCTGGGCCTAAACATTCAGTGACGGCGGCAGTCCAGGGGCTGAGGGCAAAAGCGCGCTGGTCTTTGACCAAATCCGCTGAAGCAAGACAAGGATTCATCCCCGGTGGATGAGATAAACAGTTGTTTCCAAAATAAACACGGGGATACGGTTTAAGTCTCCTTCTGCTAAAACAACACCCGCCAGTGCCCTTTGCAGCCGCTGAGCAGATGTTTGCATGTTAATCAAGTCACTGAGCATAAAACTCAAGCCCCGCCCCCCGCTCCCAGTCACAACAAGGAGGTCTGGGGAGGGGTCGGAAAGGCCTGAGGGACAATGGCGTCTGCAGTTTCTGTATCTCTGGTGCTGTGCCCAGTGCGAGTGAGTAAATGCCAGGGCCAGGATGCCATGGAAACAGCAGCGTGCGCACGTGATCCTGGCCAGACACGGGCCCCGAGAGCCTGTTCTAGAACATGCACACATGCTCCTGGCCAGACACGGGCTCCGATGGCTATTCTAGGACGTGCACACATGCTCCTGGCCAGACATGGGCCCTGACACCCTATTCTAGGACATGCACACGTGCTCCTGGCCAGACACGGGCCCTGAGAGCCTGTTCCAGGACATGTGCATGTGATCCTGGCCAGACATGGGCCCTGATGGCTGTTCTAGGACATGTGCACATGGTCCTGGCCAGACATGAACCCTGATGGCTGTTCTAGGACATGCACACGTGCTCCTGGCCAGACACAGGCCCCAAGAGCCTGTTCCGGGACATGTGCATGTGATCCTGGCCAGACACGGGCCCCGATGGCTGTTCTAGGACATGCACACATGCTCCTGGACAGACACGGGTCCCGAGAGCCTGTTCCAGAACATGTGCACGTGATTCTGGCCAGACACAGGCTCTGAGAGCCTGTTCTAGAACATGCACACATGCTCCTGCCAGACACAGGCCCCGAGAGCCTGTTCCAGGACATGTGCCCGTGATCCTGGCCAGACACGGGCCCCAAGAGCCTGTTCCAGGACATGTGCACGTGATTCTGGCCAGACACAGGCTCTGAGAGCCTGTTCTAGAACATGCACACATGCTCCTGGACAGACACGGGTCCCGAGAGCCTGTTCCAGGACATGTGCATGTGATCCTGGCCAGACACGCGCCCCGATGGCTGTTCTAGGACATGCACACGTGCTCCTGGCCAGACACGGGCCCCAAGAGCCTGTTCTAGAACATGCTCACGTGATCCTGGCCAGACATGGGCCCCGATGGCTGTTCTAGGACATGCGCATGGGCTCCTGGCCAGACATGGGCCCCGATGGCTGTTCTAGGACATGCGCATGGGCTCCTGGCCAGACAAGGGCCCCGATGGTTGTTCTAGGACATGTGCACATGGTCCTGGCCAGACACAGTCCCTGATGGCTGTTCTAGGACATGCGCACCTGCTCCTGGACAGACAAGAACCCTGATGGCTGTTCCAGGACATGAACACGTGCTCCTGGCCACAAACGGGCCCCAATGGCTGTTCTAGGACATGTACATGTGCTCCTGGCCAGACACAGGCCCTGAGAGCCTGTTCTAGAACACGCACACATGCTCCTGGCCAGACACGGGCCCCGAGAGCCTGTTCCAGAACATGTGCCCATGATTCTGGCCAGACAAGGGCCCCGATGGCTGTTCTAGGACATGCGCACATGCTCCTGGCCAGACACGGCCCCAAGAGCCTGTTCTAGAACATGTGCACGTGATTCTGGCCAGACACAGGCACTGAGAGCCTGTTCTAGGACATGCACACGTGCTCCTGGACAGACACGGGCCCCGAGAGCCTGTTCCAGGACATGTGCATGTGATCCTGGCCAGACACAGGCTCTGAAAGCCTGTTCTAGAACATGCACACGTGCTCCTGGCCAGACACGGGCCCCGAGAGCCTGTTCCAGGACAGCAGAGCAAGACTCCCACTTCAGGAGAGGCAGAACTTACTTAGAGATGGAGCTTATCCCAGATGGTGGGCGTGGACGGGAGGAAGCAATGCCATCGCTCCACGGGCGGCAGGGACCGTGCAGGACTGGACAGAGGGAGTAGGCGGGCCCAGGGCCTGCCCAGCGTGCGTGGGCGCCGGTGGTTACTCTGCTGTGGGAAGGTGCACACGACACCGAGTTCCCGCTGTGACGTTCTCACATGTGCCCCTGGGCGGCCCTAAGTCCATTCATGCTGCTGTGCAGCTGTCCCTCCACAGAACGTTTCCTTCCTCCTGAAGTGAAACGCTGTCACCCGTGAGTACTAACTCCCCTTCCCCCTCCCCAGCCCTGACCCCCACTATTCTTGCTGTGTCTCCAGCCCTGACTCCTCTGGGCCTTCATCTGAGTGGAGTCAGACAGCATTTGTCCCTTTGTGTCTGGCTTATTTGTTCTGGAACAATGTCCTCAAGGTTCAGGCTGCAGAATATCAGTGTGTGGATGGTCCTAGGGGTGATTTAAAAAAATAATAATTTTTAATTTTTTTAATGTTTGTTTATTTTTGAGAGAGAGACAGAGCGTGAGCAGGGGAGGGGCAGAGAGAGAGGAAAACGCAGAATCTGAAGCCGACTCCAGGTTCTGAGCTGTGAGCACAAAGCACGACGTGGGGCTTGAACTCACGGACCGTGAGATCGTGACCTGAGCGGAAGTCGGACGCTTAACCGACTGAGCTCCCCCGGCACCCCGCGATGATATTTGGATACCAGCCTGGGTCCTCCAGTCTCTGGCGTTGCTTTCTCCCTGACCGGCAAGATCTAAGAGCAGAGCACGATGGGGACAGTGGCCCTGGAGAGGAGGAGCCCTTTGAGCCGAGACCTGTGTGGTGACCAGGAACTGGTGTGACGGTCCGGAGGATGAGACCCTCAGGAGGGATCTGAGGGGCCGGTGTGACAATCCGGGGGACGAGACTCTTAGGAGGGACCCGTAGGCACAGCTGCATGAGGCAGGAACACTGTGTTGTGCTCAAGCAAGGACGTGTGGTGTGGACGTGCTGCGTGGGGCGGGACCGGGTGCCGGGCCGGGGGAGCGGGCCGGCGAGGGCAGCGGCTTACCCCGAGGGGATCGGAAACCCTCGCTGTCAAGCAGGGGAATGACAGCATCCGATCCGTATTTCCAGTCTCTGGCCGCCGCACGGTGAGTATTCTGTGCGCGGAGAGCAGCGACAGGGCAGTGTGGTCGTCCAGCAGGAGACGATGGAGACGATGAAGTTCGGGCGTGGCCGCGGTGTGGGGCGGAGGAGAGGGGCTGGGCACCCGGGAGTGGAGGTCAGGCTTGGGCCACAGAAGGGTTGCAGGGTGCCCGTGGGCTCTAACCCAAGTCAGAAGGAGCAAGAGGACAACTGGGGGGGCGGGGGGGGGGGTTGGCTGCTGGCGAAACACGCCTGTCGGGTGGGGTTAGGAGTCCAACTTCTGCAGACGCGTCAGGGAGGCAGCGTGGAGGCTACGAGAGAGGTGTGGACCGCAGGGGTGGTTTGGGACGAAATCAGCCCGCAGACGGCACGGGAGCCATGACGTGGACGGGGCCTCGAGAAGGTGGAGGGTGTGGGACAGGGGAGGTCTGAGTCTCTGATCAGGCTCCCGGAAGAAGCAGTATGGCTTTGACGCAGCCGAGGACCCGGTGGGGCCTGGTGGCCCATCCACAGCCCAGGGTGCTCACCGTGGCCACGCCCGTGCGGCCTGAGATGAACCGAAGGACGTGGGCTCCGGCAGGTGCCCCGTGAACCGTTTTCACTTGAGCCGCTCCGGCCTGTCAGTGGGGCCGTGTTGTCTCATCCTTCGGGAATGTGGTAGGAATTTGGAGTGTTCAAGCCACCGTTTTAGAAAAAGCCCTTTGTTAATCAGGAAGCTGGCACTTTTCCGGCCAGGCCCTGGGAAGGCGGGCACGCGGAGGCCCCCGGCCGTGCAGGGGGGAGGCCGAAAAGCAGGTGGAGGTGAAGGGCAGAAGCCTCCCCCACGCCGGGTGGCTCTGGGATCAGGGCTCACAAGCAGCTCACAGAACTGAGACCGAGTCCCCCAGAACCTCAGCCTACGACCCCGCATGACGTCAGTGGGGGCTCCAGGCCCGGAGCGGCATCGTAGGTCAGCTGCGGGGTCAGAGGGCACCGTGGGTGCCGAAGGGGCCAGGGAAGACTGCGTTTTGCCCTCTGTCAGATGGCGGCTGGGATGCTCCTGGTGGGCGGGCCCCGCGCGGAGAAGGAGGACGTGGCACGGCCAGGCCGAGGGTCACCCTGTCCTGTCCGTGTTTCCTGGTCCTCGCTGCTCCCAGCACCACCCACCGGCGCTCCGCCCAGGGGTTGCCCCCCCCACCCCCGGGGCTCGCTCCCTGCTATAGTCAGCACCTGACCCTGGGTGCTCCCCGCCGGGGTCCACGCAGAGGACGCGGGAGAGAGTCAGCCTTTTGCCTGGGAGGTCCCGTGACCAAGACGAGGTCGTCAAGCTGGAGAGAGTAGGGAAGGGGCGTGGGAAGCTGTGGAACCCGCACCTTCCCCTGCAGGGCGCTGCGGGAGGGGGCCTGATGGACCCGCATCCCTGCCGGACCCCCGGGCCTCCTCGGGCCCCAGGCTGGGAGGCACCATGTGAGGATCAGAGCGGCGGCAGCTTCAGAACCGCCCCCAAACCACCCATCACCTCGCGAGGCCACACACTCGTCGGGATGATCGGGACTCGGCTCAAAAACGTTTGCAGATTCTTTTGAAATTTCCCCCAGCGTTTGTCTTCTTTCGACCGTGGGGCCAGGGCACTGTGTCCTAGACACGAGTCTCCTTCTTTCCTGCCACCCTCCCGCCACACTGTGACTCCGAAAATGGATTTTCCTTCTACAAACGGGCAGAGGTTATTTGGAACATTTTGGGTAAAGTGAATGATGACGCCGGACTATGTAATTTTGGGGGAAAATCCGGAAATTTTTGGGTTACTTGTGTCTCACGGCCGCCCTGAAGGCAGGCCCAGAAAGGGGACTCCAAAGTGTTTCGAGCTTCGGAAACATGACTGGCGCCCATGAGCCACTCCCTGAGGCGAGTATTTGAAAAGAAAGCATTTGCTTGGATGTAGAAGGTGCGAGAGCTGATTAGACAAACACGGCCGCGGTCCCCATGGACAGCCCCACACCCACGACCGCAGAAATACGCTCCTCTCTGAAATTTTAATAAAGCGTCGCGGCCAGCAGCCGGGGAGCCCTGGCCCAGGCACGCTGGGCAAAAAGTCAATAGGTGTGCTTCTGTCTCTGGAAGATTTCCAAGGCCAGACAATGGCTCCTTCACCCGAGGTCCTCGAAACTGGGGTAGGATTTCTCCCTGCTCTGATACCAGGAAATGTATTTTTAGATATGGGGAAGAGCGTGTGGGAGGAGGGGGGAGCCGGGCGTGCTGGCGACTGTTGAACAGCTGGCTCTCAGATACGTGCCTGTGTGTGTGCACGTGTGTGTGCCTGTGTGTGCGCGTGTGTGCCTGTTTTTGTATGCATTCCTGTGTCTGTGTGGGCACCTTTGTGTGCCTGTCTATGTCTGTGCATGTGTGCACCTGTGTGTGCCTGCCTGTGTCTCTGTGTGTGTGTGTGCGCGTGTGTAAGATAAACCTTCCTGGCGAAGGGATGTGAAGCGCAGGTACAAGCCATGAAATACCCAGTATCCTTTACTGCGTGGCCACCGATTCCCCCGGATGCGTTGTGACTCCCGCCCGGCTCTGGCGTCTGCAGGCAGCCTGGGGGTGCGGCTCCCCCAGGACGTGACAGACAGAGCTGCCTGCCGGGCTCGCGTCGCCCAATAAATGCATCGCTGTCGTAGGTGACACGTGGCCTACTTTCAGATTGTTTTTTGGGCTCGCCTGTGGCACAAACTGTGTTGGTTACAGCGAAACCCCTCTCCGCTCTAACATTACCGACGTCAGAATTTTCAAGGCTGTCGAGCTCACCCCTGGCCCTGGTTTGGGGAGGTGAAAGGGGCACGTGTGGGTGGCCCGCGAAATGCGGGGACAAACTTGGGACAACCAGGAAGAGATTTGCTTTGTCGTTCCCTGTCTCGTTTACCTCTCGGTGATTCAGTGAAAGAGAAGATTCGTGTTCTTGCCGTTTACAGAGAAGAGAGATCTCGTCGGGACGGAGCTCCCTGGGAGCACGTTGCTCTCCGTTTTAATGAATATTCCTACCAGAACCAGCTCGTCTCCCATTTGCTCTAATCCTTCTGTATCAAAGAAAATCCTACAGCACTCAGAATGAGAAAGGAATTTCAATATTTCTCTTTCCACGCCACCCAAATTCATCTGACTAGCAGACCGTTTCACGAGTTTAGAATATGCCCTGAGCGCATACGGTTATTTTAAGCCTCTGCCTTCTCTTTCTCTGTAGACGCTTCGTCCCGGTTAAAACTGGGAAGTCTCAGGGTACCACAGTTTGCTTCTGACGCTTAGTGAGAATTCGTTAGTTACGAAATCTGGTCCCTTGCGACGCGTGGGCGCTCGTCACCCTCGTGCTTAAGGTCCACGACGACTCGGGGTAAGGAGCAACACACGTATATACACACGTGTGTGCGTGTCCACATGTATGTGTGTTCGTGCGCATCTATGTGGCTTCGCATGCGTGTGATCACGTGTGTGCCCCGCCTTCGCACATATGTGCTCACACGCGCGCCTTTGTGTTCGCACGTGTGTATGGTGCCTTCGCGGGTGTGTTCACACGCATACGTGCATCTCAGCCCATTTGCCAGGCCGCTCTGTCCGGGAAATCTCGCGCCCAGGAGCGAGGAGAGGGTCCCTGCTCGGAGTCCCGGGCCCTTTCCCACGGGAAGCCGGGGGGGCCGAGCTGGTCAGGAATCGGGTATGTTCCAGGGCTCAGTCGTGTGTTGGGGTCGGGTGTGGCTGCCGTTGGTGCTCACGCACGCACGTGCGCACACACACACTGACAGATAAGCGGCCCGGGGCTGCCGTGTTGGCGGTGACCTCTCATCGGCGCAGACGGCCCCGCGAGCAGTTTCCATCCCTTGGTCTAAAGGAGCACGCAAGCCGAAGCCAGTGCTGCGGCGTGCCGGGGGAAGAAACGAAGAGGGTGGGAGGTTGTGCGTCCCCCCTGCAGGGAGGCCCCGAGGATGTTTCCCACCGGCTTACAATCCACACCACCGTCCTCGGCTGCAAGGGAGCTGGGACGGTGGCCTTCCTCCCCAGGGAGCCGCGGGCTCCACTCAAACACTGTCACCGGGTGGTCCTGTTACTGAGGAAGGAAGGGGTCCCCGCGGGGACCTGAAATCCTGGCTGACTGCTGTCCTTCCCCTGCTCCTCGGCCAACCCTCCCCCGAGGCCCCCGCGCACGGTCCTGATGTCCCTGCCCTTCCGTGGCCACACTTTCCATTCCCCGTGCTCCAACCCAAATACTTTCCCGTATGTATTTCCACTCGCTGGAGGTCCCCCCCGCCACCCAGTTTAAATGTGTGGTTTCTAAAGGGAACCTACTGAGGTGGATGGGAGGTTCAGTACCTGAGACCCCGATGCAACTATGCTGATTACTGTTAATTACAGGTGACTGGATTGTTTAGCAGAATTGTTCTCCTATTTTCCTTTATCCATTGTGTAAAACATGTCAAAGACTCCCACTTTCTATGTCTGTGTTTAACATAAGCACGAATGGCAGTGAAGACCAGTGGTGCATCTGGGCCCCTGGGGGGCTCGGTCAGTTCAGCGTCTGACACTGGGTTTCGGCTCAGGTCGTGACCTCAAGGTTCGTGGGTTCAAGCCCATGCTGGGCTCTGGGCAGACGGTGTGGAGCCTGCTTGGGATTCTCTGTGTCTCCCTCTCTCTCTCAAAATAAACATTCGAAAAAATAATGGCGCATCACATGATATTTTGCATTTCCTATTTAAAAACAACCATAACCAAGATGAAAATCCAACCAGAAAAAAGTTTCAATAATGGAAAAGTTCACATAGAATAAACATTTTTCTTATTGTGTGAAAGATTCGAAATAATCTGTCTTTGGAATCACTTATATTTTTTTTTACTACAAATTGTTTACTGTTTATTTATTTCTGACAGAGAGAGAGAGACAGAGCATGAGTGGGGGAGGGGCAGAGAGAGAGACACGGAACCCGAAGCAGACTCCAGGCTCCAAGCCGTCAGCCCAGAGCCCGACGCGGGGCTTGAACTCACGGACCGCAAGATCGTGACCTGAGCCGCAGTCGGACGCTCACCCCGACTGGGTCACCCGGGTGCCCCATGTAATCACTTATTTCTAAATAATCAGAAACAACAGCTGCAAAGGTATTGCTAAGGGAAATTAAACCGTCTGAATTAAGGTTACAGTGTAAACACCACTGACTGTAATTAGGCCCTGGTGTTTTATTTTCGAATTGCACCTTCACTCTGCAACATAGTCCATCTCCAGGTCCGTGGGGTCCCGCTCAGCTTTAAGAATGCCCGAGCGTCGCAGTTGGTCCTTCTCAGTCTCGAGCAAAAACACTCTTTTTAGCTACTCGTTGGCAGACATACTAGCTTTTCACACCATCTTCATTATATAGAATTATTTCTGCTCTGAGCACAGGAAAGTGGCGGCAATGACGGTCAGAACTGAACGAAATGTTTTGAAGCAGAATGGGTGTTCAGAAAGGAAGCACGCGGACAGGAGCCGGGCCGTGCCCACGGGGCAAAGGCAGCTTTGGGATGAAGACATGCCTAAGGAGGGTATCGACGGACTTTCTGGAACAAAGACAGTGGCTGGTTGAAAGTATCTGAACGTTTCTTGCTTGGCTGTGTCTGATGCAAGACTTTCTACTTGCTGGTTGTGGGGAACACGGGCCGTGTCTGCAAACTTCAAGGTCACTGGCTCCTCCCTCCCACTGTTTATTTATTTATTTTTCAAAGCATTTATTTATTTATTTCGAGAGAGAGAGCGAGCGCGCGTGTGGGCACACACAAGTGGGGGAGGGGCAGAGAGAAAGAGAGACAGAATCCCAAGCAGGGTCCACACCATCAGCACGGAGTCTGTGCTGTGGGGCTTGAACTCACAAACTGTGAGATCATGAGCTGAGCCAAGATCGAGAGTTGCAGGCTTAACCGACCGAGCCTCCCAAGGCCCCTTCCCTCCCACTATTAAAATAATAATGTAAACACGACGTCCTGGCCCAGTTTCTCCTCCTCTCGGTTAACGATTCCATCTCCGCTTAGTAATTCAAGCCAGGCACCTCACTGTTCTTGTTTCTGATTCCTACCTGCCGAGTTAATTGACAGTTTATCCATCCATCCACCCACCCATTCAACTCTCTGTCTGTCCATCCGTCCATCCATCTGACCATCTATCTGTTCGTTCATCTATCTGCCTGCCCACCTATCCACCCGCAGGCACTTTTCAGCACCTACTACGTGCAGCTGTGGTCGGTACTGGGGCACACCTGTGAACAGAAGCCGATGTCCCCAATGACCCACACGGTGTGCCACCTGGTGCAGGAGGCAGCCAATCCCACAGTCACATGTAGTAATACTCAATTATCAGCTGTGGAAGGCATTTGGAAGGGAAGGAACACAGCTCTGTGCCATATGTAACAGGAGGTCTGACTTTGCCCCGCTCCTTGGAGGAAAGGACGGGGCACCTGGGGGGTGATGGCTGAGTGAGAGTGTCCCAGACCAAGAATTAGGTGACCAGATGTTACCGCACGAAGGAGTGTGATAAGGGACCTGAAATACGTTCCGTGTGGTCGGAGAGCAGAGAGCAAGGTGCGGAGACGTTCGAGATGTGACCGGAAGGGTAAACGGGTGAGATCAGTCAAGGCCGTGGAGACCCTGTTAAAATTGTGTTTTATCCTAAGAACAAAAACTAACGGGTCACTCCTAGCCAATCCTTGCCAAGAGCGGAACGGTAACTAACAGTGAGGACGTTTTTGCTTTATTTTACAGAAAACCTGAATTGGTAGGAAGACAAAGCGGGTGAGAGTACTGGCCCGTGTCACCAAATAAACTTGAGGGAGGCTCGATCCGGGCTGAAACACCGTGACCTGCTTTGTGTCCCCAGCTCCGGGCTCTGGTTCCTGGAGTGGGTTCTGTTATCAGACAGGCTCTCCCTTCCTGATGGAGGCAGGAGGCGGGAGGCTTGTTCCAAAATGGCCATCTGGGTACAGCTCTGTTTTCTTGGCCAGTGGGAAAGAAAATCTGCTTCCTTGAGAGGTTTTTAAAAGTCTCAGAATTTGGTTTAAATAATCTTGATTGGTTTGTCTTGGGATATGTTCCTACCTTGAAAGAATCCCTGTGGCCGTTGCAGCTTGGTGTCTGGGGCCGTCCCGCCCCAAGAGCGCGGCTGGGCGTCTGGGTCAAAGTTAGGAAGGGACGCCCCGTCGTCACTCTGGCTGGAGCACCCCACGTGGTTCGGAAGACAGCAGCGCCATGTGCAGTCAGGAGGGGGGTCAGTGTCCTGGAGGAGGCGCGATGGGCAAGGAGCTTGGACAAGAGGGGCGGCAGTCAGATGGAGAGAAACGGGGGAACCCAGGGGCCCCCGGGGGATACCAAGCACATGCTGAGCACGGACCGGTGATGTGGCTTCGGAGTCCGCCTGGCGTGGCTGGTAGAACTGACTCATGACGGACCAGCACGGAGAACCCAGAAGGTGACTGTTGGGGGGGGTGGAGCGTATTACTTTGGCCTTGAGCAGGTTGAATTTGAGTTGTGAGGTCCCAGTGGAAATACTGAGCAGCTCTCGCCGGAACGGGTCCTGAGCGCATCCAGGAGGCGTGGCTGGAGGCGAGATTTCTCCCAGAGGCGGTACAGGGTGTGAACAGAAGCATTAGTGGGAACGAGCTTTGGGAATTCCAACATTTAATAGACAGGCAAAGGGAGGTGACTCAGGAAGGAAGCGAGCAGTGGGTGGCCAGAGAGGTCTCTGAGGTCAAAGGGACAGAGTGAAGAGGGGCGCCAGGTCCTTGTCCCTGTGCGGCACACGGGACGTCCCCACGGTGTTTCATAAGTGCGTCGTTGCTCAGAGTCGCCGTCTGGACAGTTCCGCCTTTCCGCGTGGCCGTGGCCCCCTCGCTGCTCGTTCAGCCTCCCGCCACGGCGGCCCCGTTGCCTTCTGGGCCCAGACCTGTGGGCTGCTGCCATTATCCCTTTCCTTCCCGCCGTCGGTCTTGGCTCCGCCTTGCTACTCTCTCCCCATCACGGCCGCCAAGCCTCTTAAATTAGGAAGCCCACGCGGGGGTGGGGGGATTTTGCTTCTGTTCCTTGAGATTTGCGTCTTCCAGGCCTGGGGCTAATCTAGCTTTCTGTGCCGTGCTTTCTTCTCTCCCGTTTGTGGGTCTGGTTTTCCCAGTCTCCACGTTATTTCCTATCTGCTCTGGGCAGCCCTTCTGGCTGTTCTGACACAGTGTAGGTGACACTGCTCATTCTTCTTAGGACGGTTCGTGTTTCCTCTGAGCTGCAGCTTAAACGCTGGCTGTTTCCTGTTTTTCCTCTTTCATGTAGTCTGAAGTCATGGAGTGCGTGGTGGGCGGGGGGTGGCGGGCGTCCTCCATTGTCCCGGGGGTGCTTGTGTGTGTGTGGGGGTGGCCATCGTGAGGGCCTTCCCCCAATTTTCCCATCCCAGCTCAACTTCCGCTCTCCCCCTCGAGGGAGAGGTTCGATGAGCCCTTCTCCCCACTGCCCTCCACCCGGTGAAACTCGTGAGCTGCTGGTTAACTTGTGGACGTCTGAACACCGGCATTCGTATCCTGGCATTCCTCGGGCACGCGTACGTGCACTTTCCAGGGGAGGGGTGGGTAGCTCTTACCCAGTTCGGAGAGGGCCAGACCTCACCCCGTGTTTTCACACTGACCTTGACGGTAGCATGGCGGTCCACCAGGGTGACGGGCGACGTCCCTGCGGCTTGACCTTCGCCCTCTTCTCCACCTCGCTTTCTACTCCTTTCCATCTAGCGTTACGCACGCGGGCAACGCCCATCACTCGCAGCCCCGCCTACACACGTGCGTGCGTGCGTGCACGCACGTGCTCCCCCACGTCTCCACGGCTTTGCTCAGACTGCGTCCTCCCCCAGGAACTGGTTTTCTCTCCTGACACAGGGATTTTACTGCACGCTTGGTTGCTTGTGCTGATTTCTCAGGCCAGAAGAACATCTTCTCCGACTTCCTGGCTGTGTGCTCACGTGCCTTACAGACACATTTTCTCTCCCTGAGAAGCGTTGACAGTCACCTGCTGTAGTGAGGAGCCTTCACACGTTGGCCAACTTGTTTGTTTCCAAATAATGAAAAATGCCAAATACTTCATGATGCCTTTGCAATGATAAGTTTTAAGAGGCAGGGAGCTCTTTCTTCCTTTTGTCCCTCCGTCTTCCTCCCTCACTTCTTCCTTTTCTCCTTGCTTCCTTCCTTTCTTTTTCTTTCCCTTTTTTAACAACAGCGCCTGTTCCCCCGCAACTGTGCCTACCGTGCATGTGCAGAGGCGGCTGGCGGGAGAAGGGACCACAGAGAAGGCTGGGAGGAGACGTCACTACGTGTGTATAGACGGGAGCTTGAGTGTCACATTTCGTCTCTGCAGCACCCGATGCTTCTTAAAGTGTCACCCAGCACGCGAGTTCACGCCCCGCTGTGCAAGAGCTGTATGAGTATAGTTAATTCTATCCCTTCAGTGCATGCTAATTTTTTGTACAAATATTATATTCTTCTGAGTTCTTATCCTTCTCTTCTTATGTAATCTATAGTAGATTCCAGAACAGGCAGAAGTGTCATCCAAAATGTGTGGCCTGTGTTAGTTCGGCACGTGTGCTTAATTTACTCGTGTGAACTTTACTACAATTAGTAAACAAACTAATACATAAGATTGTAAAGAGAGTAAGTACAACTTCAAATGCAGCCGGATGCATTTGATGGCCCTGTAATCTTGATAGGGATACCTGTCCTTACTGGAAGGCTCTCCACGCTACGGATTATGTTAGCTTTGGACATATTACCTCTCTTGCTGGTTTCAGTGAGGAGTGGGTGAGGGAACTGAGCCACGGAGAGTTCGATAATGCACCGACTGTCACAGACACACTGCATTTGAACCTAAATCCCCTGGGCTCAGAGCCCAAGCCCCGAACCTCTATTCAGAAAGCCCTCATTACTCGCTTAATGTGAATTTGCTTAAAGTTGGCACCCAAAATTTAAAATAAATAATATAAACACTTTTGGCTTGGGACATCCTCTGGAAAAATAAAACCAGAAGAGAGGCAAGTACATTTATTTTTCTCACATCGTTAGCAAACTTTAGGTTTTCACTGCAATTGTGACTAATCCTTCTTTTATTTTTGAAAAAAAAATTGTTTTGAAAAATTTTTTAATGTTTTATTTATTTTGAGAGAGAGAGAGAGAGGGTGCACACAAATGGGGGAGGGGCAAAGTGAGAGAGGGGCACAGAATCGGAAGCAGGCTCCCGGCTCTGAGCTGTCAGCATAGAGCCCGACACGGGGCTCGAACTCACAAGCTGTGAGATCATGACCTGAGCCGAAGTCAGAGGCTTTACCGACTGAGCCACCCAGATGCCCCGTGACTAATCCTTCTTAAAATCGAGGAAAGGATCAAATGCTACTTGGGGGGTTCTGGTGTGACTTCTCTGGGTGGAATATGATTGGAGGCATGACCGTAGAGAAGGCGTTTCGTGGATGTGCACATCCAGTGTCCCAGAGGGCCCTCTGATCGTCAAAAACTTCCTCTTAATTTGTGCTTGCTCTGGGGTCTCTGTGCTTTTCTCTTCAGTCGCCAGCTGAAGATGCTGTCCACGTACTTGTGTGGGACATGAATGGCTCTCACATTCTTTTTGCCGATTCCGTGGGGTAATGCCCCTGCGTGGACACGCTCGACGTTCAGCGATGGGTGGAGAGCTTCTGCACCAGACAGAGAGACCTCCGGCGATGGACGGACAGATCTCCGGTGACAGACGGAGTGGCTTCAACAGATGCCCCCACCTTGGGGCAGCATGCAGCACCCCCCCAACCCCAGACTTTGGGTTTGGTCACATGACTTGTTTTGGCCACTGGAACGGGTGTGGTCATGGTGTCTTCACAAGCTTTAAATGTGCTGTGTGTTTGGTTTGCCCGGCAGCCCCTGCCGTCCCTCGGGGGCTGGACACGGGAGGCACGGCTCCTTGTCAAGATAAATTCTTCGACTTGGCCAACGTGTCTCCAAAGCAGCCGAGTCCCTGGTCTAACCCTTCCTCCCTCTGCCCCACGACGACGAGTTGAACGTCCAGTCCCTGGGAGAGAAAGACGGAGACGGGAAGGGAGAGGTGGACGAGGTGCGGGTGGGACCCTGCTCCGGGTGCTGGTGGCTGTGGCGTCTGTGTCCTTTCCCTGAAGACCAGTGACCTTCACGGAGGTCATCGCAGAAAGGCTGGGGCGCCCTCCTCTCCCACGAATTCAGGAGCTAAATGAAAAATAAGCCAATGAAAAGTCTGAATCGCTCCAAGAAGACAGTGGCCCCGAAGCAAGCCGTGTGTGCACACTGGGGTGGCAGGGCCACTGCTGGCCACTGAACATCCACCGGCCCCCCAGGTAGGGCCCAAGAAAAGAGCAGTGACTGATGGGCCCGTTCGAATTTTGGCAAAACCACGCCCTCCGTGGGGGCTTCGTTAACATCTCTTCCCCACGCCACCTGGAAGACTGTGACCGTTTCCTGAGCTCTTTGTGACGTGATCACAAAACAGAAGGGGTCAAGGCGTCACGGCTTGCCTGAACAAACTCAGTCAAAATGGGCATTTTTTTCTCTGAATTATTTTGTAGCTATTGTTTATTGAATTACTGGTGAATTATGGGGCAATGTAAGAGCCTGGACCGAAAATGCCTGGGAATCACTACAGGGACAGGGGGGATAGAAACATCAGGAGGGTGTGGGACCCCCTTGACATGGGGGGACAGTCTAGCCACGTGGGGGTCTTCACCAGCTGGTTCTGCCAGTGTGTCAACAATGTTGTGAACATTTTCTGTCTTTTTTAAAAAATTTTTTTTAAATGTTTATTTATTTCTGAGACAGAGAGAGACAGAGCGTGAGTCGGGGAGGGGCAGAGAGAGAGGGAGACACAGAATCCAAAGCAGGCTCCAGGCTCCGAGCTGTCAGCACAGAGCCAGACGCGGGGCTCGAACTCACAAACCGTGAGATCATGGCCTGAGCTGAAGTCGGTCGCACAACCGACTGAGCCACCCAGGCGTCCCAAGTTGTGAACATTTTCTGACTCAAAGGAATGTTCGACTTGAAATCCAGGGAAAATATTTAAATACCCATATGGATAATTCTTATTATTCATCCGATCAAATTCTCTAACATTCGTAGTTGGCTTACGGGAAGTTAGGCGTATATGATCCTGAGGCAATGAAACAGTATTGAGATTTATTGATCAAACAGCCCTGACGAAATTGTGGTTCGATGTTAAAGTTTTCTGTGATAGAAAAATGGATGGTGACCCAAATATCTGGAAAGTGAGATATTGAAAAACTTTATAACAACCTTAACACATTCTTGTAATTGTCTGTCCTGCCCCTTTGCTGACTTTTCTCTGTGAATTATATGGACTCTCTCTCTGATGCAGATGTTCCACCTGTATTTACTTTTTTCTTTTAAAATTTATTTTAGAAAAATATAATATGACGGTGAACGACTGTGTTATTATCACCTAGCTCAACAAACAGCAGGTGGCCAGTCCCGGGGACATTTCCCCCAGCCCCTCCCTGGTCCTTGTCCTCAGGACAGTTATTTCTTGCTTTTCTCTAGAACATCCTGCATATGCTGTGCTTCCTGACCCATCTGGTCCCGTCTATAACGGGAGACCTGCTCTGTGCATTTCGGGGACGTGCTTCTGTTACTCAGTGTTATGCTTTTGCATTCATCTGTTTTCTGCTTGTGGGTGAGATTGGCTCGTGTTCATTGGTACACATATATCTTCTTCTCATAAACGTGTCTGTCAGCATTCCTTTGGGTCGAATTTAGAATTCCCTTTTGGTTCTGCTTCGGTTCCACTTGCTTGGATACTCAGATGCTGCCTTTAGGGCATCGTACGGACCTGTGCACTTTGGAACCAACCCTGGGGAGTTTGAACTGGGGCAGAAAAAGGGACAGAGAAGAAAACATGGTGATTTCTAATAATCTTGGGGGGAGTTCTGTAGGCTGGGCAGACTGTTAATAAGATAATATTCACCAGGGCATCTCAGAACGAGTGGAAAAATGAAAACTAACGTGTTCTCGTACTTGAGCGAAGTTAACAAGACCCAGATGGGTTGGGGTGGGCCAGGTCCGGGCTGTCCCCCTCGCGGGCTGGTGGCTGGTCCCCCCGCTCCCAAGTGTCCACTGCGTTGGTGTGGAGTGGCCTGTCCTTAACATGGCAGTGCCAGGAGCAGACGAGGCCGGTGGCGACCACACCACGTTAGTGCCGTGATCCCCAGACAGCGAGGCCGTTGGCTCTCATTTCCTTCTTTTGAAGTTACGTGAGCGTGTCTGTGTGTGCATGCCAGAATAGCTCTTGAAAGAAGTGCCAGAAGCTGGTTCCACTGGTTGTATCCAGAGAAGGAAATTGCACTGGGACCCCTTCGTAGCTCTAAATTTTTTTTTAATGTTTATTTACCTTTGAGAGAAAGAGACAGAGCGTGTGAGGCAAAGGGGGAGAGAGAGAGGGAGACACAGTCCGCAACGGGCTCCAGGCTCTGAGCTGTCCGCACAGAGTAGCTCTAAAGTTTGAACCATGTTAGTTTAAAAAAAAAAAATTCAATTAGTGGCACCTGGGTGGCTCAGTTGGTTAAACAACGGACTTCGGCTCAGGTCACGATCTCACGTTTCTCGGGTTCGAGCCTCACGTCAGGCTGTGTGCTGACAGTGCGGAACCTGCTTGGGGTTCTCTCTCTCCCTCTCTCTCTCTGCCTCTCCCCTGCTCGTGCTTTCTCTTTCTCTCACTGTCAAAATAAATAAACTAACTTAAAAAAACTCAAATAAAAAATTGTTGTCAGAGGAACAAGGCTTATGCTTTACGCACCGTAAGCATGGGATATCTTTATAATCAGAAACATAACCCCACAGTTCACTTGGGAAAAAACAGAATTCATACTACCTGGCCAGAGATCATTCACCTGGTGTTTTATTTGTTTGGGGACCTATGAGGCTGCCTCAGGAAGGGGCTCGGGGAGCCAGGGCTCCTGGGACATGGGGGAAAGAGAACAGACCCCAGAGGAAACAAGGACCCCCCCCCCCCGCAGAGGGACACACACCACACAGGACATGGGCTTTGGAGTCTGAAGGCCTTGCTGCAAATAAAAAACGCTGAGAGAACATTTTTGTGGCTTCAAATAACTGTGATGCATGATAATTTTTCCTGTTATTTAGGGCTGTGATGAAAAGCTAGGAATAACTTGAAGTGTGAAGTTTTTAAGCGACGTTGATGCCCAGTCCCAGCGCAGGTGACGCTTGGGACACATTTCAGGATCTGAGAAGGAGGCGGGGAAAGAGCGGCGGTGGAGGTGAGCCCGAGCCCTGGCCCTGCTCCCTGGGGCTTGGCCAGGATGCTGCCAGCGGTGAGGCTCTCCGGGCAGCCTGGGCGGGACTGGCCCTGGCCGGGGAGAGGCCTGGGGTGGGGGTGTGGGCAGAAGGGCTCCTGAGGGACTTTGGCCCCCAGCCCAGCAGGTCCACAGACCCCATCCCGATCCCTGGAGTTTCCACCCCCTGCCCCCTTCCTCTCTTCCCTCTAGAGACCTAGGCCTTTGTCATGTTTGACCTCATGCCGCAGAGGCAGGGCGCAAAGCCCTCTGTCCTGACCTGCTTACAACCTGGGTCTCAGTGGAGAGGAGACGACGCTCCCCCCCAAGTTCCATTTCTGTCCCGGTGCAGACACCCCTTCCCGCCCTCTGGGAGGTGCCTCTTCCTTTGCAGAGAGGTCAGAGCAATTACAAGAGTCTCCCGAAGTGACCCAGTCTGCTAGCCCAGCGGACACCTCGCATCCGGATCTCCCCGCCCCTGCGGTGCACATGGTAAGCAGCTTGGGGGACTGAGACATGGGACTTAAGATGTGTGTGTTTAATATATACAACAGAGATGTGTACGATACAACTGTATTAGCTATCTGTTACATACTTAAGGTAATATACACAAAATGGGATTTTAACATAAACACATGCTATATATTCAATACACATACATGATACAAATATGCTGCGTGTGTGTGTGTGTGTGTATCATACAAAACAGGAGCTGGAGGCTTGCCCTTGGAGTGAACCGTCCACTTGGAAAGGAAGGTCTAATTCTTATTTTCTGGCTAAAGTTGCTTAAAAGTGGCCTAAATTGGTCCCCTGGGGGCCCATGAGATCAAATCAAAACCTGTTATTAATTCCTAGCAAGAAGGTGGAGCTGGGAGCTCCCTGGTAAAGTGGTTTGTGATCAGGGAACAGGAATCCCATCCAAATGCAGGGGCTTCCTGAGAGCGGCAGGAGGGGGTCCTGTGCCCAGGGACATGAACCTGGGCTGTGGTGCAGGCCTGGGCTTGGGAGCGTCCTGCTCTTTTAGGCAGAACCTCACAGCAGGAAGCAAAACTGGAAGCTTCCCACAGGGTTGCTGGGACTTTCACTATCTGTTGTGACGCTGTGAACTGAGCTGCGTGACCAGCGGTGTAATCTGGGGACTCCCGGGGGGTCTGACGGGCGCCGGGTTCAGGTCCATTCATTTCGGCCGCGTGGACGCATTCACGTTTGCGAAGCATCGGAAAGCGCCTGACCTCAAGACGGGAGAGATGAATTTTCGGACAGGCTGAAGGGTTTGGGGAAGAAGCCCCATCACCAGACATTACACACCAGCCCCCACATAGCAGGTCAGCTTTGTTGTTCCTTCCGGGGTGTTTCACATCCCACGTAGCCAACTGTCCTGGATAAGTGTGTCTAATGCGCGGCTTTACGGGAGGCTGGGGCCGTCTCCGGGAGCCCACCCCCCACCCGGATAGTCAAACGAGGGAGCTCCGAGCAGCATCTCAGTGGGCATCGAGGGTGGGAGATACCGTGGAGTCCCGGGTGGGGAAGAGAGTAACTCCGTTTCCTACATTCTGAGGCTGACGTCATAATAAAAGTCTGTGGTGTGGGACTCTGGGAACCGTGTCATTCTGCTTGATCTATGGTGGCACAAATACTGTTCGATCACACTGTAGTTAACAGAAAAGCACAAGAAGTCTCAGCCTTAAGTGATGCTGATTTAAAAAAAACACTTTTGGGGGCTCCTGGGTGGCTCAGTCGGCTAAGCGTCCGACTCCGGCTCGGGTCATGATCTCGTGGTTCGTGATTTCGAGCCTTGCGTGGGGCTCTGTGCTGACAGCTCAGAGCCTGGAGCCTGCCTCTGATTCTGTGTCTCCCTCTCTCTCTGCCCCTCCCCTGCTCATGCTCTGTCTCTGTCTCAAAAATAAGTAAACATTTAAAAAAATAAAAAACACTTTCTAGATACATACATGTATCAATTTCAAAACAAAGAATTCAAGTCCTACCAATCCTTGAATATTTATTACATGGTAGCAAACTTCTCATTTAATCCTAACATAAATCGGTTATGTTACTTCCATTTCTAAGTCGAGACGATCAAGGTTCAGAGTGTGGCTGTATTAGAACAAATCTAGTAGCATCAGAACAAGGATTCGAACTCTGGTTATTCTGACCCCAAATCCTATACTTTTAACAGTCATCGAACAGGAACTCCCCCTCCCCGCACCCAATTCTCATCCACCAAGACAGCTACCATCAACATTTTATTGAACTTCCTTCCAATTTCTTCCTGTACACACACACACACACACACACACACGCTCAGTCTCATGTAGATACCTTCAGACAATTCATGCCTTCCTACAACTGGTTTTTCTCACTCAACCACATATCCTGGAGATCTAAACACGTCTGTTTTGCAATGTAGCGTCGAGGGTTTGGTGTGGGAAACGTTTTAAGAGCTTGGTTTCATCACCTAGAGAGATAAGCTCTAATTTCCTGGCACCTGCTGTGTCATGACCATTGCTTGGGAACATTACAGCTTTTTGAGACTGTTCTTAGCCAGTTGTGAAAGGTTCACAGTGCTTCTCAGTGTGCAGTGACCCCACACAATGGCAGAAAGACAGCTGAGCCTAGGGTGTGCAGTGGTTTCAACAAAAGGCAAAGCATTATCGACCAACCACGCAAAAGGAGACACTCTTTTTTGCAGAAGTTTACGCAACTAACACATACTCTGCCCCTAAGTTCCTGACACTGGAGACCGGCCTGCAGGCCCATTTCCAGCGTCTCTGCGACAGCCTGATTTAAGAACTCATGGAGCTCTCTGCCCTGCAGCCATGAGAGCTGGTGCCGGGAGGCTGAGTGCGCTCAGGACGCTGCTATTTCGTGCTGATAAGGTTAGACTAAAGTATTTCATTAGCTCCTGGGGGCGTGTGTCGTAAGCTACATGCCGTTCATTGTTGGAGATCCTGTGAGCCTCCCGGGACCTGGTGGCCAGTCCTGGTGACAAGCAGCACTTTGCACACCCCTCCTTCTGAGGAGCCCACGTGGGTCAACACTGATCTCATGTGCACCTTCCCTGTGATGAGACCTCCCCGCCACGCGTGTTCTGTGGAGGCACCGCAATCCGTGTTGGAGCCAGGGTGGTGGTGAGGGGGGTTCCTCACTTTGCTGGCTTTGCTTCCCCTCGGCCAGTCGGCCTCGCTCCTCATCTAAACACCGAAGCTCTTTTGTAGACCTCTGTTAGGCACCCTGCTTTGTAGAATCCGACTTGTGGAAGAGATCTCATTTGCGGGGTAAGGCAAAGTTCATTTTTCTGTGTCCCATATCGTCTGTGAGACCCTTGGGACAGGGATTATGGGTTACTTATTTCTGTCTCTTCAGGGCCTAGAAAAGTGATGAATACACATAGGCACTGCTTAGTTGATACTGAACGAATGAATGAATGAATGGAGAAGGCCAGTGTGTGTAAGGAAGAATTTAATCAGGGCTGGTGTGTGTGTGTGTGTGTGTGTGTGTGTGTGTGTGCACGCCATGGAGGCCTTCTGGGAGACATCGTGTGGGAGGGTGCTGTGTGGTCTGCTGGCCGCACATGGCACACGGGCCCAGCACACAGGAAGAACGACTAGTTTTAGTCTCCCATGGGGCTTGGGACCGTGGAGAAGGAAAATTCTCCTTCACTCCGATGTCTATGGCTGTTTGCGCTTGAAAATCAGTTGAGTCTTTTCTTGCACTGGCTTGCTGAGCCGAGCCAATGGGCTGACAGCGATGCCATATTGCAGGGACATTGGGAACAATAGCTAATGGGGAGTGATTGCCTGTAATGACACTCTTCGGAAGCGTCCAGATGATTAAATGCTAAAGGAAGAGAGGATAATCGTTGGAATTTCAATGAACCACTCTCTTCATATTATTAGAGGAAGGAGCAATCTAATTTTGCACCCGTCCCAGGCTCCCAGCTCCATGACCCATTAGAGGCTCATCAGGGGATCGGGTCTCAGGAACTCTGTGCTGCTATATTCTGTCACTGGGTTGGTGCCCGGCGTCCGTGTCCATATGTCTGTGTACCGTACTTCTGAGTTGGCGGGCTGATCTTTTAAGTTATGAATTAATGCTTTAGGGGATCTGGACGCTTACGGAAAATGTGAAGGAACTTCCAGTAACCGTCTGTTGAGGAGAGGGTCTAAGGAGTCCATGATGGTGGTGATCTCGTTCAGATTCAACAAGCACTTACTGGGCAGGTAGTCGGAGAGGAACACCTTCCGTGCCCTGGGCCTGTGACCCCCCAGATCTACCCTCATCACAGGTCGCTGCGTCAGAGCCCTAGGGCCACACGTCACTGGCCTCCGGTCCCAGGTACAGTGGGTTCCACAGGGACACCGTTCCCCATCCAGGCCCGAGCTGCCAGCCCCCTGCAGGAGCCGGGCCTCACGTGGGCGGGGGGAGGCTTTGGCTGTTCCTAGACTCTGGTGACCTCAGCATAGCACCACACGTCGTGTGGGATCATCACTCTTCTTGTGAAGGAGAGTTTCGATTGCATGTGAAAACACTTGGGAAGTTCAAGTTGTGCCAGGCAGAGGGGCTGCAAATGGGGCAGAGATGCCAGCCTGGACTCACCTGGGCATCCGGACACTCCCAGACGCCTGGGAAGCTGGGCCTCCCCCACTGCCTTCACAGGAAGGCAGTGGTGCTTCCGGAAGGCACCAGGCCTGGGGCAGGAGGGGGCCCCGGTACCACGGCTGGGCCCATCTGTGGATTTCAAACTTTATTTGCATTTAGCGCAAGTATGATTTTTATCCGTTTCCAACACTGGCTTTTTGACAGCATGTAATGTACCCTCCGTTCCGAGATACGCACTGACAGACGTTGACGAATGAGACGTCGGTGCTTCAGACTATCTGTCTGAAATCAAACTTCAGACAGAAACACGCATCGTGAGTGCTGCTTGGGGCTCTTTGTGCCTCCCCCCTCTCCCAGCACAGCTGGGAGCGTCCTTGGGCCTGGAGGGAGAAATCCCAAGCAAGGTTCTGGACACAGAGCACCCGCGAGTGGTGGGGTCGATGGGGAGCCGAAGGCTGGGGGCTCCGCCGTGCTCCGGTGGTGGTCCGAGCCTGAGGCAATGGGGGCACTGTGCCCACCCCTACCTGTCGGCAAAGCCCCGGGGGAACAGAAGCGAAATCTAAGACGAGCTAAAAGAATCCAGTCCCATCGCCTTTGCTTATGAAGCCGAGACTTGTGACAGCGTCTGAGCTCCTCCGACAAAACTGTTCTGCAAAACCAGCACACCAACCAACAAAATCACATTTTTTTTTCCCCTTTCAGACGAATGATCCGAAACACCAATGCCTCACAACAAATGCTGTCAAGGTGTGTCTTTGAACAGAGAATATAGTCTATACTGCCAAAGCCCAGCGTCAAAAGTAGATGAGATCACCTTCTCCATGAAATGCAAATAACGTTTTGAATCTAGAAATAACCTTTAAAACTTACTTCATTTACAAACCAACCTTGAACCCTTTCAAAGTCTCAACACGTACACGTTATTTAAAAAATAATATACAGATGGGGAGGCTGGGTGGCCTGGTTGGTTGAGCTTATGACTTCAGCTCAGGTCATGATCTCACAGTTTGTGGGTTCGAGCCCCGCGTCGGGCTCTGCACCTGGAGCCTGCTTGGGATTCTGTGTCTCCCTCTCTCTCTGCCCCTCCCCTGCTTGTACTCTCTCTCTCTGTCTCTCAAAAATAAATAAACACTAAAAAAAAATTGTTTTAATAATATACAGTTTTTTTAAAAAAAGTTCTTCCCTACACGGTAAAAATTTCTCAATAATACAACTCGTTTCTTCTCAGGTCCCATCCACACCTTACATTGTGTAGACCGAGCCCATGGTGCTCCCTACTTGCTTGAAGCAAAGCTTCTCTGTTACCAGCGTGTGGGTCTGCAATGGCCTCTCTTCTCACTTGGTCTCGTCTCTGACATCTTGTCCTCCAGCCTCCTGGGCTGTGCCCAAGCAGAGACCTTTGAGCAGGCTACTCCCAATGCATAAATTAGGGACAGGTGGGAGGTGGCCTTGCACTGACAAGCCATCACACTCAAATAGAGATCATCAAGGGGGGGCTTAAGGGACGTGCCGCCTCGAGGTGAGACCTCTGCATAGGACAGCCTGACAGAGAAGGTCATCTGGCGCGTGTGCTGCCCTTAAGAAGTGTCCGTCTCCAAAGAAATGGGTATTTTCTCAGGTTTATCTGATTGGCCATTTCTGTCTTCATCACTATTTTGAATAGAAGATGATATTCAGCCACCTCTCGGGTGGGCGGGGGGGGGGGCGGTCTTCTAGTAATTATCCCATGAGATTAGTTAACTTTTCTCTCATTCTGTCCCTGCCTGATGCTCTCCTGCTGCTCTGGGAGAGACACTCCTGGCGTGTCCAGTCCGTGGGGTCCCCTCACTTGCTTTCGTATCAGTCCGAGAAAATGAATCTGATTCTCAAGTCTTTGTTTATTGACTGCTTGAATTTTCTTTTCTTTTTTTTTTTAGCAGTGCCTTTGTGAATTAATTTCTCTCGTATCTCTGGATTTCAAGGAAAAAAAAAAAGACTCCGGAGTGTCGTTTTTGACATTGACTTTGTCTGAAATGGCAACGCATACGTGTGTCACCACAAAGCCTCTGCATCTAAGGGCTCCAAGCGTCACAGGAAAATCCTTGAAATTAATGTGCGTGGTTTACCTCCCACTGAGACAAAACCCTTTATTTTCAATAAAGGAATCCTTTTCTTTTCTTTTCTTTTCTTTTCTTTTCTTTTCTTTTCTTTTCTTTTCTCTTCTTCTCTTTTCTTTTCTTTTCACATTGTGAGCATTTTTTTCCTACCGGCATTTCTAACCAGTAACATGCAAATGAAGATTGTATCAGTCATAGACAACATGAATATTTATTGGCTTCGCGTCCTGTGCTTGGCATCGGGTGGGGCCAAGCAGCGGCCGGCCTTCCTCTCTCTCCCTTGAATTCTCCACCCACAGGGTGGGAAGACACCAGCCCTCTCGGGACCGGGATCCGACACCCAAGGGTGGTCAGTGGCGGGGGTCCGCTGTCCCCACAAAGCAGACTCTGAGTCTTACACGCTGAACCTCCCGGTCGCACAGCCTCCGCCCCGTCCAGCTGGCTGTCCCCACGCAGCCCGCTTGCCTGACACCGGGTCTGTCCCCTCACCTTCCCCAGAGCCCCCGGGAGCCACACGCGCTCACGCTGCAGGTGCTAAGAGCTTCCCGCTGGCCTCTCGGCGTCCTCTTGGAGAGACCCAGCCGGAGAAAGATGCTGAACGTGGGACTCGGGAGGCCAGGCTGGCCCCGCACAGCAACTGCAGGGCGGGAGATGGAAAGCCGGGGAAGCTAGGGCTGGGCTGGTTTTGGTGGGAAGCAGAAGGCGCCTTCAGGAGACTTAAATTCACGGGGTGTCAGGTAACAAAACGAAAGAGCAAGTAGGTTCCAGTAGAGCAGGACCTCGAAGGAAGTGAAGGGGGTAGAGGCCCAGGGCAGGGCTAGTTTTAAAGCCAGCGGTTCTGTGCAGCTTTAAAAAACCTCAAACTTGACGTGTGTAATTGCTCGTGTCCCCCCCCCCCCCCAGGTTCTGAGCCCTGTGCCTGGGAAGTCACCTCATTTGGAGGGTTTCGGTGGACATGGTCAAGTTAAGATGAGGCCTTTAGGGTGGCCCTAACCCCGTGTGACTGAGTCCTTATGAGAAGAGGAAATGCCATGTGAGGGCGGGGCCCGCAAAGTGCCCTGGGAGGACGGGGCGAGCCAGGCAGCGCGGGGAGAGGCCTGGATGGCCACACTCTCCCCTCGGCCCCTCCGGAGGGCGTAGCCCTGCCCACACCCGGACCTTTGGCCTCCAGAAATGGGCGGGAATCGGTTTCTGTTGTTTTAAGCCACCCAGTCTGTGGTCCTTTGTTAGGGAAGCCCCAGGACACCAATCCAGTCGCCTCACAGCAGGTGATGGTGACGTCCTGGACAGAAATGAACCTGAACTGGCGGCTGCTTGAGGGTAACTCAGCTGTTAGAACCCGAAAGAGCATCACACGGCCCCTGAGTGCGTGCCACGAAAGAACTAAAATCTGTTGTGCTTGGAGCTCCCTGCTGACACCCGCGTTCAAAAATCACAGGTTCTGGAATTAGCTCATTTGCTCTCAGCAGACTCTCATTAGCTGAGTCCACGCCAGCGGCGGGGAGCCCCGTCCGTCCCCCGCCCTCTCCAGAACGGCGGCGCCGCGGCCCCGCAGCCGCCGTGAGCTCTCGGCCCAACAAGTGTGTTTTGCCCCCTGGCTCTCTCTCAGTCACCTTCCCTGCTTTAGGACCAGGCCATCTGGGTCGAAAGACAGTTTTCTGATGGGAAGCGTGGCCCGTCCAGAGGTCCCTCCGGCCAGCCTCCTTTCAGCTGTGCCGGGGCTCCCGGCAGAGGCGGGGGAGGCAGTGTGCCCCCAGGAGCTCAGGCCCGACCTTCCTGAATCACATTCATGGGCCCGTCCCGCCCATGAACGCGAACTTGGGGGATCTGATGCCAGCTTTCCGGTTCCCGGACTTGCAGGGCTGGGTCTCGGATAAAAGGTCTACGCGCACAACTGCCTCGAAGCAGGTGCGTCCTGCGTTTCCAGGCGGACGCTGATGTCAACCCGGGCCCAGGCCCACCCGCCCTGGACCGTGTGCCAGACGGGGCAGCCCGGATGAATGCACGCTCTGTGCGCCCGAGCTCGGGGCTCAGGGAGCGGGGGGAACCCGATCCCCTTTGTGACAGGTCCAGGGGAAGGTCAGCTGCTGACGGCCCTCTTCTCAGACGGGGTTTCTCTTGGCCTTTCCCCACCCCTGGTCTGTAAGCAGACACCAAGGACACAAAAAGGTTAGCTTGTCCACTCGTTTTTCACTTGGAAGGCACTGGGAAGCTAGAGTTTGAAGAGGAAAATAAATATTTGTTTTTAAAGAGCGCTCCCGCCCTGGGGAAATTCCTCCAGGTCTGACACCATTAACTCACTCCCGTCTAAAGTACTAGGCACTTTCATTGAGTACTTACGGTGCATCAACACGGTGGTAAACGCTTTTCTTCTATTTTATCATTTATATGCACAAAAGTTCCATCAGGTAGAATTTTATTACCATCATTTAATAGATGAAAAGACAGATTCAGAAAGGTGTAGTGCAACGTGGCAGGCGGTGGGACTAGCTGCCCACAAGACTGAGGGTCTGGCGGGGGGGAGAGGGAGAGGCAGAGACAGGGGAGAGGCAGAGACAGAGACAGGAGAGAGAAAGGGAGAGGCAGAGACAGGGGAGAGGCAGAGACAGGGAGGGAGGAAGAGAGAGACAGGAGAGAGAAAGGGAGAGGCAGAGACAGGGGAGAGGCAGAGACAGGGAGGGAGGAAGAGAGAGACAGGAGAGAGAAAGGGAGAGGCAGAGACAGGGAGGGAAGAAGAGACAGAGACAGGAGAGAGAAAGGGACAGGCAGAGACAGGGGAGAGGCAGAGACAGGGAGGAAGGGACAGAGACAGGAGAGAGAAAGGGACAGGCAGAGACAGGGAGGAAGGGACAGAGACAGGAGAGAGAAAGGGACAGGCAGGGACAGGGGAGAGGCAGACAGGGAGGAAGGGACAGAGACAGGAGAGAGAAAGGGACAGGCAGAGACAGGGGAGAGGCAGAGACAGGGAGGGAGGACGGGGACAGAGCAGGGGGAGGGCTGAGGGTGGTGTGGCGGGGACAGGGTGGGGAAGGTCGATCCGTGGGAGGACTCCGTGTGTGCAGGGCCTCCGGAGCTTGTGGACAGGGCGAGTTCACAGCCGGGGGAGGAAGGGTTGGAGACCTTGGCCGCCGCCCCTGAAGGAAGCAGCCCTGAGTGCCAGCACCACCCGGCACTTAATTAGCAAAAGGCTTAGTTTTTCTCTTATTGTGCTGCTTGCTTTTGCCAGCTTTTCAATAGTTAGGATGCGTTGCGTTGTGATTTCTTCTCTGTTCTAAAAGTCTTTTCTCATTTGTACTTCACTCTGTGCCCAGATTTTTATTCTTTTTCTCGAAGAGCGTCCCCCGGCTGTCTTGTTTAGGACCCTCAGAGCCAGGAGCACAGGAGAGTGTGTCTGGCTGGGGGGGTGGGGGAGACCCTGGGGGGGGGGTGCTCAGGGGTGGGGGTTGGGGATCCTGGGGGTGGGGCCCCGGGGGGGTGGAGACCTAGGCCCCGCAGTGTCCCAGGTTGGGGGGGGGGGTGGGCAGGCAGAGTGTGACCTTGGGGCCTCGTGGCCACAGCATGAGCCGTGAAGAGTTTTAAGAGCAGAAAGAAAAATAAAGGTTTTTAGCAGCTGCTCTGAGTGGAATTTTGGGGAGTGGCGGAGCCGTGGAGTAGGAATTTTAGGGAGTGCTGATGTGGGCGGTTTTGGCGGAGGAGGAGGAAAGCGGGAAGTAGGGAAAGACAAAAATCCACAACTCACGCACTGTAAACTCTCTTTCTGGCAGCTACACTTGGTACCTTGAAAGCAACTTGAAGAAAGCTGGAGCCATGTGGGACCCGGCTCGATGGCCAGGGCCGCGGTCCTTCCCCTTCCAGATGTCCCCACGCCCTTCCCCGCGCAGGGCCCTCGCCACCGGGTCCTCCGGGGAACACGCCCGGTCCCTCCCGGCGTCACCCAGGGCACCCCTGCCGCCCGCTGCCTCAGTCCCGGCCCCGGCCGAGTTCCCGGAGATGAGAGCTGGACCCACACCGCGTCCTGCCAGACTGATGCAGCTTCCGGAACATTCTTGCACTTTCCACTCCCTGCCCCTTTGTTCTTTCTGCTGTTTCTTCCTGCGAGTCCTCCCCTCTTTACCAGCTGACACCCCACGTGGCCTGGGGGGCACAGTAGCCTCCTGGCCCCTCTGCAGGCCTGTCTGCGCCCGGAAACAGGGGCTCCCTGCACGGATGCCCGTCTACAGGAAGACGAGTGTCCAGCGGGACCAGTAACAGGTCTCTGTGTGTGGGAGGGGGGACCCCTCACTGACGGTCACACCTGCCCGTGACCCCAGCGCCCTGCCGGAGCCCGCCTCACGGGGGCTGCTCTCCGGAAGGGCCTTCCTTCTCTCGTCTTCACGTCCACGCATGCCAGGGCTCGGAGACGTGTTCCTGTGTTACACGTGAGGCTGCAGACGGCGTCCCTCGTCCGGGGTCCCTCGGCTGGGGCACCGTGTCTCCCCGCCTCGAGAAGGACACCTGCATCGGTGCGGAGGGACTCCTGCCCGTGTCCCCGACGCTCACCCCAGACATGCCACAGCGTAGCCCCTTCTGTCCTCCCGCAAATGCCTCGGGCAGCTCGGAGGCTGTAGGTCCCCCTGCCACCCCCCTTACTCCCCCCTGCTGACGTCAGTCACTGGCCTGCGTGTGACCTCAGGCCCCGCTGGTACCGAACGTGGGTGACCTGCACTGTGGGAACAGTGGCCAAGAGGCTGCGTGTCTCCCTCTCGGGGTGAGATGTCCAGGGATCTGGCAGTCCCCCCCCCCCCCCCCGCCCCGGGGCTGCCTCCTGGAGCCCAGCCGCCTCCCTCCCGAGTCTCCCTCTAGGGGGCCCAGTGTGACAGGCCTGCCCAGCCCCAGCCTCCCTCCTCCGGGCCACGTGAGCCCTCCCGTGGACTCCACCTTCCTGCGTGTAGGGAATCGGCGGGTGGAGCCTGGGTGGCTGCGGGGTCCTTCAGTCTCAGCCGCCAAGAGACATCTCCAGACGGAAGCTGTCCCCAGGGCACCCCCAGCTCTCGGGTGTGGCCGTGAGGGGACATCAGAGCTGTCACTCACTGGCTGTCAGCACTTTCCCCCGAGGTGACAGTGGATTGGGATGAGCAGAGCAGGGAGGGGCCCGGAGTGGACCCGGGGCTCCCTCTGCTGCCTCGCCCCTCCTCGGGGGGCTCCTGGGGGTGCGTTGACAGCTGTGGACAGTTTGCTACTGAAAAACAAAACGTTATTCATTCACCTGCCCCCCGAGCCTCCCATGGTGGGTGGGATGCTTTTGGTGGCACAGGTACGGGACCCAGCTCAGACTGCTCCAAGGGAACGAAAGGGACGCCCCTGCCCGCGTCCCTTGACGTCCCTCGATGCCCCAGGAGAGCCTCTCGAGGGCGAGCCCGGCCCGCCCTGGGCCTGCCGGACCGCCTGCCTCCGCCGGCCTGCGGCTCTGCACCCGGTGGGTCGTCCTGGCCGGGAGCAAGGACGGGGAGGGGCCTCACGACAGAAGGCACAGCGGGTTCCGGCCAGGCCCCCGCTTCCTCCACGGAGGCCTCCAAGGTCAGACGGGAAGGCCAAGGCCCACACCTGCTGGCACGCCCTTCTCGGAGGCGGGTCTGGAGCCTCGCCCCGCAGCACCCGCGGGCTGCCGTGCGTGACACCCAAACGGGCGCTGAGGGTTGCTTGCGGACACCGGTACGGGCAGAGGGGCCAGTGACATTGCCGAGGGCAGCGCACGGCGAGGTCTGGTGGCCCGTGCGCCCCTGGGAGCAGCTCTGAGCCAGACCACCCGGCCCGAAGGTGGTCCCCACGCACAGCGTCCCCACGCACAGCGTCCTCTGACCCTGTCGTCTCCCCCGGGACCTTGGCGGAGCGACCCCGCTCGTGAGGCGTGTGGCGCCCTCTCTAGGGGCTCTGCGGGTGCCTGAGATGCGCCAGCCTCTCCTTCCCGGCCGCGCATCGCCCCCCCCCCCCCACCTTTGGGGCCCGTCACTGTCCCCAGGGCCCTCCCGCCTGGAGCCTGTGGCCCGCGGCCGTACAGGCTTTATGGGCACCAGGCGGAGGAGGAGAGAGGAAAACCCCAGGCAGACGCTGCCCTCCCTGCCGCGCGTGTGTGGTCTGTCCCACTCCCCCCTCACTGGCTGTGGGCACCGCGAGCTTGCAGACACGTTGTGCACACGTGTGACACACGCGGAGGTAAATTGCACACGTTCCTGACTTTCGCCTGTTTTCCAAACCGGACGGAGGCTTTTCTTCTGAGTGACTGGGGGCCTGTTAAGGTGTTTCCTCAGCTAAAGACCGTTCTCCTTCCTGGAAACTTCTGCTCTGCCCCCCCCCCCCCCGCCACAAACCACAGACAGAAAAAGGTTACATTCAGCTTTTTTTTAAAAGGGGGTTTTCTGGCGTTTCCCTCAAGCGTCAATGGAGTTCTTGTGATTTGGGGCACTTAGATTCCATGGAGACATTGAAGCTCCAGGGGGAAATGGGGACATGCTAGTGTGATGTCCAGAGCCCTGAGGGACTGAAGGAGGGTGAGAGGAGGGAGGGGAGGGAGAGAGGAAGTAAGGAGGAGGGAGGGGAGGGAGGAAGGAGGGAGGGGGAAGGAAGGAGGGAGGGAGGGGGGAGGGAAGGAGGGAGGAAGGAGGGAGGGGGGAGGGGAGGGAGGGAGGGAGGGAGGGAAGAAGGAAGGAGGAGAGAGGGGAGGGAGGAAGGAGGGAGGGGGAAGGAAGGAGGGAGGGAGGGGGGAGGGAAGGAGGGAGGAAGGAGGGAGGGGGGAGGGGAGGGAGGGAGGGAGGGAAGAAGGAAGGAGGAGGGAGGGGAGGGAGGAAGGAGGGAGGGGGAAGGAAGGAGGGAGGGAGGGGGGAGGGAAGGAGGGAGGAAGGAGGGAGGGGGGAGGGGAGGGAGGGAGGGAGGGAAGAAGGAAGGAGGAGGGAGGGGAGGGAGGAAGGAGGGAGGGGGAAGGAAGGAGGGAGGGAGGGGGGAGGGAAGGAGGGAGGAAGGAGGGAGGGGGGAGGGGAGGGAGGGAGGGAGGGAAGAAGGAAGGAGGAGGGAGGGGAGGGAGGAAGGAGGGAGGGGGAAGGAAGGAGGGAGGGAGGGGGGAGGGAAGGAGGGAGGAAGGAGGGAGGGGGGAGGGGAGGGAGGGAGGGAGGGAAGAAGGAAGGAGGAGGGAGGGGAGGGAGGAAGGAGGGAGGGGGAAGGAAGGAGGGAGGGAGGGGGGAGGGAAGGAGGGAGGAAGGAGGGAGGGGGGAGGGGAGGGAGGGAGGGAGGGAAGAAGGAAGGAGGAGGGAGGGGAGGGAGGAAGGAGGGAGGGGGAAGGAAGGAGGGAGGGAGGGGGGAGGGAAGGAGGGAGGAAGGAGGGAGGGGGGAGGGGAGGGAGGGAGGGAGGGAAGAAGGAAGGAGGAGGGAGGGGAGGGAGGAAGGAGGGAGGGGGAAGGAAGGAGGGAGGGAGGGGGGAGGGAAGGAGGGAGGAAGGAGGGAGGGGGGAGGGGAGGGAGGGAGGGAGGGAAGAAGGAAGGAGGAGGGAGGGGAGGGAGGAAGGAGGGAGGGGGAAGGAAGGAGGGAGGGAGGGGGGAGGGAAGGAGGGAGGAAGGAGGGAGGGGGGAGGGAGGGAAGAAGGAAGGAGGAGGGAGGGGAGGGAGGAGGGGAGACGGAGGACCCTGCTGTCTGCTCCACATCCCATTCGTGAAAGGCCTGCCCTCCTGACCTGCTCGAACCGTCTGAATGTTGGAGGGAGGCGGGTGTGCCGCTCAGGCCCCGGGCTGTTTGCCACGGCTCTTCTGGAGGGGACCGAAGACACAGGCTGCCCAGCACCCCTTCTCCCTCTGCCCTCTCTCCCCTCACACTTGGGGACCAGCCATCAGGAGCGGATGGTAAGAGGCCGCTGCAGGGGTGGGTTCGGGGCTGGAACCCGGGCTCCCTGCAGAGCCGGCTGCAAAGGACAGAGAGCCAGGGCTGGTGTGGGCAGGAAAGAGCATCTTCCGGACGTCCGGCTCCCCGCGTGGGGGCACCGGCCAGTGCCCCGGAGCCTCAGGTCTGGAGGGGGGATTTGGAGGTCCTTCCGCTCACTTTTGTCTGATCCCCGGAAGAGCGTTCCCGCCGAGTGGACTTTGGCCATCGAGGGATGAAATGCTCGTCACCACTGGCGTCAACCCTTTCCACCTTCGAGCACCTTTCCCCCTGACCGCGTGAGAGTTGCAGCGTTCTTGTCTTGTGGATGGAGGGGGGCATTCTGTGCCCCTCAGAAAAGTCAGTTTCCGAACTCGGAAATACACGAAGACGCTCATGATAAAACCGGGACACTAAAATGTTGGGGGGGGGGGGTTGCTGCACTGACATCATGTGTTCCCACTCGAGCTGGCCCTCTGGCCCCCCGCCCCGCACACGCCCCCTGCACACAGCCTCTCCCCAAATGTGGGAACGAGCAGCGCAGCCTCAGACGCTTCTCTGCTGCAGGCGGGGCGCCCTGTCTCCCTAACGCTCACTCGTCAAATGCGTCCACCCCTATGGATTCTGCTCACAGCCCTCGCTGCCCTGGCGGGACACGGAGAAGCGTGGGCTCACAGCTACCGGGGAGTACCTCCTGCAGTGCGATCAGAAGGGGGAGGCAATGGCTTTTCGTGTTCTGTCCTGCAAACCAGGAAAAGCCGCCTTTAGGTAGCTCAGAGCCACGTGTCGGTGAGGACAGAAACAGACCTCACTGCCCAACACCCTCCAGTCTTCCACATTCGTGGCCGTTATGTTTATCTTCCCATCATATTATCATCTACGGGCTTTTTGGGACGAAGTTTATATCAGTTCCTCTGACGATTTGTCCCATGGCATCTACCTACCTGTCAAGATCATAGCTCCTTAAGCGCCCAGATTGTCCCCAATTCACCTTGGCGTTCCCGGGAGAACGCCTCGCAAGGGTTAACACTTAGCCACGGGATGTGTGAAGAAACAGTGCCGGGAAACCACTCCTGAACCTCGTTTTGTTCTTACCGACTTAGAAAGAGGATGGATTCTTTGCAGACTTCTCCCCGAGCCTGACTTGTTTCGGCGGCGGCCACAGGGAAGTCACCTCAGTTGTCTTGTCTGTGAGATGAAGGGGTTGTCTTGGTGGCCCGCGAGGTTCCTTCCACTTGTAATAGTCCACGGACTGTGATTCCCGGGCGCCACTGTCCCTTAGGGATGAGAGCACGTGGAGAGAGCCATCGGTGGCCACGTGCTCCCACACACCTGCTGCCTTGGGAACTGCTCTGTGGTCAGAGATCCCCACGGGCCAGGGCTTCCTGGGAAGACGCCCCAGAGCTGTGTGTTTCTCCAGAGGCCACAAAGCAAGTCCTCTTTGGTGAACGTTCCGGTGGAGTTTTCAGGCCCACCCTTGAGTGGTAAAATTCACACGCAAAACTGAGAAAACGGATAAAAACGTCGTCAGCCATTTAAAACTTTCTGAGTTAAATATTCCCGGCAAGATAATATTTTGCTGATCTTTTTAAAGAAAAGAAAAAATACATACGTACGCATGTACCACAGGACGTGCTCTGCAGGGTTCCAGAGAGATCTGGGGAGGAGGGCACACTGCGCATCAAATCGAGGTTGGAGTCTGACGACTGTCTCAGACTGGACATTCACATTTCTGGGTTGAGACAGTGTCATGATTTAAAGCTATTGCAGGACTGTATTACCTAAGAGGGAGCAGAAAATTCACGAGTTCGTCATCAGGGGCGGGGGGCGCCTGCCCCCACTGAATGATGTCTGAAGGGACAGCAGGAAGGTGGCATTCACAGAACGTGCCTGTTGAATGTGGTATTCTTAACATGCGTCCGCTCTGGGCGAGCCCATAACGTACTTGCCAAGAAACACCCTTCGTTCCCATAGTGGCTTATAAGGAAGTCGTTTGATCTTCATTTTACAAATCTAGAAGCTAAGTCCCCAAAAGATTGTTTCTTCCCAAAGAGGGAAGTTGATATTTGAAAAAAAAAATTTTTTTAATGTTTATTTATTTATTTAATGTTTTTATTTATTTTTGAAGGAGAGAGAGAGAGAGACAGAGCATGAGTGGGGGAGGAGTAGAGAGAGAGGGAGACACAGAATCCGAATCGGAAGCAGGCTCCAGGCTCCGAGCTGTCAGCACGAGCCCCACACAGGGCTCGAACCCAGGAACCATGAGATCATGACCTGAGCCGAAGTCAGAAGCTTGACCAGCTGAGCCACCAGGTGCCCCAGAAGTTGACATTTATCTACTGCCTGCTGCACACTAGGATCTGTGTGTGATCCCATTTCGTGTCTAAAGTTACTTTAGACCTCGGTATTACTATTTCACTTGCATGGATGAAAAATCAAAGGTTCAGGCAAATTAAATCACTTGACCAGGTTATAGTGCCAAGGAATGCTAGAACTCGGGTTTGCTCTGGCTTTCCACGGAAAGATAATCTTTCTAATATAACTGAGAATGCCTTACCATATATTTCTTATCTGAAGCGTGGTGGAGAGTTTTAGTAATGAGAAATACTCAGTGAATATTTTCTATGGGACAAGTGTCAGAAGAGGAGAAAAACTATAATTCTAGGTGTCTCATTACGTTTTCTTTCATGGGATTGTGCAGCTTTGGGGGCATTGAGCTGCACGGTCTTCTAGCTGTCATTCAGTGGCTTGGTACGATAGACAGGGAGGGTCAGAAGACCCCTTAGATACTGTGGCCAGAGGCTAGATGGTGTGGAGCTCAAAGGAGAATTCAGCATAAAAGGAAAGCATCACTAAAGTTTGAGAATTCTGCAAATGAAAGTGTGAATCTTTGAAAATAGGGTATAGTAATTATGTATATGTCTTCAAGGTTTGGGGCGAATTTTTTAAAATTGGAACTTCCTGCAGGAACTAGGCTACTTGGGACCCCAGGTATGTGCGGGTCACCTGGCAAAGCTTTGGAGACAAGACCACATCAAGGAATTCACCTTAGTGTTATAGCAAGAAGGAACCCAACATGAAGATCTGGGATCTGGGATAGGAAAAGAACAATTCCCTTTTTCTTTTCTGCTTTTTCTTCCTAGATTCTAAACGTGTGGTCTAGAAGGATCACGTCGCTCTTGTTTATAATGCCATTTACAGCATCTACAATAATTCCTGCTCATAGGAGGGTCTCAGCAAATATATGATTATGGCAAAGCCAGTGAATAATTTAATGAAAAAGTGAATGATGGATGAAGAACGCGTGAATGCTCCGTTCTTGACCCTTTTAAAAGAGGAGCTCTGGAAAGTAGCCGTTTGAAGACATCCGTACATCTTTTCTAAAGCTGTAGTCACATGTCGCATTCATAAAAGTCTCATTGGCCACCATTTGTGTCTACAATTTAACAACAACGGCAACAAAATGACCCAACTGAAAAGTGAGCAGAATGCGTGAATGGACATTTCTCCAAAGGAGATATACAAATACCCAACGAGCATATGCGAAGATGTTCAGCATCACCAGTTACCAGGGAGATGCACGTCGAAAGCACACTGAGCAAGCACCTCACACCTGGTGTGATAGCCACCATCAAAAGAACAGAAAACAGCGTTGGAGTTGGAATCCTTGCTCACTGTAACACGTCAAATGGTGTGGCCATTACGGAGAACGGTTTTGACGTTTCTTGAAAAGTTAAAAATAGAACTGGTGTCATAGAAGTCCCACCTCTGGGTCTATATTCAAAAGAATTTAAAGCAGCATCTTGGAAGTATTTGCACACCCGCCATCGTCACGGCATTGTTCACAATAGCCAAGAGGTAGAAGCAACCCGAGTGTTCATCAGCTGATAAACGGAGAAACGAAATGAGATATATACATACACTAGAATATTACTCAGCCTTAAAAAAAAGGGGGGTCGGAATTTTGTCACATGCTACAACATTGATGAACCTGGAGGACATTATACTAAGCACAATAAGCCGGTTAGAAAAGGACATATACTGTATGGTTCCACTCATATGAAATACCTAAAGGAGTCAAAATCAGAGACACTAAAAGAAGAAAGGTGGTTCCGAAGGCGGGGGTGGGGAGAAAGGAGGCAAATTCCTGTTTAATGGCCTCCTTTCAGTTGCAGCGTTGCAAGGTGAAAAAGTTCTAGAGATCTGCTGTACAACAATGTGAATACACTTAGCATCATTGAACTGCACACTTAAAAATGGCTGAGATGGTAAATTTAAAGTGGTCTTTTTATATTATTCATAACATAAAGCTAGGCCAAGAAAAGATAAAAAATCTGAATAGCTTAATATCTATTAAATAAATAAAATCCGTAACGATAAACCTTTTCACAAAGAAAACTCCAGGCCCTCGTGGCTTCACTTTATTTCTCTATATTCCATCAGATTTCTGAGGAAAAGTAAAACCAATTCCACAGTCAATTTAAGAAAATTAAGGAGGAAGGAGGAGGGGCGCCTGGGTGGCTCAGTGTGTTAAGCGTCCGACTTCGGCTCAGGTCATGATCTCATGGTCAGTGGGTTCGAGTCCCGCATCAGGCTCTGTGCTGACAGCTCAGAGCTTGGACACTGCTTCAGATTCTGTGTCTCCTTCTCTCTGCCCCTCCTCTGCTCATTCCCCACCGCCCCCATCTTTCTCTCTCAAAAATAAATAAACATTAACAAATTTTTTTTAAAAAAAGGAGGAAGGAGGATTTTCCAATCCATTTTATGAGGTCAGCATAACACTGATAAGCATATGAAAAAATTACAAGAACATATCCCTCACAAACATATTTGTAAAAATATTTAGAAAATATTAGATAATAAAATTCAGCAGTATATAAAAAGGATAATGCTACCATGTCCAAATGCAATTATTCCCAGGAGTTCGTGACTGATGTGACATTCAAAAATCAATCAATGAACTGGAAATGAACAAAATGACCCCAACTAGTTAATGATAAACAAATCTGGTATATCCACAAAGTGAAATACTAACTCAGCAATGACAGGAACATACACAACAATATGGATACACTTCAAACACATTGTGATAAGCCAAAGTAGCCAATCTCTGTGCACCGTACGATTCAATGCCTGTGATGGGTGGGAAACAGAAAAGCTAGAGAAGAGAACACAGATGAGTGGTTGCTAGAGATAGCAGGAGGCAGAAGGGGCTGATTACAAAGGAGTAAGGAGGGCATTGCTTTGGGGTGATGTAACTGCTCTCTCTGGATTGTGGTAGTCATCACAAGTCTGTCAAAATCATAGAACTTCACACCAAAAACAGGGTGAGTTTTACTCTATGTACATTACTCCTCAATAAAAAATGTAAACAATGTATTTCACTATTTAACAAGATAAAGTAGAAAAATCATACAATTATCTCAATGGATGCAAAAAAGAAAGACATTTGAAATCCTTCAACATCCACTCATGACAAAAACTCTGAACAAACTAAAAATAAATAAAATGTGTCTAACCTATCAAAGGACATCCATGATGAATATCCCATTTAATGATAAAAGACTTAATTCTTTTTTGCTAAGACTGGAGCAAGGCAAGAATGTTTGCCCTCAACATTTCTACTTAACATTATCCTGGAAATATTAGTCAATGCAAAAGTCAAGAAGTGACAGGGATATAGAAATAAGTAAAACTGACTTTTTTTTCCCCTCTGATGAGATGATCCTGTACGTAAAAAAGCCGACTGAATCCACACACACAAAATTAGAATCAATGAATGAAATTAATAATGTCATAGAACACAAGACCAAGATACAAAAATTGAATTTATTTCTAAACGCTTGCGATGAACAAATGTATAGGAATACACACTTGGAAAATAAAAAAGAAAATATTTCTATTTTATAAGAGCATCAAAAACATAAAATGCTTTGGAATAAATATAATCAAAGATGTATAAAACTTACACTGTGAAAACTATAAAACACTGCTAGCAGAAATTAAAGAAAACCTACATAAATGGAGAGATAACTATATTCATGGAATGAAAGAATCAATGATGCTATGATATCAGTTCTACCCAGATTTACCTGTATAACCAATGCAATCTAATCAAAGCAGCAGCAAGGTTTGTTGTTGTTGTTGTTGTTGTTGTTGTTTGTTTGTTTTGTGGATTGATAAATTGGTTCTGTATTATTAAAAAAACACAAAGTACCTAGAATGGCCAAAACAAATTTGATAAAGAACAAAGTCAGAGGACTCACATTACCTGATTTAAAGATTGACTATTAAATGGCTATAGTCAAACAGTATATTATTAGCATACAGAGAGACATAGATTAAGGGAAGAGAATAAATGCTTTAAAAAATACACCTACATGTATGTGGTTAATATAGTTTCAGTAAAGGTGTCCAGGTATTTCCATGGGGATTGGATAGTCTCTTTTCAGCCACTCTCATTGGAGCAACCAGATCTCCACACGTCTCCTTGGCCCTCATCTCACACCAAACACAAAGATTAACTTGAAATGAATCACAAACCTAAATATAGAAGTTCAAACTGTAAAAGCTCTGAAGAAAATAATTTTTTTTTTTTTTTTTTTTTTTTTTTGCAAATTAAAGAGACCCAAACTTCCTTGGAACACAAAACTCACCAAACCTAAAAGAAAAGAATTGGTAAATTCGACTTCATCAAAACTAAAAAATTTACTCTTCAAAAGGCACTGTCCAGATGACAGGTCACAGATTTGGAGAAAATGTTGGCAATACATCTGTCCGACAAAAGGATCTGTACCGCAAATATGTCAAAACTCCAACAAATCGGTAATAAAATAAGATGAATAACCCTATAATAAAGAGACTAAAGATTTGAGCAGAAACTTCACAAGAGGGTCTATGAAGGGCCCCTATGCACACGAAAGGGAGCTGACATCACTAGCTATCAGGGAAATGAAAGCTGAAACCACAAGCAAATGCTGCCTCACACTCACTAGAAGGACTAAAATAAAAAAGGTAGGCGCTTCCACATGTTGGTAGAGATGGGCCTGCTGGAACTCCCACGCTACTGTTGAGCATATAGGATATCACAACCACTTTGGGAAGGGGATTATTGGCTTCTTACGAAGCTAAACATACCAGCAACCCCGCTCCCAGTTGGTTACGCAAGAGAAATGAAAACACGTCCATACAAACTTTGCCAACAAACGTTAATAGCAAGTGTATTTATAATACTTCCAAACTGGAAACAGCCCAACTGTCCAAGAACAGAGCAACACACAAACGTATTGTTGTACACCCACACCATGAAAACGTGCTCAGCAATAAAGACAAGGCGACCACTGACATCACGAGATGACTCAATCTCACAAACGTTTTGCCGCACAAACCAAGCCGGATGCAAAAGAGTAACTGCTTGCTGTGTGATTCCGGGAACGTGATTCCAGAGCAGGCGGAACTAACCCCAGCGGGAGAAGGGAGCCCAGGGGTGAAGTATGGTTCTGATGGCAAAGATGATGGAGAAACTTTCCAGGATACCTTGATCGTGGTGGTTACGCAGGTGAAGCCCTTGCCCACACCTGTCACGCTCCACACTTAACACGAGTGCGTTTTGTTGCGTAAAACTGTATGTTAATCGAGATGACCAGAAAAAGAAGAGGTGCGGAACATCATTTGGTCTTCGTGTGTTGGTGTGTCAACAGGTGCCATTGTGTCCTCCTGTCCGTAGGAGGAGGCCATCTCCCAGGCAGATGCTCTAGGTAATTTTAAGAATGGTGGCTAGGCTTATCCCAGTTTTTAAGGTTATTAAATAAAATATAAACATCGTTTCTTTATACAGAGAAGAGGAACGCTGACCTTTGCCATCGGCATCTCAGCAGTGACCGTCAGCTGACGTTGACCAGAGCCGGAGAGAGAAGGCTGACCGTCACTATGTGCCCTCAGCTTTGTCTGCCTCCAAGGGGAAGTGCTCAGGGCAGTTGTGTCCGCTCCTAGCTGTTGATACGCAAGGACAAAGCCACTACAAAGCGTGTGTGTCATGAAATAAAATGAAATGCGGCGAGTTCGTGTGTCAGGCTGGGACCAGGCGGCTTCTCAGAACACGCCCCGTGTCATACAATTATGTCAGCACAAAGTCTGCGGTGTCGTGTGGACAACATACAGTTACGTTTTTCTTAATTTGTGATCTTAGTACCTTCTATTTTTTAGAATTTAATTTCAGGAGGAGTGAAAGACACATTGGAAAACCCCTTCTCCCTGGCTGCACATTCCTCTGTTAGCTCGTGACCTTAGAAGTTCGTCCTTCACCTGCATTTGAGAGACGATCTGAAACGAGGTTTTGAAAAGTTCTGACATCTGGGAAGCGGGGGTGCCACGCATGTGGGAACACCTCCACCTGCCATCCCCGGGACAGACTTACAGGCGCGGCACCTGGAAAGGCCGTGCCCGCCACGGAGCAAACCCCCAGCACCTGTCGCGCAGAGAGGGGTGCTCTCCACGAGTGTGCAGGCTCCTGCCCCTTCCCGGGCATCACAGGAAAACCGATGGTTTGCGAGCACCGTCTCTACTGTGCAAATGCCACGTTTCCCCTTAATTCTCCTCCACCCGCTTCCAGGCTGAGAAAAGGATTCCCACCTGCCTCTTCATGGGGTGCGAAACAGTGTGCTCGGGAGACAGAATGTGTACGGACAAGACGTGACCACTCCTGTGCAGGCCTCCCCGTGCCTCTGTCTCCCCCACGGTCTGGCACGGCCTCCCCAGCCCAGCTTCTGGATTTCTTCACCAGACATTTGAGGAGTCCATGACATCTGAGAGACGATCACCTTGAAGCCTTTTGTTTGAGTGCCCAGCATTCCTTGTGTGAGAGCACAGTGAGATTTGGACAGTGAAATGGGACAAAGCCGGGCAGCGACCGCACGCTCAGGGACCCGAGTTGGGTCTGGAGAACCCTGGCAGCCCGCTGGTGGAGACGACCCAGGAGCCAGGCCAGCGCGACCCGGGGCAGGGAGAGAGGGCGTTCCAAGTGGAGTCACCTCAGGAGCAGAGGCCCAGAGGACAGGGTATGTTTGGGGAATAAATGCGTTTATGACCTCCTGGGGAGCTGGCTGGAAAGTCCGCCTGCAAAGCTGTTTTGCTCTCCGAAGGGAAACCAGATCCTTTAAGGTTTCTGTAGTTTTATTTTTACAAAAAAAGAAAATAAATACAACTATTATCGTTCCTGCCCTTCCCAAGAATGTGAGGCCCAGCTGCTTAAACATTCAGGGTTTGTTTGAGGAATCCTGTTGAACACGGAGAATTGTTATTATTTTTTCAACAGCTGCTGATTTCAGAAACAAGCAGTGCGTGGTCTTCCTACATCCAGTCGAATACGGCTCGTCAAGCCCGGGGAGACCCACGGGAGGGGGAAGGTCTGAACGTGTCTCCTCCACATGCAGGCCCCTTCCCCCTGCTCTCCGTGCGTCTGTCTGTCTCATGGACGGGATGTCCGTGGGTGGGGGCCTGACCCCTAACCTCTGCTGCTCTTCAGACGATCAAGCCTTGACGTGTGCATCTATCTCAAAATAATAATAATAATAATAACGCAAAACCCATGAATCAACTTATTAGAGAATTCTTTTAGGACAAAAGCGTGCTCAGTCTCCAGAAGAAAGAAAGAACGTGGCTTCCCTGTCTGTGCTCTTAACAGCCGGGATGAACCACTACAACCGTTTCTGGGAAGAAATATTGCAACAAACGGCATGCCAAGATGAGACACACCAGCGATCCCGCTTGTCGGACTTTACCGCACAGACTAAGAGCTACGACCTGAGCACCAGAACACAGACGTGGTTATTTTCGGAACTACAAAGCGGCCAAAAAAGGTAATAAACCTAAATGTTCGTCGACGGGGTCAGAAGTGAAGAAATGATTCCAAGTCCTACAACAGAATCTTATGCATCTGCTGAAAATAATGAATTAGTGATCCCCAGATGGATCCGAGGGGTGCCCGTGGTTCAGTGAAACAAAGCAGGCTATGTAGGAACATGTGCCTATAGTCATGCTTAGCGGTAGGGTCTGAACAGCGGTTGCCCCAGAGGAATAACATGGCGGGGGGGGGGGCGGTTAGGAAGGAATATTATGGACGATTTTCATTAAACGCATTTTCTGTTTTTTCTTACTTGTTACAACCAACATGAATTACTTATAATGTGAAGAAAAAAAAAAAAGAAAGAAAAAGCCAAATGATTTAGCAAAAGTCAGCGACAACAGTAACGACACAGAAGATCCCAAGGAGAGCCCCAGGGGAGGTATGGCAGTCGGTCGGGGGTCCGGCCGGCTTTCCAGGCCCGGGGGAGCAAACACAGCGTGGCCCTCAGCGTCCCCGCTGCGACCATTCTGGTCTGCTGTTGACAGGTTGACAGGTGCCATTCATCGACGAACACGTGAACGCAGCCAGCCCGGGGACGGAGGCTGTGCTCCGATAAAACTTTATTTCTGAACGTTGAAATCTGAGTCTTTTTTACAAGTTTTCAGTGTCAAGAAATATCACTCTTCTTTTGATTTTTTCAACCTCTGGAAAGTGTAAAACACTCCAGGCCAGTTGGGTCAGGAAATCAAATGGGATCGGCATGTTCAACCTAGAAGGACGCAGCCGTCCCATCCCCGAGGTTGGATGACACCGGGGGGCCCGGTTTAAATAAGAAAAACAAGTGTTTCACTGGGCTGAGAGGCCCGAAGAGACAAACGCTGAGTTACGGGCACTCTGCGCTCTGTGCCTCCCTCCTTATCATTTGAAACAGAAGCCTAAGAAACCATAAACACCGTTCCTCACTTGTGCCTGGACCTGCCGAGCATTGGGCCAGATCCGCCCCGCAGGCCGTGGGTGCCAAGCCTTGTTCTGGGCCCTCCTTGTAGTTCAGAGGGGCAGAGAAAGAGGAACAGCCTCTTGCCCCGGGCCACCTGCACACGGGCCGGGACTCGGGGAGGCAGCAGCTTCGGGGGCTGCCCGCATCTTGCAGGGATGTTTGCTCCGCTCACAACTGCTGGTCTCCCACGGCTTCCAGCCCAGTGTGTCTCTGGAGCCAGGACCCGCTGGGACAGAGCAAGCTGCCGCAGGCTCAGAGATCCCTCCCAACCCTCCCAAGAGCAGGAGGGGTCTCTGGGGCCTGATGTCCAGCCCGGCCCCAGGGCCGTTGTTTTGAACAGGCGTGGGTGACTTCCCACGAGGGCTCCCAGCTCCTGGCTAATACGAACTCCGTTTCCATCAGCCGTGACCCAGATGTGATGTGCTCTCAGAGTCGCACCTTGAACGAGGAAAGCTGAGAAGGTGTCTCCCCGCCGCACGTGCACGTCTAGGGAGAGGCGGGGCGGAGGGCAGGCAGAGGTGGGGTAGGAGAGCTACAACGCGGACCTAGGCACCCATGCCCTGGGCCGTGAACGCGAGCCGTGGGGGTCACCGCCCTTCTGACTCAGAACATAAGGGACTGGAGACCATGGCACCTGTCTCTAATGGGCCCTCTGACATGACTTTATTCCCATGCCGCGTCTCTGCAAAGGGCGAGTGGGGAAGTCGTCCCTCTGCTCAAACCACGTATTTTGCACAAAGATGACAGCCTTCAGGAGACCTCTGCGGAGCCCGGTGAAGTGAACCGTCGTGGGCGCTGGGAGAGCGGTGAGCTGGCACCACGCGGTCCGGGGGGAGCGAGAAGGACGCGCCCATCAGAGCCCGCCGTCCAGCGAGGAGGGGACCTGGGGTGCGAGCCGCGCGTCGGCCGTGCGGGAATCGCCACGGCGACGCTGTCGCCAGGGCGCTTTCTCGAAGGAAACGAGACGACGGTGCGCTTGGCAGGGAGCTTCGAAGCACGTTCATTTTGCCTGAACGTTGTCTGATTATTGATAAAATGTGCTCAGAAGGTAGATCTGTTCTGAAACGCAGACCAAAACCCAAACTGCAGACAGGAGGACGTGGGGGGTGGGGCGCACCCGGGCTCTCCTGGGGGAGCCGGGCTGGGAGGAGGGGGCTGGGTGGCGCTTGTCGGGGCAGACAGCCATGGGCCCACCACCAGCGTGGCTCCGAGCACGACAGCACGCTGGCCTCCCGTGCGGGCAGCAACAAGTCGGCCTCAGGGGCACAGGCTGCAGGGCCCAGCAGTCCCGGCTTCAAGGTCGTCTGGGTGAGGACAGAACGCCTGACCTGGGGTCTGGCCCAAACCGGCAGCCAGGATTTGTACTTGATTTCGAGTGCAGCACGCCTAACTCTGCCGACGAGGGTCGGCTGTGTTTTCTCTCTCTTTTTTAATGTTTATTTTTTTTTAACTTTTTAAAAAACATTTATTTATTATTGAGAGACAGAGACAGACAGAGCATGAGCAGGGGAGGGGCCGAGAGAGAGGGAGACAGAATCCAAAGCAGGCTCCAGGCTCTGAGCTCTCAGCACAGAGCCCGACGCTGGGCTGGAACCCACGGACCATGAGATCATGACCTGAGCCAAAGTTGGATGCTAACCGACTGAGCCACCTAGGCACCCCAAGTTTATTTAAATTTAAAGAGAGAGAGAGAGAGAGAGACAGAGAGACAGAGCATGAGCAGGGGAGGGGCAGAGAGAGCGGGAGGCACAGAATCCAAAGCAGGCTCCAGGCTCCGAGCTGTCAGCACAGAGCCCGACGTGGGGCTCTAACTCACGAACCACGAGATCATGACCTGAGCCGAAATCGGACGCTCAACCGACTGAGCCACCCAGGCACCCCAAGTTTATTTAAATTTAAAGAGAGAGAGAGACAGAGAGAGAGAGAGAGTGAGGGAGGAGCAGAGAGAGCGGGAGGCACAGAATCTGTAGCAGGTTCCAGGCTCCGAGCTGTCAGCACAGAGCTGGACTTGGGGCTCCAACCCGAATGGCTCCAAGGACCCAGTTCACCCAGTGCTTCCTCTTGGCTCAGCTGGTTGGCCCACCTGTGGACCTGTCCTGACTGGGGTTTCTGCCAGACCCCAGCCAGACACACCAGGCTCTGAATCTCTTTTTCTTCCATTCCAACCTAAACCTGTTCCTAAATTTGACCTTGACCCAGGTCTTGACCCTGACCTTGGCCCTAGTCCAGGCCTTGACACTGGTCCTGATCCCGATCCCGGCCCCGACCTGGCCTTGACTCTGATCCCAACCCTGACTTGGCCCTGACCTAACCCTGATCCTAAACCTGGCCCTGGCCCTGACCCTCACCCCTGCCCTGGCCCTGACCTTGGTCCCTCCCTGATCTGGCCCTGACCCTAGCCCTGGCCCTGATCCTGGTCCCAGCCCTGACCCCACCCCCGATGGTGGTCAGCATGGCCTGAAAGCCCACAGGAAGCAAGCCGAGTCCTGCTCATCGTGACACAATGGATGCCCTCAGGCTCGGGGACCAGTCTAGCATCATCCACCCCCAGGTCAGGGGGACGCTGGAACCCAAGGGCCGTTCGTCCGTAACCAACACCAGCCTTGGGTTTGGAAACCCAGACTCGCTCAGGCCTTGCTTCTCCCTTAGAGGTTGTAGCCCCCCTTCCTCGGCCGGGCCTGAGGGCCCCTGCAGTGGGGGGCTGTGAGCATGGGCTGCAGGCAAGGCATGTGTGCAGTGCCGAGGACAACACAAAGACAGCCTGTGACCGTGCCGACCTCCGGGATGGGCACACGGGTGACCCTCAGTGGCTCCCCGGGCCCGTTCCTGATCAACAGTGGATGCACCACATCGTGTCCTTCCCCAGACGTGTGGGTGCACACGTCATGTAATGAGCACGCAAACTCACTCACGCTTTGTCATTACATGTTTCCTCAATCGCCAGACATTAAAGCCACTCTAAGGACCAGTCGGGGCTTACGAGGTGACTCGAGAGAGCAAGGTGGATGTGGGGTGGTCCGTGGCAGGCCGGCCACTTCTTCTTCGTCCCCGTCTCTGGGAGTCAGTCCTGTGGGTGTGGACCCCCGCATGACCAGGGTGCCGGTAGGCGGGATGCAGAACACTCTTGCCTCCTGGAAGGTCCTCACAGCGCGCTGGCTCTGAACGTCCTCCTGGTCTGGTGGCTCATGCGAGGGGACTGCTCATGTTGCTGGAAGAGATGGGCACTCACCGGGCCAGACCGCTGTGGCTGTGGTCCCTTGGCCCGCAGTAGATCTGAGGCGGGGTTCCTCTGATCTTGGTCGCCATCCTTAAATCCAGTCTCATTTAGTTTGGTCTTTCTCTGGTCCTAGCCCAGCCATCACAAGAAAAGGAGCTGTGGGTCAGAGAGGACCACAGGCATTGACAGGGGGGATAACTGAAGAGCAGATTGGCTTTAGAGAAATGACCAAGGCAGGCACACTGCCACCTGCTTACAGGACAAGCCTGAGTCACTACCGAACAGGCAGGAAAATGACGAATAGTCTTATGGGGCAGCAGGTACAGTAGAAAGCATGTTTTTTAAAAAGCATATTGGATGATACAGAGACATAATGTATTTCTAGCCGTTTTAGTCAGGATAAGCTAGATATGCCGCGGTAACAAATATACCCCACATCTTAGTGGCATATCATGACAGAAGTTTCTGTATGCTTTTATGTAGATCATGAATCTGTCCAGCGGAAGTCAGTGGGGACCCCCTGGCAGGGCTCCCTATTGACACATCACCTAGGGCATTAGGAAGTCCTGCTAGAGATCACGGTGGGCGTAGGAATTCATGGTCTTTCCTCTGCCCCATTTTTAGAAATTAAGCTTTTTAACTTCCACAGTCTCCCCCACAGAAGGACGGGGATGTGGCCATTGCATCAGGCTGTGAAGGTTTCTATCTGGGAGTGACAGACATCACCTCCAGTCAAATTCACTGACATCCGGGTAGGAAGAGCAGCCTACCTGCTGGAAGGACGAGACACTTGCTGCGCATGAACGGCCCTAACGAGCAGCCTACCGATTCTGTGAAGGAGACAAACAGGTTTGAAGATGGTTTGAGACATAGATAAGCAAAAATATAAGAAATATATCTGTAGTGACTATCTCTTAGCATTCATGTTATTACAAATGATTTCCATATTCTCTTAAACTCTCCGTACTTTATGTACTTTTATAAGGGACATTATTTTATACTTGAAACTGAACTTGTTTTTTGAAAAGCCCAAAGAGTGTTACAGACAGGGAATTTGAGTAGTTGTGAGTAGGGTTCACACCAGATAATATCTAATATATCTACTCTTGTTACAAGTAACATCAGGATGAGCCTTCCTATAGGAAAGCCGTGTCCCTCGCAAAGACCCCGCGGTCATCGGCTGGGCATTGGGTTCGGCTCAACAGTGAGGGCCTGGCCTCCCCTTCCAGAAGCGTGTGCGGTGAGCCTCCGCTTAACATCTGCAGTCATGCTGTTGATTACAAAATAATAACACAATAAGAGAGAAATCACTTAAAAGTTTATTTTTTAACTCCTGGCAACGGGGGTGAGAGCTGAAGGAAGTCAACGTGAATTTCAAGGGTGCATGCGTAGTTGAAACTAGGCCAATATAGATCTGTTTTCTGGCAGACGAGAAAGGGAAAAGTGTGATTTGTTAATTCTCTTCTCTTGCTGGGAATGCAGGAAATGCATTAATCTTTCCGTTTCCCAACCCCCAGGAGGTTTACTTAGGTCCCTCCTTCTGCCCCCACGGTGGAGGTAATCCTTCTACGTTGATGGAGACTGTTGAGTGGTGAGATTATTAACGGTGGCTTTTGCTTGTATTTCAATACAGCTTTGCCATGAAAAGAAGGAAATAAAAAGCCGCTTTCTGTTAAAGGAAGAAAAGTGTTGAGCTACGGATTGGGTGAGCTGAAGGTACGGAGGCTGGTTGGTTTCAGCAGGTGGGGTCCCAGATGCCTTCCGTCTCCCCAGGGCGTGACCCCAAGGAGCCCATCCCTCCTGAGACAGACTTTCTTTGGGAAGTGGTCACAATTGTTTTGTTGCGAGTAATTTCAGGCCCGCAGAAAAGCATGGAAGATAAGGTGAATAATACAAAATATAATACATAATAACTATGTAATATATCGTAATGTGAACAACTAGGATTCTGGACTTGTTCATTTCTGCTTTTAGAAATTGTGATGCGAGGCCTCCGGGGTGGTTCGGTTGGTTAAGTGTCTGACTCTTGATCTCGCTCAGGTCGTGATCTCACGGTCGGTGAGGTCGAACCCCACGTCGGGCTCTGTCCTGACGTGTAGAGCCTGCTTGGGATTCTCTCTCTCCCTTTCTCTCTGCCTCTTTCCTGCTCTTTCTCTCTCTCTTTCTCTCTCAAAAAATATACAAATGAACTTAAAAAAAAAAAACAGAAATTGTGATGCTAAATTATTATTAGGTGCAAATAATTTTAGATTTTACATGTCATTATGAATATAATAATGCCCTGTTTATACTTAATAGTGTCCACTGCTTTAAACTCTGTATTTTCTATGGTTTTATTTTTTCTGATAATGATATGGCTAGGCTGGCTTTCTTATTTATCATTTAGCTGATACATATTTTTGAGCTTTTTATTTCCAAACCAAACTGTGTTTTCATGTTTTCGAGCATTTATTGTAAACAGTGTGTAGCTATATTTGTTGTTCTTCGTCCTTTAAAAAAAAAAAAAAATCCAAGGTGAGAGTCTCTGTCTTATAACTGATGAGCATAGAACATTTACATTTTTAATTACTAAAAACTTGGATTTATTTCTATCATCCTACTTGCGATTTAGATATAATCCTCCTTTGTGTTTTGTCTCCTTCCCTTCTTTGTTCTCTCTTTTCTAATTTGCTTGGTTGGCTTTTCTATTTTTCTTTTGATTTCTGCACTGCCTTGGAGATATATTTCCTATAAGAACTGAAAAATTGTTTACTCTTAAAATAGTAACATACATTTTATTTTTTTTAATGTTTATTTATTTTTGAGAGAGAGAGAGAGACAGAGTTGGACCAGGGAGGCACAGAGAAAGAAGGAGACAGAATCTGAAGCAGACTCTAGGCCCTGAGCTGTCAGCTCAGAGCCCGACATGGGGCTCGAACTCAAGGACCACAAGATCATGACCTAAGCCGAAGTCAGCCGCTTAACCGACTGAGCCCCCCAGGCACCCCAACATGCATTTCAAAGTTAACCAAGTTAAGGTCTATCAATATCTCTCTCTGCCTCTCCAGTGATGAAGGGCCACAGGTCTCTCCCACACCACTGGCTCACATCTGCAGACTGCTGTCTGTTTTTCATAGCCCCAAATGCTCATCTTCATATCATCATCACTCTTGAAAGATAGTTTGGTGGGACATAGAATTCTATGGTGACATTCATATACTTTCAATTCTTTTAATAAATTATTGTGACACTGTCATCGTGAATGAAGCATTCACTGTCTCATTGATTGATTGCTTTTGCCACGAGACCCAGAGTTATTATCCTTAGATTACTTTCATACAATTTTCAGATTAAAAGGGTCCAGTGTCAATGTTGCTGTGTTTTATTTTCAAACATTTATTATTACAAAACAGCAAAAATGTATTTAGAAATTAGAAAACAAAAGAGGAAAGATAAGAAAATGAAAATATTTTATTCCTACCACCCTGAGGTCACCATTACTATACCTCTCAGCGTATACATTCTGTCTTCTTCTGTTGTCCTTTCTAGCTCTTGACTGGTATTCCCAGTGTGCATTCTCTCTTTTTTATTTATTAAATTGAGATCATAATGTTTATTGACAATTATTACACTATTGTTATGTGTACCGCACGACAGTTATAATGTAAGTTATATTATGTTCGTATATGTGTTCTTATGCAATGATATGATACTTGATGTATTTATTATAATGTATAATATAATTGTTACAATAATGTACTGATATACAAGAAAAAAATGAAATAATATAGCATACCACATGTGATGTGTTTATCATGTACATGAGAACTATTCTCGGGTAATTATCTCCACTTTTCCACAAAATTACATTTTCATCGGTGTCCCTTTCAAATTTTCCCATTGCTCAGAATTTGCAGCTGGTGTCTTTAAACCAGGACCTCATCTAGAGCCAGACACTGCATCTATCTGGTCGTTATATCCTTAAAACTCTATTAATCTGCCACAGTCCCCATTTTACTCTCGAAGGGGAATTTACTCCCAAAGCCTTGTCTAGGATACATCAAACATACATACGTACTCGTTGAGGGGTTTGTCAAATCAGGGGACACAAAATATCTAGATCACGTAGAACGCATTAAGAAGATGATTGATGTTTCCACTGTAAAGTTATGCTTTGTCAAATGTAATTTTCCGCAAATTTCAAACCCGACTCCTGCAAATATAAAGTGAGTAAGCGACGAAGATTTATTTCCCTCGTGAATAAGGGAACAAGGGGCCTGGTAATCTCGGTTCAAAGGATTCTAGGGAAGACACAAGTGTTTATAGTCGCCGAAGGAGATAACGTGACAGTGAGCTTCCCACGGGAGAGACAGCACAGGCGAGGGTCCTGTAGGATGCGGAAGCCGTAAGCTTTGGGGGCACCTCTCCACCAGACCAAGTTCATTGGCATTGCCGAGAGAGGGATCCTTTGCACTGAATCTCTGTACCCTAACATCTGTCCTAACCAATAGAAAATTGTGAGTCAGGGAAGACACACCCGCTCCGGGAATGAGATTCGCCGCGGTGGGCACGGGACACAACGCCAGCCCAGCGTGACCAATGGGACACGTGGTGGTGCTTCGCCCGCATTCTAGGTCTGGGCATTTTCCCCTAAGACCCCTCCCCACCGCCACCTGACTAGGAAGGGGTGTGTGGTGTTACTTTGGCGCCCTCTGGACTCCTGGTTCCTTCGATCACAAGCCTAATGGCTTTAGCAACAATCGGCCACCCTTGCTTGGACCTGTCATTTCGATCGTGTTATAGAAAGCTGACTTTCTAATTCCACGCTTCTTTTTACATGATCAGCTGGCATTTCTTTTATGAAGAACGTTCCCTCATTAAGTGTGGCTGTCGGTTACTCATGCCAACTAGTAAAAAGCCGAACCCCAGTCCCAGGTGACAACAGGCCTGTGCTAACGCGTTTCCAGAGGAGTCCTTTTCCCCACAGCGGAGCCCGTGGAAAGAGCTAAGCTCACTTGTCATTCCATTTTGCCAAAAAGGGATGTTTCTCAGTGTACGTTTTTACTTGAGGGGAACCCTTTGGGGGTCTCGTCTTTGTGTTAGGGTTTTGGTTTTAATCCCCAACCTCCCAGAGAATCCAAGAGCCTGGTTCTCTGGCACCAACATCCCCCGGGACTGTGGTCAGCCCTCCCTCTGGTTTCTGGGGATTTTCTCATTGGTTCTGACCTTTGTGGATTTTGCTCCCTGCGTATTTCAAAAGATAATTGGCACACCGTATTCCACGTTTCTAGCTGCAAATACGTAGCGCGTTCGGCCTATTTTATCCGCAATAGCATCGGGAATGAAAATCATGCTCAGATTTTTCAGATATTTTTCTCCGTCTTCAAATCACACCAGATAAATTGCCTCTCAGTGTCCTGACGAGCCCCGCGGGCAGGTGACCTAGATTCTCTCATCTTCCCTGCGAGACGGAGTCCTGCCACATGATACTGCCATGTTGGGGGGCATCCTACAATTACGATTATATACGGGCATCAACACCTATACTTACAGATAGAATTCAGCCGGGCTATAATTATAGCAAGTACCTACTGAGCTCTTCCCCCTTGGTGAAGCTGTACTTTCATTATCATACGCGATCCTCCCAATCCGATGAGGTAGGCGTTGCTATTCTCAGTTTATAAAAGAAATAAAGCACCCAAATGTAGTCTGCTTTTCCAAGAACGCCCCTCCAATGAACGTCACCGCTGGGCTGGTCGCCAGGTCTGTTGAGCCACAAAAACCTTACTTCAATCTGCTACGGCAGGAAAGACCCAAGTATAAATACGGTTGTGGCTGGTGTTGGAGGCACACGCGACTGAAATCTGACACTGACACGTAACAGGCTTTACGCCTTGTTTCATCGAACCCTTCTTGTGCAAAGCTCCCTGAGATAGACGGACGCCTCCTATTTCGTGAATGAAGAGGCTGGGCACAGAGATTCACTGTGACCCACGGCCAGACGGCCGGCATCTCCACAGCTATTTCCACCATCTCTTGTTCAAGTCTGCTGTCCCCCGGAAAACAGACCCCGCCGCGGGGCGGGGTGGACTTCGTTCAGGAGCCCTTACCTCCCCAGTGGGCTCCGGGACAGGGCCTCGGGGCAAAATGTGCTCCCACTGGCAGCCCGTGGCCCGTGAGTGCTGCGTCCCACCCTGGACTCAAGCGGTCCATGAATGTCATGTCCTTGGCAGCCAGTGGTTGCGAGGGAGACACTCTGTGGTTTGAGAAGGTTGGGAGTTTCTGCTGTCTGAGCTCCGGGATGTACCGATGGGCCTACGAGAGCAGCTCAGGCAGCCACGGTCAAGTTACATGGCTTGCTTTCCTTTTTCTTCTTCTTCTTCTTCTTCTTCTTCTTCTTCTTCTCCTCCTTCTCCTTCTTCCCCTTCTCCTTCGCCTTCCCCTTCCCCTTTCCTTTCTTCTTCTTCTTCTTTTCTCATTTTTGCTTAGAGTGGGCAGAAAATTACCTAGAATCAGTGAAAAGCACTGGTCTACAATATTGGGTTGGTTTTAGAACCACGGATCTTTCAGTCCAAGGAAATTGGACCGACCCCTTCTGTGGTCTGTCTGGGACTTCTTTTTTCCTTCTTAGGCAACGATATCGGGAAACGAGGCGGGCGAGACGTGGGGCTGGCGGACACTGTAGGAAGAAAACTATGTCTGTTCTGGTCAGGAGTGATCAGTTACACAAAAATCTGGTCTGAAGAGGGAAGTGGGGAACCCCCTAGGTGCTCCTGAAGGATCTCCCTACGCCAGAAACCATCTCCCTGAAGCACACGACGCATTTTGCAGCACCTTACTTTCAATCTGAAAGTGACGGGCACTGACCGTTCTCCGGGGACTTTTTGAGACCTCTACTTGTCCCTGAGTCTGGAAATGCGGATGACATTTAAGAATTGTCTCTCTCTCCCAAAGCATGCAAGCCACCATCAGGTTTGACCTTAGAATAGCTGATGTGTATAAAACAGATGTCTCTTGCTTCCTTTGTTTATGGCTTTGAGTTAGTAGGGTTTTTCTGTAGATAAGTCATTTGAGGAAGGACAGGCAAAGGCAAAAGGAAGTATCCAGGGTGATCTTATCAGGCATATTGTCAAGTATCACCTGGGGTGATTGACAGTTAGCTTCGCGGCACCGGATTCCCAGATACGGTCTCTTAGCAACCACAACTTCCAGAGTGACCAGCAGGATGAAAAGGACTTTCATCTCGAATACTCAAGCCTGAATTTACCCTGAAGTCAATGGCAAGTGAATATATTTAGCAATAGAATGTCTAAAAACACAGTCCAAGCGATTAAAGACCACTTCACACCCCCAGCTCTCCTTTTCCAAGGGGACACTCCCTCAGTGGCGCAGGCGGTAAGAGCCACGCACAGAAGTTCGGTTATTAACTCTCTGCAGAAGGACTTTTCACGGAGGAGGGTCAAGGAGGCCACAGGCACATGTACAAATCTGAGACATCAGTGCCTCCAAATGACCATCCCACGGTCAAGAGAAGATGCTTACTGAACATCAGCAAGATAAGAAAAGAGAGTTCACGTTAAGGTTTTAAAGACAATTTTTTTCAGGGCAATTTTAAATTCACAGCATCGTTGGGAGGAAGGCACAGTCATTTCCCATATGCTGCCCACCCGCCTGCAGGGAGAGCCTCCCCGGTTATCAACACCCCCACTAGAGTGGTGCATTCAATACACTTGAGGAACCCTGAGACTGACACATCGCAATCACCCAGAGTCCCTAGTCGACCGTAGGGCTCACTCTTGCTGTGCATTCTGTGGGTCTGGACAAATGCCTGGTGATATCTATCCACCATTATGGTGTCAGACAGACTAGTCTCACTGCCCTGGAAATCTCCCAAGCTCGGCCTCTTCCTCCCTGCCACCTAACTCCAGAACCGCTCATCTTTCTATTGTCTCTATAGTTTTGTCTCTTCCAGAATGTCACATGGGTGGAATCATACCGTATGTCGACTCTTCAGATTGGGTTCTTTCACTTCGTGAGATGCATTGAATGTGCCTCCCTGTCTTTTCATGGCCTGATAGCTCATTTCTTCTCAGCGCTGAATGAATAGGTTTGTCTTCTAAAGTGGCTGGGCCATTTTGCATTCCCAGCAGGAGTGAGTGAGAGGCTCTGCTGTTCTCTACCCTCACCAGCATTTGGTGCCCTGAGTGTCCTGGGTTTTGGCTGTTTAACAGGCGTCTAGTGGTGTCTCACTTTTGTTTTCTGGTTTTTGTTTTCTTAGAGACAGAGACAGAGGGCACAAGCGAGCAAGGGGCAGAGAGAGAGAGGGAGAGGGAGAGAGGGAAGTGGGCCTCACCCGAAGCGGGGCTCAAGCTCACCCAGTGTGGGACTCAGACTCACAAACCTTGAGATCATGACCTGAGCTGAAGTCAGCTGCTTAATGACTGAGCCCCTTAGGTGCCCCCACTTTTGTTTTAATTTATGTTTTCCTAATGGCACATGACCTGTTCATAGGCTTATTTTCCATCTGCATTATCTTAAAAAAAATTTTTTTTAAGTCTATGTATTTAAATTTGAGAGAGAGAGAGTGCTCAGGGGAGGGGGCAGAGAAAGAGAGAGAGAGAGAGAGAGAAAGAGAGTGAATCACAAGCAGGCTCCTTGCTGACAGCATGGAACCTGATGCGGGGCTCGATCTCACAAACCATGAGACCATGACCTGAGCTGAAACCAAGAGTCAGAGGCTTAACCGACTGAGCCACCCAGGCACCCCTCCACCTGTATTATCTTTAGTAAGGTGCATGTTAAGATCTTTGACCCATTTTTTTAACGTTTATTTATTTTTGAGAGACAGAGAGAGACAGAGCACAAGCAGGGGAGGGGCAGAGAGAGAGGAAGACACAGAATCCAAAGCGGGTTCCGGGCTCCGAGCTCTCAGCACAGAGCCCGACACGGGGCTCGAACCCACCAACCATGAGATCCTGACTTGAGCTGAAGTCGGAGGCTTAACTGACCAAGCCCCCCAGGTGTCCCTAGCCCATTTTTCAGTTGGGTTGTTTGTTTTCTTACTGTTGAGTTTTAAGTGTTCTTGGTGTATTTTGGATAGAAGTCCTTCATCCAATGTGCCTTTTGCAAATATTTCCCCCCCGTCTGTGGCTTGTCTTCTCGTTCTCTTGACATTACACTTCACAGAGCAGAAGGTCTTAATTTAATGAAACGGACGAGCTCGTCCGTTATTTATTTCATGGCTTATGCTTTTGGTTTTGTCTCTAACCAGTCATTGCCACACTGAGGTCATCTAGATTTTCTACTACGTTATCTTCTAGGAGTTTTATCGTTTTATGTTTTACATGCAGGTCTGTGATCCATTTTAAGTTACTTTTTGCAAAAGGTGTCAGGCCTGTGTCTAGATTCCTTTTTTTTTTTTTTTTTTTTTTTTGCATGTGGTTGACCTGTTGTTCCAGCACCATTTATTGAAAACAACTCTGTGCCCGTTTGCTCCTTTGTCAAAGATGGTTGTGTATATTTATGTGAGTCTATTTCAGGACTTTATTCTGTTCTGTTGACATATTTGTCTATTCTCTTACCAATAGCATCTTGATTACTGCAAGTTCACGGTTCTCCTAACTTTGTTCTTCTATATCGTGTTGGCTATTCTGAATCTTTGGCCTTTCCATACAAATTTTAGAATTAGCTTGTGGGTATCCACAAATGGCTTGCCAGGATTCTGAATGGGATTGCTTTGAATCTATAGATCAGTATGGGAAGAACGGACATCTTGCCAATCCTGCGTTTTCCTTTCCATGAACATAGAACATCGCTCCGCGTAATTAGTTCTTTTTGTATTTCTTTCATCAGAGTGTTGTAGTTTTCCTCATACAGATATTGCCCATAGTTTGCTAGATTTATACTTAAGTATGTCATTGTTTGTGTGTTAATGTAAATGGTACTGTGTTTTAAATTTAAAATTTTGCTTGTTCGTTGCTAGTATATAGGAAAGTGATTGACTTGTGTATTAGCCTTGTGTCCTGCAACCTTGCGAGGGTTGCTGATTCGTTCTAGGGGTTTGTTGTTTCTTTTGGATTTGCTACATAAATGATTATATCATCTGTAAACAAAGACAGCTTTATTTTTTTCTTCCCAATCTGTACACCTTTTATTTCCTTTTCTTGCCTATCACAGAGGCAAAGGCTTATAGTACAATGTTGAAAAGAAGGCCACGCAACAGACACATGAAAAGATGCTCAACGTCACTCCTCATCAGGGAAATACAAATCAAAACCACACTGAGATATCACCTCACGCCAGTCAGAGTGGCTAAAATGAACAAATCAGAAGACTATAGATGCTGCAGAGGATGTGGAGAAACGGGAACCCTCTTGCACTGTTGGTGGGAATGCAAACTGGTGCAGTTGCTCTGGAGAACAGTGTGGAGGCTCCTCAAAAAATTAAAAATCGATCTACCCTATGACCCAGAAATAGCACTGCTAGGAATTCACCCAAGGGATCCAGGAGTGCTGATGCATAGGGGCACTTGTACCCCAATGTTTATAGCGGCACTTTCAACAATAGCCAAATTATGGAAAGAGCCTAAATGTCCATCAGCTGATGAATGGATAAAGAAATTGTGGTTTATATACACGATGGAATACTACTTGGCAACGAGAAAGAATGAAATGTGGCCTTTTGTGGTAACGTGGATGGAACCTGAGAGTGTGATGCTAAGTGAAATAAGCCATTCAGAGAAAGACAGATACCATATGGTTTCACTCCTATGTGGATCCTGAGAAACTTAACAGAAGACCATGGGGGAGGGGAAAGAAAAAAAAAGTTACAGAGAGGGAAGGAGGCAAACCGTAAGAGACTCTTAACAACTGAGAATAAACTGAGGGTTGATGAGAGGTGGGAGGGAGGGGAAAGTGGGTGATGGGCACCTGTTGGGATGAGCACTGGGTGTTGTATGGAAACCAATCTGACAATAAATTTCATATTAAAAAAATAAAAATAAAGCAGTTCAATGAAATATGAAAAAGAAAAAAAGAAAAGAAAGAAAGGCCACAATTTGTTTTTCTACTCAGCAACTGATGGACATTCCAGTGTTTTCTAGTTTTTGCCTGTTACGAATAAAACTCCTTTAGATATTTATAGACAAAACTTGGGTGGACATATGTTCCATTTCCCACGGATAATTGCCGAGATGCGGAATGCTGTATTGTGCCAAGAGGATGTCCAACTACATGAGATGCTACCAAGATGCCATTCAAGTCAGGTTTCTGATAATCAGTATGCCGGTGGCCTCAATTCTTTTTAATCTAGTCTGATTGGTTTCTGCCTTTTAATCGAGACATTTAGACCATCTCTGTTTTGTAAGATTATGGATGTGGTCGGGTTTAAAAAAAAATTTTTTTTAACGTTCATTTATTTTTTGAGAGATTGACAGAGTGTGAGCAGGGGAGGGGCAGAGAGAGAGAGGAAGACACAGAATCCAAAGCAGGTTCCAGGCTCCGAGCCGTCAGCACAGAGCCCGACGCGGGGCTCGAACCCATGAACCGTAAGATCATGACCTGAGCCGAAGTCGGACTCCCAACCGACTGAGCCACCCAGGCGCCCCGGATGTGGTAGGGTTTAAATGTGTCCTCTCTTATTGCATTTTACTTGTCCTATTTGCCCTTTCTTTTTTTCTCTTTTATTTTTGCCTACTTTTTGATTGAGTATATTTGTATACTTCGTTTTTATGTCACCTGTCAGCTGACCCTTTTGGAAATTCTTTTAGTAATTACAGAGGCAGTGGCTTTTCATTCAGATGTGGAGAGTCTTTGCTTGGACCTGGGGTCCCGCGGGCCTTCTGGCCACTCAGCAGTTTACAGCTTACCTTCCTTATAGGAGAGAGGTGTGGGGACTGGACTGGGTTTCCTGTTAATGTGCCCCTTTGGGGGGGCATTTCCATTCCTTCTTGGGAGCACCTGGTGGCTGGTGCAAGCCTGGGAAAGAGTCGGAGAGCGACAGCAGGCCCTTCCCGTGTCTACGTCGGCACCCTGGCCCACTTTCGCCTTTAGGAATCCACAAGGCCCTCAGTTGCTCTCCCGTCGCCTGGTTCTAGGGCCGTGATGTTTTCGTCCAGACTCATCACAGGCTTTTTGTTTTGCTTCGTTTTGTTTGGTGTAAGAAACAAGGAGCAGATTGGTACAATGTTAACAGATGGAGAAGAAACCAGAATGACTCAGTTTATACTTTATTTTTCACTTCCTTTATATGCAAATGGCGTTCAAACAGAAAGGACAGAGAAAACTTGTGGGCGCTGAAATCCCAAATCATCAGAAAATAATATGAGAACACCTGCTTTCCGCAAGACAGTATGAGCTGTCTGACTCAGATGATCTAAAGGGTCTTGGAAATGAGTTTGTGAGACTCTCGGAGAAAACCTTAGCGGGATCTTGAGAATGAAGGAGATACCAGGAGATAAGGGATGGGGAGACGTGCCTGCTTTCAAAACGGGGGTGAGGGCCCTTCTGGAGACGAGTGAACCGGCTATCTCTTGGAGGCTGGTTTTAGTCTCGGGGTAAAAACACGTTTGGGGAATGCCTGGGGAAGAAAGAAAAAGGAGAAAACACCGTGTCAAAGTTGCTGTGTTTCCTGAGTGTGATCTCTTACCAGGTGGGGAGGCTGCGTGTGTCTTAACTTAGGTCTGGTATTGATCTCCAGGAGAAGAAGGGTTAGAAATAATATACTTAGGTGAATTCAAAGCTGGCTGAAGAATTATACCTGAGGGAGTTACGACGCCATATGAGAAGAATTGCGATCTGCTCTGGGCTTTGTCCTCAAAATTGATTATCAATCCTCTGAATAATGATGGCACTCACCCTGCATTGGAAGAGCCCCATGTCTAGATAATAAAAATGAGGTTACTAAATTTCTACACAGATAAATAAGGGAAACAGTGTGGAGGTGTAATACAATCTTTCCTTTTTCTTTTTTATGTATTTCTGATGGGTCCGATGATAAAGCATCTAACGGAGGTCTGCAAAACCCTTCGCCTTCGCCCGAGTCCTTGCTGCATCTGGGAAGACAGAAATAGCGTTGGAGCCAGGATGCTGCCCGAAGCGGAGGGAGGAAGTGGAAAATGAAACTGATAAATAAAATCTGAACTCGATAAAAATACAAAACCTCCCCAGTTGTGAACTCTTGGTGAAGTCGAAGCTGGAAACGTGCAGGAAATCTTGGGGATCAGAGGGACCACAGAGCCCAGAGGGCTTCCCGAGGGCCTGGGAGGGCTCACCTCAACATCGCCTGCCTTGGAGAAGACCCACAAACTCTCGGGAGGTCCCTGGAACTCTCCAGACAACCCGAGGGCTTGCTCCCGGCTCATGAGTCCCCCCCCCCCCGGAGGGAGCGATGGGCACACCCCGCTGTGTGGGGGGCCGCACGAGCCGCGAGCACCTTGAACACAAGGGTTGAACGCATAGTCAAGTGTCGCCAGCAAGTGAGCACACACAAAAAAGTAGACTGGTTGTTTAAAATGTTTTGAAACACACAGTGCCGTTGAGCCACCGACCACACGTGTGGCAAAACATTTTAGTTTTCTTAATTTTTTTTTTTTAATGTTTATTTATTTTTGAGACAGAGAGAGACAGAGCATGAACGGGGGAGGGTCAGAGAGAGGGAGACCAGAATCCGAAACAGGCTCCAGGCTCCGAGCTGTCGGCACAGAGCCCGACGCGGGGCTCGAGCCCACGGACCGCGAGATCATGACCTGAGCCGAAGTCGGCCGATGGAGCCACCCAGGCGCCCCAAAACATTTTAGTTTTCAAAAGTTTCCTTCAGCGTGGAGCTAACCTGTATTGAAAATACACTAGTCGTGCTTTATGCTTTTACTGACACAGATGTAACTGAACAGATGCCTCGTTTCACATCTCCAGCAAGATGTTTTGATGAGTAGCGTCTGGGACCCGTCTAACCAGGTCAACAGGTAAATGGTAGTCAGGAGAAACCACCGTGGGTTTCCAGCCATCAGTGGCGAAACCGAGCTAAAGAGTTTCAGACAAGCTCTTAAACAAAGAGTAGACTTGGCCGTCCTACCCGCTCAGAAAGCCAGGTCGACGATGGGACCCTGTACCTCCTGTAAAGAACGTCTATCAAATTCATCAAACGCGGCGACATCGGGGAAATGTTTTACTCCGCTGAGAATAAACGAAGGCACCTAAAGGCAAAGGTGGGGGGTGCAGCTCAGTCCTCCCGACCTGTTGCCAGAGCTCGCGCCTCCTTCCTCCAGCAGCTCCGGGAACCTCCGTCCTCCTCCCGGGGAGCCGGGCCCCAGCGCCTGAAGGGTTAGCACTTGCACAGAGAATGTGCTCCCTGCTCGCACACTGGGTAATCGAACGCATTCTTGGAACGCCCACTCTCCACTTGGAGATTTCTCCGCACCCCTCCCGACGCACCACCTACCCCAGCAAACCGGCGAGGCCGGCGACGCTTTTCTTGATGTTTATCGGATGGAATTCTGGTGCCCCCCCCCCCGGGGCAGAGTCACTTTTGCCAAAGTTATTTTGACAACCGTGCTTACTGACCTCAAGACACTCAGAGAGGAATGCATTGACTTGCCTTTAGAACACAGAGTGGACGTTATCTTGGGGGATCTGCCGCTCTCCTGCGCCAGATCAGAACGTTTTCCTTTTGTAGGATTTTAAGAACTTTTTCCAGGAGACATCAGCAATCACACGGCGTCGTGTTGTGCAGTGTTAGCTGCCCTTCAAAGAATGCTGGGAAGATTAAATTTTAAATTAACAAGCATGAGCAGGTGACACATTTGAGATACTTTATAGTTATAAATATTCCTGCGACATAAATTAGTCTGGATGCTTGTTGAGTGCTCATGATAGGTGAGGCAATAGAAACCTTGAAAAAAATTCTAATTTACGATATGTCTATCTCCCACAAAGCACCCAACATAGCTTGGTATTTAAAACCTACTCATCCGGGGAGAAGCCGCATTCCGACAACAGATGTTCTCGGTGCCGCTTGGAAACCTGGGCCCCGACCGTGTGAGTGTGTGCGCCGTGCGTTCTGACTGTGCCCGCCCCTGGTAACTCACGCTCCCGCGTGTGATTCTCAGCAGATGTGTCTAATGACAGTGTGAGGATATCCCACAGCGTGAGGAGTCACAGCGCGTATTCTAGTCATTGCTACATTGTGCCAGAGTCCTGGGATCTGGAGATAATTTGCGCTTTGCCATAATGCGACTTAAAGTGAAATCTCATACAGTTGCATGTCATGGTGACGAGGAGGCCTGCTTCCGCCCGGCCGTGTGCAGACTGCATTCTTTGTTCCAGTCGGGGACCATTGACGGAGCCCTCGTGGCGTGCGGGGCGGGGCTGTGACTCGGCATTCAGGGAAACCAGACCATCTCGCCGGTTTCAGGAGTTTGTCACCCGCTTGGGAGCGTAAGACATGCGCAAGAAGCAGCTGAGTGACCTTAAGACAGTGTGGAATTCACTATCGAAATGGAATATTCCAGACAATAAGCTTGTAATGAAATGGAGAATTTTATCTATTAGAAATTATCCATGAGGATTTCTTGTGCAGCGACAGAAGCCAGTTTCCAGGGACTGCTCCCAGCAAAGATGGGGGCACCCACAGGTTTGGGTCCCCCGGCCCTCTCGGGGGGATGGGGCAGGTGTCCACGGCCGCTCCAGGCTAGGAGGGCTTGAGATGGCTCCCAGGGGCGGGCTTGGGAGGAAGGAGAAGTAGCCATCTGGGGACTGATTAGCTGGTGTCTCAGGAAGGAGTGATTATGGAAGCACCAGAGAAGAGTGGCCAGGACAGAAAAGGGAACTTGCTAGAGGAGTGAACTGGAATCCCTTTCCTTTTCTTTGAGAGCTGTTAACAAAGACAGGACCCAACTCTGGATTTGGATGTTGGGCCATTTTTGGACCGCCTCACTGTCCTGAAACATGCCATGAGGCTTCAAGATAGCCTACAGAGTTGGGTGGGAGGGATGCCACCCAGGATAGAGGAGGCACGCCCCAGCGGATTCTGGCAACAAGGTGACAGGTGTGGAGCGGGGAGGGGACACCGGGGAGGGGCCGGCGTGGGTGAAAGCCCGCAACTGGGGATGAAGGGGCCACTCGGGAGAAAACAGGCAGGCACCGTGGGCGCAGGGTTCACGTCGGGGGGTAGGGAGGTAGGTCTGGTCTCTAAGGTCAAATGAGATTCTAGAAAATCTTGAATACCTGGTTGGGCACTGGTCTTTTAACCAGATGGTGATGAGGAACCATTTCAAAATCTAAAATGGTCAGGGGATATGATGGAAACGGAGTGGCTTGAACCAGGGCCATCGGTCGGGGAGCGGTTGGCCCAGGAGGAGTGGAGTGCGGGAGCCTGGATGAAGGAGGCGGCCAAGATAATGGAGAATAAGGAAGGGCAGATAATCGGGAGAAGAGCTGAAAAACCCAGGGACTAAAGAGAGGCATTGAAGGGACAACATGAAAAATGACAGCTGTCGAGCGGCTCCAGATGCGTCCAAGGCACAGGCAGGCACTTGACGAATATCTGCTGGGTGTATCCCAACGATGACACGGTGAACACGGGTCATTAACGCATTTGTAGTTGAGGACGCTGACGGGCAGGGAAGTCGTGTGTGGGTCAGCCTCCCCAGAGCCACTGAGTATCGGAGCAAAGACTTGTGACTCTACACCTTGTGCTCGTAACTATCACCCAACACCCCCTGCAAGCAAATTCTGGGCAGCTGAGGGACATCAGAGGAAAGATGGCTTCAGACAGCGGAAATTGATTACTTTCTGATTGTGTGGGTTTGGGTCTGGAAGGACGGGCCGGGTACCGTCCGGCAACGGAGGTGGAGTGGGGGGTTGCGTGTGCGGGTCGGTGGGGGAGATGCTCGTCCTCCCTGGGGGAGGCGCTCCCGCTCCTCGACCAGCCCCTCCAACCAGCACCTTCGAAGTGCTTTGGCGAGCTTTATTTATTTCCGTTTTGTGAAAGGTCGTTACTTGAACAGAAGACTTTCTGCAGGCACGTCCCCCCAAATTTGATGAGCTGTCCCAGGCGTCTCCCAGGGACCCTTCCCGAGCTGGCGCTGTTGGTCTGTGCCGGCCGTGTCCTCCTGACCTGGGCCAGGCAGGTTGGCCAGAGAGACATCCTTCTACACACACCGGCACACGCCATCTGTGGGCTTGTGGGAGGGACGACGTGGGGACACGGCCAGGGGCCTGGGAATAGGCACTTGTAACCGCCTCTCCCGTGGGTCTATGACCACCCGCCAGTCAGACAGCCAACGTCCTCGTGCGGGAGCAGGAGGCGTCGTGGAAGAGGGCTCTGTGTGCGGTAGGAGCTTCCCCTGTGCCTTCCGCCCCGGTGGCTGAGCCTGCGTCTGCTCTTGGGTCCCTAGGACGGCTGAGTGACTGGTTCAGACCGGACAGGGGCTGGAGGTTTGTCGGCAGAGTGTGCTGCTGTGCTGGGAGTCGCTGGCGGCCTGGCAGGGCCCACGGGAGGGGCGTGTGACCCAGACGGCCATCTCAGAGCGCGGGGACCAGGAACAAATCACCCCGAGTCAGCGTCTCAACGACCCGTCTGCAACCCGGCCAGAGCCAGCGGCAGGCCTCACAGCCCCTGGGGTGCCCGTTGGACTCGGCGTGTGGCAGACAGATAACACTTTATTCCTGGAGTTAGAGTCGATGGGTCGCTGACTACGCCCCCAGTTCTGACCTTTCCCACGAGCTCACGATGTCCTGACTCGCTGTCTCGTGTGCAAGGCAGCGTGATTTCATCAGGCTCGGTGATGGGGGAGTAACGACAAGATGTGAGCGTGTTAGGTCCGGAGGGGACAGGGAGCAGGGCAGAGCTGCCACCAGGCTGTCACGGGTCCCTGAGCCCTACCCCGAAGGAAGGCAACACGGCTCTTCCTCCATCCTGGGAAGTCGAACGTTGAAAATAATAGCTTTGCAGCGAGAATTCAGTACAAAGTGCTTTCGTACCTTCTACTAATGTAGCCCGTGAGGTGCCTATTATCATTCCCATTTTACAGATGAACAAATTGAGAGTCAGGGGTAAGTAGTCTTACCCCAAACCATTGAGCTGGGCCAGTGCTGGGGGGAAATTGATGTCGGGAGACTGTGTCAGTCAGGGTTCTCCAGAGAAACAGAAACAACACGTGCTGTGTGTGTGTGTGTGTGTGTGTGTGTGTGTGTAGGGAGAGAGAGAGAGAGATTTTAAGGAATTGGCTCACAGGGCTGAGCGGGTGGACCTTCACACTGGGGACCCAGGGAAGGGTTGATGGTGCAGCTAGAATCGGAAGGCTGTCTGGAGGAGAATTCCTTCTTCTTTGGGCCACTTCACTTCTTTTTCTCTTTAGACCTTCAACTGATTGGATGAGGCCCACCCTCATTCACAGGGTAATCTGCTTTACTCAAAGTCTACTGATTTAAATGTTGGTCACATCTGAAGACTACGTTCACATGGCACCTGGACTGGTGTTTGGCCAAACACTGGGCACCAGAGTCTACTCAAGTGGGCCCGTAACATCAACCGCCAAAGGGACTTGGAGGGAATTAGACCATTGAGAAACATAGATGCCCAGATACCAACAGCTCTGAGGTTGTCACTCAATGGAAAGACTCCCGTCAGGGAAGAAGGGGAGTGGCCATGCTCTGTGTGGCCCCCCGAGGGGCAGGGGACCTGGAAGAGGGTGTCCCAGCTGTAAGGACATCCATGGCTGGAAACCAGGCCGGTGTCTTCCGTGAGTTACAGAGTTCTGTGCGGCCGTGGGGGCAGGCAGAGTGGCCCCAGGAAGCATTCCGGAGTGGGACGTGGGTGCTCCCGCTGGTCCCTTCTTCATTCCCGGTGTCTCTTGAAACTTGTCGTCACCAGCTGATGCCACAAAGGGAGGCCTCCACGCCCGACATCTCTCCCTGCAGCTCTGGGTCACCCAAGTGCGTTCCGTCCCCGTGGAGCCCCGCCTTCCTTTGCCAGACATGCTCCTACGCGAGAGCCTTCAGACGAGGCTGGGCACAAATGACCTGCTGGTGCCCGGCGTCACGCCCCTGTCCCCGGCCACGGAGCCGCGTGTCTCTGAGTCCCCTTCAAGGAGCAAGACTCTTGGGGGCATCTCGGCAGGGCGTGGGTGGGCTGGGGGATCGTTCTCCACTTCGCGGACAGCGTGGGGTCTCCACGGCGGCCGTGCGACTGTGCTGGTCACACTGTCTGCAGCGCCGGGTTCCCCGCAGACCCTCTCTTGCGGCGTTGATTGGACAGCACATTTGTCTCACGCTGTCACCACCGGCGACACACACGGATCCTCCCCTGGCTCGGGGTGACCTCAGGTGACAATAACACCTCAGCCACCTTTACGTCCCCCCCTCCCCCCGGTCTGACGCACGCCAGGCACTCAGGCAGCCGGCAGAGCGAGAATCCGGAACTCGCAGGGGAGAAACGTGGCGTCTGGGCCCAGCGACCCGGACGCTGTGCACGAGGGGCGTCTTCACAGCACAGACCCAGGCAGGGGACGGTTACAAGTCTGTGTCCAGGATGGTGCCGCGTCCTGAAGAGGCCGGGACGGTACGCAGTCCCGTACAGGACACGCCGCGTCCTTTCAGCAGTTGAGCACTGTCCTTGTCGCTGGGGTCGCGATCGACCCTCGAGAGCCTGGTCCCCTCTTGCCACACTCCCAGTCCTTTATTTCGGTCGTCAGCTGGCCCGTCCCCTGGTCCCTGCACAGGAGCTCCTGCCAGGGGGCAGTGGGCACGAGGGGGGAGGCCAGACGCCGTCCCAACCACCACGTGTGAGTGTCAGAAGTTGACCTTATTTGTAGATAGAAGCGTATCTACTTCTCACTGGGTCGTCTGCTCCCGCATTTACCCACTCTTCTATCGTCCACGTGGCCCGGCACAGGGACGCCAGCTCTACGGGTCTGTGTGGCCTCCTCAAGGACATCTCAACACCACCCAGAGGCTGCTGGCCGGGGGAGGGGTCGGGACAGGGAGTGGGGAGGTTTCAGAGGCGTGGAGGGACCAGCATTTGCTGGCGAGGCAAAGAGGGTCAAGACTGGGCTGCAGAGACGCGGAGCAGAGAGACGGTGCGCAGTGTAGGCCGTCCGGTCGGCGGGCCAGGGCGGCGGGGGTGGGACCCTGCCCGGCAGAGAGTGAGGGGGATTCGGCCCCACGTGGAAGGCCCCGGCCCCGTGACAGTTTGAAGCGTGGCTTACGCTTAGCTGGACTCGTCACCGAGGGAACTCGGGAGCTCGGCCGCCAGCCGCGTTTCCTGGGACCGTCTCCACCGAGGGCCAGCAGCTTAAGACAACCCACACATGTCCTTCTACGGTTCCACAGGCCGGGGTCCAGAGTCGAGGTGCTGGCCGGCCATGCTCTCTCTGGGGGCTCCAGGGAGGGTCCTTCCTGGCCTCCTCCTGCCTCTGGCAGTGGCCGCAGGTCCTTGGTGCTCCTCGTCTTGGGGACGCATCAGCTCCTTGCAGAGCACCCGTGCATGTGTCTGTGTCTCCCCATCTTCTTCTTTTTTAAATGTTTGTTTATTTTTGAGAGAGAGAGAGAGAGAGAGAGCATGAACTGAGGAGGCAGAGAGAGAGGGAGACACAGAATCTGAAGCGGGCTCCAGTCTCTGAGCTGTCAGCACAGAGCCCGATGTGGGGCTCAAACCCACAAACCGTGAGATCGTGACCTGAGCTGAAACCAAGAGCCGGACGCTCAACCGACTGTACCACCCAGGCACCCGCACTATGACCTCGTTTTAACCTGACCAGTTATATCTGTAATGACCTTAATTACAAATGAGGTCGCATTCTGAGGTTCCGGGAAGGACACGTATGTTGGGGGGGGGGGGAACTATCAGCTAGTATCTGTGTCCATGGTTTTGTCGAAGTTTAAGAACATGGTAGAAAATTCAGTTCTGCTTTCTAAAGATCTGGCCGAGAGAAGGACGTGCTGATACGTGACTGTGTGGGGGGTGAGGGTGCTGGGGGCGGTGACAGAAAGCTCAGGTCACGGTCCCAGAAGAGAAGCCCCCCAGCTGGGCTGAGGCCACAGGAGCAGATGAAGGGGACAGACACAGGCTGCCTGCTGCCGAGCTCTGCTGGAGGTCACCTCAAGGACAGAGGAACAAAAATAGGTCATATTTTCATAGAAACATCTGGACACATAAGGTTTTTGACCCGAAGTTTCCCGCCCAACCTCAGGTGCGGACCAGTTTTCACCTCTTATTGAGGAGATTGGCGAGGTCCAGAGGGAGGGAGAGGCAGAAGCGGCAGAGACGGGGAGCCCGGTGCCAACGCTGCCCCGAGTGCTGTCAGAACGGTGTGTCCCCGAGCGTCCCTCGGTCCCTGAGTACGTTGTGTGATACCCCTGGCCTCCCCTCCCGCCTCCGCAGGACTCACTGCCCACAGTATGTGAACAGGCTGCACGTCGAACCCCCACCACCCCTCCGTGGTCCCGCGATCCGTGCCAGGCAGGTCGCGCACCATCTACGGGCTCGGCTGGGTTACACTCCCCTCCCCTCCCCTCCCCCAGTGCATCCTTCATCTAGACACAAATACTCCCAGACTCAGGGTCAATTCTGCAGCTGACCAGAGGGCTCTCTCTGAGCGAGTCTCGGGCTCAGCATTTGCAAAGAGCCGCGGCCGGGGACTGGCCGTGCAGAGACGCACCACACAACCTTCTGTGTCCTTCTGTTATTATAACTCATTGCCATGACCTGAATTCAGCCACCAGCTGGCTGGGGTCTGCAGGAAATGGGCATTGTATTTTCCCTGTGGCTCGGAGACCCCTCCTGCTGACCTACAGATTAGAAGGTTAATTGAGATTTCTGTGTTTACGTCCTAATCTCCATGTAGAACGCGTTCTAACTCTTTATCTCCTTTAGCTGGGTGGTGCCTAATTGCTTTTCCACAGGTAAACCTGATGGGTTCGGGATGACTTGCCGGGGGAAAATGTCCCTGATAAACCCACGCTGGCAGGAAACAAGGGTGATTTATGTGGGGCGGTATCGTGGAGGAGACCCAGGCGTCGGCATCTCGAATCCCAGGCTTGTCAGAACTGATTGTTTTCATCTCTCTCAAATAGTTTATGAGTCGTCTCACGTCGGTTTTAATTTCAACTTAGGAAATGCCATGGATGAAACCAGAAGATAGGATTTCTGAAAATAGGGGTTTTTTTAGATGCCAATTGATTTCTTTTTCCAAAAATCAAACAGTTGGTGAGATTTAAAAAAACGAAACAAAAGAGTGCAGATGCGCACTGCTTAACTTATCTGGAGCAAAAGTGTTTTCCGCTGTTCCTGTCGCTTTCTTTCTGCCAGCTCTGAGCAAGGAGCTCTCCGCGGGCCCTGCGTGCTGCGGAGAAGGGAAGCACAGTGGTGAGGAATCCGGGCTGTGGTGCCAGGCCGACCCTGGCTCAAGTCGCAGGTCTAACGTTGACCGGCCGGTGATCTCGGTCGGGTCGCAAACTCCCTTCATCTTTATCGTCTTATCTGTAAAAGGCCAGGAGGGAGGTACAGGGTCTCTGCAACGCCCGGACGCCACAGTGCATCTAAAGCACTGAGCACCGTGCCTGGTGACAGGAGGCGCTCACGCCCTGGTGGGTGTTAGTGCCCGTTGTGATGCCGATGTCCTAACGATGGTGCTGATGGTGATGGTGACAATGACACGTGTTACATCCGTTCAAGACTTTGAACTACGTCACCCGCTGCCGTTTTGATTTCTAACGTTTTATCGGTATAAAGTTTATCTTTCCAACTAGCCATCTGAGGATCAGCCATCTCTGCAGGTGTATTTTTGTAGCCCTAGTCTACACAGCTCACGGCCGGCACAGGATAGCTGTCACTTGTTAAAGACTTCAGCCCTCCCACTGTAACCTCATTTTCCTCATGCCCCTTGTTTTCTCCTCATTTTTCTCAATCCTGTAAGGCCAGAATCTCTAAAGATAATCCTGATCTGCAGCCATTTGGGGGGGATTCATGCAAACTGAGTGGACCCGCAGAAGAGGCGGAAGAGGAAAGTTCCTGCGGAGAGAGCCTGCGTGACCACGTCTGGCTCACCATTTTTAGAAGCTGACCCTCTCCTATTGAAGCGTTCAAGAGTTTCGACCCCTCAGTGTTTGCAAACCCCTGTGTGGTTCTGTCCTTCTTGTGGTTGACTGAGGTCCTTAAAAGCGGTCTCTACTAATGCAGTGCACAGACTGATCCGTCAGGAACGTCACGTCGGTTTCGCACTATGTTAGTGACAAGTGGACCCTTGCCTCCTTCCCGGGTCCACCACGCAGCCCCAGGCCACGGGCAGCCCCGTTCCTGTCCCTCCCCTGGCTCTGCCCCATGCCCTTGTCCCTTGCATGCCCCCCCCCCACCATCTGCCCACTAGCACAGCATTTACCAGAAGCCTGAGTCCCGGGAACCCAGTATTTCAATCGACCACATCTGGGGGCCAAACATTTTTTATTAAAGAAAAATGATTTATCAATAGTATTCAAGGGAAGGTGAAGAGAGGAAAAATCACTGTTTTCCCTCTTTCTGTTTTCACCTGATTCTAGCCCACCCACAGCAACCCCCCCCCCCACATCATCTCCCGCACTGGATTATGATTACATGGCGGTATTCCCCCGTCCCCTACTAGAGGGGTCTTTCCCCACCCCACTCAGCCGGGCTGGGCTGGCCTTGCAATTTGCTTGCCAGAAGACTGTGGCAGAACGATGACACACGTGTCTTGGAGCCGCGGCCACTGTGCTGTGAAGCCCGAAAGGAGGGGGTCAGCCTTCTCAGTTGCTCCTACAGACCCCCCCCCCAGAACGCCCCCACGGCACAGCCCACGAGGGCAGGGGGTCAGCCCTGACCACAGAGCTGCGGGAAGTCATCGGTTGTCGTGGTTTGCGGGCGGGCAGTGCGGAACCGAAATGCGCAGAACGTTTCCTTCCCCCTGTTTCTACGTGCCCGTGTCACCCCTGCCTCCCCCCCAACTTTGCTCTTACAGATAGAAGCGCCAGGAATACAGAAACAATTTTTCTAACCATAAACACCTTAAAACGCCTTAAAAGCACGCACACGGTGTGTGTGATTTTGTTTTCTTATGTTTTCATTCTCCACCTTGTTCCAGGGAAGACTTAAGGAGGCTTAGCAAAATACGTGGACTGTAATCAGATAAAACCCAGTAATTTGGGGGAACCGGGGCAAAGGATACATAAGGACAGAGAGATGAAACAAGGCCGGAGGCTGGATCACCGTAAAACACAGTGAGTGGCCAACACCACCTTTTTAATAATAATACACCTACTTTATCTGTGAGTTCTTCTGGAAATTCCCACACTAGATAGAACCAGCTTGCATCTGAAAGACCGCCATTGTTGTAGGTTTTGCAAGTTGGTAATTTCCATGTTTATCTCTTGCTGGATAGAAAATTCCTTGAGGGCAGAAATGGTGCCTCATTCTCACCCAGAGAGCTTGACCTTGTCTGCAGACTATGACTGATAGCTTTCATTAGGGTAAATGGACTTAAGGTCCACATCGAAGCCCCTGACGGGGGTTCGCGCTTCTGCTCGCGTCACTGGACGTCCCAACCTCGGCAAGCATGTGAGCACGTGAAGGTGAGACTGTTTTCCACTTTCCAGCCCGCCGTCTCACGCCCTCTTCCACCCTCCTGTGACATTCCAGGGTGTTGTTCCCGAACACCTCATGTGCCACCGTTCAGCGGCCAAGGGGCTGGCATTCTTCCGAGCCACAGCGATAACGTGTCTCAGCAACAGCAACACGCACATCTCCCGATCTGCTCTTTCCCCAACTGGGACGTGTCTTACAGTCGATGGAGAGGCGTTGCTTGATCGCCAGTGTTTCTTCTTTCTTCTTTCTTAGTGGCACCCACAATAATGTGTGTCGCATAAATGAAGGCTGCTTGCGATCCGATGCTGTCGCTGTTCACACTTGCTGAGTGTTTGTTATGCGTCAGGCCTGGTTCTAAGTGTTCTGACGGATTGAATCTTCACCGCAAGCCTACACAGTGGCTTCTATTCTTATCCCTCCTTTACAGATGACAGTGTCCCAGGCTGGGAAGGATAAGGAACTTCTTTGCTGGGTCACCAAGCTGGGACACGTCAGAGCAGAGATTTGGAGATTTGGACCTCGGCTATCTGTCTTCAGATCCCAGGCCTTAAATAGTTGTTTCGATCAAAGCAATTTCACCCTGTTTGTGTCCGTGGCCACACCCATCTCATTGAAATGCTCCACAGCCTCACTGCGGCAGGAGATCAAACGCAGTTGTAGCCTGCACACGATGAGATGTTTTGCAGGCGTGACGTCACCAGATTATGCACCAGCGATGCAGCAAAACTTTATGAGGATTTGCTTTATAGGAGTTTGATGTTAGGCCATCACGATGCGGCTTAGGCTCTCTCTAGGGAAGGAAAGCTCCGTGGTAATGACGGGACCCGCCCCTGCGTCTCCTCCCCGACTCCTGGCCGGGCCTGTCTGACGGGGCTGGTCAGATTTCTGGGTGCACGAACCATAAGGGCCAAGGGAGGCCCAGGGAGCCCCATGCACTTAGCACTTCACCTGCTGTTGACATCACGGATACGCTTCAGATTTCATATTTTCAGGTTCCAGTCGGGACCAACTGAGGGACCTAGGGTGTGGGTGTGTGAAGGCCTGTACTCAGGCAGCCCGAAACCGAACCCTAAATTTGCCTTTTGCCGGCACACACTTTCCATGGGACCTGCGACCTCTCTGTGCCCGAGTCTCCCCGTCTGTGACATGGGAGTGATAATGGTATCTCCTTCAAGGTCCCTGCAAGGATTCAGTGAGGAAATAGTCCCAAAGTCCTGGACACGGGGCCCGGCACAGACTGGGTGTTGGTTGTTAATTCTTATTATAAGTGGGGTTCGTGCTGCCTCTCAGACGTGGACCCGTCGCTCAGCCAGTACCAGCTTCTGGGAGATCTCAGATCCCTTTCCGGTGATGGAACCAACTCTCTCCCAGCCCCCGCGGCCCTCCTTTCCCACCCGACAGTGACCCTTTGGTACCACGGAGGATCGCTCTGCATTTTCCTGGCTGCGGTGGATTCTGTGGGTTCATATGAAAGCTATGACACCACGGAGTATAAATTTGAGATCCCAGATCCCAGCAAGACAAGATTTTTAATTCCCCAGTGACGGTTCCGTCTAAAAAGGAAGAGAAGGTTGTTTTTGTTGTTATAGTAGGCAAACGGAAAGCACGAGGCAAGACTTGGACGTATGGCTATCGTAAAGAAAACGTGGCTATTTACAAGCTGTGCTTTATCCCTGCACCACATCCCCGAATAATAAACCCTTGCTTACTGTATTATAATTCTGCGGTTCTGTCTTCTGGATGCCAAGTCGTCTCACACTGAATTGGGGCCGGTCTACGCGACCCACACAGCGTAGTGGGGTGATGCATGTGCCTTTGGAAGGTAGATCATAAAGAAGGCCGGGCCCCAAACTTGCCCTCTTGGACCAGGTGCCCAGGGGAAAGCAGCCGCCATGCTGGGGATACGCCAGGGTGGAGGGGCCTCGTGCCAGCAGCCACGGGAGCGAACGTGAGACAATAACAAATACGTATTGGTCTCTGCCCCCCATCCCTGGCACAGGGGTTCTGGAACCCTCGGAATATCCTATGGGATGAGAGCACAGGAAGAATCTCTCGTTCTACTGAGGCCACCCTGGAGGGCCCCCGGACGAGGGGTGGTCACCGCAAAGAGCAGCCATGGTTAGAAGCTTGGGTTTTCAACCCCACCTGCCATCCTCGGGGGACAGGGGTGCTGGAAACGGAGTTAATGGCCGATCATGCCTGCGTGGGGTTGGGGGGGCTCGGTAAAGTACCAGTAGTGTGGGGTCTGGAGAGCTTCTGGGTTAGTGAACGCGTGCAGATTCGGGGAGAATGTGGAGCCCAGGAAGCCATGGAAGGCCACGCCCCTCCCCGCAGTCCTCACCCCACATCTCATCTGTACCGTTTGTCACAGCCTTTATTAAACTGGTGAGAGCAAGTGACAGTTTCTCCGAGTCCCGCCAGCTGCTCTGGCAGGCTACTCAGATCTGAGGTAGGGCCGTCGGAACCTCCAATCTACAGCCGGCAGGGCCAGAAACACAGGTGCATATCTGTACTTGGAGCTGGTGTCTGAGGGCCGGGGACGGTCTTGTGGGACTGAGCCCTTAGCCCGTGGCGTCCAGTGCTCTCTCTGGGCAGCGCTAGAGTTGAGACGTTGGACACCATGCTGGTGTTGGAGAAATGCCGGCAGGTGGTGGTGTGGCCCCCCCAACCAAGACATTGGAATTGAGTCCAGAACCCTTCAAGGGTGCCATCTTGGAAGCGGGGTTTCTATCCCAGGCAACCCATCCGAAGACTACACCCCCAAACCTCATGAGGGACCCCGGGCTAGCTGCCCCCAAATCCTGACTCCCAGAAACCAGGAAAGCTAGCACGTTTATTATCATGGGAAGCCGTGAAGTTTTGGGGTGATTCGTTGCACGACGGGTAACTAACACAGAGGCGTGGACTGTCTCAGGCTTTGTTTTGCATCACTGCAAGGAGCAGAAAACGTGCAACTTAGAATCACCCCTCAGCCCGTGTGGGGCCGTCATTTCTAAAGAACCGGGAAGTCGAAAGAAATCTACTTTGTAATATAAACGGGCCTGTTTCCCTCACCCTGTAAGGGCATAGAAAACTCTTCTCTTTTCCAGGCATAAGGGGAAAAGAGAGTTCAGGGCGTCGAGAACACCAGAAAAACACAGTGGGCAAAGAGACCTCTGCTCAAGATCACGCAGGAGGGCTGGAAGAACTTTTCGAAGACAGCAAATGGTTGACGCTGTATTTTCCATCATCTGCGTCTTCAATGAAATCGGCTCCGGTTCCTAAAAAATACACGAAAGAAACTCAGCAGAGAACATGGGGTCAGGGAAGGCCCGGGCTCCCAACACAAGAACCTCGGTATTGTTTGAACGGCTGTGGGTTTTGTTATTGCAAAACACGGTGCTGGAACTGGAGCCGGTCCTCACAGGCAGCGGGAAGGGGAGACTTTGACCTGCAGCAGTGTGGACCAAGATGCGGGAGTCCAGGAGGGGCTGTCTGGGCCCCCTGGCCTCCTCCGTGCCGGGGCATCCCAGCTCTCGAACTCCACGCACTGGCCAAGTGCATTCAGGGGTGGTTCGCTTACAAGCCCAAGGGTTTAAGACCTTCCACAGCTGGTCCTGCATCACCGGCTCCACTGGGGAAGGGCTATGTTGCTCCTGGAGGGTCCTGTCCGGGCCCCAACCCCTGTCTGTTTCTCCTCTGGACGTGGCATCGTTCCCCACCTTCGGGAGGCACCCTGGGAGGTGAGAAGTGTCAGTTCCTCCTCCCACTTCCCCGCTGGTGCCCTGGGGACGCTCCCCTGCCGTCTACTGGCCCTTGTTGGTCCCCCACTCAGGGGCGGCACTCGGTCCACACTTCTCTTGGGGAAGCCAGGTGAGGGCCCTGGTCCCTGGAGCCTCCGTCCCTGCCCCCGGAGCTTTGGTCCTGGAGGGTCAGTGGCAGGAGCGTCCCCAGGCACCTCCTCGGAGTGCCGCCCACTAATTTCATTCTCAGCGTCTCTCGGAGGCGGGGGTGTGGTTGGTAAATCATCTCCTCTATTCCCAGGGCTCTGGCTCCTGTAGGAACCTCCGTGCTCTGACCTCTCTATTTATATTCCAAGTAGGCTCAGAAGTCCAAGAAAAACCTTTTTCTCGCTCAACAGAGCCTGGATCTTATAAATCAAAACTGTTTTAGCTTTCAGACTATTGCCCGAGTCACACAACTACAAAAGTGTTCAAGATTTCAAAAGTCGAGAGAATGACTTTTTCTTCCCCGAGGCAAAGCCTCAACACACAAACAGTAACGAGGAGCAGGAGGAGGAGGGGGGAGAGGGAGGAGGGAAAGGAAAGGAAAGGAGGAGTGGGGGGAGGACGGAGAGGAAGAGGAAACCCCCGAGGACAGCAAGGTAACATTTCAGAACATTTTCCATTTCCGGCCTACCCAACATCGCCTCCCACGGCCCTCAGAGCGTCTGGCCTCTGTCACCCCCACATCTGCTCTCTTCTGCCATTTTGCCACAAAGGCCCACTGTCGCCTGGCCGGTCCTGCCAGGCGCCCCATCTCCCCACCTGCTTGGGGGGCCTGGACAGCTGAACAGGTAAGACCCTAACTGATGAACAAGTTAGCCCTGGTAACCGGCCACCAGACGGCCTCTGGCTGGAGCAGGAGGCCCGCTGTGCAGGGTGTCCACCTGTGGCTGGTGGAAGCCAGGGGTGGAGGGCGAGGGTGGTGGGCATGGGGACGCCCTACTCCCCCAGGCTCAGGGATAGCAGCCATGTGTCACTCAAGCAATAGCCATCTTTCAACACTGGTGAGGCTCTACGGAATGTAAGTGTGTAAACTCCTGTCCCCCGGGTCCCAGGGCAGGCGAGGCGGGTGTGGGGGGGTTCTTAGCCGCAGCCATGCTGCGTGGGTGTGCAGGAGGAAGTCCACATCTGTGCCAAGCGGTCAAGCTGGAGACGTCTGTCCAAACAGAGCCAGAACCCTGGGGACCTAGTGAGCCGGGCATCAAGGGCAGGCTCTGAAGGAGGGGCGTAGGCAGAGGCACGGAGAGCCTTTCTGGCACATTCTTCCTGCAAGCATCGGCCCAGATGTGAGCCCAGAAGTGACTTCATTCTCTGCCCTCCTCCTCCCCTGCAGGCTCAGGCTGACCCAGGTTAGCCACCGCTGGGGCGGGGGGAAGCTGGGCCATCTCTGGCCCAACGTGCAGGACGCTGCCGGGCCCCCAGGCCCTCGCCGCTCCAGCCTTGGCCTCTGGCTGCCAAGAAAGGCTCCTCCCTGGAATCTACCCACTAGGTTAGTTCCTGCCTCACTGTGTGTCTCAGATTCTCCCCAGATAGGACCTTACCACACTGTCCGGTCCCCTCCTTCCATAGGACTGTTGGTGGAGAGGCCTTGACTCATCTCTCCCCACCTCGCTGCAGACTGGGGCCTCTGAGTTGACGTCTTCTGATTGCCTGGCTTCACCCCTTACTCATATCGGAACCCCTGAGACAGGATGCCGTCCTAAAACTCGGCAGGAGCCAGAACTCGCCGTGTCTCAGCCAAAGCTACAGTAACTTGACTTCCCTTAAAGGCGGATCCCGTGTGGATTTATGACACTCACTGCAATCAGCCCGTGAGTGGCGGCTCTCTGTGTGTAATTTTATTTTGGTTACTTCAAAAGGTGCATTGTGACAATAGATCGCAGCACAAATGCGCTTGCGAAAGCATTTTTTCTTTCTTCGAGGACGAAACTTGAATCATTCATGAAGTCTGATGGGACAATGTTGTGCCCCCACAGGACAGCTCATTGTCAGCTCGTGGCAACTGGGCCAGCAGCCGGCGAGGGACATCTAAATGTCACAGGCGAGGGTCCTGGTGGACAAAGCTTCCCGGGGGACCACAGCCCTCCTCGTCACGGCCACAGGCTGCCTGGGCTGCCACAGGAGCCTGGAGGTGGGCACATCCACGGGAGACACCTCTCTGTCTGCTGAGACGCTGCCCGTGGAGAGGGGCCCTTGTCATCAGTGAGCCACTGGGAAGGAAAGCAGCAAGAGGTTCTGCTGCTAATGTGACCCCCGCTCAGCGGGACGACCTGAGCCCATGGGTCTCCCCCGAGCTGAACTTTGCAGACTATTATCAGGGCCGTGGTCTTCCCCATGTTATTATGGGGCCTCATGAAACATATATGGGATTTCTTTGTGCTCCCTTGGTGCTCACCGGGGGTGGAAGCAAGTTTAAGTCATGGTGTCGTGCATGGGTTTTAGAGACTGACGGATGTGGGTTCGAATCCTGGTTCTGCTGCTTATTAGCTGTGGGACCCCAGCTAAGTCACCTACTGTTCACCACACTCCCCTCTCGGCCGGGATCCCTGGTCACCTTCCAAGTGGTCTGTCCCATTTCTGGGCCTTACGGGATGGTGCCCGGCCCTTTGTCTTTCAGCAGAATTTGGGGAGGGGGTGGGCAGGGGGTGGGGGGTGGAGGTGTCAGTAGGGTGAGGGAAGATCCAAATTACAACCGAGGCGCGATTCCTCTATATCGTCAGCGACTCTGGGACCTCCCGGTATTGGTTTGCATTTATGATGTTACCTGGGGAGGATCACCCTAGACAAAAGCCCGCTGGCCACCTTTGCCCCAAAGTGGAGTTTCATTTACGGGAGAATTTGGACTACGTAAGATGGTCTCCAAGTTAGGATGTTTGACCTATGATTTTTTGACTTCACAATGGGGCAAACGTGATACATTTCAGTACAAGCTGTGCTTGGAGTTTTGAATTTGGATCTTGTCCCAGGATAGTGACATGTGGCCCGGTCCTCTCTCATGATGCTGCCCTGTGTCCCCGGGCCTTAGCTCCCCGTCGGCTGGGGGGGAGGGTCACGGGGGAAAACAAGCGACATGTTGACAACCGTCCTATACCCAGGAATCTGTCACTTTGAGTACGGTACTCAATAAATCACATGAGGTGTTCAAGACTTAACTATAAAATAGGCCTTGTGTGAGATGGTTTTATCCGGCTGTGGGTTAATATGAGTGTTCCGAGCACATTGAAGGTCGGCTCTTCTAAGTTGAGATGTTCACAGGTTAGGTGTATGAAACGCATTTTCAACTGAACAGTATTTTCCGCTTACAATGGGTTTATCAGGATGTGACCCCACTGTAAGCGAATGAGGATCTGTATACGAAAGTGAAAACAAAACATGTCAAAATTTATGGGATGCGGCTATCGTAAAGCTTAGAAGGATAGTTCCAGCTTTAAAGGCCTATCCGACAAAAGGAGAGAAAACCTAAATCAATAATCTAAGTTTTCACAAAAGGAATCTTGGAAAATAATAGCAAACTGAATCCGAGGCAAGCAGAAGAAATTAAATAATAAACGCAGGCATGAGAGCAATGACCATGAAACGGAAAAACGAGGGACAAACAACGAAATCGAAAGTCATTTGTCTGAAAACCAGCAAAATTGACAAACCTTCTGTGAGATTAAACAGGAACAGGTAAGAAGAGACACAGATCACCAGAACCATGAAGAAGGGGAGGAAATCGCCACTGCGTGCTCAGAAGTTAAAAAGATTATAAAGGGAAGACTCTGAACCACTTTATGCCAACAAATTCAACAACTTGGACGAAACGGACAAATCCCCAGAAAAACACAATTACAAAAACTTAGTCAAGAAGAAACAGAAAATCTGAAACGATGTGTAACAAGTAAAAAAAAATTACATTAGCCATTGAAAATCTGCTCACAAAGAAATGCCAGGCCCAAATGACCTGACCGGTGAATTCTATCATACGTTTAAGGAGGAAAAAAACGCCATCACTCCACAAACTCTTCCAGAAAATAGAGGAGGAAGGAGCACTTTCTAGTTCACTCCGTAAGGCCAACATCACCCTGACCCCAAAACCGGATGAAGACATCCAAAGAAAAGAAAAACGCATACCGACGTCCCTCACAAATTCAGAGGCAAAAATCCTCAACGAAACGGTAGCAGACTGGATCTCACCACACCCACAAAGGAGCACACGCTCTGAACACGGGGGCTGTCCACGTGTGGCTGGACACAGCCACGGGTGGCTGTGGCCAGGGCCCCCGGGTGCGGGCCCACCATCAACCACGTGTGCTGGCCGCTCCCCGTAGAGGCTCAGGGGTCCACTCAAAGGTCCGGGGTCCCTCTTGCAAACACTGCCCTGACCATGAAGCCGCTCCCGACCCCCGACCACATGTGATGCCTCTGCCTGGAAGCCACCTCTCAAACCCAGGAAACTGTTCACCCCTGCCGCCGTGCAGAGCCCCGTCCTGCTTCCCACTCCCGGGAGGCGCCCCTCCGTGCTGCCTGCTTCCTTCTCCTGGAAGTGAGTGGTTTTGAATCTGTCGTTTCCTCTCTGAGCCTCAGCCCCTCGCCTCTTGGAGCAGAACCGGTGACATCGTGCTCAGCAGGCAGTTGCAGGGACCCCGAGAGGCACAGGACAGGCCGGGCTGTCCGCAGCGGGAAACAGGGCGGTGAATGGGGGCGGCGGTGGAGAGTTGGGGGCTGGGATGGGCCGGGGGAGCAGCCGGCAGGAGATCCGGGGAGACAACAGCCGTGAACGACACTGAGGACGAGACGAGGCGCCGAGCCTGGCAGGTGTGGACACTGGACGTGAGCACTGTTCACCCAGCACGGGAACGTCTGAGCGCTCGGCCCCCTGTACCCGCGGTGGCTTCACCTGTTGATGTAACTTTCTGGGCACAAGACAGAGCAGCCCCTTCCCGGGTGCCTGGCCAGCCGCCTGCGGCCGAGACCACCGCGTGTCCCCACGGGAGCCCGCACCGGATGCCTCACGGCCACACGGCCAGCTGGGTGGTGGACAGACGGGTTCGTCCTCTTCTTCGTGCAGGAAGGTCCCTGCCTCTGCCCACTTTGCAGTCCGCGGTGCCCACGTCCTGGAGGGCGCCCTGCCCCCGCACCGTCTTCTCTGCTCACATTGGGACAGGTGTCACAGCTGCCCCCACAGCCAGGGAGGGTCTGCCCTCACTCCGGCTGTTTGGTGAGGTGGCGGGGCCGAGGTCCCCACGTGCCCCTACGCGTGTCTGCTTAGTCTCGTTGCAGCCTTCTGCTCCTCGGACCGGTCGGGGTTCTCGGAGGACCGGTTTTGGGTGACACAGCTGAGGCCGAGTTCAGGTGAAGCCTGCGTGGCGGTGACACGGCACTCCAGGGCCCCGTGCCGAGGTCCCTGCCGCCCGCACGCATTCGGGTGGGGGAGGGGAAAAGTGGAAGCCACCAAGCACCCGCTGCTCCTTTGAGGCCATTTCCTCCGGCTTCACATCTAGGGCCTGCGTCTGGCCGGGAAGCCCTCTGATCTCCATGGGACCCAAGTCCTGGAGGACCAACAAAGAGAGCAAACACGTGTGTGTTTACTTGGCACAATTTGTTCCTCGGAAGCACCTTCACCTTCTATTTCGAGAGCACGGGACCAGTGGTCACCTCTAGGCAGGAGCTCGGCACGTCAGCGACCTCGGCCTCTGGCCCGCAAGCAGAGGGCAGGACGTGAGGTCCGCGGGACCCTGATGCACGTCACAGGCCCCCGCAAACCCCCACGGAGAATCCGGGGGAACGTTTTCTGCCAAGCTGATCACATCTCTGCTCAGTTCCTGGCTTGAGATGGGGGAGGGGCTATCACGGCCGAGGCTTCCTTTCTCCTCGTAGGTGGATTCTCCCCAGGAGAGGGGGTGGGGGAGGGATGTCTATACTCCAGGACCTGGGCAGGTGAGGGGGTGGATGGTCGGTACAGTTGGCTCCTGTGGTCCTGGGCTCTTGGCTGACTTTGGCTCAGGTCCAATGTCTTGGAGCAGAAAGATCCATATTGTTTTCCTTGCAGGGCCCCACCCCCACCCACTTCCCTCCTGTTCTCCAAACCAGGCCCCCAGGGACCCCCTGATGAAAAGGGTGGGCAGGGGTGGGCCGGGGCACCTGCTCAGTTGCAGACGCGCCCTGGTTACAGGGCCTCCTCTCCCGGCTGAAGGTGAGAGACACCGGGCGCCTGAGTCCCGGTTTCTGAGTCGATGGAGGTCGGGAAGGGGCTGCAGCGACAAGCGGGTCCACGAAGTGTGTTACAGAGAGAGCCGTGCAGGGGAGCAACGCTCGGCAGCAAGGCCCCTGCCGTGCCTGTCCTCGATTTCTGGGGCTCGCATTCGGCAACATCGACGGGGTCCCTCTCTGCCCGGCACGGGGCCACAAGGATGCGTGGGCCGTGTCCAGGTATCACGACCCAAGTGGACAAGGGAGGGAGGAGACAGAACAAGCCTTGGGCCTGACGGCTGGCTGAGCCCCCGCACCCCCCCTGGGGGAAGGGGAGGAGACCTTCCCCCAACCCTGCTCCACGACCTGGACAATGAAGGTGTTGGTGAGGCCACAGCCTCGGCGGGGACGTGCAGGCACGCCCGGATCTCTTCCGTTCGGAGAAACAAGGGGGTGCCGAGCGTGTATCATGACAGAGGAGGAAGCGTGATTGTGCTCTTACACACGCAAGGGCGTCTCCCGCCCTCGTGCCCCATGGGGCCAAGTGAGGCAGGCTGCAAAGTCACGTGCTAGTGTGGTTTATAGGGTAGTTCTAGACGTGCCGATGTTGACTGTGAATCTGGAGGGGACCAGGCACGGGCTTCAGGGGGGCCGGCCCAGGCTCCGGACCACCACCCCTGGTGGCACCCTCGGTGCCTCCCGTGAACCCCGGGCCCCAAGGCCAGAGGGCCTTGCACAGACCCATCGAGGCCCTGGGATAGACTCCCCGGGCGGCCCCGCTGGTGGCAGTTTGGACCGAGCCATCTGCGTGTCCCCTTCTCTCCTATCCCATCGGCTTCTCACACGTATGCCACGAGAGAGTGGATCGTTGTTACCAACGATTGCTAGAACCCCGCATCCATCACCTCGTGGCTTGGCCCGTGCATCCCACGGGAGACGGAGGGATTCCGTTTGGGCACTTGGAGTGTGGCCGTGTGAGCAGCACCGGTCAGGGAGCCACACGTGGGAGCCACGTGGCCGTCGGAGCAGAGCCCTGACTTACAGACCCGTCTGGAGGCCTCGACTCTCTTCTTCTTCGGGGCTCGCTTCCCCAATGCATTTGGGGCTCTGCTCAGCGGCCACCCGACACAGGCCACCATGGTCCGTCTTTAAGCTACCAACCCCATAGCCCTCCCACCCCTTGGCTCCTGCCACCCTCCACCCCCTGCTTGTGTTCATGCTGTGATGATGAGCGATTCTCCTGGGCACCTGCTGCTATAGACCGCTCTCGGTCTGCTATCCTACTGTAGCCCACTGTTTTAACCAGCGGGGTTCCCGAACGTTTGTCCCTAAAATCCCGGACGTGGCACAGGGTTTCCTGCTTTGTTTCCATCCACGACGGTCTGCATGTGTCATCGCTGCTGTCCACTTGCCTGGAAGGCTCTGGAATCCTTGTCGATGTTGCTGCTCAGCGTAGGGGACACTCGAATGAGCTGAACGCAGAGGTCTGCACCGGGCCGACGGCCCTCGGTTTATCTGTAGAGCTGCAAGAATTCGAGTTCTATCTCACTACGTCCAGACCTTCCCGTTAGGACGGTTACTATCCTCACGTCAAGCGCAGACCCACTTTTCAGGGTGGGCACCTGAGGCCTCCCAGCTGGCACGGACACCTGCTTAGCTCCACTCCCCCAGCCCCCCAGGAAACAGCAGGAGACTAGGGGCGATGAGGGCGTGGCCACCGGTGTGGCCTCTCAGGCTTCATGGGAAGCACCCGGTGTCGGTCACGGCACAGACACCTTTACTGGCTGCCTGAAACATCCCACCGGGTTACTGGGCGGCTAAACACGGACTTCCAGTTATTTGCACTGACTCCCTTCTCATATGTAAACGTAAAGCATGTCTTTGCATGGCTTTATGTGCCAAGAATGCTAACGATCGTGAAGACCGAACTTGACGTTGTCTGGCAGTTTTCTGGGAGTTACGCACGGTTTTGGAAAACCGTGCCCCTGCGGCCTATGAGCTGTGCTCACGCGACACTTCCACGGAGCTCCCTCGTGTCCCCAGGCTGGTGTGTATGGTGACAATGCGCGTCTGCTGGCCCACAACCGCTCGTCTGCAGCTCTGAAGTCCGGAACGCTCGAAGCCCAGCAGTTATTTCCATGACCCGATTAGTGATCACATCGGACGTGAACCAACGGGGTGGCCCCAGCGAGCGCCAGGCCCGAGGCGAAACTTCTTCCCCAGGCCCCCGACTGCACACACAATACAACTCGCCCCAGATCCGCACATCGGCACCATTCCGGCGCCTACACGGTTCTGTAAAAGAAAGGCTGTGTTGGCCGGTGGGGAGCATCCGCTGGCCCGGAGCCGGGGCTCAGCCACAGGGGCCCAGGGCTCCTCAGGCCGTCGGTCAGCCCCACGTGTGGAGCAGAGCGTCAGAGGGTGCCATAAGGGGAGAGCTGGGAACCAGGGCCCGCGTGGGAGGGGGCCAGGCCCCAGGCACCCCACCCAGGTGGCCCTGGAGGACAAGTGAGAGACTCCTAAGATGTGCTCCGAGTGGCAGGGCGGGGAGGGGGGATCCCAGGCCCCACGGCGGCGGCTGTGTGCCCCCTTGTGGGTCGTACTGTGAGCCCCCGCGAGGGCTACTCCTGGCCCTTTTAAAACCCATTTTGTGCGACTGTTCATACATTTTGCTTCAGAGACGTTAACAAATTTGGTTAGAAGGCACCACTGTGCAGGCCCTCGTGGCGTTGGCCTAAAACACACGGACCATGCAGTGTCACCACAAGCAAGTCTTTAGAAATATGGATCCCCAAATACATCCACTCGAAGGCTTCAGACGAGAGATTATACACCTTCCTTCCAGCGTCATGGTGCTGAGAACTGACGTATTCAATATGTAAACACTACCGTTTTACGAGTTGTCTTTCTGTTTTACACCACGGCGAAGGCATCATGTAGATTTATTTTTCAAATTCCGTGCGTGGACGGGCAGTGTTTCCTACGAATTAGATTCAATATGGCAAAGTAGCATCAAACTGTGTGTGATGTCAAGACTCGGCAGAGAGGGGGGCGGAGGGGGCCGCCGCCGAATCCAGGGGCAGGGGCCACGGCGGCACGTCTCCCGGTTGGTCCCCACCTCCTGGCGCAGAGCTGGCTGAGAGGGAGAAGGCTTCGAGGTACCTGAAGCTGGGCACGCCCCGGTGATGGCTCCACGCCGGGGCGTCCGTGCGGTAATCGTTAAGGCCAGGGGGCATCTACTGAGGGAAGGTGTGAGCTAACTGATCCTTGGATTGGAGACACGCCCGGCACCCCCCCTCCTCCCCAGAGCGCCGTGACGTAGGTGTGCCCAGAAGCACGGCAGCCAAGCAGACAATAACTGTGCGGGTCCCAAGGCAGAAGAGAGAAACTCTGCTGGCTCAAGAAATCAGAGGGCAAAGGATTTAAACCCAAATAGAAGGGGCGCCTGGGTGGCTCAGTCGGTTGAGCGTCCGACTTCGGCTCGGGTCATGATCTCACGGTGCGTGCGTTCGAGCCCCACGTCGGGCTCTGTGCTGACGGCTCGGAGCCTGGAGTCGCTTCGGACTCTGGGTCTCCCTCTCTCTCTGCCCCTCCTCTGCTTGTGCTCTGTCTCTCTCCCTCTCAAAAATAAATGAACATTTCAAAAAAATTTAAAAACAAATTGAAACAGGAAGTGTAACCCTCATCAGTTTTGTGCCATCCGACATCCCAGTGCCGGGCCCTGAGGGACGTAAGGAACTCAGAGGGGAAGCACTAACGTGTCCCCACGTCTGGGGGATGGAAGACAACTGGGCCACAGCCTGGCTCTGAGCCGTCCATGCCACCTGCCCGCTTGTGGTGAGCGGGTTGATGAGTCCCGTTTTGTTTCTAACAGCGGGTGAGTTGGGGCGGAAAATACTGGACTCCGCCTCAGCCTCTGCCCGTCCATTCTCCCCAGGCAGCCTCGCTCCTACCCTGGCAGATGTGGTTTGTCCTGCTGGTGGCTGGGACCTGGGGTGCAGATCACTAGTGTTCCCAGGTGCCCGCCGTCCCAAGCATCACGTGGCCTGCGGAGAACCTCCCAGCTTCTCTGATAACCTCTCGGCCATAGTCACATCCGTGGCCCACAGCGTCACCGCCGTCGTGGGGAGGAGCCGTGCCAAGGCCAAACGTGCTTCTTCTGATGTTCCCCTCGCCCTTGGGCCTCGGCCAGCCGGCAGGACCAGGACAGAGAGGCGGCACCCTGGCCCTGAAGCAGCCAGCAGGCCCCCGAGACGCTCCAGCGAGCTACTTAGCTCAAACCCAGGTCTGGAACTTGATGGACGCAGACACCGTACGATCGGCTCCAGCCTTCACTTCCGGCCTCTTCCTCCCCACCCCCGAGTTATGAAACCAAAGGCGGGCAAGTGCCACCAGCCCAAAGAGCGCGAACAGAGTGTGTGCGGGCGGGGGCGTCCGGGGCGGGGCTGCTCTACGGGGGGCCCCTCGACCGGGCCGGGCAGGGCTCAGCCTCCAAGCTGATCGGCAGAGACAGGACCCCCCCTCCCCCCCACTGCCCCGAACAAGCGTGTGCGTCCTCCCGCTGCCTGAAAGTGGGGCGTGTGGTTACATAAATGATTGGAGGCTGATGAAGGGAGTGAGGTTGGTGCCTGGCCCAGCCCGGCCTCCCGGACGCAGCCGTCTCGAAGGAAAACATCCCGGGGAGTGGAATGTGGCTCCAAAAGCGCGTGTGTGTGTACGTGTGCTTTATTTTTTATTAAGAACGTAGAAGACAAGTAGTTTTTCCTAAAAGCAAACGCTAGAGACGTGGGCTTTGAAGCGGCCTGCCATCATTTCCACTGCTCAGGGCCCTTCGCGGGCCCCTCGGCCCTGAGCGGAGGCTTCATCCACTCAGCCTCAAAAGGCCACCATGCGGGGGCAAAAAGGACACAGTTAATGCGGTGGGCGACCGGCGTTCCAAGTAGCACCTTCCTTCCCACTCCCTTGGAAAAACACTGTCTCCAGAGGATCAATTCTCACTAACGGTGAGCACACAGCCTTTGAAATAACCCCAGGTCAGGTTTTCCGAGGGAGGGCAGTCTGCTCCCTGCGGGGGCGTTTGGAAAACATCCGAGGGGCACGGTTAGTAGCTACAGTAATGGGGGGTGCTAGAGAAACGCGACGGCAGCCCCCGGGGGCACTCGACATCCTACCATCCAAGGGTTTCTGCAACACGAAGCCTTGTCCTTCCAAGAACGCCCATTGAGCTCCCAATGAAAAACACTGGTTTTTCATTAAAAAAGGAGAGAGACGATGCGAAAAACAACAACAAAATGTGGTCTTCTCTCCTCATTGCAAGAGGAGTCTGTCGTTAGGCAAGGCCGCCAAGCTGCCCTGGCGCCTCTTGGGGTTTCAACTCCCCATTATCCGCCCCTGGAGTTTCGCTTCCCCATTATCCGCCCTGGGGCAGCTTCCCGGCCTTCCGAAAGGCTCCACCGTCCCGCCGCTGCCCACGCAAGAGCCACCTCTGAGACGAAGCCGCAGATGGTCCCCAGCCAGGAGCACTTATGATGCCTTAACTACACAGTTTGGCCTGCACTGACCCTGGGAAATCCAGCAAAGCCCATTTCCAGCCCCAAGCTGCTCCCTCCGAGGCTGCAGCTTTGGTCCGAGAGTGGGCCAGGGATGGGGGATGAGGGACAGCGGGGGCCGGTAGTGGAAGCCCGCCTCACTGAGAAAGGGACGGATGCTGGACAACCTGCGTGGCAGGTGCTCAGAGGACAAAGAGGACGAGGGAAGAGAAGGGAGGGAGGCACAAATGCTCCTCTGTTGGGACTTGGGACAGGAAGGCACGTGGCTCTGCAGGGGTGAGGGTCTCCTGCAGCTCAGGAAGAGAGTCCCTTAGTCTTCCCTGCCTGGGTCTGTCCAGCCACGACCAGGGGACAGTATTCTGAAGAACAACGAGTGCTCACTCTGTGGGGATATCTGTACAGAGCCTGCAGCTTGGATTTTCTGAGGCCTGACTTCAAATATTCTGTGCTACGGTTTCCCTAAATCTACCCGGAGCAGACGTTGTGATTTTGTTTGTCCAGGAACCATTAATTGTATCTATGCTGAAGAGCAGTCCACCTTCAAGCTTTCCCAAGGTCAGTGCAGACGCCTGGCCGCGCGCTGTCCCTGAGCTCCAGAGGGAGCGCGCCCGAAGACATCTTGACTGGAGACTTCTGAGTCCAGAAGCATCAAAGTGAACATGTGTGCCGTTCTAAGCTGCAAAATCTGTGGTGATTTGTTAAAGAAGCAAAAGAGACCAGCGCGGGGTGCCGACTGGTAGGTGAAACCCACAGCTAACATCGGGCTCGATGGAGAGAAAGGACTATTTCCCGGAAGGTTGGGAAGGCCTGGCCACCCAAGGCAGTAGTGGAAGTTCACGCTGGAGCCATAAGGCAAGAAAAAAGGCGTTTGGATGGAAAAGGAAGAGAGGAAAGAGTCTCTATTGACGGACCACGAGATCGTCTATGGAGGAAATCCCACGGAACCTACCGGTAAGCCCCGAGAGCTTACAGTGAGCTCAGAGAGGACTCAGAACGCAAGACGAACACACGCGGACCGACCACATTCACATAGGCGGACAGCAACCATCCGGGAGCGGAAATGAAAAATAATGCCGTTTACAGCTGCTCCGAAGGAAGCGTGTATTTAGTATCGATGGAGCACGAGCAATATCGTCATGCTGCGCGTTACCAAATGCCGATGGGAGACAAGGCAAAGGCAACGTGAAGAGTTCGCCGCGTTCCTGCACCGAGGAGTCAACATAATAAAGACGTCTGTTCCCCACTGGACCCACAGATCGATCCGAGCAAGGTTTTCTTTTCTTTTATTTATTTTTTTATTTTTTTATTTTTTTAATGTTTATTTTTTTTTTTTGAGGGAGAGAGACAGAGTATGAGCGGGGCAGGGGCAGAGAGAGAGGGAGACACAGAATCGGAAGCGGGCTCCAGGCTCCGAGCCGTCAGCACAGAGCCCGACGCGGGACTTGAACTCACCGACCGCGAGATCATGACCTGAGCCGAAGTCGGACGCCGAACCGACTGAGCCACCCAGGCGCCCCAGCTAAAACAATTTTTAAAAAGAGAACCAAAATGGGAGGGATCTGCCAGATGTGAATGCTGATTGTGTAGCCGTAGTAATCAAAAACAGGGTGGTGTTGGGGGAGGACCGGGTCCATGGCAGGGAACTCAGAACCCAGAAACGGTCCCACGCATATATGACCACCTGAATTTTGGCAAAGTTGCAAAAGCGATTCAGTGGGGGAATTGACAGACTTTTGAACAAAGGGTTCTGGAGCGACAGGACATCTCTAAGGAAAATATGGACCCTGACTGTGATGCTTCTTGCAAGACAAGTATGAAAGCATCATGGATTTAAATGCCAAGTGTAGAACCATAATATTTTTAGAATAAAATATCAGAGAGAACCTATACATCCTCAGGGTTTTAGAATAGAAACCAAGCGCATAATTTCTAAAAGACAAAGTGATAAACTGGACCTCATTAAAATTAAAAACTTTTATTATGCAAAAGACAGTGATTGAGGAGGATGGGAAGAGAATATTGAATAGAATTAAATATTGGGGCGCCTGGAGGGCTCAGTCAGTTAAGTGTCCGACTCCTGGTTTTGGTGCAGTTCGTGATCTCACAGTTTGTGGGTTCGAGCCCCTCATCCAGCTCTGTGCTGACAGCACGGAGCCTGCTTGGGATTTTCTCCCTCCCTCAAAATAAATAAATAAACTTTAAAAAAAGAATTAGATGTTTGCAAACCACATATCCAGCAGATGCTTTTTATCTATAAAATATAAAGAGCTCAAAACTGAACAGCAAAAAAGCAAGACATCCAGTTAGAAAACGGGTAAATGACGTAGGCAGGCATGTCACGGAACAGGATACACAGATGGCAAATAAATGCGTGAAAAGAAATTCAACGCCATTGGCCACTAGGGAAGTGGAAGCTGTGCTGGGAAGCACAGGGAAGCTGTGCTGACAGCTCAGAGCCTGGAGCCTGCTTCAGATTCTGTCTCTCTCTCTCTCTCTCTCTCTCTGCCCCTCCCCTGTTCTCACTCTTTCTGTCTCTCTCTCAAAAATAAACATTACAACAAAAACAAAACTAAACACGCATTTATCATATGACCCAGTAATTGCACTCTTGGAGGTTCATCTCAGAAATGAAATCTATGTTCACGCAAAGCTTCATGGAAGCTGTGTTCAGAATAATCCCAAACAGCAAGCAATCCAAATGTCTTCCGACAGATGCACGGCTGGACAGAGGGGCACATTCACCGTGTGGGACCCCAGGTAGCAACAACAGGAACAAACTATGGATGCATACAACTTGGACGGAGCTCAAGAAAATCCTGCCGCCTGGAAAATCCCAATCTCGAAAGGCCCACTGTCTTATCATTCCACTTACAGAACATTCCTGCTGTAACAAGATCCCAGAGACAGAGACCAGATCAGAGGTTGCCAGGAGTGAGGAATGGCCGGGGGGGGGGGGGGGGGGGTGGTGTGGCCACAAAGGACGGGCGTGAAGGGGCCGCGTGGGGGTAGAGCAGTTCTGGCTCTTGGCTGTGGCGGCAGGTGAGAATCTATACCTGTGATAAAATTGCACGGGCCTGGACACGAGGCCCGCCTTCTCCGCGTGTGGTGACACGGGGCCTGGGGCCACGCAAGAACAGAGAATATTGGGGGGACACGGATGGCAGGGAGCCACGCGCACGGACCCGCGGACGTAAAACTGGCGAAATCGGAATGAACCGCGGCTTGCAACGGTGAGTTTCCCGGGGGTGAAGCGGCACCCCAGTTACGCCACGTGTTCCCATCGGAGGACACGGCGAAGAGCTCCCTCTGCGTGGTTTGTGGCTCCCTGCGAGTTTGTAATTATTTCAGAAATTGGAAAGAAATACCACCCGGGGCAAGAAGAGGTTACGTGAAGAGCACATTGTTGAGACACTGACCCTGGGGTGTGGGTCACCCGAACAGACCTCCTTCGGGTCCCCTCCCACCCTGAGTCTCCAGGATTCTAGGGCTCATTGGAGACGGAACGTTTGGGGAAGGTCTGTCCCCACGCAGGGATGCCAGGCCCCGCCGACCAGGCTGGAATGTTCTTATCGCCCTCCTGTCTGGTTGGGGGCGGGGGGTGCCCGGAGAGGGCGCGGGCCCTCCCTGAAGTAACCCCGATGCCCTCAGGGAGGCCGACGCCCTCGGTCCCCAGCCAGGATGTCTGCTCACCTCCCTGTGTGTGTGCACTGGGCCAGCGGGGCCTGATTTGCCGGCTGAGGTCAAAGACCCCAGGGCCAGAGCTCTCGACGTAGCCGGCACGGTGTCCCGACAGCAGGACCAAATGGCCCTGCTCGGGCTCTCGGCCCAGCTGTAAATCTCAGAAGCGCCACTGACATGCATTGGAAAGAATTCTTTAAAGCTTTTGAGCTCCTAAAAAATTCGCCCGATGAAAACCTTGGCTTTTTCATTTCAATTTCCAACTTAGACGCGTTGGTAGCAGACTTCGTGGCCCAGTTATCGACGTCCACACTGTTGTTCACTGCAGACGTAAAAAGCCGTAACGCCGTCCCTGACATGTTGTGAGGGCCGGGCCCTGCAGCAGAAAACCCGCGGTCCCTACCAAGGATACGTCTTAGAGTCTCCATCGAGGTGGGAGCCAAGACGTACAGGGCTCCTCGCACGGTCCCAGCCGCGTAGCCGCTTGTGTGAAGACACGATCTTCCTCGACAGGCGGCCACGGCACCGACGGGCTGATTCCTCAAAAGGTGCCGCGCGTGACCGCGTGCTGAGTGCGGGGGGGGCCTGGGCTGCAGCTCCCTCCCCAAGACAGACATCCGATGAGCGTGTTCCCAGCTTTTTCCTCGTGACAAAGGGAGGGACACTCGGCTCTCCCTGACTCAGAGCCGTACCTGCCAGGAGGGGCCTGGGATAAACCGAGACAGCTCGGGGATCAGAGGGCACGAGGGTTCCGGACGTGGCCTCTGGTTTCACTGACCAGCTGGGGTCCCACGTACACGCATGCATGCATTCCACACGCCCCACACGTGGACTGCACGTGCCCATCCCCCACACACACACCGCCCCCCACACCACCCCCGACACATGCACTCACACTCCACACCACATTCCACACATGCACGCACACACACGCACACACACACACATACATGCACAGATAGGCACCTATATGCACACGCATGCACATGTACACGCACGTACACGCACGCACGCACAAGGCAGGAACAGAAGAATAAGACTGAAGGTCTCGCCAGCTGAGTTTTGGGAGCTCATGTGAAATCAGTTGCTGTGTCCAGTTGAAGACAGGGCTTTGGTGCCCCTGGAAGATATGACTTTTGAGGCCCCGTGGAGTTTTGAGGAACCCCAGGAGACGTAAGATCCTTCAAAGAAGCTTCCAGCAGAAGAAAAGCCGGGGCTGGAGGCCACAGGGCGGCAGGTGCGGGGGTGGCAGGGGGGAGGCGAGGAGGCCGTGTCCAGGGCAAGAGGAGGGCGAGGGCAGAGTACCCATGGCCAGGGAGGGCTCGTCAAGGAAGGAGGCAGGACGGCCTCGAGCAAACGGCAGCAGACGGGGGCCGGGGCCGGGGGAGGGCGAGCGAGCTGTCCGACAAAAAGGAACGGTCAGTTCTTCCCGGGGAATACTCGTCATCCAGGCCGGGTTCGTGAATACGGTTGAGGATATGTTCCGGCATATTCAGCTTTAGTGACTAAACTGGGCAAGTTTTCTTAACCCATACACTCTCACCATCGGAAAAAACACGAATTTTTTTAGAATTAGTACTAAATTCTAAATAAATACTATAAATCGTAAACACCAAATTAATAGCATTTCGTCCAAAAATGAGTATGAAGAGCCTACTGTGCTCCAGGCCCTGTGGTCGCGGAAGCTGTGCGGAACGGGGGAGACGGCCGTAACCTGGGACCTGCCCTGCCCCTGCTCGTGAAGCAGCCGCCTTCAGGGAAGCGGGCCAGCCGAGGGAGAGCGGGCCTTCGCTGGGGCCGGCGCAGCTCTGCGCAGGGCGGGAGGCACACACCGGACGGAGCGGGTCGTATTCGCACCACACCTGGAAGAGGAGAGTGCACGACGTCCTCGCCTGTCCCGCAGAAGCTCCACAAACCAGCAGCCTAACACAGTCCACCTGTATCCCCTCCCGGTTCTGGACGCCAGAAGCTCAAAACCGCGTCAAGGCCACCCTAATGACCTCGTCTCGGCTTGATCGCATCTGCAAAGACCCTGTTTTCAAATAAAGTCACATTCACAGATCCTGAGGGTTAGGGCTGGGGCTTATCTTTCTGGGGGAAACAATGCAACCAGAGTTTGCTCTGATGAATAGAAGGAAAGGCATGGTCATGGTAATAGCTAAATGGATGCCACGTAGTGTCCCACAGTTCCCAGTAAAGAGATGGCCAGTCATGTTCCCGAGTTCGAGCCCCAGCTGTGCTGGCAGCTCGGAGCCTGGAGCCTGCTTCCCATTCTGTGTCTCCCTCTCTCTCCACCCTTCCCCGGCTCACGCTTTGTCTCTATGTCTCAAAACTACATAAACATTAAAAAGAAATCGGAGTTAAGAAAAAAAGATGGCCAGTCTCTCAAATGTATCTTTGAGTTGAATGGGGGAAAGGGATGCATACGTTGATCCCTAAATTCCACAACGGTGAAAGAATTAAACTTCCAGATAACCGGGGGAAGAGCATTGCAGACGGAGGGAACAGCAGTGCCAGGCTCAAAGCTGCACCCCCCTCAGCGTTTTCAAAGACAGCCCTGGGGCTGGAGCTGAGGGTGGGGGGTCGGGGTACTAAGATGTGGGACGGGGGAGTCCCTACAGGATGTTGTAGCAGTCAGACTTGCTGGACGTCACAGACAGAACGTGTTTTTGCAGAGACTGATGTTAACTCTGAGGGTCGGCACCCTGGGGAGCACGGGTGCAAGTGCCCCAACCCCCCCCACCCCCGCCAGGCACCTCCTGCTGAGTGTCCTGCTGGCCCTGCTTATTTCTGATCACAATTCACATCTGGAAATGACTCACTCTTTTTTTTAAAAAGACTTTTTTAACAGTTATTTATTATTGAGAGACACAGAGCACGAGCAGGGGAGGGGCAGAGAGAGAGGGAGACGCAGAATCCAGAGCAGGCTCCAGGCTCCGAGCTGTCAGCACAGAGCCCGACACGGGGCTCGAACCACGAACTGTGAGATCATGACCTGAGCCGAAGTCAGTCGCCTAAGCAACTGAGCCACCCAGGTGCCCCAAGGGAACACCCCTTATTAAAACAATATGGGAAATCTGATATTGGAGTTTTGAGTTGCATGTGAAACTTCACCAAAGAGTTTGTTTGCACCAATAGTTTAAAAGAAGAAAAGAACAGGCATAATAGTAGCCAAGGAGACACCATGCAATGTCCTCTATTCCCAGCACAGAAATGCCAATGACCTCAAATGCGGTCTCAGAGCAGAACAGGGGAGGAGTAAGTAGCCTAATATCTAAATTCCTGTTTTTTCCATCCCGTTTTATGATTTTGTAACATCTTCCAGCTCGCTCACCTTTTCGTTTGGAAATAGTTGACTCAGCGGAGGAATTTATCAAACAACCAAATCACACCTCTGCATCAGTGCACAGCGGGCTGTGGTCCTAACAGCCCTCTGGTTCCAGGGTGCTTGGTGACGACCCAGTCCTCATTCAACAAGTCTCCGTGGAGAATAGACTGTGTGCCCAGCTTGGTGCAGAGGTCTGGGGGTATAAACGGAGAAAATTCTTCCCTGCCTTCGAGGTCTACCTGAGTAGGCGAGAAGCAGAGCAGGGGTGAGGATTAAGTCAGCTCTCCAGGGTAACGCAGATGCGCTTGGCTTGGGGTACAGGAAGTTGAGCTGAGGGGGACGGCAGGGTAAGTGTGCGTGGGCAGAAACAATGTGTCTTTGGGGCGCAGCCAAGGATAGAGCCGATGTCACGCTTCCACGTTGTTTCGGGAAACGATGACAGATCCAGGCTGAGGACGACTCCTGGGGACCCTCTATGCAGGCAACACTGCCTGCCCTGTGTGTTCTCAGAAAAGAATGGCTTTGTTTCTCTTGCTTCTAGAAACAGTCAAAGTCAACTGCCTGCAGACACAAAACCGCCTAGAAATCTAAGATGACACTTGTCAAACGTGAAGTGCCCAGATCACCCGGAGATCTGGCAGAAGGGCAGAGTCTGACTCAGCGGGTCTGGAGCAGCCCCGAGATTCTGCGTTTCCAGCAACTCTCACGATGCTGAGGGGCCTGGCCGGTGACCCCAGAGAGGAGCCAGGCTGTCCCCATCAGCCTGCTCCACGCGCGATGGGAAACCAAGGCGAGAGGAAGCTTGGCAAAGGGGGGCACCCTGGAGCCAACAGCAGAACCGGGGTGAGGACCAAGGCTTCCCGACCCTCCCGTCAGAAGTCGCGCGGTGGGCGAAACCCATGAGGGTGACGGGGCTCCAGCTCCTGAAAGTCTGAATCCCTCAAATTCTTGCCGCTCTGGAATAAGCCCCGAGGGTCTTAGCATTTATTTTATTTTTGAGACAGAGAGAGACAGAGCATGAATGGGGGAGGGTCAGAGAGAGGGAGACACAGAATCTGAAACAGGCTCCAGGCTCCGGGCTGTCAGCACAGAGCCCGGCGCGGGGCTTGAACTCACGGACCGCGAGATCATGACCTGAGCCGAAGTCGGCCGCTTAACCGACTGAGCCACCCAGGCGCCCCAAGCCCCGAGGGTCTTAGAAACCAAGCTCCAAGACATTTAAAAATACTAAAGAAATTTTATTTTCAGAGTTAATGTCATGCAAGCTGTCAGAGCATCTCAACCTCTGCTCATGGGGTAGACTCCCATAGAATTCACACATTTCTTTCTTTTTTGTTTTCAATCAAAAAGTTCCCCCACGTTCAACAGATGAACACCATGAAAGCGTATTCCAGGAGGTGAAAGTAACAGAGAGCGGGGGGGAGGCCAAGGAGAATGGATTTCTGCAATCTTTGCACCCCTGTTTCCCCCGGGAGCATCCCTTTCTCCCCGCTCAGCTCCTAACACCTTTTCTCAGTCTGCCTGGGGGGGCGCTGCCATCGGGGGACCCCCTCCAGGAGTTCTCACCCACGTCAGCCTGGGCTAAGAGCGTTGACCTCCTCTGAGCCTCAGGTTTTCCACTTGGAAAATGTAAATAATGACATTTCGTACTTGGGAGGGCTGCTGAGGTGGATGTAAGTCCAGTGGCGTTTAGAGGAACTCACGTCCTCAATTCGAGACTGACCAACTCTGAGGCCTTGAGGATCCTGAGTCCACAAGGGCAGCCAACCTGAGTTCAAGGCCGCGGACAAAGGCACTCCTGGGCAATAACCCCCCCCTGGGGCCTGTGCACCTTCAAGGCTTCCTTAGTGGAACCAAGAAAGGATAACCCCGAACTGGGTCTCCACTGAAGGCTCAAATATCTCCTTACTGTGAGGATATGTTTTGAGAACAATATCCTAACTTGGAACTCAAAGGACAATGAAATTATTTTTACGGGCTCTGCCCCATATGGGAATTTAACAGGAGAAAAGATTACCTTTAACTTCCTTTGGACCGTAGCAGGCCAAACTATCCACTTCCAAAATTATCTGCTTGAATGTTAGCAAAGAATGAGACACGGCATTCGACTCAGCGTGCGGCTGGGATTTCTTCTTGCCCACTTACTGGTTTAGGCGGAGAGTCTGATTTGACCGATTTACATTTTGGGGGCCTCACCCGGAAAGAATGCGGACAGTCCATAAATGACCATCTTTACGGGACTCGGAGCGAGCTCTCTTATTTTAAATGGTCGTAAAGATTTATCGTTTTTGTATCATCGTCTATGGTGCTGTTATTAGCCCTGGCTATGCTTCCCTGATGGGGAAACCAGGCCCAGGAGGGCCAGCCCCAATTATAATCCGATTCCTATGGGAAAACGCATTCTTCTGTGCGGTTTGCTTGATAACGAGGATTTCATTAACACGTTGGAAGGAATGTGAAGCCTGCCTGGTGGAAATCAGGCCAGAGGGGCCCTCCCCTCAAATAGCGGGTGTTCCCCCGTCATCTGGAGGGCCAGGCTGTAGCGGAATATGCAGATTCCCCTTGCGGCAAGGCTGGGAAGAAAGAAAAAAGCTGAAATGCGGGAGCGGACATGGGCACTGCAGGTGCACCCTCCCTGCCCCCCAGAGCCTCTGTGAGTAATGAATTATGCAGCAGGGAGGGTGGAGCCCTGTTCTCTGAGTCCTGGCCCTTGTCCTGGCTTCGCAGGGCCCCCCAGCCTGCAGGCCTGGGGGGGTGGTGCTCTCCCACACACCCCTATGGAGTCTCCTCCTACAAGGGGAGCTGGCTCTGTGGCCTTGGCAGATCTGCTCCTTCAGCATCCAGCCGGGTGGGAGGCGCCTGGCAGAAAATAGGCTTTGTTCTATTATTTACAAAAAGCACCAGGAAAAAAAAACCCCAGTCACCGAGGCTGCCTGGAGACAGCCTTCCGCACGGCCCCTCCCTCCCGGAGCACAGCACAGCAGGGGTGTGGTGCTGCAGGGGGGCTGGGGGATGGTGAAGGGGGCACGTCTGCTCCCCGCAGCACAGAAGGTGCCTGCCAAACGCCCATGGGGTGCGGCACAGGTGTGTGTCCTGAGCCCTGGGACCAGGAGGAAAGCAGGACGCTCAGTGGGCTGGCCCACGCCCGCCCCGCGCGCGACCACCGGTGGCCCTGGCCAGCAGGAGTCCCAGAGGCGTTTCCTATAGGCCCGTGAAGAACTTCAGTCTGGACGCAGGGTCTGGATTTTGCGGTTTCCTTCTGAGACTTAAGGCTGCCACAGTGAGGCTGTGTTGGAGAATGAGTCAGCATCTCTAAGTTATATTTCAATTTCCAGGGCAACGTAAAATCCCCCATTAAAGAGGAATCAGAAAATTCTTTGCCCTGAGGCTTGCTTCCAGACACGGCGTCTGCATAGCAGCAAAGAGCTAAACACAGAGCGACTTAGAAAGTCGTGGTTTGCCCTCAACTTTTTTTTTTTAAACGTTTATTCATTTTTTTGAGAGACAGAGAGAGACAGAGCGTGAGCAGGGCAGAGAGGGAGGGAGACACAGAATGGGAAGCGGGCTCCAGGCTCCGAGCTGTCAGCACAGAGCCCGACACGGGGCTCGAACTCACGAACCGTGAGATCGTGACCTGAGCCGAAGTCGGACGCTCCACCGCCTGAGCCACCCAGGCGCCCCAAGGTTTTCTTTTTTGTAGACATAAATAAGCTTATTGAAACACTTCTCCATTTTCTCCTTTGTCTCAATAGAAAAGGCCGGAATTATTTAGATAACTGAAAGAAGGGAAAGAGAATGGAAAAGGGGACAAATGGAGAAGAAAACAAAATGGAAGATGAGACAAGGCTGTGGTTTGTGAGAGGAGGGCTACCTCCTTTCGGATCGGGGAGTAGGCACATAGCCCAGGCCTGCCAGGACTATGTTCCATCCCTGCCTGGTGCTTGGCTCGGAAACGGCCATGTGACCAAGTAGATCCAATCAGCATCTGTCCTGGGAATTTGCTCAGAGCAACGAGGAAGGAGGTGAGGACCGTGAGCCTAGAGCTGGTGAGGACGCAGGGAGGAGGCAGAGGGCTTAAGAAGAGAGGAAAGCCGTGTCGGGAGAAGTGAGAAGGACACCGCGAAGGATACAGACATCATCTGAGCTCGCAGATCCAACTGTCTCCAGGCTCTCGACGGTGGGAGTCAAGGCACGACACTCTTGTCCAGCAGTCAGTCCAGGCTGGAAATTGGCTGCCAGCCTCCGGCAGTCCTGGTCTGTCCAACCAGGAGGGGGTTTCCTTGCCTTTGGCCGGGACGGGCCCGTCAGCCGTGGCACGGGCAGAGAAGAGGGTGGCCTTGTCCACTGCTGCTCGGACAAACCCTCCGAGGTTCACTCTGGAATCACTACTTCTTCAGAGAAGGTGCTGCTGGGGATCCTGCTTCGTCAAGGCCCCTGGAACAGGACCCGCTTGACGGACAGACTTCGTGGCAGCTCGCCCACCGGGGGTTCTTTGCGACCAGACATCCGTCCGGTCCTTTCTTGTTTTCCTGGAACAGTAGCGTTTGCTGCCTAAGGGTCACCTGGTACTTAGCAATCACGTACAGTTTCATCTGCTTAGGGTAGAAATACCAGAGGTGAAAAAGAGTCACACGACCAGGAAACATGTCATTTTTGTTCACTGTCGTGTTACGTTGTCGATTTGGAAGTCATTAGCTTGACAATCGAGCACTTCATCTCCAGGGAAATCATTTTTCCGGGATCCTCTGATGCCAGTGATGAAGGGTAGGAATGACCCCCTTCTAACTCCCTAAGGGGTAGACAGTGTTGTTTTATTTTTGGAAGCAAGATCTCATGGAGTATATATACCTTATCTCAGTTACAATGACTTAAGCAGCAATGAAACATTAATTCAATAAATAATGGAAATCTTAGTTCTCACTTCCCTTTTATTCAATAGAGTGTCTACAGTCTCTGAAAAATGTCTTCCTGGAATCTTCTGAAACTTTTTGAAATATAACACCGACGTTTTCAGAACACTTTTCAGCGTGCCAGGCATTATGTTAGGTACTTGGATTCAGATGAAAATATTGCCACTGTCTCTGCCTTTCAGGGGCCAACAACTTAATAGGAAGGGGGGAGGTGCGACTGGGAGGGAGTTGTAGCTGCAGAACAGAGTCACAGATGTGAGCACAAAGTGTTGTGGGAGCAGATATGGGGCGGGGGAGACCTTGGACTTCGAACGCACAACTCAGCCCCTGGCAGAATGCCAGAAAGAGGGTCCCCGTGACGTACCTGATAGTCGAGCAGGAGAAGGAAATCGAACCACTCAGGCCCGGGCCCCTGTTGTCCGCGTTTCGGTGGGGCCGGATGCTGTCCCAGGACGTCATCAACGTGTGACCAGCGCAGTTTCAGTTTTCAGGCTGCTGTGGAGGGTTCTGTCGCCATGTGAGTGAGTGGCCTTGGTTGTGACTGGCTTCTGCCCACAAATACGTAGCCTCTCTCCTTGAACTGGGAAATGCTGATGTTTTTAATGGGGTCCTACTAATGATGCTAAATGCTGCTTTAAAATGTCACATCAGGGGCGCCTGGGTGGCTCAGTCGGTGGAGCGTCCGACTTCGGCTCAGGTCACGATCTCGTGGTCCGTGAGTTCGAGCCCCGCGTCGGGCTCTGTGCTGACAGCTCGGAGCCCGGAGCCTGTTTCGGATTCTGTGTCTCCGTCTCTCTGCCCCTCCCCGGCTCGTGCTCCGTCTCTGTCTCTCTGTCTCCAATACAAATAAACATTAAAATAAGTAAATTAAAAAAATGTCAAGTCAGACCAAGAGACATTTATTTAGAAAGCAAGCTTCTGTGTCTCCAACATCCTCAAGAGGAGGATGAAAATGATAATGGACAATGCAAAGTTTCTAATGTAAGAATAATTCTACTCTGATTCTAGATGTTTCTGGAAAAGTAGAGCATGAACGTGACAGTCATCCTCACTAGAATATCTATGCGTGGTCACAGTGGGGAGGAGGAGGATAAATCATAAATGTTTACTGGACCGGCGGGGCACAGTGGAGCACAACGGAGCACGGCGGGAGCTTCCCTGCGGTTGGGAACAATTACGCAAGGTATTTGCTGCAGCACGGGCACCGCTGTGTGCTGTGACACTGGGTCACATTGTTAAGAAATACGTCAAAATAGGTCATTTTCGGTAATAACCAATCGATCATTTTTGTGGAGATGTAAGCACATTTTTATTTTTTAATTTTTAATTTAATTAAAAAAATTTAATGTCCATTTATTTTTGAAAGAGAGAATGATAGAACGTGAGTGGGGGAGGGGCAGAGAGAGAGGGGGACACCGAATCCGAAGCAGGCTCCAGGCTCGGAGCTGTCAGCACAGAGCCCCACGCGGGGCTTGAACTCACGGACCGTGAGATCATGACCTGAGCCAAAGTCGGACGCTTAACTGACTGAGCCACCCAGCTGCCCCTGTATTTTAATTTTTTTAAAGTTTATTCATTTGTTTTGAGAGAGAGAAATAGAGAGACAGAGAAACACAGGAAGAGAGAGAGACAGCATGAGTGAGGGAGGGGCAGAGACAGGGAGAGAGAATTCCAAGCAGGCTCTGCACTGACAGTGCAGAGCCCGACGTGGGACTCAAACCTGTGAACCCTGAGATTGTGACCTGAACTGAAATCAAGAGTCAGACATTTAACCAACTGAGCCACCTGAGCACCCCTGAGCACTGATTTTAAAACTCAGTATTAATTATTGTGGGCGTTGAAGTAGGACGTGCAGAAAGTCCCAGCTATGCCGGGACAGGACCTATCGAGCCGGGGCCTCGGGTGTAAAGGGAAGCGTGTGCAGCTGTGTGGTGTGTGAGGAGACAGCCGGAGCTCAGGCAGCTTTGTTGGGGCACGAAGGCTGCAGGAGGGCAGGTCCTGTGCTCCGACCCCAGGGGATACCACTGCCCACACTCATTCGCAGCTTCCCTTCCCAGTGGGACAGAAAACAGGGGTTGATGGACAACAGGAATAGAAGAGGGGAAGGAGGACAGCCTCGTTAGGAGTCGTGGGCACGGAAGGAGCACCAACCGAGGAGTCAGGGTGACCAGCTGTAACCAGGCAGTGGGCACTGCCACCACCAGCTTCCCTCAGTGCAGCCCCAGCCTCCCCGCCTCCTCAGCCTCCCCGCCTCCCAGCTTCTAAGAGAGGCTCCCCCATGGCCAGTCTCCACCAGTCCGGTGACCGGTAACCCACAAAAGCGGAAGAAGGAAGGCCGGTGCCAGCCAGGTCAGGGACGGAAAGCCAGGGGACGAACCAGGAGAAGGGGGCGCCAGTGCATTGGTCGCGTCAGAGGAGAGAGGCCGTGGCCAGAATGCGCGAGATGTCAGAAAAGCTATGACTCAAGGGACAACGTAAAAGTAAGATGGAGGCTGTCCTGGGAGGTCCCCCAGACTTATGTCCTTCCCGGAACCTCAGAACATGAGCTTCCTTGGAAACTGAGTCACTGTGGATGGAATTGTAGAAGTTAAGGTGAGCCCGTCCTGGAGAAGGTCGGCCTTCAATCCCGCGTGACCGGCATCCCACAGGGAGAGGGGGAGACCAAGGCAGGGAGCAGGGAGGGACCGCTGGGAGGAGGACCTGGCGGGGGGACGGCCCTGCCAGCGTCCCGATTTTGGACACCACAGACGACACAGTTGTGTTGTTCTAACCACTGTGCTATGGCAGCCCTGGGGGGGTGAATACCGGGGGCCCTTCAGGAAACGCGGCTGGTGGCACCAATTCCCTCCAGTCCTTCTAGAGAGACTCCGGGGAAGCTGGCCGTCCTCCGACAACTGCTGGCTACAGATCTGTGTGGGGCACTGAGCCAGCCTGAGCCACGCGGGGCCCTGGCTTGTATTTGGGTTAAAACGTCATGAGTTTCAATCCTGTTTCACAGGATTATTGTGAGGGCCACAGAAGACAGCAGGTAATGCATATAATGCGTTATAATGCACACAGTGCGTTCTCAACAGCATGTCCTGGTTTTTTATTGATTATTGGCAGCAAATAGGCACGCGTAAAATATCAAGTGCGTATTACATTTCTCTTTTTTTCCCTAAGGTTTCCAACAGGCCCTTGACGAAACCCAAGTGTGTGAACATTTTATTCAAAGATGTATTTGCTGATATTACATAAAGACATATACACGTAACGAAGGTACATCTGCTGGAAACTTGGAAAAATCACGGCGAAGGGTAGCAGAATTAATCAACAGTGGCAACGTGAGTCAAAATAGCTCCAACGGCACAATCGCTATTTGTCGTCTCCGCCGGAGGCTCGCGGTTACTCCTGGTTCCGGATGTGGAAAGTATGATGGCACAATGGTCTGTTGTTATTTTATAATCTAATAGAATCTTTTAAATTTCAGTTTCAATTTCTAGCGCGGTGAGTATCAGTAGCTTTGGGGATCGTCAGGAATGTTTCATGTGTAAAGTGGTCCCAACACCAAAATGCTGGAGCACAGCTGCTGTGACTTTCCATTCTAGAAGCGGAATCGGGAGACAAGAGATATGTGCTCTTGCACTTTGGTAGATATTGTCAAAGAGCCCTCGTGTGAGTTCTGTCAACTTGCTTTCCTACCAACGACGGAGAAGGATGCCTGTGTCCTCAAAGCCTGGCCCGCAGGTCTTAGTAAGCTTCTGGATCTTTGCCCACCGGAGAGTTAAAAACACCCCCTCCTTGTAGTTTCATTTTGCGTGACCTTGAGTGGTCGAGAACCAGTGATATTTCGTTTTTGGTAAGTTATCTTTTCATGTTCTCTGCCCACTTTCCCACTAGATTATTTGTTGATTTATTGATTCGTGAGCATTCTTTGTATGTTAAGGACATTGGCCATTTGTCTGCATGTACCCTGCACTTTCTTCTCTTACCGGATCTATTTCTGGGCTTTCTATTCTATTCCAGTGGTTTTCAACAACTGGACAAAGAAGAACTTTCTAGCCATTTGAGTTGTTTATCGAGCTGCCCGCCTCGCTAAGACATGGGCATGTCCTGAAAGGCGTGTGTATGGAAAGGCTGAGCTAGTGGGAAGAAAGTTCTAGGTTTGTATAGAAGGTTGAATTAGAGCAACTCTAAGGTTCGCTGAAATATCATAAAAGCATCTCAGATTTCAGAGCAGCTCACACCCAGGAGGCTTGGATGCCATTCTTGGTTTATACCAAGTCCTCCGCATAGAAAGGGCTCGGTGCCCAGTTTCAACAAACAGCGTCAAGTGAGGCATTCAGCAAGGGCCCGGCAGCCACAGGGTCTTCCTCTGAAGCTAAGAGTGGAATGTTGGATGTGGAATAAAGCTGAGAGTCGTGCCTCTTCCATGTGTGAGACCTGCAGCCAGAAAGGGCAAGAAGCAGGGCCCCTGGGGGGGCTCCGTCAGTGGAGCATCCAACTTCGGCTCAGGTCACGATCTCACGGTTCGTGAGCTCGAGCCTCACGTCAGGCTCTGTGCTGACAGCTCAGAGCCTGGAACCTGCTTCGGATTCTGTGTCCCTCTCTCTCTCTCCCCCCAAAATAAACAAACATAAGAAAGAAAGAAAGAAAGAAAGAAAGAAAGAAAGAAAGAAAGAAAGAAGGAAAGGGAAAGAGGGAGGGAGGGAGAGAGAGAGAGAAAGAAAAGAAAGAAAGATGGATTCAGACAGGACTGTCTTCCACGAAGGGCCCGCTGGTGGCCGAATCTGGAGGACGGGATGACCCTCGCGGCTCCTGCCCGGGCTTGCGGCTTTGTGACGCTTGTGCAGGACAGGGCTGGCAGGGAGCTGACACACGGTCCCCGCTGGCCATCCCAGGGTACTCATCAGCCGACTCGGTGATGAGTCGGTGCCTTTTCTCTTCACGCTGTAACATCCCCGCTCCGCGACGTACCTTCTAACCGGTTTCGGTCGTGTGTGACCTGAAACCGTGGCATGGTTTTGCTGCACACGTGAGACCATGTGTAACTAAGAAAGCGCTCGGCGGGCCGCAGCTGATGCCCATTCCTGGCGCTGTGACTGGACACCCTCAGTCCCTGGAGTTTCATCCACCCGGTGACTTGGGTCATCTGCGAATGAAATTACTTTGCTTGTTTTCTGGAACCCTCTCTGGCTCCTTCTGTTAGACTACAAAGGCCCAGCATCGAGATGCACAGAACGGGTGTTTGGAGTTTGCGAAAGTTCCCGGGATAGTGGTGCGGCCCACTTTTAAGAAAAGCCACTCGATGGTGCTCCCGAAGGCCCAAGGCGCCGCCCCGTGTGGAGAAGCCTGCTCGTGGACGAGGCAGGCGGAAACGCGACCGGGAACGTCAGACGCTGAACCTGAAGAAGGTTTGCACACACCGCCCCCATCACAGGGCTCCCGTGTTTCTTTCCATTCTCGTGCGCGGAAGGTATGGTAAATACCCAAGACCGAATGAAAACGCCGCCGCGTTGACAACCCTCCGTGATAAGATTTCACCATGAGATCACAGGCCATCAGCTCTTTTTCTCCTTTCTCGCGGCATAAAAGACAGTGGTGAGCTTTTTTGATGGGGTGTCAGAAGTGTGCCCACCACTGCCAAAGCCCACGTCTGCCCGTAATTATTCCATACTTGCTTGTCACTCGGTTGTCAGTTTGGTGGCTCATTCGTTCACTTTTTTTTTTTTTCGGGAAACATTTAGTGGCCACCGCCAGTGCATCGCGGGTGGTGTCATGGCTGACGCTCATGACTGACACCAACTTACAGCCCGGGGACTCGGTGTATATTCTGATGGACGTCTGATGGACGATGAGGTCCTCGTCCTCTGTAATCGACAGGTAACTGAACTGGATGACAATGTGCAGCTGGAAATCTTTGGGCTTTGTAGAACGGCCAGTGCAGGTGACAGAGTGTTATGACATTTAGCGTTATGGGGTGATTTGTGTCCTCCCCAAAGAGGTATGTTGAAGTCCCAACCTCTCATACCTGTGATAAGGCCCCTGGAAAAGAGGTCTTCCCAGATATCACCAGGCGACCCTGAGGCCATTAGAGGGGATCCTCATCAACATGCCTGTGTCCTGAGGGGCCCCCAGGAAGAGGGCCGTGTGATAACACAGCAGACAGCAGTACTGCGGCTCCAAGCCGAGGTCCCAGGAGCACCAAGGACAGGGTCTCCTCCACAGCAGAAGAGGCAAGGACTTGCCCAGACCTCAGAGGTTCTGTCCACCCCTTGGCTTCAGACTTTTGGCTTCCAGAACCAATATACTTCCAGGTACTTTGTAACAGCCACGCTAGGAAGTAGATACACTTAGTTGTTGTTGTTTAGTGTTTATTTATTTATTTTCAGAGAGAGAGAGAGAGAGGGCACGAGAGCAGGGGAAGATCAGAGAAAGAGGGACAGAGAGAATCCCAAGCTGGCTCCTCACTGTCAGCACAGAGCCCGATGTGGGGCTCGAACTCACAAACCGCGAGATCATGACCTGAGCGGAAACCAAGAGTCAGACCCGTAACCCACTGAGCCACCAGGCACCTGTTGGATACACCTAGTTTTAGAGCTGACATTATGTGGCAAGACTGAAGCCCTTCTTAATGTACTTGACTTTTCTGGGGACACTGGGGTTTCTGGTGGCGGGTGAGGCTGGCGAGCTGAGCTGCTGTCTACTTCGTGGAGACCATGATGGCCACCTTCCTCCCAACGCATGGGTGCATGTGCTCCGTAAACATTAGGCGTCTATTATGGAGGACATACCACTCTCGGCTCCACTGATGTTAACCCAAGTTTAAGCTATTACAGAATGCTGGCCTGCCTTCCCAGCACCACAGTGGCAAGCTGAGAAAGGTGGTCATCAGGCAAGAAAGAAAAGATACCCTAAGAAATTGGCCATTTTTCATTCTGCTGGAACCACATTTTAATATCCAGAGGGCAGTCTGTATTTTTAAAAGGGTTTCTTGGGGGCATCTAGGTAGCTCAGCCTGTTAAGCGTCCGACTCTTGACTTTGGCTCCGGTCCTGATCTCGTGGTTCGTGGGATTGAGCCCCACATCCGGCTCCATGCTAGGCACGGAACCTGCTTAATAGTCTCTCTCCCCCTCTTCCTCTGCCCCTCCCCTCCACTCTCTCAAAAAAAAGAAAATAAAATGAAATAATAAAAGGGTTGTTGGATAATTGTGGAGCTATCATTTTCTGATCGAGAGAACTGTGTTCTTTCCTACTTTGACCCATTCTTTCATTCCACAAATGTTTACTGTGCAGTAAGAGGCAAACACAGTACTGTTGGGTTTGTTTTTGTTTTTTTTTTTTGCTGAAAATTCCAAAAGCAATAATAATATCTTAGTTTAAAAGTTTAAAAATAACTAATAACAGCTTCCTGACCAGAAGAGAAATGCCGTCTTGTGCCAAGAAGCTCAGAGCGTCGGGTGGGAGAACTGGGGTTGGAGCAGCTCAGGGTGAGCTGATCTGTGCTTCATCAACCGGTCGTGGACACGGGCTCCTGGAACAGGAGGACGGACGCAGCCTGGGGGCAGTGCCATGAAGTGGCAGCCGCTCTGTGATACGCAGACACCCACCTTGGCCCACAAGATGGGGGGCGCAGAGACAGGCCCTCCATCTAAGTGACTTACGAGCAAAAAGCCGGCGGGGTTCAAGGGCGGTGCCAGGGCCTTTGGAGGCAGAGGTTTGGTACAGGAGTTAATGAAGAGAAGGAAGGACGTTTGAAAAAGTCAGCTCTAGGCAACATGACGAGATCCAGCCTTTGTGCTGGCTGCACCTGAGCCCCGTGGTCACCCTTTCCAGATGAAATACAGGACACCCAGCTTCATGTGAATTTCAGACAGACAATGAGTATTTTGTTAATTTCAGTTCGGGGGGGGGGGGGGGGGGGGGGCAGATGCGGCAAAGGACACGTTTAGGCCAAACAGGCATTTGTTGTTTATCTGAAATTCACATGTAACTGAGCCTCCTGTGTTTTTTGTTTACTAAATCTGGCAACCCTACCTCTGGTTTCACATTAATTCCACAAGTGAAAAAATTCAGGCACATACTAGCTCTAAGAAAAAAAAAAAACAAAAAAAAAACGGACAAAACTGGGGGGGGGGACGCGATTTTTATTTGAGGTGATTCACTGTATTGTTTAGCGTTGTATTGAACTTCCGTGGGCTTTGATTTTTCAATAAAGGAACAACTGCAGGCTGAAAACACCTGCCTCTAATAAACCCCCCAATCCATCATGAGGACGAACAGAAACAAAATGCGCGGCAGCTCTCTGAGCTCCTGGGGAAATTGCGTTTCATAATCAAAGGTATTTATTATAGCAATTCCTCCCGAAGCCTGCATTCCTGAGCTCCCTGCTGGTATCTATCTGCGCGCTGCGGCCGCTGTCTGCCGTCACCCCCGGCACCGCTTACAAGTCCCGGGAGGAGGCAATTATGGCCTAACCTTCCACCCTGGAGACCAGGGTTCAGGCTCTGTTTCTGTTTTACTTCCCCTCTGGGGCCAGAACTGCTTTTGAAGTGAGCTCTCTCCTTCTGCACACCACTGTTTGTTTAACCCATTTAAGGAAACTCTTAAACAAGCTTGGGAAAGATGCTACGTACACACATTTAGTGTCCCTCTTACGTCGTCCATCCATGTGCATTTAGAAATGCGTTCTGTCTTTCTCAGCCCCCGAATGCGTCGGACCGTCTTCCGTGTCGTGTTTTTATTTCTGAACTCACAGTGAGAACTGAATAAAAATGAGGATTTTGATGGACAAGCACTCAGGCTCCTCGTTATTACTGCTTCCCTCAAGGACAGGGATTTGTACTGTTTGATTGCTTGAAGGTCATCGTGTCAGCTACATCCCTGTCTGTTCTGTCTGCTGTCGGTGCTCTAATCAAAGGTGGCTAAGCGAGGGCAGATTCTGGTTCTCGGAGCTCAGGAAATGTATTTCATTTCCTTCGGAGGTAGGTCTGTCTTATCAAAACAAGTGATCGCTTCGCCAAACTCAGCAACGAAACCTTAAAGAAATAGCAATCTAAAGCATGATGGCCCACATGGTCTACTCTTTAAAGAGGGAATTGTGGCTAAGATGAAAACCAAACACCAAAACCCAAAAACCCTGGAGCTTTTGTGGCCCTTTGTCCAACACGGGGGTTAAGCCACCACCGCCCATCAGCTGTTCCTCACGGACCTTTGTGTGACTATAATGAGATCGGCTGTCAGGCTTCAACCTGGTTGTTCCGAAACAGCAGGTCACGTGTGAACTGCAACTGACCGACTGGCAGAAAGCCTGACAGACAGACAGACCATCAGTGGCAGAGGCCACATCATTGAAAACAGCCTCTCTTGGGACTGATGCGGAGTAAAGCCAACTATGAAGCAATAATCACCATTCCTAAGATACTTCTTAAAACTGATTCATTCGCCTTTTTTCATAGGATGGATTTCAAAGGACTCTTTCTCTCCCCAAAATAGTATTTTTCAGGAACACGTGGCCCCTGGTTATAACACTTCCTTGTATTTCTTCACTTCCTTTTATAGAAGCAAAGTCCTTACTGACACATGTCCACTGTTAGCAGAGATCTTTATTTCATGTTTTAGTGGTCATTGCTGTCATTTTTGTCATTCTGAAGAATCCACCCAGAATTCCGGGAAATCAACACAAACTGGAAGCTCTTTCCCACACGGAAGGTCCCCTTCCTCACGGGACGGCCTTGTTCCGCACGTACAGCACCCCCCCCCAACTTTTCTGTCTCTCTCTTTTTTTTTTTTTGTTTTTTTGCAGGTTAAATAATATTTCCAATGCAAAGAGATGCCTCCCACTAGGCACCCGTAAAGGATTCTTTCAAAGGTCAAACCATCTTTCTTCAGATCTGTATTTCATGGTCACCCTAAGTCGTCTGGGCCGCGACCTCTGGTGCCCACTCCTTTCGCTCTCTTGAAATGGAGGCAGACCGCTGTTGGACGTTTCTTCCCGTTTGCATCAGAAAACGCTACCGTGGTGCAACTAATGACAAACGAAGACCCGTGAGTATCGTGTCCAAAGCAAACACTCAGGCTGCGTGCTCAAGGATTGGTATGAGCACAAAGAGTTCTAAATCCGGAAGATCTGTGATGTGGATCTCCACAAATAACACCCCGTGGGGGTTGCTCCCTTTGGGTAAAACACGGAGACCATCGCAGAGCGGTCGCAGCTTCACACGGCGGGGACTCACGCCCACAGCTGGGCCAGCCTCACCGCCTCACCCAACTTGTGCTCCTCTTCTGCGGCTTCTGGAACAGAATATAAGATTCTTACTACCCAACAGTAGACAAAAGAGCCATTTGGATAGACGTTTCTCCAATCCGTCTTTTTTATTCCCCCACTTAGCAGTATCTTTCCTGCGTAACTCCTCGTATTTCATCTGGATTCCTCGGTTCTCCCGTATCCGTCACCTCGGGGAGAGGGAGGGATTCGTTTTCTGACTGATTCATGACGGCAGCTAAGAAAGAATTGATGGTCCATCCCGACAGAAGCGTGGGATGCGTATGGGTTTTTTAAGACGTTGGAAAGTGCCTTGCATTTTTCCCCTATCAACTCTCCAAAGGGCAGGCTGACTCCCCTTATCTTTCAGATAAATGACGGAGGCACGGCACACGAGCCACGTGTTCCACAAATCAAGACTCATCGCCAATCAATACCTCAGCCGACGCAGAATCCAACCATCCGAAAGAAAGAGCAGGGATATTTGAAACTATTGTGCGGTGATGGCTGATGTGAGGAGGAGCCCCCAGAGGCACTAGGCTGCGTAGCTTGAGGGCAGAGGCCGGGCTGTCTTCCTCTGTGCACCCTCACAGCCTCCAGCCGGGCCCGACGCCCTCAGTGAATGTTTACTACACTGAGTTACATTTTTGAGATTGTCAGACCGTTTTCAAATCACATGTTTCTCCGAGATGGAATTATTTTCAGTTTCGTATTAGAATATTTAGTGAATTCTTATGGCTTGACAGTGATTGAGTAGCATTTGGGATGCATTTTCCCGAACCTTTATTCTGGTGGAAGTGAAATTTACTAAAGATTCAAGTCTGAGGTTTTTTTCATTTTATAATGTGAATTACCGTGAAAATCCAAGTCTTAAGAATCTCAGTAATTATCTAGGGGCACCTGGGTGGCTCAATGGGTTGAGCGTCCAACTTCGGCTCAGGTCGTGGGTTCAAGCCCCGCGTCGGGCTCTGTGCTGACAGCTCAGAGCCGGGAGCCTGCCTCAGATTCTGTGTCTCCCTCTCTCTCTGCCCCTCCCCCACTCATGTGCACTCTCTCTGTCTCTCAAAAATAGATAGACATCTTTTTAAAAAAAGAATCTCAGTAATTGTCTTTAATCCACAAGTCCCTTTCCCCCACAATAATTAATTTCTGAACTAAAGATTCATGGGTGCTTCAATCATGTCTTGCTAAATGATCCCCAAAACACAGACTCTTGCTAAGTTTTATTTCAATACATAACCTGTGATGCCTTAAAATTTGGCTGTTTCTTTTAAGATTTATAATTTCAGATCATCCTGGCGAGGTCACTTATATGATGATCAAAAAGTACGTGCGTTTGTTTTGGAAACAAGACCAATGACACAGGAACAGCATATTTCCTAATTTTGACTGACACGAACAGAAACAAAAATTACGGGCCACCCTTAACATGTCTTTACTACAGCTAAATTGACCTATTAAACTGTGTGCTTCAGATTCTCTGATCTGGTGCTTTACGTATCATGTGGAGAGAACAATTTTAAAGAGAGACTGTTGTTTACAGATCAGATCTTCACTTCAAAAACATTTAGAATCAGGGCACCTGGCTGTCTCGCTCAGTTACATGCCCGACTCTTGATTTCGGCTCAGGTCATGATTTCACGGCTCAGGAGTCTGAGCCGGGAGTCGGGCTCTGCACTGGACAGTGTGGAGCCTGCTTGGGATTCTCTCCCTCTCTCTCTGCCCCTCCCCTGCTTGTGCTCTCTCTCTCTCTCAAAATAAATAAATAAACAAACTTAAAAAAAAACTATTTGGAAGCTATGCAAGGGGGTGGGGGGGGAGGATACGGAGAAATGCCACAGACTGAGTTGGGCTCACAGGTGAGCAGGCTTGCTGGGGGGAGGGGAGGAGCTTCAGGAAGGACAGTGGGAAGTCACTTTGCTCCTCTTTGATTTGGTTTCAGGAAATAATAAAACATTTTAAGAATGATAGTACTTGGGGGAAATGTTTTAAAGTAGAAGGAAATAAGTGGTCTTCCTAAAAATATCTCACAGTGAATCAGGAAATTATTGACATAATATTATGATAGTGAATGTGGCATAGAACTTGCTGTCTCTGGGGCTGCTCTGCGTTAGAACAGAGAAATCTCTCGAGCCCCAACGCTCAGAATGAGCCTCCGGACAGAGGGGAGAGCTGGGTTCCAGGTCGTGGAGCGGAAGAGACTTGGGGAGAAGTGTTACAAGTAATGTGTGCAAAGCTTTGGAAATGAGGTTGACAACTTGAACAAGAATCCCGAGTTCCTGTAGGCAGTGTGGGCACATCGTGCGGAAAGTGGTGATTCACCCGAAACTGATCTGTCAGTGTAACGCAAGCCCAAGCAGACTCCCAAAAGGATCTTCCATGGAGTTTTACAAGTTGATTCTAAAACAAAACAAAACAAAACAAAACAAAACAAAACAAAACAAAAGGAGTGGTCAACACAGAGTGAGGGAACTTGAATACAGGACGTCAACATTTATTATGAGCTATTGTAAATTGGATTAGAACCTGTGTGTCAAAAGAAAATACTGTAAAATCTCTAGTAGAAAACATAGGTACATTTCTTTCTGTCTTTGTGGTGAGGAAGGTATTCTTTTTCTTTTTTTAACGTTTATTTATTTTTGAGACAGAGAGAGACAGAGCATGAACGGGGGAGGGCCAGAGAGAGAGGGAGACACAGAATCTGAAACAGGCTCCAGGCTCTGAGCTGTCGGCACAGAGCCCGACGCGGGGCTCGAACTCACAGACCGCAAGATCATGACCTGAGCCGAAGTTGGACGCTTAACCGACTGAGCCACCCAGGCGCCCCTGAGGAAGGCATTCTTAAATAAGAATCAAAAGTGTTAACCACAAAAATAATACACTTGTTTCCATTAAAATTAGAAATTCTGTTCATCGTAAGACAACATAGAGAAAACACAGACTATAAATGGGGAAAAAAAATATTCTCAGTGCATTTAACCTGAAAGAATCAGTGTCAAGAATATATAAATACCTAAAATCATTAAGAAAGTGATAAACAAGCCCATAGCAAGGGGCAAAAGTCTACCAAGCATCTCAGAAGAGAGAGAACACAAACACCCAGTAAGAAAATTAAGAGGTTCTGGGCCTCCTGAGTCATCAGAGAAACGCAGACCATGGGTTCTGATTCCATAGGGCCAGAGGGAGGATTCAAGAATTTGCATTTCTAGAGAGTTCCAGGTCCACCTGCAGTGCAGAGAGTAAACATCCGAACTGCCCGCTGAATATCTTCTAATACACAAGGTAGAAAAAACGACAAAATCTAAATGAAATGCTCCTCCTTAGGCGTGTGTGTGTGTGTGTGTGTGTGTGTGTAAAACAAAAACTTCAGGAGAACCGTGAACACCTGTGGGGGGAGGGGTGGGGGAGAGGGAGGCACGCAGATGTGGTCATCAGGTTCGAGGGAAGGTGAAGGACTGGTGGGGGGACAGTCCTCGCTCACCGCTTAGCAGCCCGTGCAGGGGTCTCATCTGTCAAAGAGGAGTCACAGCGCCTCCACGTTCGGGTCACCGTGGGCAGCATCTCAGGCGGTGGCCTGGCGGCTGCCTCCTAAACCGCAAAGCTGAGGACACAGCAACGCTCTCGATAAGGAAGAAGCAAGGGCTAAGCAGCATGCATCCGCTGCGTCCGCTTGTGGAAAACTTATCTGATGGAAAGCTTCCATTTAATTCTAGCTCCGTTTACGACAGCGCGGACTCTGAACTAACACGCAGGCACAAAACGTCTCCAGTCCCGGTGGCTCGCACACCCCTTGTGGTGTTGCGGCTACTGTATCGGCTCCAACGACCTTTCTCCAGACAGTGACGCGGCCGCACTGGAGCTGTTCCCTTGACCACAGCGGCCCCGGACCCCGCTCTCCTCCCCGGACTGCGTGCCCCCTCCTTTCTGGGCTCCAAAACACGGAGCTCAGCTCTCTGCGGAGGCTCCCTAGAACCGTCAAGAACAATTATTTTCCCAGTGAGGGAGAACTTGAACTTGGTCCTTCAGCTTCGGAACGCCACGTGTAGGCAGAACGTTCTCCTCGGGAAGGGGGACCAGTCCCCCCTTCATTCCTTCGTGCTCGATGAGCTGCCCCCTCCCCACGCTCCCTTGTGAACTCTGAACCTCAAACCTCCTTCTGTGGCTTTGGCCGGGAGGTGTGATTCAGGGGGGCCACGCTGTCCGATCTCTGGGGACACTTTCCGGCAATTCTGGTTTTCGGTGAGAGGCGGCAGCCGGGGGGAATGAGCCTCGTCCCTGTGCTGTCTCATCCTTGGATTCTGTCTGCTCATCTCAATCCCCTCTTGTCTGGACCAGCTTCGCTTTGCCACGAGGAGCCAGCTCTCCCACATTTGATGAGTAGCACACGTTAAAATAGGAATTTCGGTGGCCGCCGCGGTTCCCTGGAAGCCACATTCCCAAGTGAGGTGAGAGCACCGCGAGGGATTGCCAGCAGAGCCGCTGGGAGTCCGGAACGGGACTTCCGCCTCTGCCTCAACTCAGGGAGCCGGCTTCAAACCCGGGAGCCCTGCGTGTTCGTCATCGTCCGTGACCACAGAGGGCTTGTGTTGGATCCTCGGGGCCGCCAGCTCCGTGGGGCGGCCGGCCTTGCCAGGATCCACGAGGACCTTCGAGGGTTGCCGCACGGACCCCTAGGTGTCAACCCAACTGTGTGTGCGCATGCGTGTAGGAAGGCACACGTGTCTCTGCAAGCACACGCGGGTTAGCGAGAAAGGTGAGGGCGGCGGAGGGCGGAACGTGGACTCCGCTGTCCGCCTCCTGTGCCGGGGGCCCCATCCGAAGGGTGGGAACAGCAGAGGGAACGTGCCCCTCGTGGCTCCGGAGACCAGGCTCTGAGATCAAGGTGGCGGCAGGCCCGCTGCCTCCGAAGCCTCGAGGGGACGTCCCCTGTTGTCCCTGGAAATTAGACTAAGAAAACTGTTGACGTTTCCATGGCCCAGTGTCAGTGCCCTTAAGGAGATGCCTGTGAACTCTGACACGCGGTGCTGGGGGTGGTCCAGTTCCTGTCCTTTCTGACGAGGCTGTCCGCTTTCCTACGAGCCCGTGCGGTCACCCTGTAAATGCCCTCGGTGCCCGGGGTAGCAGGGGTCTGTCTGTTGTGTGCAAAGAACGCTGGCTGGCCCACAGCATCACCATGTCCCAGCTGTACTTGGGGAGACAATTCAATCAATCGGTTTCCATTCGGGTGATACCGAAGTAAAGCGTGTCCTACAGGCAGCTGGAAACTCGGGTGATACACACACTGACCGTACAGAGCAACACGTGTCGGTAACTCTGGGCTACAACGGGATAACACAGACGGGACAGCTTGTAACAACACAGACTTATTCTGCATGTCCTGGTGGCTGGGAAGTCCCAGGTCAGGGCGCCAGCACGGTCGGGCGAGGGCACTCCAGATGGCCATCTTCTCTCTGTGTGCTCGCACAGCAGAGGGGAAGGGGGCTCTCTGGGGCCTCTTTGATAAGGACACTAGTCCCATCCATGAGGGCCACACCCTCATGACCTCATCACCTCCCAAAGACCCACTTGCAAATACTCACCTAGGGGATTAACTTTTCAACATATAAATGGGGGGGGGGGTGGGGGCACAAAGATTCAGACCGTGGTGTTGTGTAAAAGTGCTTTGCAAACTATAAATCATTGCACAAATCCAGTCCGTTCCATTTGCAATTTCATACTGTGCTTTTAAACCCATCAAGCCCCCTCAACTTAAGGGTCGATGACTTCTGCTACTGTCCTTTGTTCTAATCCACAAAGCGGAAGAGTGACTCTCCTGGAGGGTGGGTCCCGGCCGGATCCTGCAGTCAGACGGGACTGCACCTAAGCAGATTTGCACAAAAATACTCGTTTGGATGAGTGGTAAGGGTTCTGCTGGAGAGCCACTGCCTTAGCCACCCGTGACCGGTTCTGTGAGCGTCCACGCTGATGGGGGCCGGGAACGCTGTCCTGGGGCAGGGTCACAATGAGGGGCTCCTGCCTGGGGAGCAAACCTGGCTTTCAGAGGAAACGTGTGTTGTGTTCTAAAAACTTACGAGCGTGTGGCACTCAACCTGAACATCCCGTGCCCCACACAAATACTCGTGTGAGACACCAGCCAGGGCCCCCGCCTGGAGCCACGTTCTTGGAGCTCTGTCCTTGGGGTGCAGCGCTGACCCTTGCGACCACTCCCCTGTGGTGACTCTTGCTAAGCCACCAACAGTTGAGGTCTGAGCCAACCTGACACACGCTGGGTCGCCTGTCTGGACCCTCTATGAAGGACAGTCCCGGGGCTCTGAGGACAGGAAGCCGCAGCAGAAAGCATATGGGATTCAGGCCAGCTCGGGTGGCTGTCACCATGTCAACCTGGCTTTGGGGCAAGCCCCGAGCTCCCGTGTGCATCTGCCCGGACTCCCCACTTCTCCATCTCAGATAACGAGACAACAGTTGTTCACGGACCCACGCGCTGGGCGAGCCCCACGGAAAGAACGAGAAGCAGAGGCTCCTTTTCTCCCAGACGCTCACGCTACCGCGACCCTCACCCGACGGCACATTCGCGGTGGCCTGTGGGTGCCGGTGTCTGGGTAGTGTTCCGTGAGTCTCCCAAACAGCGCTCAATAATCAGATGGCTTAGGTGGGGCTCGTGGTATCTTTACTTCCATGATTACGAAAGAGATACCGAGGCTTACTGAAACTGTCCCAGAGACAGCAGTGCTGGGACCAGAACCTCGGTGGGCTGATTTCTGACGGATCCATGAGTTTCTGGAGTACAAGAGCTTTGTAAGCGAAATCTCTTCCCCGTCCGTCTCCAGACTGATGGTTCATCTTACGCTAGCAGCCCAGACCGGGGCCAGGGCTCTTGCGCACAGACTGCCCCAGAAGGGCGTTTTCCCGAGAGCCCGAAGAAATGATGGGGATGGACTAAGCAGATTGTGCCGTATTAGCGACCACGGAGCCACGATTGCGTCTCTGATATAACAAAGTGAGAACAGGGGATTTTGCATAAAGCATCTGTGCTGTTAAGTTAGCAGTTTTGAGGCCCTTATGTTATGTTAATGCTCTTTTCTTCTGTGAATATGTATTAACAGATGCACGTGTTTGTGTGTATATCCTGGATGTGCATGTGTACATGGACTTCCTTCAACGTCTACGCGTGTCGGTGCGTACGTGTATGTATACGCACGCACAGACGCGTATTGGCTTTCCTCAGCTCTGTCACCTTGCGCTTTGCTCTTACAGAAACCTTAAATCACTTCTTATCGATAACGAGTGCTTTCATCAGATAATCTATTCCAGATGCCCTGTACTTGGTATCCGCGTGATTAGAACCATTCGTTTCTCTCAGGGATGGTTTCGTTTATAAAATGCTAGGGGTGCGGGCCACCCAGAACAACCTAGAAGTTTCCAAAAGACCGGAAAGTTCAGGGGCCGGAACAGTTGGTCAGGCACCCGCCCTCCTGCCCCCACCAGTGGGAGCTTCCATTCTGCATGACTCTGCTTCTCCAAAGACACCTCGTCAGGTGCAACGACAGCCAGCTTTCCCACTTCCCCAGACATCGGTCAGCCCTGTCACCTTCCACTTCTTTCCTCCTTCCCGGCAAAGCCTCCTGCACCTCGTGAAACCCGGAGACGGTGCGGTCTAGCCCGTGCCTTTTGGGGTCTCAGGTGGACATGCGGGCCGGCCGTGCTGGGGTGGTGGCAGAATCCTGGGCCGCTTGGCCCATCTGTGGAGACCTGGCAGAAGAAATTGGGTGTTGACTTGCTGGGGGTTTCTCTCTGAGACAGGGGCGTCTCAAGCCTCTGCGGGTCACTGGGCCCGCCTCCCCTGCACTGCCGCGTGGCCTTCCGTCAACGCAGCACGGCTAGCGATTAGGGTTCCTCCAGATTGCTGAGGCATTAGGAAAATAGCGGATTTGTCCGTGACATACAACTGGTATTTGTGCAAAATGGTGAAATTTGCATGAGAAAGAGAATCGTCTGCAACAGATGGATCTGTAACAGAAAGAGAATCGTCAGTAACTAAGGTGCTCTGAACGGTCATCTTCCAAAAGAGGAACAGAGGCAGAAAGAAAAATGGCAAGACTGCGTGTCAGGGGTCACCAGTCACGGTAGTCAGTTGGGGAAAATTATGGCACAACGTTGAAGACTGAAAGCCCAGGGGGAGCCTGGAGACCACCTAGAGCATCTTATTCGATGCCAGTGGAAGAAGGTACCCCGTTCGTCGAAACGCCAAGCGGAGGTGCAGCTAATTTTCGTAAGTATGTGCCAAAAGCAAGAAAACCAGGCCAAGCCTACCGTTGTGCAGAAGTGAAATGGGTAGCTTGCTGGCTTCCTCCAACAGCGATGTACTGGCACTTACGTGCCAGGCTCCGCGTTGGTGCTGGCACGAAGCGCCTCCTCCGGCCCAGCGAAGAGATGGGCGCTCTCCATTCTCCACGAAACGCGGGTGCTGGGGAAGTGACGCCGCCACGGGGGCCCGAGGAGGCTGGCTCCAGCCAGACGGGATGGCGGGAGGGGAAGGAAGACAGGCATGACCGACTTCCCAAGTGAACACGCCAGGGCAGAAAGCAACCAGAGACGGGAGAGAATCCGGTTTTCTAGATGCAGATGACTTTATGTGCACGAAAGGAGATAGATACTGACAAAGCGCGAGTAAAACAGGGCAAACCCTTCCCCCCTTCTCTTAAAAATGTAAGGTACCCCCTACAAGACGTGGACAGAGCCCACGACCTCTCATAGGATCTCTCTGCTCTCAACAAATACCCCACGAGATGAAGGGCTTAGGCTTCAGGAAGGATGAAGAGACACTGCTCAGCGATCGATCTGTAACAAGTTATTAGAGACAGCTGGAAGGAGTCCTCCGGCAGGTGACCCGGATCCCGGGCACGGGCTTGTCCTTTGCTGGTGGAACTTTGAGGGCAGATTTCTCTGCCGAAAAGAACGAGCTGGCTCACCGCGATGCTCGTCTGTCCTTGGGATGCCCATCGCCTGCAGCCCCCGTCAGACCACGGACACCCGCCTCCTTGTGTGCATGTGAGACTCATGACCTCCCTCTGCTTGCTGGCCTAGACTAGATCATTCACTCCCTTAGCAACCTCTGTGCTGCCAGGGAGTAGAGGTAGGGGGGTGTTTGGGAGGCTGGTTTCCTCCGAATGGCTGGGGGTACGGCAGGAGGGTCGCGACGTGTGTCGTAAGACAGACATTCACGAGCAGGGTTTGAAAACATCCAAGAGGCTTGGGCTGCCTTATGTAGAGGATGTTATTTCTTTGTGCGACGCATTGACGTGAGCCTCTTAGGTTGTTGAAAGAACCTCAAACCCTCTTTCCCCCACGGGAAGCAATTTCTCAGATTATAGCAAAGATCTACCTGTGCCAAAATTACCCCGGTGTCTACAAGGCATAATACATGGATTTTCCTAAATGATGCAGATGTAAGGCGGGCTCAGTCGACCCTCGCTTTCTGACTCCATCGGTGGAGGCGGCTGGGTGTCAGCAGCCCTCAAGGGACTGGTCTGCTGTCGTGTCCCTCCCTGGAAACACCCTGTCTCCCTCCCCTTCCCCTGCGCAGCACTCCCACCCACGCCCGAGGCAGAGGCGCCAACCGGGCAGGAAATAATTCATCCGTCTTGTGCCTCAAAGCCACACTCATCCAAAACATGACTGGTTTTTAAATGTCTATCTTGTCTGTCGGGCAGAGCTGTGCCTGGAGACAGACAGGATCAGGAGGGGGCTGCAGACAGTCAGAGTGCGGGGTGAGGACTCAGAGAAGGAGGGTTTCTTAGTGGGGAGTCGGGGGAGGTGGGAGGGGACCCCGGCAGACCCGGGGGGGCTAGGATTTGTATTTGAACTTCGGCCATTTAACAGCCCCCACCAGGCGCCCCGGGAACGCCGAGCTTTCCTAGCTCAGAATTTATTTCCAATCTGCGTCTACAGTGGTGAGTTACTATTTCGCGGTGTGTCCAAAAGACCATTTCGCCATGTATCTCAGACAGATTTTGTGTCTTTGAAGGATCCCGCCTCCTTGTCAGTTTTAATGATTTTATTACTTAATCAACCCTAGCGGGCTCCACTGCCATGACTCAGGGGTTTTAAACCGGGTCCATTGTTCAACAAGCGTGCGGGGAAAGGAGCAGAGAGAGAGAGCTGTGGCCGGTCAGAGGCCACGGGCTTCCTGGAGGCGGCGAGGGGGGCGGCGGGGGGAGGGGGGCTGTTCTCCATCTGACAGTCGTCCCCCACGACGTTTTGGTTTTGTCGGCAGCCTCCCCGCTCAGCTTTAGCTTTCAAATCTCTCCTTCCCGATATGGAATCCACTTCCCATGGCATCTTGTTCTCAGCCTCCGGTTGCCTAGGAGATGAGAATAGGGCCGCGGCTGCGCTCTGCGCCCGCAGCCAGGTGGAGGGGGCTTCTGCAGCGGGGGTGGCTCCTTCGCCGCGTTCCCAGGCCACACCACAAAAGATGGCTGGCCGCGACAAAAGCAGGACGCAGGCGGGCAGCGCTCCTTTGTCCCCCGCCTGGCTGCGTCTGCGACCGACGCATGCATAATTCGCCCGGCCCGTGAGACGCATTGTGCCTCCACCAGGAGAGGGGGCCCCAGGGCCAGGGGTCGGGACACCAGGCCGGTCCAGTTAGGAACACCCGGGCGTGCTTCGTATCCACGTAATGCGGAGTTAACCTTTTCTCATGTTGTCGAGCCGGGGAGAAAGTGCAGATTTCATCTCCCAGAACGACAATAACGCGGGATCGGAGTGCCTTTGTTTGTATTATTTATTTACCTAAATGTTTTTTTAGTTCTGAGACAAAGAGAGACAGAGCAGGAGAGGGGCAGACAGAGAGGGAGACACAGAATCGGAAGCAGGCTCCGGGCTCCGAGCCGTCAGCACAGAGCCCGACGCGGGACTTGAACCCACGAACTGCGAGATCGTACCTGAGCCGAAGTCGGACGCTCAACCGACTGAGCCCCCCAGGCGCCCCTGGATTGGAGCACCTTTTAATCGCGGCATGCCACCCTCTTGAAACAGTCCACGGTGTGTGTGAGGGTGTGTGTGAGTCAAAGCAGCAGGGACGCTTGTGCCCGGGGCGGCACTCTGTCCGCGTGCCGCCCGCCTGCTTGTCTCCCTGGACCCTCGGAGCTGCTTTGTCCTCACAAATAGAATTTGCAGACGGAAGCTGGGGCGCGCTTCACGTGTGCGGACGCCTCCTAGGGACTGACGGGTCTGGTTCGTTTCATGTCTTTCTTCCATCAACTTGTCACATCAGCCTCCCGGGCATCACCTACCGGGGCAGGCAGAGTCCTCTTTGGTTTTTAGACCCAACCAAACGAGAGTTTGCCTGCCTGATGTGCAGCAAGCCAGTGAAATAAAGAAGTAAATAAGTGAATCGGACACGGAGCTTTGCAGTGAGGAAAGAGAGGCTGTCTGTTGGTGCGGTGCCACTCAGAAGGACAGGGAGCCAATGCTCAAAATCCCGAACTCCCGGATGGCTTACAAGGGAGGGTTTTTAAAGGCAAAATTTGGAGTTAGGGTCCCCGGGTGGAGTGGCGCTCAGTGATCGGTGGAGAGTGAAGTCACGTTCTTAAGGTGTCACCCCCTGTTCTTTGAGTGCAGCGAGCTGGGCTGGAGAGGGTCTGTTGGGCTTCTAAGACCGTGACTTCGAAAACCATCTCTTGCTAGCACCCAGAGACAGTACATCCTGTGATTCCCGTGCCCGGCAATGTGGCGCGTTTACGTGACCGTAAGTGTTCCCTCGCTGTTTACGACTACGGTCACCTTAACAACACACAGCTAAAGCCCTACCGGGGTGATCGGCAGTGACACACCTGTCACTGCATCGTTCCCAGACGGCCGCATTCCCGCCCTGGTTTTCTGCGCTGTCTCCGGCCTGTGCACCCGCGGGCCTGGGCAGATGGCGACAAGAGATGCTGGAGAAAGGCAAGGTAGAAAAAGCCCTCTGTTTGGAAACCTTATGGTAATTCCAACTTGGGGGACCAGCAGCACTGTCGTTTATGGTTTACATTTAATAATTCAGGCGGAGGCGACCTTGCTCCTGACGCAGGGCACCCCGTTTCTGACTCCAGGCCACCGGTATTCGAGACGGTCGTTCTTTTTTTAAGAAACAATTATTTTTAATGTTTATTTGTACTTGAGAGAGAAGGGAACAGAGCACCAGTGGGGAGGGGCAGAGAGAGACGGGGACGGACTCCAAAGCAGGCTCCAGGGTCTGAGCCGTCAACACAGAGCCCGACGCGGGGCTCGAACTCACGAGCCGTGAGATCATGAGCTGAGCCAAAGTCAGACGCCCCCCAGGCGCTCCTCTGGACAATTGCTCTTAAAACCCAAGATGTCCCTCAGAGTCACCTGTGGGGCTGTGAGAGGGTTTATGGGCTCCCCATTGCCGTAAGGCCTCAAGGATTGAAATCTTCAGATGGGGGCCCCGGAGGAGTGCGCATATCTCTACATACGGCACATTGGCTCTATCGATCAGTTTGGGGAGAATTAACATTTTAACAATACCTACTATTCAATCCATGAACATGGTCTCCGTTTAGTCGAGACTTCTGTAATTTCTCTCGGCAAGTATTGTATGGGCAGTGTGTTTTTTTAAGAGATTTTATTTTTAAGTAATCTCTACCCCTAATGTGGGGCTTGAACTCATCAACCTTGAGATCAGGAGTCATACACCCCTCCCACGGAGCCAGCCAGGTGGCCCCTCAGTGTATTTTTTTAGGTCTTTCAATTATTTTGTTAAATTTCTCCTTAAACATTTTTATACTATTATAAGTATTTTAAAACTTCCTTTTCCAATTTTTGCACTGGTAGTAGGGGAAAACGTCCTGGATTTTTTGTTGTTGTTATATTTGCCTTATATTCCACAGCCGTGTTAAATTACTTCAGGATCTTTTCGGCAATTCCTTAGAATTTTCTGCACACCTAGTCACGTCATTGACGACTAAAGACAGATTTTCTTCTGCCTTACCAGTATGTATGTCTTTTGTTTCTTTTCTTGGCTAATTTCACTGGCTAGTCTAGTGTTGCGTAAAAGTAGTGAAAACACATATTTTTGCCTTGTTCACGGTCTTAGGACGAAGTGTGAGTCTCCTAGTATTAAGGGTGATATCAGTTGTAGGGTTTTTGTAGGTGCCCTTTATCAGAATAGAGAAGTTCCTTTTATTTCTGGTCTGTGGGGGTGTGTTTATTTATTTATTTACTTATTTACTTATTTATTTATGGATGTTAAGTATGTTTTTCTACATCGGTTGAAATGATTATGTTTTTTTCGTCTATTCTGTTAATAGGATGAATTCCACTACTGGCTTCCCACACAAGAGACCAGATCTGCCGTTCTGGGATAAAACCCCGCTGATCACAGACAGAGGCCGCTGTCACCAATTTGCCTTCTCACCGTTCCGCAGGCCAGAGGTCCGCGATCAGGTGTGGCCAGGGCCGTGTTCCCGCAGGAGGCTCCAGGGGAGGACCCTTCCTCACCTTCCCCAGATTCTGGTGGTGCCCACCCATCCTTGGCGTTCCTTGGTTTACGACTTCCGCGTCCATCATACGTTGTCTGCTCTGTACATCTGTCTTCCTGAGACGTTCTCTTCTCCGCCTGTCTTCTGCCGTTCTTACAGGGACACCAGTCACATGGGACCAAGGGCCCACGCTAATCCAGGATGACCTCGTCGTAGTCTAACTAACTGCATCCGCGGAGACCCTATTTCCAAATGTGGGCACCTGCACAGGTACCTGGGGTTAGAGTCTCAGCACACGTTTTTGAGTGAGTACGATTCAACTCACTAGAACCATGATATATTATCCTTTCTGTATATTTCTGGGTGCAGTTTGCCAGTGCTTTGATGAGAGTCTTTGCATTTATGTTCATGAGAGAGATCGCTTCGTAACCTTATTGTCTTACACGGGGTTGTCCGGATCTAGTGCGAGCATACCGCCGCCTCCGTAGGGAGGGGAAGAATCCCTCCTCTGTTTTCTGATAGTTTGCGTACGGTAGGTATCTTCCTTCCTCAAGCGGTCGCTAGAGTTCGCCACTGGAACCATCTGGAGTTCTCTCTGCTTTTAATTCCAGTTCAATGTCTGTTAGATATAAGGCCATTCTTTTTTCAAAACGAATTAATTCTTGCATCGGCAGTGATGATTTGTGCCTTCCAGAGAATTTGTCGATCTAATCTAAGCTGTCAGATCTGTTGGCACAGTTGTTCATGACATTTCTTATCATTTCATGTCTGCAGGGTCTGGAGCAGTGTCTCCTCTCTTATTCCTCATACTGATCATTTTTCTGGGTTTTTTCTGTTTTCCCTGATCAGCCTAGAAGTTTATCGATTTTGCTGATCTTTTCAAAGACTCAGCTCTAGGTTTTATCTACTTTCTTTATCACCTTTCCATTTTCCATTTCCTAAATTTCTTCCCTTATTTTGTTACTTCCTTCCACGTATCTACTTAGGTTTCTTTCCTCCTTCTCCTTCTTCGTCTTCCCCTTCGTCTTTTCCTTCTTGCTTCTAAATATGAGAGATCAGCCACTGATTTTATAGCTTTCTTCTTTTAGGATATAAACATTCATAACTTTAAATTTCCCTCTACTTATGACTTTAGCTGCATCCCAAGGGTTTGATATTTTGCGTTTTCATCATCATTCAAAATATTTTCTATTTTCCTTTGTGTAGTGGGTTGAATGGTGGCTCCAAAAATAGGTCCACTTTCTAATTCCCTGTGAATATCACCTTACGCGGCAAAGACGTAATTGTGTTGTGGGTCCCGGGAAGGGAGTTTATCCTGGACCTTCCAAGGGAGCCACGCACATCCTCGTGAGAGAGGCAGAGGGGGTTTGGACACAGATGAAGACAGAGGGTGATGTGAGGGCAGACGGGGAGAGATGCTCACCCCACGGTGCCCCTGGGCCCCCAGGAGTCGCAAGAGGCAAGAAGAATGCTCCTCTGGAGCCCAAATTGAGCACCACCCCCATGGCTCCCTGCTTCCAGTCCAGTGAAACTGATACGGACCTCTGGCTTCCAAGACTCTTATAACAGCCACCCCAGGAAACTAATGCACTTTCCGATCTTTTTAAATGTTTATTTCACTTATTTTGAGAGGAAGAGAGAGAAGAGAGGCAGAATCTGTCAGCACAGAGCCCAACCTGGGCTCGATCTCACAAACTGTGAGATCATGACCTGAGCCGAAATCAAGAGTCAGACCTTTAACCCACTGAGCCGCCCGGGAGCCCCTCATTTTTTTTTTTTTCAGTCCATGGGTTATTTAGAAGTGTGTTGCTTAATTTGCAGATATATGGCAATTCCCCAGCTATCTTTTCTGTTGTGTCAGAAAACACATGCTGTATGATTTCAGCCCTTTAAAATTCCCTGAGACCTGTTTTACAGCCCAGAAGGCGGTCTCCCCTAATCCGTGAATGACTGTGATGCCTGTGTCAGCGGGGCGAGGCGGGGTGCGGTGTTTCTCAGGCCTCCGAGTGCTCGCCGTTTCTCTGTCGAGCGGTCACGGAAGCGCAAACCGTGCCTTCGTTTCTTCTTCTCTCGGCTGTCAGGCTTTGCGTCATCTGCTTCGAAACGATTATTAGGCACATCTGCTTTGAGGCTATTAATATAGCTGCTCCAGCTTTCCTGGGATTCCTGTCCACACAGCGTCTCTGTGTCCATCTCCTTGCGTCTAACCTACTTGCGTCTTTGTGTTTCAAGTGTGGTTCTTGCACACGGCGTCCGGGGGCCTTAGCTCTTTATCCTGACAGCTTCTGCCTTCTAGCAGGAGAGTTTAGGCCACCAAACTTAATGCAGTTACCAGCCCACCCCACATCCTTTCTGTCTGTGCCCCCATCTTGGGTCTGTTAAAAGTACCAACGAGAGGCATTTTCTTTAGCCCGTCAGACTCTTGCCTCAGTGGGACCGCCTGCAGGTGTCTCCCACCCACGAAGGGAACTCAGCCACACGAGGCTTGCGGGGACTTGCGGGCTGCCGGGGAGGCTTATATACTGCAAAACACACCCCCATCCGTAGTTAGGTCGGCCACAGGGCTGCTGAGAACGGGGGGCTCTCTGTTCAATGACCTGGGGAGGCGTGTGGTCAAGCGAAGGGGACAGATATTTCTGCTTTTGTTTGCTTTCAATGCAGAGCCCCTGGGAGCCTGTAACATGCTTATGTATATTGGGAGTCTTGAAAAAACAACTCCTTTGACAGACCACACACTTTTTTAAAGCCCTTTGTGTGGCTCACACCCTATGGAACGTATTTTGTAGAAATGGCTCCCCAGGTTTCCTGGCAAACATCTCATTGCCTCTCACGGGAGTGGGGCCCGGGCAGGCCATCGATATGGGGACATGGCATACGCGTGCCGAAGTGGCGATTCCTGAAAATTAGCTCGAGGAGGGACCGTGACTCAAGGTGTAGAGGAGGCTCGGTGGAAGAAAGCTGGAAGAAAACAGGAAGAAAGTCCTGTTACGGTGACAGTCTGCCTCTTCTCTGGAATACGCCCTCATATACTTTTCTTTTACTTTCTTTTTTGTTTGTTTTTTTTTGTTTGTTTTTAGGTGTTTGAAAGTGTTTTCCCTTGTCACTACACCAGTGGAGACAGGCTGCCCCCGGTTTTTGCGTGAGGCACCGAGGGCCTTTTATGATTAGAACAAACTTGCAAATCAGCGGCCTGCAAACGCTGCCTGAAGGAAGTTTGGCATTTTTTAAGCCGATTACAAAAGAGGAAAATAATCACCAGTTGTCCAATGTTTAAGTATCAAGGGATTTCAGATAGATATTTGGATTTCTGGATTCTCTTTAAAAATGAACCCTTATGGGGGGAGGGGGGGGTTGGTGGCCGGGGACTCAGTGGCAGCTACTGGGGGCGGGGGTGGAAAGTGGGTCCATCCCGGAGCGGCCGGCCCCCCATCAGCGGAGGCCCGAGAGCCCTTCCCTCCCAGGGTGCTGCATGGCAAGTGGTCACGGACCAGACACTTCCACGCTGTGCATTTGTGATCTCACCCTGTCCCTGGCTCTGGGTCGGACCCCCTGTGCTGGGTGCTCAGCGCAGGGCGGCCTCCCTGTCTGATATGGGTCCTCTTCCTCCCCGCCCCCCCCAGGTGGCCGGCACAAGGTGGCTCCTCGTGGTTGGGACCGAGGTGTCCAGAGGTCCTGGTTTTCTTGCCGGCTGTCACGGGCTGCCGTCAGCCCCCAGAGCCCACAAGCGCAATTATAATTTGGCAAAGCTCAGGACGGACGGATTAGGGAGCTGTTTGTTCCGGTAGTTACCGCACCCCGAGGGGTCGCCCCCACCGCGGTCTCCCACAACGCCAGCTCCTGTCCACACTGCAGGATGCTTCTCTCTACCGCGATGGGCCACCCCTCCGAGCAGCATCCAACAGAGGAAATGGCCCCGGAGAGCCACACGTCCAGGAGGTAAACGTACAGCCAAGCGCAGGGCTTTGTCAAGGGGGTGGCTGCCAGCCACTGGCATCCCGTGGGTCACATCTTACAACCCTACAGGCACACATCTTCCCTGTTGGCCAAAATAGCACTCAGGAAACGTCACTCGGGATCCCAGCTTTGTCACTGCCCCCTCCGGGGCCCAGCCTCAAGCACATCACACCCTCATCCCTGGGACACACACGGAGCTGGGAAGGACACAACAGAAGCGGGACGCTGGGCAGGTGGAGACAACACACGGACATTTTGTTTTGGTTTGTGGCTCCCTGAGCGTCCCTCGTGCAGACAGAACGGCCGAGAAGTACGCGTTCGGGGCGGTGCGGATGCCGAGGGGCCTCACGTCAGAAAGCAGTGTCCAGCATCGGGTGGGGTGGGGGGTGCCTTGAGCACCCCCACCCCGCCCGTTACTCGCCAGCCGTGGGACCTGTGAGAATCGCCAGCTTTCCTCACCTGTGGCATCGTGGCCGTAATCGTGCCACGGCGGCCAGCAGTCACCAGACTAGGTGACTGGATGCTGTGAGGACAGAGCCTTGTCTCCCACGCGGATCCGACCAATAAACCCTACTCTTGTGACCATCTCGGGAGTCTAATGCTTCTCGGAACGTATTTCTGGAAAAGGTGGGCGGTGGAGAAAGAATGGATTTTGGAGCTGGCCTCTACAATCTGTGGGGAGTTTTCTTTCACTTTTGGTGGGGGTGGTATATTTCATTGAGGAATGTTTTTGTTTTCACAAAGAGTGCATGGGTGGTAAATATCTTTCTTTTGCTCTCAAAGCAAACAATGGTCTGGCTGAGTGTAAAATTCTGATATTTCCGCTCTTTCTCTCAAAATCTCTGTAACCACTGCTTCTGAAATCGAGGGTCTCAACAAGGACCTCGGTGGCAGTCTGATGGTCTCCCCTCCCGCGTGGGAAGGTCGTGGAGTCGCCTTCCACGTGGGGGGATGAAGAGAATTCGCCAGCGTGCATGCGTGTGGGTGACTTTCCCCCGGACTCTGCCTTGACCCTCGCGTGTTTGCTTGCTTCGGGGGAACGTGCCCGTCTTGCCGTATCGTATATTCGCGCACTGTGTCTCCAGCGCCTGCACAAGCGCTGCTGGTCAGCTGTCGCCAATGCTTTGCAACAAGCCGCCCCACCCAATGGGGAACGATCATGAGCGTGTGCTGTCCTGCTCACGGGCTAGCACAGCCTCGAGCTGCAGGGCTGCGGTCAGCGAGGAGGCCTCTCCTCTGCGACCAGCTACTGCGGCCACGTCCTCCGGTGCCTACGGGAGATGTTCAAGAGCAAAGCAAGCCATGTGGCTCAAATCAACACCAACAGGACCAAGAAATATGTGCTTCCTGTAGCGGGGAAAGTCCCGAGTCACACGGCTCAGGGTGTGGGTGCAGGGAGGGCTGAGCCTCAGGGACAGGAAAGCGTCTGCTCGTTCAGAATATGGATATGGGTTCCTGGTTAACGTCACCCATGCCTCTGACTCTTGCCCCTGTGGTCTCTCTCTCTCTCCCTCCCGTCTCCCTGTCCCTCCTTCTCTCCCTCCCACCTTAATTCCAAGTGAATTGTATGTAGTAGTCTCCTAATTCTCTAATTTGGTTCCGAGCATAAAATCAGGAATAAAAATAAGCCATAAACCAGGGAGAATTGTTTAATTTCACTACTAATCAAAGAAACGTGAATGACAATCCGCAGAATCACATTGTCAGCTGGACCCTGAGTCTGGGACCCAAGGAGTGCCCCTCGCAGGAAGGACGCCCCCCATGGAGGGGTGGAGGCACCCCTTCTTTGGTGGTTCTAGCCTGCTCCCCTCCCCCACGTCAGATGCCTGTTCGCCAGAGCCTCTGCTCGGTGCCAGAGAACCTTCCATTTGCCACACGGAACCGGAGCCTCCACTCTTCGTGCTGAGACCGAGCTATCAGATCTGGTGCCACTCGTCCCCACACTTGACTACTGAGCCCTTGAGAGTGGCTGCTCCGAGCTGAGACACGCATGCAATACCTCATCACGCACTTTGTACTCGTTACACACTGACACGAGGGCATTTGGAGACACTGAGTTGCACAATATATTGAGTTTAATTAATTTTAAAATTAATTTCAGCTGGGGCCCCTGGGTGGCTCAGTCGGTTAAGTGGCTGACTTCACTTCAGGTCATGGTCACATGGTCCGCTGTCCATGGGTTCGAGCCCCAAATCGGGCTCTGTGCTGACAGCTCGGAGCCTGGAGCCTGCTTCTGATTCTGTGTCTCCCTCTCTCTCTCTCTCTCACTTGTGTTCTCTCTCTCTCTCTCTCTCTCTCAAAAATAAATAAACATAAAAAAGTAATTTCAGCTGTTTCTACTTTTTTAACACGACTCCTAGAAGGTATAAAATTATGAGTGGCCTGCACTATACTTCTCTTGGATGTCGCTGCCTTGAAAGATTTCCCACCTGCTTTAAGACTTTCAGACTTGGCCAAGGCCACTCCTAGAGCGTGTGTTTTGTTCTTAGCGAACAAAATAACTGTATTATGCTTGTCTTCTTGACCTTTTATTGTACTCTACTTGACCTGCTGTTGTATTTTATCTTACAATTCTTCCTCTCTTTCAACAATGATGCATTTATTTTTATCTTCTGTTCACTTTATTTTGAATGTGAAAGAGGAAATTACAGAGCAAGAAGGGATTATCTGTGCCCACAAAAGCGGGGGTGGGGCTGCATGCTTTTAAAAACCTACCCTAGGGGCGCCTGGGAGGCTCAGTCAGTTGAGTGTCTGACTCTTAGTTTCGGCTCAGGTCATGATCTCATGGTTCATCGGTTCGAGCCCTGTGTTGGGCTCTGTGCTGACAGTGTGGAGCCTGCTTGGGATTCTCTCCCCCTCTCTCTCTGCCCCTCCCCTGCTTGCTCGCACACTCTCTCTCTCAAAGTAAATAAATAAATGGAAAAAAATTACCCCCAAAAAGGTCCTCTACTTGCCAGGGAACGTACAGTGTGGAGCGGCTCTCCCTTCCTCGAGGACGACCCTCGTGCTCCAGTGAGAAGGCACAGCCCCCGGGACCCAGTGCCCCTCCGGGGCCTTCTCCAATCCGCACTGTCCTGCGGGAACCCAGTCTTCTAGGGGACTCACTGCCCTGAGCAGGAAGGGGAACCCCAGGAGCCCTCCCCCCACCCCCAGCTCCCTCCAAGGTACAGCAGGAGCGACTGTGTTTCTCCTCGGTGACACCTCCATCAGGAAACATCGGCAAGTGCCCATTGTCCCGCCCTCTCCAGTCCCCAGGGAAACAGTCCAGGTGGACGCTCATGACCACGCCCGGCTGGGCAGTAACTCCGCGGCCAGCGGCAGCCCGCACCCCGCACGGCCCCAGCTAACGTCCTCACGGTGGGCGCCGGCCCCACGGGCTGGATGTGTGCGCCCAGGATAGGAGGTAGGGGGAGTCCCAGCTGGGAACACGCCTGCCCCTCCTCTGCTCAGCCCACGTGGGGAGGCCACGGGCCGTCCTGTCCCAGCCCAACGCGCCAGAGGGGACGAGGCCGTTCGGCTGCAAGGCGTGCTCGGCGGGTGATGTGAACTCCAGCTTCCAAAGGCAAACGGTCACATTTCTGACCCTACGGACTCCGGGCAGCACATTCTTCAGGACGGAGAGTCCCTCTTGGAATGTGAGGGGGCGGGAGGCCGAGGTCCCGATGGCTTTCACAGCCTCTGTTTGGCTTTTGAAAACCTTTGACACCGGCGGCTGAAGGTCCTGTCATCAGCCCTCATTTCGGTCAGGCTCCTCCTGGTTCCTTGCGGGTGATTTGGGAAAAGGGCACAGGAAGGACTGAGCGGCTCACACACCCCGTCGGCGTGACCTTGACGTGACCTTCCTGTCGCTTCCATCTCTGCTTCGCACGCATTGAAAACCCGTCCGTCCTCCGGTGCCCGTGAAAACACCAGATCACGGCGAACACGGAGCGGGAGGCGCTGAGGGGCCCGAGGACGGAGGGCATACAGGCGGACACGGCCCGCCTCTCCGGCAGGTGCTGGAGGCACAGTCAACACGAGGCCCGGGGAGGCGGGCCCTGGAGCAGACGGAGGCCGGGCTGCTGGAAATATGGGCCCCGCCGGGCTCGGGGCAGCCGGGCGGCGGGGAGGGTCCCCACCGGCTCTCGTGGCCCGCGCTCCTTCCTGGCTCACGGCCAGCCCGCCCGGTGTCTGTGGCCGGGGAAGCAGCAGGTGACCAGGACAGAAGACCTGTGCATGCCTGGGCCTCTGCTGATGTCGGGGGGGGGGGGGGCGGGGACAGATGCAGGGTGGACAGGGCAGACACGGGACGCTCAGGACGGAGAATCCCATTTGCACGTGCAGTGATCTCACGGCCCAGCGGTGGGTCAGTGGATTTTATCTCTTCTGTCTGTGGTTCTTCCTCCTCTGGAGCGTCCCTCGGGACGGGCGAGTCGTGTGTCCACTCTCTCTGGACGCTCTAGCCGCTCCAGACCCTACCCCCTGCCATGTCCCCTGACCCGGAATCCCTCCCGCTCCCTTGAAGTAGGCTCCGACGGGCTCCTCTTTGAGGCCGAATAACATTCCATTGCACAACACACTGCCCTGTGCTCACCCGCTGCTGCCTCGACGGGCTCTTGAGCCGTTTCCACCTTTCGGCCGCGGCGAGTGATGCTGCTGTGAACGTGGGAGGGCACATCCACGTTCCGGTTCCTGCTTTCTAGAACTTTCAGGAACCTTCGGCACACGTGACGTGCTGCCTTTATGTCCGGTGTTTGTTAAACAGAGCGTTCCGCCTTCCAGATTTCTCCTCACGTTTCCCTGGAGCTCACGTGCCTGGGAGCCATCGGTTCCCAGTGTGGTGAGACTGGCGCGTACGTCCCGTCTTGGTGACAGGCCGTGTCCCTCTTGTAGACCGCCATCCACCACGCAGGGATTCTTCCTCTCGTTCCCTCTCCACTGCTGTCTCAGCCGTAAATACGTCTCTCTGTTAACGTGTGTCAGGTTCTGGGGCCCACGGGGTCGGGTTCTGGGGTCCGTGGCATCAGGTTCTGGGGGCTGCGGTGTCGGGTTCTGGGGTCCACGGCATTGAGGTTGTGGGGTTGTGGCATCGGGTTCTGGGGTCCACAGCTTTGCCTCGGCTTCCCCGGTGCCTCCGGGTCTGGGACTGAGGCCGGAGCAGCGGGGCCTGTGTGCCGTTTCATTTAACCCTCGGGGCAGCGCCCAGATCAGTGCTATTAATCCCATTCACACGTGAGAAAATGAAGTTCAGAATTACTTGGTCCAGGCTCACATACGCTGCTTTGTGAAAAGGTTGAGACAAAGCCCGTGTTTACACGATTCCTCTTGGAAAGAATTCGTGAAAATACGCAACGCCCGTGACTTCACATCAGGAGGCTAACATGATCTAAAGTAACGACCAGGCGTGTGGGGAGAAACTCAGCCTGAAAGAAGAAAATGAGGAGAGATTGCAAATCAGTGGTGAGATTATAGATGAGTGCAAATTGCAGGCTCTCCTAAGAACCTTTGGGAGCCGGCCAAGGGGAATGTTTGTGCTCAAACTGAGCTCCGGTCTGTTCAGATCTGCGTGTTAACAGCCGCAGGACCGGAGCCCCCGGCGGGAAGGGGGGGCAGGAAGTGTCTGCCCAGCCTCCCCACCTGCGTCCCGCAGGGGGCTGCGCTGGGTCCTCCGCTTGGTTCCTGGGCGGCACCCCGGACGGCCACGCGGGCGAGGGGCTGATGTGGCGCAGGCCCGTGGGTGAGGACAGTACAGTCCTGAGTGCCAAGGCGGTACAACAGTCTGCCCGGCTGGCGGAGGACGCAGTGACCGTCCCGTCCACGAAGGCGTCAGCAGCAAGAGCGCTTGGGCCTCCGTGGATGACAGGAGCTCAGGGGGCAGGACGGAGGCGTCCTCGAGGTGCGGCCCAGAGGGGCAGGGCCAGGAACTCGTCTCAGGTGATGTGGGGCAGTGGGGTAAGCTGGGTCGGGGGCGTGAGGGGGGAGGTAAGGGTTGGCGTAGCAGCTGGTGGAGGGCGGGGGCCGCCCGGGGGAGCCCCTGCTCGGCCTGCCCAGCAGGGAGGAGGGGACAGTCGCTCCCATCATGCTCAGGGTCGCGGCTAAAGTGTGACTCAATCACGGGTGAATCTGAATCACTATGCTGAGTGAAATAAGCCACTTGCAAAAAACCAAATACTGTGTGATTCTATCACACGAGGGACCCGAAGTTGTCAAATTCTTAGAGACAGAAAACAGAAGGGTGCGTGCCGGGAGGGGAGGGGAAGGCAGACGGGGGAGTCACAGTTTAATGGAGACGGAGTCTCAGGGAAGATGAGGGTCCCGGAGACGCGCGGTGGTGACGGGCGCACAGCAGCGTGAACGCAGGCCCCGGAACGACACGCTTAAACATCGCGATGACGGTGAATTTTGTTATGTGTATTTTACCGCAATAAAAAAGTAGTGTATCGCTCTGTCATTTTTATTTAAAATATTTATCTTGGAGATCTTTCTCATTGATTCCTCAACTTACTAAGAAACAGATAATTCCTTGTTTTATTTTATTTTTATTTATTTTTGAGAGGGAGAGAAAGAGAGAGAGAGAGAGCACACACACACACACACACACGCACAAGCAGGGGAGGGGCAGAGAGAGAGGAAGACAGAGGATCTGAAGCGGGCCCTGTGCTGACAGCAGGAAGCTGACGGGGCTCAAACCCTCAAACTGTGAGATCGTGACCTGAGCCGAAGTCAGACACTTGACCGACTGAGCCACCACATGCCCCGATATCCCTTATTTTATACAATTTCTTCTCCAAAAAGGAGAAAGCCATCAGGCAGACCATTTCTTTTATAAGCTTAATATAACTTTGCTTCTAACTAGATGCAGAATGATATAAAAAATACATAGCTCAGTTTAACGTACGAACAAACATCTATCGGTCAGTGAATCCACGGATTTCCAAACCAAACTAAAAGTAATCCGAAAGATCGCATCGTGATTGAATGGGGAGACAACGACCAAGATGCTTCTACATTAGAAAAGGCATCAATCTGTAAATCACATTAATGCACTTTGGAAGAATATTCCTGTGAGCATCTCAGGAGGTACCACAAGATGGGTTGATGAAATTGCATGGCAGCTTAGAATTCAAACTCAAGAAGTGGAAAGAAACTTTGCTGTTGTTGTTGATAAAAGCTGTTTACTAAACACCAACAGCCAACGCATTCATGGAGAAGTACGAGACTAATTGAGCAACACTGGAAACAAGACTACTTAGAAATACGGAGGAACCCAGCAGAAGAAACAGTAGGAGAGCTGAAAACATTGGCTTCTGGGGAGCCACGGTACTGTACCGACTGGGCCTCCGTGGGTCGTGTTCCGTCGGTCAGTACTGTAGCTCAGGTGCCAGGGGAAATTACTACTTTCGTGCCCTTTGACATGTGAGCAAGTGTATCTCAAAAAAAAATCCCTAAAGTGGAATCTTTCAGGTCAAAGGGCATATGCATTCATAATTTTGAGAGATGCTGTGAGTTACTCTCCAAAGGTTTGTGCCGGTTCACACGTACAGAGTCCCGCACGGCATCCCGCACGGCATCCCCCGCGGCGTGCCGTCCGTCCGCCCCCACCGATCTGACGGAGCCAATCCAGGAGTGTAGTGTCGTCAACACTTTGATTATTGTGCATAAGCTCGAGCCCCTCTTCATAAATTTAAGAGCCGTTTGCATTTCCTTTGCTGTGAAATATCTGTTCGTATCCACGGGCTACTTAACTACTGGATGGTTGACTTCCTTCCTCCCTCCTTCCTTCCTTCCTTTCTTCCTTCCTTCCTTCCGATCAGTTATGATCTCATATATTAGGAAGGTTAGCCTTTGACTGTGATGTAAACCACAGATGTTTTTCTCAGTTGCTTCTTTGTCTTTACTTTGATCTACGCCCTTTTCCTTTTGCCGTGAAGATTTAAAAAATTTCTAAGTGGTCAAACTTATCAGTCTCATCTTTTGTGAATTTGGGATTTGGGAGAAATATTTTAAAAATCCTTCCACATTCCCAGTTTGTAAAGGGATTCTCTCAAGTATAACAAAGAACACACTATTTTTGAACGTGTAGACACAGAGGCTTTAACCCCCCAAAGTGCTTTTCAATAGTACACTTCTATATTTAATTTGCCTTGTGGGAATACCCATCTCTGCTCCTTTCTATGAACGTTTTTTGTCTCTTGAGGCAGATTCGAGGTCAGTAATCACTCAGCTGACAAGAGGAGAGCACTTTTGAAAGAGAAACACAGCTGGTTGAAATTTCATGGTAAGGAAGTCGCTGTGTGAAGGGAGAACGGGGGGAGGGGGGTCCTTTGTCATTCAGGTAACAGGACGGGTTACGCTTCAGTGTCCCACATCCAGCTGCCTGAGGGCTCGCCTGCCTCGTCCTCTCCCAGGATGCTGTGCTCGCGGGGCTCCGATGTGTCTCCAGTGCTGTGGACAACCTGGGCAACCCTCCCGTGAGTGGCCAGGGACGTGTGGACAGGATTAGTAGCAATAACGAGCAATTGGAAGCCGTCCATATGCCTGGGAAAGGGGAGTGGCCGGCAAGGTGGAGGCCGCTAAGTCAGAGAAGCGGATTCCTGGACCCTGCCTGCGGGTGACCAGAGGCGCTGAGAGGTTAAACCAAGGGCGACTTACAGACCAGCGTGTAGAAAAGGGTATTTAAAAAACCAGAAACCCAAAAAAAGAAAACAAAAAGTTGAATGGTTGCTTCGAATGAATGAACCAAAAGGACCCCATCCAACCCCGAGGGCAGCGGTGGGGACAGCGGCCCCGAGCGCCAGACAGATTTGGGACCCGGAGCCAAATCCTGCCTCCGGGACAGCAGCTGTGGGGGGACGGTGCCTCGTGCGGAGGTGTCCCAGGTCCAGGCCGGATTCAGAGCACCCAGACCTGCGGTCGCCTCCCTGTCCTTCTGGATCGCGACTCAGCAGAGGGGGGGGCAGTCCATCGGAGCAGCGGTTTGTCAGGAGGAAGAGAGCAGCAGGAGGGGGCCCCTCCTCCTCCCCCATCACCCCCCATCGCCCTACCCGTCTGCCTGTCCCCAGGCCAGGCACCGACCAAGGCGGAGAGTAGGGTTTGGTCCTGGGTCCTTCCTTCCCTCCTGGACGCTGTCCTCTCGTGCCAGCGGGACAAGGCTGTTCGTTTTCTACACGAAAGAGGAGGGCGCTTCTCCCGGACACACCTGCAGCACCGTCCTGTCCCCATGGCCTGGGCACACCCACGTCAGGCCCCGGAAGGATGAGCCCCCAGAAGGGGAAGACAAACAGAGGGGATCCAGGTGGGTATATGGCGCCCACATGGCACCCGCTGGCCCCAGTGCCACGGTCTGCCTGCCTGCGCCCCCCGCACCCCCAGTTCCTCGTAGCCTTGGCGGGACCCCGAGTGCCGGCCCAGACTCTGGGGGGAGGGGGCTGCAGGCTCAGGGACCGCACAGGCATCGCCTTCAGTTTTTATTCACACACACCCTGCTTCTCTCCCAGGTCATTATTTTGAAAATATTTTAATCCAGGGCATCTGGGTGGCTCAGTTGGTTAAGCATCTGACTTTTGATTTTGGCTCAGGTCATGATCTCAGGGTTCGTGAGTTCAAGCCCCATGTCGGGCTCTGTGCTGACAGCTCAGGCGCCTGCTTGGGATTCTCTCCCTCTGTCTCTGCCCCTGCCCTGCTTACACACACATTGTATCTCAAAATAATTAAATAAACATTAAAAAATGTTTTAATCCACCATTGATGTTAGTTTGTCATTCTTTAGAGACAATGTAAATATTGGAAGAGAATTCTAGTAAAACGCTTTCTCAAGACTCGGACATTTTGTTGTGCGGTCACGTGCCTGGTGGGCGCTGCTCTCGGGGGGCAGGTGGGGCTCAGCCTACGGGAGGCTTGCCGTCAGACAAGCTCTAACCGGGTCCTCGCTTCTTGCTCGGGTCCCGGGATGGGAAGCAGGGAAATGTCAGAGAAAAACATCAACCCCTGGGGCATGGGAAAGCGAATCAAATTTGAGACCGATCACTTCCTTTACGTAATTTAGACAGAAACTTGACGGTGGGCAGACTCAGTTTTTACATCTCCTAAATTTTACTTTCCATTCTGGAACATCACAGGGGCTTGATGTGACTCTCTTGGGGCTGTGGAGTTCGCACGGCACGGCGGTTAATTTCACACGTCCGCTTGGCCGGCCACGATCCGGGGTGCCCAGATTAAACCACCCTTGGAGGCTCTGAACAGGGCGGAAGAGGCAGGGGCCTTGCCCCCTTTTTCCTGCCCCCCGGCTTGAGCCGGGGGCCCCCTGCCATCTTCTGGGGTTCACACCGTGGGCTCCCCGCTCCTCAGGCCCCCGCGCCCGCACTGAATGCACCCCAGCCTCCCGGTCTCCAGCTTGCAGACAGCAGATGGTGGGAATTTTCCACCCCCACGGTCCTGTGAGCCAATTCCTATAAATCTCCTTTCATAATATGTATAATCTTCCACAGGCTCTGTTTCCCTGGAGAAGCCCCACTAACACACTCACTCTCCATCGGGAGGTGATGCCTGCCCTTCGGGGCACGTGGCTCCGCTCAGAGACCCTGGTGACAGCAGGGCCCCCAGATGTACTGAGTCAGAATCCCGGGGCGTGGCCTGGGTCACAGACCTCAGAGACCTCTGCACAGAGGGCCCAGGGGCATAGCCCGGTTCGTGGGGCTCCTGCCCTCCGTCATGGTACGTTTCGTGGGTGTTGGTAGCTGGAATCAGAGGAGTTTGAGTCACATACGCGTTTTTAGTCTGCACGTGTATGTGTCTAGAGTGTGCTGATAAATACCGAATCACACCTTTCCCAACAACGTGTGCATACAAAACACCTATGCTGGTTGGAAGTCTAATGGTCTGAAGAGTGTGTCGCACACGGTTTACATCTGATGACAAAGGACGCAGGACGGTGTGTCACAGATCCCTCACGGCGCATTTACTCCCACGGGATGCTCGCGTCGGATTCTGTGGGACCGTGGTCTGACATCACACGCCAGTCTGCTCCTTTCCCCGTAAAGTCGTTGTCGTTGACCTGATCCGTGGTCTGCTCTGACCTGCACGGGCACCGTAGGTGCTTACACGGCCCACGCGGCAATCTGCGCTGCTCACCCTTCTCCGGCACGTTCCTAAGTCCGGACAAGAGGCAGAATCACAAACCCGGCCCGAAGCCGTAGCGCGGGCCAGTCCCTGCGGAGCCGGCTCGTGGCTGATGTCAAGCGGCCAGCGCGCCCCGAGCACGCGGTTGGGACGGATGCGTAGCGGTCCCTCGACCTTCTCCCCACACACACCCGTGTGTGAGTGCGCTCAGAACCACGGACGCAGACGTGTCGGAGAATCGCAGCAAAGGACGCGTTTTGTGTCGCCGTTCACTCAAAACCTAACTTACGTGATTGAAAGTTTATACCATTTAATTTTTAATAATGGCTGCGTTAAACAACAGACATGCCCCGATCCTAAAACTCTAACAACTTTTGCGGCTGCTTTTACAAAAGATGAGCTGCGTAGACAGAAGGGCGGAAGGCGCAGAGGCTGGGAAAAGATGCGGAAATCTGGGAGTCACAACCCCTCTCGGATGGAAGGTCCTGCAAATGTCGGAAGAGGGAACGGTTTGAAGCGTTTCTTCCTAACAAGTGAGCTCGCCTTTGCCGAAAAGGACCACGGCACTCAGCCCGACCGGCCGTCCAGGCATAAACCCTGGAGGAAGACCTCCCCGCGCCTGTTTTCGACTCACGGTTTTTACGGCTGCAAAGATCGGCACCAGAAAGGATGTCGGCTTGTGATCGGTCGTCTTTGCAGGCGGCAATCCAAACGCCTCCCATTCCGGAGCCCCGCGCTCCCGTCGCTCTCGGCCCCACGTCAGGAATCTGTCACCCGCCTGGGTTGCGTCCCTACCGGGCGGTGCTGGAAAACTGGCACCTCTGCGCCTCTGGCAGGGCAAGCATGCGTCCCCTCACAGCGCCCTGAAACGCGGCTCTCCGGCCCAGCCCTGCCCTGGCGCCCCGTCCAGAGGTGCGGCCAGCTGCTGGGACGCGGGCGCCACTGCCCCTCCTCTCCCGGAGCCGCTGGCATCTGCTCACTTCTAGAGCATTCTCCCAGACGCTGCAGGGTCTGTAGTTCATGCTCATGGGCTTTTGTGTTTTGTTTTTCTTTTAACTAGGCCAAGAAAGGAGATTGAAAAAGAAGGCCTGAGGGGCGCCTGGGTGGCTCAGTCGGCTAAGCGTCCGACTTCGGCTCAGGTCACGATATCACTGTCATGGGTTCGAGCCCCGCGTCGGGCTCTGTGCTGCCGGCTCAGAGCCTGGAGCCTGTTTCAGATTCTGTGTCTCCATCTCTCTCTGACCCTCCCCCGTTGATGCTCTGTCTCTCTCTGTCTCAAAAATAAATAAACGTTAAAAAAAAAAAAAATTTAAAAAAAAAAAAAAAAAAGAAGGCCTGGGGTGCCGGGGTGGCTCAGTCGGTTAAGCATCCGACTTCAGCTCAGGTCATGATCTCGCAGTCCGTGAGTTCGAGCCCCGCGTCGGGCTCTGTGCTGGCAGCTCGGAGCCTGGAGCCTGTTTCAGATTCTGTGTCTCCCTCTCTCTCTGCCCCTCCCCCGTTCATGCTCTGTCTCTCTCTGTCTCAAAAATAAATAAACGTTAAAAAAATAAAAATAAAAAAAAAAAGAAGGCCTGGGGCGCCGGGGTGGCTCAGTCGGTTAAGCATCCGACTTCGGCTCAGGTCATGATCTCGCAGTCCGTGAGTTCGAGCCCTGTGTCAGGCTCTGGGCTGACAGCTCAGAGCCTGGAGCCTGTTTCGGATTCTGTGTCTCCCTCTCTCTCTGCCCCTCCCCCGTTCATGCTCTGTCTCTCTCTGTCTCAAAATTAAATAAACGTTAAAAAAAAGTTAAAAACAAAAAAGAAGGCCTTTATCATGGACCAGCCTGCTTTGCAAACAAGGCTCGGAGTGACCTTCGTGATTTTCCTGTTACGAAAAAAAAAAACAAAAAAACCCTCAGTTTCTGGGTCTTAAAGCTTCTCATTGCTGCTGGGGTTTCTGGGCTGTTGAAGGCAGAGCAGGGGGTTGGCTGCTCCTGCAGGACCGGTCAGGGGGCCGGTGTCCTTGTGGGGCGTCAGCGGACCAGAGCGAACCCCCCCCCGCCCCCGCCGCCCCGTTACCAGTATAGGAATTCTGCATTTTGACCTGCAGGTGTTCGGGCTCTGCAGAAGCGACTCACCCCAAGCAGACTTGAGGCGGTTGCCTAAATCAGAACGGCGATGTCGAATTTGCAGGATGCCAGATAACTGCCGTGACGGAAATATCTGCTTCCCGCGTCCAGGGTGCTCCACTGCCAGCACCAGGGTTCCTGGGAAATCAAGTTCTCAGCACAGGATTGGCGGGCACCCAGAGCCTGTGAGACCCCTGCACGCCTCTGCCCTGCAGCCCCCCTGCTCCCCCAGCCCGCCTCGGCTGCAGCTCGCCGCTCAGGCTCCTTGAACACCACTTACGTGCTGCCTGCACTGAGCTTTGAAAAGACGCACACAGCCCCCCGGGCTGGCGTTAACACACTCAGCCAGTGGGCCAATATAGCAGACGGGGGCCTGGCTTTCGTCACTTAAGTTACAGCATAGTCCCCAGCATCTGCTCTGGTCTCTGAGACCCTGGAAGGGCTGTGAGCCCAATTAGCATCACACGAACCTCTCATCGCTTGGATGGCTTCCCCTGTAACGTGGTCTCTCTCAAGAACACAGCTTTAACATGCACCTGCCACTCTTTTGGTGGGGACGTTCCCGCCCGCGTGCCCTTCCTCCTGTAGCCAAGATGTTCCCACCATCCATGACCAAGTTCTCGGTCCCCTCTCCTGGCCGCTCAACCCCAAGACCCACGCTTGCTGTGCTGTTGAAAGATGCAGTGATTGAAAGGGAATCTCTGAATCCTTTTACGTAGGACTTAAACCAGCCCGAGGGCCGGGAAAGTGGGAAAAATTTCTACTCTTCATCACTGTTTCTGCTCGGTCACCTTACTGCAAAGTCACCCTCAAGGTACTGCTGCACCCTTTGGTGCAGCAAGCTAAGGAATCTGGAAACGCCTGCTGTAAAGCTTCACATACACAGGCGCACAACGAATGTTAATCTTGGGAGGCTGTCATAACAAAGCACGCCACAGCAGGCGGCTTACACGACAGACATTTATTGTCTCCTGCTCCTGGAGGCTCCAAGTCTAAGATCCAGCCGTGGCAGGGCTGGCTCCTTCTGAGGTTTCTCTCCTTGGTGTGTAGACGGCCATCTTCTCCCTGTGTCCACAGTGGTCTCCCTCCATGCCTGTCTGTGTCCCAACCTCCTTTCCTTGTAAGGACACGGGTCACATTGGGCGCTGGCCCAGCCCAGTGAGCTCATGTTACCTTCATCACCTTTGTAAGGCCACCTCTCCAAATATGGTCACATTCTCAGGTCCTAGGGATCAGGACTCCAACATATACATTTAGGGGGACACAGTTCAGCCCATAACAGCACTTGATGATTTCTGACATCGACATCCCCGGATGGGACTATCACTCTAACTTTCCACAAAAGGGAGAAAAGATAATGACTCCAGAGATGGCCTTGAGATTGCTGGGGACCCTGGGAATGAAGAGCCACACTGTGCCTTTGTCCAAAGCCCAGTCAGTGGGCCTGGCCGGAGCCCGTCACTGCCCAGGGAGGCCACACTCTGCCCCCACCTGTAAGTCTACACCCAAGGTGGCCAAAACCGACCTGAGAAGAGGCAGCTCTTTCTCCGGACCTGCCGGGTACCCAGGCACAGAGAGGGCCCAGGGATGAACCAGCCTCCTGCTTCCTTTGTGCCCTGTGAGGGTGGACACTGTTTGTGTTTATTGTGTCTCCGTTTCTAGGAAATGCCGCTTCATGCCTTTTGCCCATTTTTCTCCTGCGTTCCCATTTTGTTATTCATTTGTAGGAGCTTTTTACGTGCATTTCAGATATTAATCCTTTATCAGCACATCTTTTTTTCTACATCTTTTTTTCTATTATGTGGGCTGTTTTCTCACTTCTTCAGCAGTAACTATTGAATGCGGTCGAATTTATCAAGTAACAATAAAAAGATGACCCATCTAGTCTTGACATTTGGGGAGCAGATCTCCCCATTCTGGCTGTTCTTTGTCAGAGTTGGGCTTGACTTTTCCTGAGTCTTTGCTCTTCTAAAAAGTCAGCCAGGCAATTTCCCCCAAAAGGCCCTCTGACACTGTGTCTGGACAGCATGGAGTCCGGGTGGTTCCCCTGCCCGGTCACATCTTCCCAGCCCTGAGCAGGCGAGCAGGCTTGTCACTCCGTGCACTTCCTTCCTCACGAAGGTCTTCAGCTCAGTTTTGTATCCTCTACAGAAAGTTCTTGCATACATTTTGTCCAGTTTATACCCAGGTGCCTTAATTTCCATTGTTGTTGCTATGATATGCCTTTCAAATTATATTTTCAAACTATGTTTTTACTGCATAACGATGCAATCAATGTTGTATATCTGGTCGTTGACACTTTGTTGATTCTTCTGGGTTTCCTATATGGATAATCATGTCTCCAAATGATAAATTTGATTCTTCTATTCCAGTCCTTGCACGTTCTTACCTTGAATGTGTCTCACTTGTCCCGGCTCTCACTTGTGAGAGCCCGGCTGTGAACAGAGATGTATGGATTTGGTTCGCTAATGCTTTGTGTTATGTTTTTGCACATTTGTGCCTTTCTTTTCTTATACTGTCCTCATCTGGCTTTGGAATCAAGGTTATCCATGTATCATGAAGTAAATTGGAATATTTTCCTTCCTTTTCTGTTTGTTAAAAGTCTTCATGTAATATCGAAATTAGGTATTCTGGGGATGTTTTGTAGAACTCAACTACAAAATATCCGGGCTTTGTGGTTTCTTTGTGGGAGGGTTTTTTTTTTAATTTTTTTAATGTCTTATTTTATATTTGAGAGAGAGACAGAGAGAGAGAGAGAGAGCGCGCAAGCAGGGCAGGGGCTGAGAGACGGAGACAGAATCCGCAGCAGACTCCAGGCTCCAGGCTGTCAGCACAGAGCCCGATGTGGGGCTCTAACTCCAGCAGTGAGATCATGACCTGAGCCGAAGTCGGACGCTTGAGCAACTGAGCCACCCAGGCACCCCTGTGGGAGGGTTTTCAAAAGTAAAAGTTATTAAAGTATGACATGCATACAGAAAATACACAAAGTGTCAGCTCATGTAAGCAGCCAAGTCGGAAGCCCCCTGCCTCACCGTGGACCCCACCCCACGGGGGTAACCATCATCCTCTCTTCTCTTCTGAACTTTTTCTAAATCTAAGTGGACTTATTAACGTGTAGCTTCTTTTGCTTAATCTTACGTTTGTAAGATGAATTCACGTTTTTGTGGACAATAATCGTTCACTTGCTCTGTTGCGTGGTGTTCCATTGTGTGACGGGGACACACTTGCTTATCCGGCACTTGCCTGTTGTGGATAGCACTGCGTCAATATTCTCGTACACATTTTGGCGAACGTGTGAACCCATTTATGCTGGGGATACGTCTAGAATAATACCGCAAGTCCCCTGCGCGTATCCATCCTCCTTGATGGGCGCCGCTCACCACGTCCCCAGGCCCCTGCACTGATTTATCTGCCGCCGGGAGTGTGTGAGACGTCCAGCGTCCCATGGGCCCAGCGACACCTGATGCTGCCTTTCCCATGCAGCTGTTCCGGTGGATGTATTATGGTGCCTCACTGCGGATTTAACACCCATGTCCCTGATGACGAGCGAATTGAGGCACTTCACGTGCTTCCCGGCCGTTTGGATATCCTCTTGGCGAAGAACCCGTTCAAGGTTTTGACCCATATTTTCATCGAGTTGTCTGTCTTTTTCTTCACGATTTGCAGATTTTTTTTTATATTCAGGAAATGGGTTATTTTGTGGGGCATGTTTTGCAAATATCATCCCCCACCGTGCGACTTGCTGTTATTCTTGTTTAACACGCTTCAAAACGGTGTCTTTTGAAGGACAGAAGTCCTGAGTTTCAACGCAGCCCAATTTATCTTTGTCCTTTCTGCTCACCATTTTTGGTTTTTGCATCTTATGTAGGAAATCTTTGCCTCCCCCAAGGTCATGAATGAAAGCATTCTGCTGTATCTCCTTTCTTTTCTTTTGCCAGGCATATCAAACTAAAGAATTCAAAACCTCCCTGCCCTCAGGAGCATACATTCTAGCAGAGGAGAAAAACAGTAAAGAAATAGACGTATAACATACTGGCAGGAAAGGAAGACGGAGCAGAGCGGCACGTGAATGGGGTGGAGAGTGGACAGAGGGTGCTGATGCCAGATTGAGGGAGTGGGAGAAGGCCTCTCTCTGGGAAGCTGACGCTTGAGCAAAGACCGGAAGCAGAGAGGAGTAGGAGCCACGTGAATGTCTGAGGAGAAAGATGCTCCACACAACGGCCAGGCAGCGTGGGAGCCCTCTGGGAGCTGGCGCGGGAGCATCCTAGGAGCCACTGTGGGAGCACCCTAGGAGCCGGTGTGGGAGCGCTCTAGGAGCTGGTGCGGGAGCACTCTTGTAGCCAGCATGGGAGCACTCTAGGAGCGAACGTGGGAGCACCTAGGAGCCAGCGTGGGAGCACTCAGGGAGCCGGTGCGGGAGCACCCTTGTAGGCAGCTTGGGAACACTCTAGGAGCCAGCATGGGAGCACCTAGGAACCAGTGTGGGATCACTCTAGGAGCCAACACGGGAGCACTCCAGGAACCAACATAAGAGCCAACGTGGCCTGCTCTAGGAAAAGCCATCTGGTCAGATCAGCCAACTTGCAGCAGAGAGTGGAAAGAAATGTGGCTGGAGACAGAGCGGCTATTTTAGACGTCACCCGACGTGGGCTAAGCAGTTTGGGTTGTATTTGCCGTGTGCTACTAAAGGCCACGGAGCCCTGGTGAGACGCGATCCGATTCGTGTTTTTGGAAGAGCAGCCTGGCTACTCACTGGAGTTAAAAGGAATGAGAAGGCCGGCGTGGCCCCTGCAGTGGTTCGGGGGACGATGACGGTGTCTTTGGGCTGGGTGGCACCAGTAGCAAGGTGAGTCCTGTAACTTCCCCGAAATATTCTGTTTTATCTCCCACAATTAGATCTCTGATCTGTCTGCACAGGAACTATCTGTGATCTAATTGGCCAGGCCCCATCGATTGAAAAGGTCACCCTAGAAGAGACCCCAGAGACATGACTTTCTCTACCATGTGAGGACCCAGCAGAAGACGGCCATCGACCAAGCCGGAAGTGGGCTCGCCGGGAACCAAAGTGGCCGCATCTTCTCTGACTTCCAGCCTCCAGAACTGAAACAAGTGCCTGGTGGTTAGGCCGCCCCGTTACAGTATTTTGCCGCAGAAACTCGAATGAGATAGCAAACCGCCACGTGGGTGGGGTTCGAGGACCGTTCGCTCCGCCAAATAAGCCAAATACAAAAAAGTAGGCACTGAAGGGTTCCACCTGTCCGAGGCGCCTACAACAGGCAAATTCACAGAGACAGAAAGTAGAGGGGAGGTCAGCAGGGGCTGGGGGCGGGGGAGCACGAGGGGTGGGGTTTCCTTTTGGGCCGATGGAAACGTTCTGGAGTTAGATGGTGATGACGGTTGCACTCATTTGTGAATATACTGAAAACACTGGATTTTACACTGTAAAACGTTTAAAATGCTGAATTTTGTGTGGATTTTGTTTCAAGAAAAATACTGTATTTATGAGACAGCATCAAAGAAGTGTCTTTAAACTTGGAAACAGGGAGAAATTGAAGTGGTAAGTGGGAGAGCCAGAAGGGACTGTCCTCCTTCCTCCATGCTTTTCTCGGGCAGGTCAGCCTCGCTCTGACCCTCTCAAGCGACCTCAGGGAGAAACAAGAAACAGGAAGAACCAGAAAACCGGGTAAGCGGAGGTGAGCACACAATATTCTTGAACAATCAGATGCGATAGAAACATAATGTACTAAGACGATCGAATGGTCTTTCTCATGCCTCCATGGAAATGGGCAAACCTTAATTTTTACAGCTGAACAGATGGCACCTTGTGACGCATGTGTCCCCCGTAGAGAACCGCTCGCAGACACGCAGACCCCTGCCCCGTTCTGCACAGACTCCCCGCACCCGACGAGCCCTAGCCACTCCTCAGACCCCCCTGAAATCCTGCCACCTGGGCTCCCGTCCTCAATGAGACAAGGGACAGAGCATTCACTGCCCTTCTGCGAGTCTGGCTTGTTTTTTAGTGGATAATTTGGTGACTATGAAATGACCCCAGAAGAGCCACCACCTTCTCGGGAAGCCATCCTGTGTAAAGCACAGATTACAGGCCGGTTGGAGGGAAGAATCCTCAACCCAGAACTTAAAAATGCTTCACAATATTGCCAGTTTGGATGCTTGATGCCCTGGTTATACAGATGAGATTCGGAATGAATCCGAAGGCAGGGGACACAGCCAGTTCTTTTCATTGGAGACGTTAAGGCCAGTCGGCAGTCCCGTGCAAATAATTTAGCTGCTGTGTGGGGTGCATAAGAGTCTGGCCACTTAGCATTTCCAGCCCTTTCCATCTAGCAGGCTAAACTGAGAGAAAACCAAGACCCAAAGTGCCCTCAGCTGATTCCAGGGTGATACCTAGAGGGGTGAGACGGCTCAAATGAGCACACCGGTCCACCATGAGACCCTTTTGGGGGTGCAGGCCATCAAACCCGCTAGGATGGGAGACGGACCATCACAACCGGAGACCCGGGATGGAGAACACCTCCCAACAGGCCGGCAGGTTCATGTTTCATCCACACGGATCACACACTTGCAAGTTTCTGAATAAATGGAAAATTACACTGAGAATGACTTTGGCACTCAAATGGCCTGAATGAGGATCCTTTGAAATACCTAACTGGTGCGTCTGCACACCCGAGGACAGAGACCCGGATGTTAAACTAAACCACCGAGTGGGATGCATATTTTGATTGGTGTTTAGAAGCCTCCAAAAGAACACGGACAAGATAACCACCTATGTAAGAGACCGACAAGACACTTACTGCAATCTCGTGACCAAATGGAGCTCAACATCACCAATCCTGAGACGTACTTCCCATCTGCTCTACTTTCTTGGCCTTCAGATAAGGTGTCGGGGGACAAGGCACTGAAACCCAGCCTCCTCCTACCACACCAGGGCAGTGCAGCTCCGTGACGGGACCCAAGAGCTGTCCAGACCGACGCTGGTACTCAAAGCCTGATAGGGATGTTGTACGGTCGTCTCCCCGAAGTCAGAGTGAGAACGGTGTGCCCAGGGCAGAAGCAACTTGGAGGCCTGTCACTTATGATGCAGTGCAGCTCCTTCAAGGCAACTGTCCCGATTCTGCAAATCTTTGCAAAACCAGAAACGATTCCCCCTCCTTCAATCCCTGAGTCTCCCTTATTTATCTCAGCAGTCGTGTAAGCTCTCTGGGAACTGTAATCTCCATTATTCCCTGTTCCTAAGATTGAAGGAAAAAAAGGGAAAAGAGGCCTTTTTAAAAATACAGACATTTGTATTTTTAAAATATCTGGGGGACGGCTCAGTCAGTTAACCATCCGACTCTTGATTTGGGTTCACGTCATGATCTCACGGTTCATGGGTTTGAGCCCCGAGTCGGGCTCTATGCTGACAGTGCGGAACCTGCTTGGGACTCCCTATCTCTCCCTCTCTCTCTGCCCCTCCCCTGCTTGTCTGTGTTCTCTCTCTGTGTGTCTCTGAAAATATATAAATAAACATCATTTAAAAATACGAATGTCCATGGAAGTCCCCTTGCCCAAAATCCAGCCCAAGGCTTTGACTGGAATGTCATATTCAAGACAGACACGCATAGACTCAGATGTAACCAGACAGCTTGAAGGAACTAAGGCTGAATTTAGGGAGGCAATTAAGCCTCTTGGAAATAGCTACCTGGCACCTTGTTTACAGGGTTCCCAAAGATTTACCAAGTGAGTAAGGAGGGTCCCTTCCTGACAGGCTCAGGAACCTTGGGATATTTGGGGGAATCTTGAGAAGAGAAGTAACCAAATGCCCAGGTTGCAGACGAGTGTCATGGCAAGTATTTTGTTAGCTTCTCAGCCTTCAGAGGCTGTTAGAGGCTTGATCTGAAATTCCTTATGAAAAGTTCCAGCAGAGTGTGATTAAAACACACACACACACACACGCACGCGCACACACACACCTGTATACTTACCCACCATTCTTGCTGTGTTTACGAAAATAATGAGGACAAGTCTGCTGAAACGACTTATTTTATGCACAAATTAGTCTTCATTTGATTGTTGTTGGGGAGCGAGAATTCCCGTCCCCTCCAAGGTCCTTCTGGCCAGACTAAGAATCAAGTTGACAAGAGGCAGATTCACAAGAGAAAATCTAATTTAGTAGTGCACATGCGGGGAGTCCACACAGACCTAGAAATTCCAGAGACAGCCAGGTAAAGCGAGTGTGGGCGTCTGGGACGTCAGAGGGAAGCAATGCAGCTGACAGGGTGATAAAAAGAGCAGAGGTTTGGTGATTAGATGCTTGCCCTGCCACACACACGGGTCACTCGGATAAAATTAATCATTAGTAATAACCCTTACTCTGGGAAAGACACCCAACTGAGATTCTTCTAGTTAAGGAAGGGAAAAGTTTCTCGTGAGCCCGTAGAGTCTTGATTGCCTTCGACTCAAAATGATCTTCACGTCAAAGTGGCCCATCTTGGGGCGGCCAGCCCTCTGCCCCTACTATCTTTGAAGGAAACAGGGCGATTTTAGAGAGAAAAAAATTATGTTTTAGTAACACATCTTTGTGGATGTTAGACTCTAGTTCTCATTAACTGTCTCTGAGTGTTTGCTGTTTGCCTACAACACCAGGCTGGGTCCTGAATTCTTCCGGTTTCTTCAAATATCTGGAATATCTGGGCTACGAGTCTCTACACTAGGATTTCCAATGTTCTCCTTTTTTTTTTTTTATTGACTTGGAATCACTGAGAACAAAAACTGCCCTTCTTCCTGAACCCTTGCAAGCCACAGCTAGACAGCATGAGGTAGACTTGGGAGAAGTTGTCACAGCAGCCCACAAGTTTACACAATCCTTGTGTCCCTGTTAGACGGGCGCAGAGAAGGGTCACCAGAGACCTCCCAACTGCAGACCAGGAAAGCCTGTCAGATCGCCATGGCTGCTCCCACCCCATCCGAGGACGCGCCCAGCCCCACACCTGGGGATTTTCACTGGTAGCACTCAGGACGCAGACGCTCGGTCCTAACCTATATATGTTTTTTGTTTCCATAAGACACGTCTTTTATTAACTTGTACCTGAACTTTGAGAGCCCCCTTGTCCTGAGAGGAGACAATGGCTCGCCAGCACGGACCTGTTCCCAAGACTGAGACGGGTTCATGAGATGTGGAGCAGACTCCTTACCTAAGGTCCAGATAGAACAGTTAAATGCCAGCAACAAGGAAATACTGCTCATCTGTGATATTTCAGGGAGAAAACATCCGTTCAGAAGGAGAGACTAGTAATTCGTAAGCGCACCACAAGAACTCTTCAGTGAAAATCTGTCCCACATATGGGACGGTCTTGTGGGGATGACGCCCACTCACGGCTAATTAAGTCAGAAGGCTCCATGTTGCTGGAAACAAGCTAATCAACCCAAGCGTCAGCCTGAAGTGACCTCGCACTCAGTCTCCGGGAAATATTAGCTAAGCGGTTTAGTTCTAAAATCCTTGGTTTAAATCTATTCTCAGGTTTCTAGCTATGACATTAACCTTCTTACTGTTAACATGTTTACCATATAAATTGTTAGCCTCCTGCTGTGTGCAGACTGGGGTCTATCCAGACCCACGGGCTAACGATGCAAAACTTCTGATACTCTGAGTGACGTGTATGGTTCTCCACACAGTTTGGCCACGGACACCAGACACGAGGAAACACCAGTAAAAATCGTTCCGTGGTAGGAACAATAACCGCAGTGGCCTCGCCACGGGCACCGTGTGGAGACGACCTGCGGTTCCCCGGGTTGCAGAGAACACCCCACCTACTCGTTACCACGCATCTGTCTGATGGATGGTGCTCCCTGGGGATGCTGAGACTGGGCTCAGAGAGGGTCATGCCTTCTACAAGTCCCCCCGGAGTACAGATTTTGGGTTTCCTCCTGAGAAGAGAAAATCTGAGAGCAAAAGAAAATTTGATAGGCTGTGCAGAGGACAACGGAGGATTTATTTGCTTTCTTGGCATATTTGGGCACATACGTGTGCCTATCCACCTGTCCACGGGATGCTGACTGTCGTGCACGGAGGGCGGACGCTCTGCTCCTAAGACTCCACGGCAGGCATCAGCAGTGTCCGGGAATGGGGGTTGGGGGAAGGACAGGTTTTAGATCCTGAGGAGCCGTCAGGACAAGGGAGTGGGTCCTGCCCCGTGGAAGGGGGTCAAACACTGGCGCCCAGGAGCTAATGGCTAATGCAGGCTTTGGGGTCCAGAGAGGCTGGCTTCAAGTCCCGGCTATGCTGTGTGGCTTTAGTTAACGATTACCCCCTCTGGGTCTTAGTTCTCATCTCTTAGTGGGTGTGATAATAGTTTTGTGCAGTAAATGACATAGGCTGCGTAAAGGGCCTGTGCTCGGATGCCCTTGATAGGACCACGGTGGTGGCTCTTGCTAGTAGGTCCATCAGGGGGACGCACGGGGGCTGAGGGAGGTAGAGAGGATTCATATCTGTCGGGGATACACAGGGGCTGAGGGTAGAGCGGCAAGGAAGCCTCCGGAATGTTCTCTGAGACCCACCTATTTCCAGCACTTTGTCTTTCAACCATTCGGTCCCCTGAGCCACCCTGGGAGCAGACGCTGTTGCTATTGTCCTGTGTACAGTGGGGGAAACTGAGGCACAGGCGGTGAGTTTCAAGGGGAAAGCCACGTGCCTCGCAGGTGTCAGCTGGGACCAGAGCCCCTGACCCCCACTGTCCAAAGAGAGCCCGGCCGGTGGCTGTGAGGGCGCAGGGGCCTGGCCCCACAGGACACAGCAAGTGTGGTGAAGGGAGACGGGAAAGGACGGTGAGGCCGCGGCCCGGTGCACTCCGTCTTCATCAGGCTCCATAATCGTTCCTCCAGGCCAGCTTGGTAGGAAGCCCTGATCTCCACTTTCATGCCCCTGCCCCGGGTGGCCGCGCCCCGGTCCCTGGAAGGCAGTGGGTGGACTTGTTCTCGCTGCTGGTGACACAGGCACCCGTCACCACCCGCAGTGCTGCAGGGAGAGCAGCCGAGAGGGGGCGCACGGCCGGACAAGGACTAGAGGAGGAGAGAGGGGTCTCTGCCTATAGCCACCTGCTGCCCATCTCCCACGGCCCCCTCCTCCCTGCCCACCCCCCCTCTCCCCACGAGTCCCTGGAGCCCTGGGCTGGAGGAGGCCTCCAGCACCCCGGCGGCAGTAAGGCTCAGGGGTCCCATCCCACCAGCTGCCACTCTGAGCCACGCCGCCCAGTGGATTAGGGAAGGTGAACTCCAAGCTGTGGGCCACAGCTCAGAAGGAGGAGGGAAGCCCTGTGATGCTGGCTGGACACCCCTGGCCTTCTTCCCAAACACCTGAACCCCGTGGCTCTGGGTCCGGGCAGGCTCGGGCCTCGTCGCCCGCCCAGTGTCGCCGCGGGGAATGGGTTGAACAGCATATGTCTCTCTCAGGACCGCGTTCCAGTGCAGCGTTTGGACCTGGGCCCTACAAATGCAATGTCTAGGTTTGGATCCCCGTCCCTGACCCATGACTTAGAAGACAGCGTTCCAGAATTGAGAACGGTCTGGGCAGGCAGGTACATCCAGCAGCCGTGTGCCCACACAGTTCTGGCTCGGCGGCCGAGGGGGAGGGCGAGCCTTCCAAGCTGAAGGCAGCAAGGGCCATTGCTGGTCCCGGCGAGGGCAACAGACAGCCCGGGGATGTGTTCCCTCCCCGTCCCCATCCTGCACCCGGGGGCCTTGGGCCAGGCTCATGCTGCCCCGTTTGTGATTCCGGGTGAGCACAGAGCCATTAGAATGAAAGGCTTGGGTGTCTGCACCGAAGCATAAATAAACCACAGCGTGCGTGGGTGGGGGCGCAGTACGGTGTGAACCTTGCCACAGCTGGACAGGTCTCCAAACGGTCCTTGCCCCCGCAAACAAGGGAACAAAGGGTCCTGGATCGTAAACCCCCAACGAGGAGCTGAGCCACCCCCGTCCGCCTCTGAAGCATGAGTGCGGTTGGCCTGGATGCCATCTGGCATGTGACGAAGGTCACAGAGTTTGCAAAACACATCCAGATGGATGCATTTGTCCCCGAGGAACACCCAAGTTTAGTGAAACTTCCGACCAATGCAAAAAAGAGCAGAGAAAACAAAACAAAACAGACACCCAGAAGCAATATATTGTGGCCGCGCGTGGCTTCCTGTGGTCCTTACGCCACGATGCAAATCTTTCTTAATCAACCAAGCAACATGCGCAGTCTTTCCTCTGAGAACCGCAGGTTTCTTAGCAAGTATGTTTGGATAAACCATTTTAACACCTTTCCCAGGCACTGGGGTAGTGGGATAGGGGGATGATGTGAACATAGAAGCCATCATTGTACCGATTGGGAAACTGAAAATCTCCAGGTGGGTCCTCCAAGGGATTGTACATTGGCCTGCACTCGCCTGGTTCAGTCGCCAAACGATTCAAGGAAACACACTTTTTTCCCCGCTCTCAGCTACAGAGGATAGTTAAATTTCAGAGAATTTAACCCAACTGCCTTATTTTGTTTCGTTCGAGGTCCCACCACCACCGTTAGAAACAAAGGCTCCAGCCCACATTTCTGCACACTGCCTTCCCGAAGCACACGCGTTTTGTGCGTAGACTCGGAACAAGTCAAATAGTCCCCTCCAAGTTCTGTTTCTAGTCTCCCAAGTAGAACATCGGGGGGAGAAACCACATCAGTTCCTTGGCTGTTCCAACAAATGTCTCTCTGCACAGACATAGAAGATAAATAGACAGACACACAGATTTAGCATATACGTAAACTACATTAGTGTGTATCTGACTGCATGTACTTTATGAAATACAATGTCCCTGGGGCCGAACACTAGTTTTAGTAAAACTCCCAAAGCCTTTGCCAAAGGTTCTATATAAACTAGCCCTGAGCCAAAGTGGGAAATCCATGTTTCAGATTCCTGCTCTTTACCTCTGATTATCTATGATTTCTATACTCACTCCAAGTGTCTAGCATTGAACATCCTCCAATGAAAGTATTATGGTAAACAAAAATTTGTCTTTCTCGGGGATATTTATATTTAACAGAAATAAGTGATTTAAATCCCGGAGAAAATTGTCTATAGTAGAATTTCCAAGGTTAATACACATTTTATTGCATCCATCCATCCACCCACCCATCCCTCCATCTACCCATCCATCCACCCATCCCTCTATCCACCCCTCCATCCATCCATCCATCCATCCATCCCTCTATCCACCCTTCCATCCGTCCATCCACTTATCCATCCATCCAAGAAGCTATCCATCCATCCATTCATCCATCCATCCATCCATCCATCCATTCACCCATCCCTCCATCTATCCATCCATCCATCTATCCATCCATCCACCCACCCATCCCTCTGTCCACTCCTCCCTCCATCCATCCACCTGTCCATCCATCCAAGAAGCTATCCATCCATCCATCCATCCATCCATCTATCCATCCAACCATCCATCCACTCACCCATCCCTCCATCTACCCATCCATCCATCTATCCATCCACCCACCATCTGTCTGTCCACTCCTCCCTTCATCCATCCACCTATCCATCCATCCAAGAAGCCATCCAGCCAGCCAGCCAGCCATCTATTCATCCTTCAATTCAATTAATACTATATTTATTGAGCTACTGTTTTGTGCCAGGAACTCTTCTAGGTACAATAATGAAAGCTTCTGCCTTACAGAGAGTTCACTCCAGCTGAGTACTTTTATAAAGCAGTTTATAAAGCATTTTCATTGTTTTATGAGAATCTTGCAAAAATCTGAGAGGGGTCTAGCATATTAGTCAGCAATTATCATAGTAATGCCGGTAACAAACCATCCCAAACTCAGTAGTTTCTAGGAACAAGTATTGATTTTCATTTGCATGGGTCTCTGGATCAATAGTGGCTCAACTGCTCCGCACTGTGCTTGGCCAAGTTGGCTGGGTGGCCTGGCTCCAAGCTGCGGGCTGCATTTAGGTCTGCCCCCATGTTATTCTGGGGCTGCAGCTGAAGGAAGGCAGCTCAGCAGGCATGTTCTTCTCTGGTGGAGCCCCCTAGTGAGCACAAAAGAGTGGGCAGGAACATACAAGAACCGCTGAAGCCTCCTCCCAAGGCTGCCACATTGACCCTTCTGTCCATGATCCGTTGGCAGGCAAGTCCCCTGGCCTTGCCCAGTATCAATGGCCTGGGACATTTTCTTTCTCATTTTCTTCGGGGAAGCACTACTAACCCATGTGGCAAAGGATAGGTATATAATCCCTTACAGGTGATAGAAGAATTGGGATTACTAATCCAGCCTACCGCACCAGGAGAAGTAGTAATATCCCTATTTCACAGATGAGGAAACTGAGGCTCAGAGAGACAAAGGGTCCGTTCATGGTCACATAATCATTAGTGTAAAAGCCAGGCCTTCTGGGTCCTAATTCGATGCTCTTTGGTTATGGCACGATTTCAGCTGCATAAGCTGAGTGTCTTTCATGAACACCAAATAGGCCAGCTTCTTCTGCAAAGCGCGTCCCAATGTTACGGATTCTAGAAGCCCCGACTCAGGCTGGTACAGCTCGTGCCAGCAGTGTTTGTTCTTTCCCATCTGTGACCACTTGGAACTCGTGGCTGATGTGTCTTGTGAGTCACTAAATTGCCAGATGTCTCAGAGGTAGAGATAACGAGAGTGTGGACCCGGGGGTGGAACACAGATCCGGGACAGACCACAGACCGTCCTCATCCCCACAGCAGTGCAGGAGAAGCGGGAGGAAAACCCAGGGACCCAAACATTCCAACACACTGGCCCATTAAAGGACGCGCCCTGGAGGTCAACAGCGAGGTGCTCGCGTTGCTACATGAAGCCCAGCTCCCCGAGTCATTTTTGTTCATGGTGCAGTCCTTTACGGAAGGACGCGAGGCATCCGTCAAGAGACATCAGCTTTAAAACACAGCAGCCTCCAGGAAGTTATGAAAATGCTTATCTCCCAAAGGCTGCACTGGTTCCGGGGGGGGGGGGGGGGGCGGGGACGGTGTTCAGGACCAACGGGAGGAGTCTCTGTCAGGAGCTGTTCCTGCCTGTGGCCCCCAAACTCCGTTTTTGTCTGCCTCTCCTTGCTGGTGCTTGAGAGACAGGAAGGCTGGTCTCATCAGACAGCAGGATCACTGAGCCAGGGTCGGCCAAGCCCTGCTTCAGAACCCAACCCCTCCCTTCCCGCTCCCCTCCCCCCCTCACTCCCCTCCTCCCTTCCCCCCCCCCACCCCCTCTCCTGCCTTTCCCTTTTGTGCCTCTGGGGCTGAATTCCCCACTGCCAAGGACATTTTCTGTTGTATTGCTAATTAAGCAACCTCAAAAATGCTTTTCTGGCCGAGGAGGAAGATCCAACCCATCCATTCTCCGTGTAAATTCTCAGCTTCAGATCGAGTCCCCAAAATAACGGCTTTAAAACTTGAAACCAGACTCCAAGGCATGTTGGGAGCTCGTTTTTTGGACGCAGGGAGCCGGGCCTGTGCGGGGAGCAGGTGTGGTGCCCGAGACCACACTTGGGCCTCGCGTCCCAGGGGGAGGGGCCACCCGAGCCGGACGGCATCCCCCAGCCCCTCTATTGTGCAATTTCTTCTGGCCGCCACACGAACTGCCCTTCCACTCGATTTCAGAAGGCACGGTCAGTACTTGAAATAATTAGCGTCTCGTATTTTATGTGTTTTTAAACTGGAAAGGCTTTAATTATTCAAATTTCGACTCAGCTGCCTCTCACATTTGCCTGTGTGACTATGCCCTGGTCCGATCATTGGGAAGAGTCACGTTTTAGGGTTCCACGTTGTCCTTGGTGGGTTAGGAAATGTGCTGAGTTACAATTTTCGCTGGAAGACGCGTAATTATCCACGTGAATGGGATCATGGAAAATGCGAGTGGGGTAGAAAGGGCGTATTACCACTGCGCGGTCTTTGCCAAGGCCTTTCAGTACATTTGCACAATTGCACGCTTTATCAAATGCTTCATTAATTTACAGGGTATGATTATAAACTCACACCAGTTTTGAATCCAAGGATGCCCCCCCCCAAAATGACAGAGGTTCCAGTGGATACACCTCAGATCTAGATGTTTCTCTTTCTATCATCAATCATGCCACGTTGACGGTTATGAGAGTTGTTTTAAGGCCGGAGCTGGGAATTAAGCCACGACGTTACTGCTCAAGCCCACTTCCTAAAGTAAACCACAATTTATAGGTGTGGGCTGCATTGGCTTTGATATTCTGACACAATTAGGAAACGTAAACAGTTAGAAAAGGAATTGGCCTCCATTCTAAACCAAATGAGTCCTGCCTTTAGAATGGAGACTGTTTTGAGGCAAAGACCCCCAAATTCCCCAAATTGAACAGTAAGGACTGTAGGGTTATTCATTTGCTGAAAGCAGTACTCAGCATTCCAAAGGTGGAAACGCTTACTCTCTAGTTTAAACCAAAGAGGGCGCAGTCTCACGTTCTGGTTCCTAATCCCCTAACCTGGTTTTCGCACAAAATGAAGAAAAAGCCAACGCGCGCATTTTCGTGGTACAGTCAGTGCTCGTTCAGCGTTTTCAAGAGGTAGTTACACTGAGAATGAAAAGCCCACCAGTCCCGCGGCAGAGTCCTTGTGGAAGGGGTGTTGAGTTTAAGGCACGTTGACTAATTCTTTGATAACCCCGACGTGAGCGGGAGCGGGACTGAGTGATTTGCACTTGGCCAGTAGTATTCCGTGGAGCTAACCTTACATCACGTCCTCGACTAATCACAGAAGGCCGTGGGCTCCCTCCCTGCTCCCTTCCTGGGAACACTCACCCTGGGGCCGCCGGCCGCCATGTTGTGAGGACACTCAAGCCGCCCCGGGGAGAGGTCGGTGCGGTGAGGAGTGGATGCCTCCTGCCCGCTGCCGATGAAGAACCAGGAACTCTTCCCAAAGGCCATGCAAATTCCACCTTAGCAAGGGATCCTCCAGCCTTCAGATGGCCCTCACAGCACCCTCGGCAGGGACTCTGAGTCAGACACACACACACACACACACACACACACACACACGAAGCCACGCTAACCCTGACCTGCAGGCACTGAGATAACAAACATCTATCGTTTTAAGCTGCAAAGTTTGGGGTAAGCTGTCAAGAAGCAGCAGATAACTAATACAGAAAGGGAGAAAAATATCCCTCCTCCCGCCATCCCTGAGTTCACAGGAAAACATGGACGGAGCGAGCACAAAGTGTGTGTTGAGTGATACGGGCAGGTCTGGGTTCTTGACGTTTCAGTTACTTCAGAGTTTTCTTTCCCTTGGGTGTGCACATATTACTCACATGTCCATGAACCTTTTCCCTTTTCTACTCATCTGAGAAATCCCCGAGGTTGACAGTGAGAAGCAGAGTCAGAATGCACAGGCACGACAAGGACTGACCCTCAAACGCTCCCCGCCCCATTTTCCTCGCCCCGTCTTCCTTCCACTCTTGGCCAAGGTTTTGGGGTTATCCATGATGAGGCTCTGGGGGTTTGATGGTGGGGTTCGTGGGGTCTGGAGCTGATGGCCAAGAAGGAATTCCTGAAGAGTCTTTGGTGCAAAAAGGTGATTTTATTAAAGCCTGGGGATAGGATCCGTGGGCAGAAAGAGCTGCCCTGTAAGTGTGTGTGGAGGTGGGGCTGGGGGGAGGGTGACCGTTTCATGGAGTCGGGAGATAAAGCCAAGAGGGAGTTTCCAAAGAGACTTTCACAAGCTCAAGGCTTCCTGGAGGCCTGGCTATTGTCAAGCCAAGGTTGTTTTTCCCTCTAGCAAAGGAGTTCCTGGAGACAGACACATTTTACTCTGCCAGCCTCAAGAATTCCTCAATGGGCTGCAGGTTATAAGGAAATTTAATTTTGTCTGCCATTTCCTTCGGCCTTTGTTTCCCGCATCACTTACTAAGTTTCAAGTTTAAGGTTGTAATACACTGCAGTCATCCAAAGGGGCCTTGGTGATGGATGAGTTTCAAGTAACTGTCAAATACTTCTGTTTATCCTAAAACTCTTTATCGTAATAATGATAGCAATACGTACTGTATATTCTGAGATTCTGATACATGGTGCTATTGTCAAGTACCGAAACGACAGTACTTGAGGTATTATATATAATGTTGATATCATTATACCGTTATTTTTACAATTTTTTAAGTTAAAAAATTAAAATCTAAATCCTTTACATTTTAAGTACTTAAAACAATGACATTTATCATCAAAATACTTTTCTGCTTGTTCTTTTTAGCAATGACCTCAGCAGACTCCCAGCTGATGTAAAAGGACCTGTGTCTTGGGGCGCCCGGGTGGCTCAGTCGGTTAAGCCTCCGACTTCGGCTCAGGTCACGATCTCGCGGTCCGTGAGTTCGAGCCCCGCGTCGGGCTCTGTGCTGACCGCTCAGAGCCTGGAGCCAGTTTCGGATTCTGTGTCTCCCTCTCTCTGGCCCTCCCCCGTTCATGCTCTGTCTCTCTCTGTCTCAAAAATAAATAAACGTTAACAACAACAAAAAAACCACCTGTGTCTGAATTAGCCTCTTTTCAGGTCTAATCTGGCTTTCCTGTGCGGTTTGAGACCCCACTTGGAAAGATCAGGACCAGTTTGAAACCTCGCTTGGAGAGATCAGCATAGGTTTGTAGGGACAGTTGTCGGTCCCGGGGCTGGGGCCAGCTCGGTGCCCCCCACACGGGTCAGAAGAACACAGGAGCCCAAAACAAAGCCTTGGTTCTGGCCAGTTTGCCCTGTGCCTGTTGCAAAACAAAATGAGGACCCCCCCAGATGGTTTACTTGTTTTAGGTGACCAATGGAAGACAAATCCTACTCCAGACTCCATAGCAAAATATCAAGAGCTGAGGTGCATAAGATTCTCTGCCTAAAAATTCATTCTTATTTTCTGCTAGGTGTCTCTTTCAGCCCCAGGAGACGGGAAGCCAAGCGAAAAGCCGTGAGAAGCCGCGGTCTCCAGCTAGTTCTTCTGCAAGAGGGTCGCAGGTATGGGTGGCAGCTCCCTGGCTGAAATCCTCTGATCCTGGCAGATTTTTTTTATTGTTTATTTATTTCTGAGAGAGGGAGAGAGAGAGTGGGGGAGGGGCAGAGAGCGAGGGAGACACAGAATCCGAAGCAGGCTCCTGGCCCCGAGCCGCCAGCACAGAGCCCGACATGGGGCTCGAACTCACGGACTGTGAGATCGCGACCTGAGCCTCAGTCGGACGCTTAAGGAACTGAGCCCCGCAGGTGCCCCGCAGAAGGGATGTTTTGACGAATAAATGGGACTGTGTATAGAAAGCACGTGATATTTAGTTCCCTACCTTTGTTTTTTATGCCCCCCGTTTCCATCTTTCTAAATAAGAATTTGTAAGTGGGGGAGATCTAATGCTTGCTGTGAAATTCTATGTAGGTCTTTTGGAGAGAGGAAGCTAATTCACATCTTGGGTCTTGCAGATGTTCTAGAAGGAGCCTCAGCCTGAGGCGAAGGAATGGGACCAGGCTCCCCAAAGGCATCCCAAAGGGCCTGCATGGACTTTATTCCGGGTCCCCTTACGTCGCCCAGGAAGGGAGGGGACACACCTTCTCCTGCCACTTCTCCCTAAGCTTATACATACTGTGTCAACACAAAATGAGTCCCCTCATTCCTATCAGGGGTTTTCCAGGGGCCCGCGGGGCACAGTGTGGACGCAGAGTTGTGTGGACTGATGGCAGGATGAGAATCGTGCTGGGTCACGGGCACACGGGTTGCAAGGGGGCAGTATCAGAGTCACAGATGACTTGGACCCTGCATCCTCCTAAGGGCTCTGCCCACCTTCCTCTGCCTGGTATCCCTCCCTCGCTAGCATCCCAGTGACGGCCTTTCCCTCGTCCTCTGTCTCCTGGGGCCGCCACTCCACTCTCTGTGGCCCATCCCGGTGTTCCTAGGCCAGTGTGACATTGCCCCCTAGGGGACATTTTCAGCACGGTGTCACGTTCCCAGTCGTCTGTGGCAAGAATGCTAAACCTCCTGTTGTGAAGGGGATAGTCCCACAGGTAGAAAACCTGCTTCTAACTGTGTGCACAGAATCGAAGCCTGTTTTACCCACAAACACCAGTTTTCATGCACAGTCTTTTTTTTTAAGTTTATTTATTTATTCTGAGAGAGAGAGAGAGCGTGTGCACGCACAAAGTGGGGAGGGACAGAGACAGAGAGAGAGAATCCCAAGCACGCTCCTCTCTGAGAGGGCCTGATCCTGGGCTCGAACCTACAAACTCCGCGATCATGACCTGAGCAGAAATCAGGAGTCAGACACTCCACTGACCGAGCCACCCAGGCACCCCTCTTCATGCACAGTCTTTTTTTTTTTAATTTCTTTTAATGTTTATTTACTTTTGAGAGAGGGAGAGGGAGACAGAGTGCAAGGCAGGGAGGGGCAGAGAGGGAGACAGAATCCGCAGCAGGCTCCAGGCTCTGAACTGTCAGCTCAGAGCCTGACACGGGGCTCGAACCCACGGACCATGAGATCATGACCTGAGCTGAAGTCAGATGCTTCACCAACTGAGCCACCGAGGCGCCCCTCTTCATGAACAGTCTTAACGTGCTTCGAATGTCCCCTCGAATCCACAAGCACCCGACGTGAAGGCACATTGCCGTGCACTTTGTCTGAAACTTCCACCGACTTGCGTTATTCGAGTCACCGTGACGTCTGGCTGTCGGCCCACAACACTAATTATTGTAGCTGGTGACCTCACGTGTAGCGAGTGGCCAACCAGCAGCAGACTACTCCACGGAACCTTCCAGATTATTGTCCCCAAGCATCCACATATAAAAATACACATTATTTTATTAAATTATTGTATAAGGTTCCCCAGAGCAGCTGGACCGATGGGATAAATGTGAAGATATACATGAGAGGAGATTTTTAAGGTGTTGGCTCACAGGGTCATGGGGGCTGAGAAGTCCCACCACCTGCCATCCGCAAGCTGGAAATCCGGGCAGGCCAGTCTGAGGGCAGCAGAAGCTGAGAGGAGAACGTCCCAGCTCAACGGGGAACCAGAAAAGGGGCGCAAATTCTCCTCTGCCTTTTCTCTTCGGGCCCCCACGAGGCCGGACGAGGCCCCTCACGCTGGGGAGGCCGTCTGCGTTACAGAGTCACAGACTCAAATGTGGATCTCACCAGAACGCCCCGTCCCAGACACAGCCGGGATGGTGTCTACTCGGGGCACCACGGACAGCCAGGTTGACACAAAACATGAGCCACCACATTGACTTTCCTTCCACTCCTCCTTCCTACGAAAGGAAGGCATCAGATTGCTTTTCGCAGCAGCACGCGATCTGTGACTCCATCTCAAGACCGTAAAGGAGGATCACAAAATATCTGTTGGGGTGGAGCGTGTGGGTCCCATGGAGGTGAAGCCATGGTCCCCTACCCTCAAGGGCGAGGCCACGTCCGTCAGGCCCCCTTACAGCTCTAACAAGAGCCTATTTCTAATGGCGAGATTTCAGAAAACATGACAGGAAATTCAGGGAGATAGGTGGGCGATTTTCTGGGGCCCCCTCGAACCATCCCTCACGGACGGCACCGGATTCCGAATTCACAACACAAACGACATGTTAATAAGCTGGGCCCAGACTTGTTGAGTCTGAAATAATGGTTCCTTTTGAGCCAAGCGCGGGATCAAATGCGCGGTTCTCAGGCAGGAGGAAAGGGCTCCTGTCCTGTCCGTGGGCGTTTGGGCGGAGGGAGGGGCCGATGTGCACCTTCAAGGTCGGCGCTCTCCCGGTCCACGCTGCCGAGGTGGGCAGCGCTCGGCCTATGGCCTCGAGGATTTTTTGTTTACTTGTCTCCTCTGATGCCTCACGCAGCTCCAATCGGCTCTAGGGAGACTCGTGTTGGATCGGAGCCTCGTGCACACACTGACCCGTGGTCTGGAAGCCGCCCAGGCCCTCCCTGCCTCTGCACAGGTGACTGGGGACACAGCAAGGAGGGGCGGACGGCGCCTCAGTCCCCATCAGTGCACCACATCGGTGGACAGTTAGTGGGGGCTCCGGGGAGAGAGATCCCTGTTTTTTGTCCCAATGAGCCAGGAAGCCACACACGAACTGGAATCTTCGATATGCACCTGGCTGCTTCGAAGGCCCTCCCTGCAGAGCTGACGGCTCCCCAGCCATCGTGCGCGAGGCCTAACGGGAACCCCGGCCGTTTGTGCTCCAAGACCCAAGGGGGCCACTCGGGACACGGCCTCGTTTGGTTTGGAAAGCCACCTTCAAGTAGCTGTCTGTTGTTCAGGGACAGCACGCGGTTTCTGTGCTTTCCTACTTGGGGTTTCTGGCCGAGTTAGTGAAAAACGGGCTCTCACCTGCCGCCCTGGCGGTTTTTTCCACGGTGCTTCAGGAAATTGCCCGATTTGCGGGAGATCAGAGGTGGAGGGAGGACCGGGAGGGAGGGAGACCCCATTGCTGTCCCCTCTGCCAGGCTCCACGCGCCTCCTGGGAGGTGGGGGGCAGGCCTGCTGGGGGAGGCTCCCGGTCCCTGACCCCTAGGAGAGGTAAGCCGCCAGCCGTCCTCCCAGGCACCTGCCCCGAGTTAGTGGTTCCTAGACCTCGGCCATGGGCGTTCTCATGCTCCTTCTCGAATTTTCCCCGCGCCACAGGGGAGGACCCTGGGCTTCGGAACTTAAGCCTGAGAGAAAGCATGGGTGGGGTGTCTGGCTGAGGGGGTTGGGCGTGTGACCCCGATCGCCGCGTGTGGGTGGCCTCATTCTCCACTCCCCACCTGGCAGGCCAGCCCAGGGTACTGCGTCTGGCTGACGGAAAGTGGGCAGATGAGCCTGTGCTCCTGCTGGCTGGGTCTATCTGGAACCTTCCGAAAGGGAGGGGGACCCTTCTCCTGCCTCCTTCTCTGACTGAATGGGGGGGGGGGATGGCCTGCGGGGGTGGAAAGGTAGAGGCACAGGAGGACTCCCGCATGACTACAAGGGAGGGGACACCACGGGACCCCAGCATGACTGACAGAAGGTCACTTACTGATGGGAAACACTGGGTTTTTCTAAGCAAAACCGAACTTTCTTGGACAAGCACTGAGAATGGAGAGTCTACGCGTCGGGGGAGGGAGTCCGGCTCCAAACACGGGCTGTCGCACCCTCTCCAAGGCTTCCGTTTCCCCTCCGCACGACGGGGAGGGGCAGCGACTCCCTGCTGCGTCCCAGCCAAGGTCACAGGACGTGAACCTCGGGGTGCTCCTTGGCCAACGTCTGGCCTCCTGGGCGCCTGATAAATGTTTGCTTCCCTCCTCTTCGGGCGGCCTCTCCACCTGTCCCATGACCTCAGCGGCCTTTCTCGGAGCCTCGTCCACCCCTGCGTTGGGTCACGTGTGTGAGAGGAAAATCGTCGCACCTGCCCGTGGCCGTGCCCTGCCCTCTGTCCTTTGCGGTAATATCTCACCTCGCACCCGGGACACGCGGGTCCACCAACTGATGGAAGAGCCTGGGTCCCACCGTTACCGGGGGGACGAGGTGCCCCAGTGGGAGCCAGACTGAAATCCCACCGCCACAGCTCGTAACGACGCAGCCCCGCCGAGCTCGCATTCAGGCAGGACACGCTGAGCGCGGGCCCCCGGGGGGAAGAGAGCGCGGCCCCGGGGGCCCCGCGTTTTAAAAACTAACTTACTTCGGCCCGGCTTTACGCAGGAACAATGGACAAGCGAAACCTGTCCGCGTAAGGCGTGACGTTCTGACCCAGGGGTGCCTGGGCCACGGCTCCCGCGACCGAGGCGATGAACACATGCATCTGACACACTTACTGAGGATCTGGTCTCCGGGCACGTTCAAGTTCGCAATACTGTGAACGGCACTCGGCGTGCCGCACCACCGCCCCCCAGAACTCACTCGTCCTTCACCTGGGAGTCGGGACCCCAGCCCCAGGGCGGGCAGGCACCGTTGCACTGCCTGGGGCCGTCAGCCCATTTCCATCCCACAGGCGGGGAGCGTGCGTGTCTGTCTGTCTGTGCGGAGCTTTCCCACCTGCCACGACGCCCCCAGGCTCGTCCCTGCGACGGCGGCACGACTTCCTCCCTTCTCGTGGGGTGGCCGCACGGTAACCCCCCCCCCCCAGACCAGGTCCCCGCCTGACGGAGGAAGTACTGACACTCGCTCAGGGTCAGAGCGTCTGGAAGCCCGGAGCCCCCTCTGAGGGGGGTGCCGGCAGGTGCCCCGCTGCACGCGAGGGGGACTCGGGGACAGGCCAGCGGAGGAAGCCCTTCCAAGGAGAACCACCAGGCACAGCCAAGTGCCCGGGCTCAGATGCAGCGCACACCCCTGAAGATGCACACGGGTTCGCGCCCACACCGTCTGAACATCGCACACGCTGCGTGGACGTCACACGCACGCTTCTGTGGGATGTACGTCACACGCGCGCTTACGCACAACGTCACACACGCGCTTATTCGCTACGTAGGCGTCACACACACGTACGCTTATTACCACGTATACATCACGCGTACGGGCACCACACGTACGTCACAGACGCATAGCACGTCTCCATCGCACACACACACGCCGCGTGTGCATCATGCACACACGTGTGCGTCTCCCACGACTCCCTCACTATGCACTGGCTGTGTGCCGTATGTCGCATCGTTGTGGTCACACCCGCCCCGAACGCCTCCTCTCCTGGGTGTGGGGTCCACACCCGCTGCCAGCTGGGATCCGCCCCTTCTCTCGAATAGACATGAACTCCGAACGCCCCGGATGCGATGAGACGGCGTGCACGGGCTGAGGCGAGGATCTCCCTCCGTAAGCTGGGTCTTGCGAAGGGGACCCTCCCCCCTGGTGTCCGGAGGGTGTGCTGGCTGAGCTGGGGAGACCGGCTCCCGTCCCCTCCGGCGCGGCGGCCAGACTCCGCCTGAGAGCAGACGCGAGCAGCCAGCAGCGGAAAAGCGGGCGCGTGTAGTCAGTCTGCGTGCACGGGAACCTGCAGAAAGGGACACGAAGCCGTGAAGGAGCGCACGGGCACCGGCGTGTGCACACCAGGGCACGCGCGCCGTCCTGCGCAGGAACGCGGAGCCGCGGGCTCACGCGGGGCCCGCTCTGGCCGGGGGTGGGGGTGGTGGGGAGAGGGGGTGGGCAGGGCGCCGGGGAGGCGGGCGACAGCGACAGCGGATGGGTTGTTGGAGCAGGTCCGTTCGTCCAGGTGCGTTTCGTGTCGGGATTACCGTCGGCAATTACCGCCTCCTGGACCAGGATGTCCTCTTCCTGGTGGGGGAGGGTCCAGGAAATCTCACCTCTTGGGTTTAGCTAGGACGAGGGAGGGCAGGGAGCCCCCCCTGCACCTGCTGCTTCCCTCGAGCGGAACAGTCGGCATAGTTAGGGGCATAGTTAAGGCGTGTTCTGAACCCCTTCAAGAGTCGGCAAGGATATCAAGAAGCTGAGAGGTGGTGGGCTGGAGAGTCGGAGCCAGCGGTGAAGACGGGGTGGGGGGGGGGGAGCGGCCGTCCCCGCACAGCGCGCACTGTCACTTGAGCCTGCAGCCAGCCTGCAGACCGTCGGTCCGTCGCAGGAGGTGCTAACACGCCGGGGGAGAATCCGCAGCCCTCACGCTTAAGCGTCAGCGTGGCGCCACAAGCGGACCCTGCCCACGGCTCCGCTGTGCGGGCGTCCTTCCCGCCCGCATTCCCACGCTCGGCCCGCACCCGAGTCACCCGGGGCGCCCCACCCGAGCTTTGGTTCCCGGGGGACACGATGCTGCCGGCGTGGGGACACATCTCGGGGGCCGCCATCCTCCGTTCCTGCGGGGCAAGCCTCCGCTCACGTGGCGGCCCAGGCGTGGCTCGGAAACCCTCCCGGGGCCAGCGGCCAAGTCCAACAAGCGGGGTGGCCTATCGCCTCCCAGCCCTGGAGCTGACACCTGAGCAAGGGTCAGCTGGGCGGCGCTCTTGCAAAGGCCCTGGAGGAGCCGTCTGTTCCGGGCCTTTCTCTCGGCCTCTGGTGGGGCTGCCCTCCTGGGCGGTGCTTGGTCCGCACACCGTCTCCCTGGTCACGGTCTCCGTCATCACATGGCTTGTCTGTGCGTGTCTGTGTCTGTGTGTGCGTCTATGTGTGTGCCTGTGTGTGTGCATGCGCGTGCATGTGGTGTGTGCGTCTGTGCGTGCATCTACGTGTGTCTGTGTGTGTGCATGCGGTGTGTGCGTCTCTGTGTCTATGTGTGCATGTCTGTGTGTGCACCTGTGTCTGTGTGTCGTCTCCTTTCCCCCCCGTGGTTTGTGCGCTCCGGGGTCCAGGACTGGATTCCCGTCACTGCTGACCCTTTGGGCATCAGAGAAAGATTCCAGGTGCAGTGACCTCGTGTCCTTGTTCACACTGGTCCAGGGTCCTGTCCTCGTGTGCAGTGACCTCGTGTCCATCCCCGGCCTGGCCACAGGGCCAGTTCACGCCCTTCTGCTCCTCCTATCCACCCCTTCCCCGGGGCCCTTGTCTCTCACTCACATATGGAGCACAGGTCGGCATGGGAGCGCCGTTTCCTGTCGCCTCCCGTAGCACGGCCTCGGTGGGACAGTTCCTCTTGTCCCCAAACGCCGCTGTCTCACGGATCTGCATCCACTAGGGGAAGGTTGAAACCCAGACTTCAGCGGCAGCTGGGTGGGCACCTTCCGGCACCTTCTCAGCCTTGCTCTGTTTTGTTTCCTCTCCTCTAGCAAAACCGGTGGTGGAACGGCTGCGTGCACACACTAGGGACGTAAGAAAATGCAGCCCTCCACACGCACCCCCGTGTTTTTAGCAGCGCTGTCGACAGTAGCCAAAGGATGGAAAGAGCCCAAATGTCCCTCGATGGGTGAATGGATAAAGAAGGTGTGGTCTATACATACAATGGAGTAACTACTCAGCAATCAAAAACAATGAAATTTTGCCTTTGGCAACTACGTGGATGGAACTGGAGCGTATTATGCTAAGTGAAATTAGTCAGAGAAAACAAAAATCAGATGACTTCACTCATTTGAGGGCTTTAAGAGACAAAACAGATGAACATAAGGGGAGGGAAACAAAAATAATATAAAAACAGGGAGGGGGACAAAACACAAAAGACTCTTAAATACAGAGAACAGAGGGTTGCTGGAGGAGGTGTGGGAGGGGGGATGGGCTAAATGGGGAAGGGGCCCTAAGGAATCTACTCCGGAAATCATTGTTGCACTAGATGCTAACTAATTTAGATGTAAATGAAAAAATAAATACATGAAATGCAGCCCTCATGACCCGTGAGAAGCTTCTCCAGGGCTAATACCATCCGTAAACATTGGGTCTTGTGAATCTGTGTTGTGCCCAGTCACGTGGTTGTCCTGCTAAACCCCCAGTCTCGGGGGGTCGCCGTTAGGCCGGGTCAGCCCGTCATGCTGCCTCCTCCCCGGACCCTGGGACAGCCGCAGGCCCTGGAAGAATCTGGAAGGATCGGTCACTGCGGAGGCGGCTGGCTGCTTCAGGGACGTGGGGCTCCGTGGACTTTCTGTCTGTTCATCTGTTTATGACAGTCTGATCTTCCATTTTCCAGATGATTCTCAAGGCTGCCCCCAAAACGCAGAGCCGTATCTGGCAAGTGGTGCCCCAGACGTGGACTTTCCTGACACCTGGTGGCCACTGCCTGCCCCCCGGCATCACAGGCTCTCTGCCGTCGTACGGTCGTTGCTGAGGAAGACAGATGAGCAGGAGAGAAACCACAGAAGCCCAGCAAGCACGTGGGGGGGCTCGGGACCAGTAACGCAGGGGGGTGGTTGGAACCTGGCTTCAGCGACATCTCTGCCGAGGAACAGTGCGTTTGTAGACAAGGGACAAGAGAGGGAAGGGGCCTGGGGGTTCCACGCTGGCGAATACACGGGGAGAGGAGGGAAGATGGGGCTGTCTACACGGGGTCTGCGATCCGGGTCCTCCGGTGCCAACTCTGCGCTGAGTCTAGGCTCCTCTCGTGATTAAGAATCACCTTGCCCTTCCTGGTCGGGGGAAGGCAGCGGGTTTCTCTGTGTCCGCCTTTTCTCAGCTGCCTTCAGCTGGGAAAACTCCTACAGCAGGGGCCGTGTGAAAACACAGACTATCAGCGATGACTTGGAAAGACGCGACTTGGCTCGCAGAACCCACGCACAGCCCGTTTTCCCGAGGAAATCCGGTCGCGAGGTGAGGGGCAGGCCCGCGTGGGGTTCGGGAGGTCGGCCGACACAGCAGGTGCGCTGCTGACTCCCGGCTGCTGAAGGACCCTCAGGGAGACATCTGTGTGGAAGGCTCCAGGTTCACACCAGCTGGGCGCCCTGCCTTGGGAACGCGGCACACGGGGCCCCGGTGGCGGGACCCTGGCCCCCAAGGGCCGAGTTGCCCCGCAGGCCGTGCGCTGTGAGCGCAGAGCCCTTGCTCACCTGTGAGTCACGATCCCCCGGTTCCCGGACACGTCATCAGCCTGATTTCTCTGTGCCTCCCCACCGTGTCACGGCCTCTGGTCCCACGGCCCCGCCACAGTCGTGGAGGCGCGGGGAGAGCTTCCTGACTGAGTGGCAGCAGCAGGTGCGTGGCTGCCTCCCAGACGGGGCGGGGGAGGCGGGGGACAGCTGATCCTCGGGGGCAGAGGGCAGCGTCCAGCGTGTGGCCACCACGGCGAGCGGGCCTAGCCAGGGGTCTCTGGCCGCAGCACCGCACGTGTCCCCGCGGCCCTGGAGGGAATGTCCGCAGGGAGCCGTGTGCACAGCTGTCGGCCAGGCCGCCTCCAGGGGCTCAAGCGCACGTCCTGCTTCTCTCCGGCTCGTCCCAGACAGGCCGGGCCTCGAGGAGCTGCTGACCCCGTGTGGAAGCAGGTGGGGACGAAGCGGTCACGGGCAGCAGGGTGGCAGTGGGGTTCTGCCACGCTTCCGAGGGACGCCCGCGCCTCGTGCAGGGGCGGGGGGTGGCGGTGAGGCTCTGTCTGGAAGCACAGGAAGCTGTGAGCAGGGCTAGGGGTTTCTGGCGGCAGCTACTTGGACGCCTGTTTGCATTGGCTTCGGGGGCCGGGGAGGCGGGAGAACGCCTCAGAGAGGGTTCTGATGAAGTCAGAGGCCTAGAAATAATTCTGAGTTTCAGTTTAATGTTCAGAGTTCTTTGTCACAAAACCCTTTCTATAAATATAGTTTCCTTTAAAAGTATTTACTCTTGGGGGGCCTGGGTGGCTCAGTCAGCCCAACGACTGACTCTCGATTTCAGCTCAGGTTATGATCCCACAGTTCGTGGGGTCGAGCCCCGCGTCAGGCTCTGTGCTGGGCGTGGAGCTTGCTTGAGAGTCGCTCTCTGCAACACCCCCCCCCCCCCGCTCGCACACCCTCGTTCCCTTTCTCTAAAAAAAGTAATAACGTAGTAAAAATCTTTATGCTTTTTCAAATTAAATGGTTTTCCTAAAAATGGGGGAACGGTATACAGGTGCATGGGACAGAGGGCACGTTCGCCCCCTACGCCCACACTTGTGCTGTGCAGAGAAGGGTTTGGCCTGAGTCTGCTTGTAGGCTCATCGTATGCGGGTGTGCAACGCGTGCACCTGTGTGTATATTGGTACTCACGTCCGCATATGCACGTGTCCGAGAGTTTTCTTTTTTCTTATGAAATGTCTTCATTTTTCATCGAAATATAGTCAACACACCGTGTTATATTAGATCCAGGTGTACAAGAGAGTGATTCGACATCCACACCCCACACAGTCCTCATCGCCACATCGCACGCCAAACCACTGCTCCCTTCCCCCACCCCTCCCCTCCGGTGACCAGGGTGTCCTCTGTGCTCAAGAGCCTGTGTTTTGATTCGTCTCTTTCTTCTTTATCCGCTCATTTGTTTTGCTTCTGGGCCCCATGGAGATGACTTTTTCCATTAAAACGGGCCCGTGCTACTTTTGTTCAAAAACCAAACAAAAATGTTCAGTAGAAGGGTTTATAAAATGTTGTCGGCCACACCACGCTCTCATCCGGTCTGCCTTTCCACACCTTGCCGGCAAATCTTTCCCAGAGAGCCGAGCAGTTCCCAGATAAGCAGCCGCTGGGTGATCTGCAATTTGCAAACAGGTCCTGCGACTTGCCGAAGCGAAAACAGGTCTTACGCAAGGATTTCCCGAGGTACTACTGAATAGAGTCGTTTGAGCTCCTTGCGACCAAAGGCAAACCAGGAAAACATCCAGCGTTCTCCACGATTCAGGACGCCGTGTGCCACGGTAATGACGGGAGCGAAGGAGGCACAGAACTAGGTAAAATCCACACGTGTGATGTTGCTGACTTTGGGGACATAATTCAAACTTTATGGACGTTTGCGTGTTGTGGGATCAAAGGCACAAAATTATCCTTGGAGATTTACCAAAGTAGTTTTACATCCCCGAAGCTTTGCCCGTGCAGACAAAATAATGAATTGAAAACTACCCAGAACATTCCAACACGACCACCACTCTGCCGCTCGCCCGGGGATCACGGGTGAAGGTGTATTTGGCCCTTGACTGTCCCAGCTTTCTTAGCTACTCACAGGGCTCCCCAGGACCCTGTTCAAGCAGAAGGTCTCGGGCTCTGTTGGGCTCACAAGACGTGGGGCTGGAACTCTCTGTGGGGGAAGACCCCTCTGGGTGGGCATCGGTGGAGCCGGGCAGCCGCTCTGTCACCCTCATGGAGATGGGGGTGGGGGTTGAGTGTGATCGCCCTCCGCATACGATCCTTCATATGACCTGCTCTACTGGGGGACGGTCCGTACCCCCACCTGAACTTGTTTGATTTCTCTGTTTGCTTCGTTGCAAACAAAGCCCTTGTGTTCCGTCAGTGTCCAGATACGATTCTGGGTGCTACGGGCGTATCCGACCCAGGGCAGGCCCGGCAAGTAGCTTGAACGACTGCAGAAGTTGGTGCTAGAGCTCGGGCAGCAGAAGGCCCATCGGAGGGAAAGGGAGCGTGCACGTGAAAAGCAAAAGGGGCGTGGGTGCATGTGCACGCACACGTGTGGGCTAAACCTGGCGCCTCCCTTCCCCTCCCAAATACCAGAGTGTGGGGCGCCTGGGGTCTCAGTCGGCTTGGCGTCCGACTTCAGCTCGGGTCACGATCTCACGGTTCATGGGTTCGAGCCCCGCGTCGGGCTCTGTACTGACGGCTCGGAGCCCGGAGCCTGCTTCGGATTCTGTGTCTCCCTCTCTCTCTGTCCCTCCCCCGCTCGCACTCTGTCTCTCTGTCTCTCTCTCCTTCAATTAAAACGAAACATTAAACACAATCTTTAAAAATATATGTCCAGATACAAGAGGATGGCGTGGGGCGTTTCCCCTCTCAGGTTCGTTCCGCGTCGCGACGCTGGCGGGCGCACACACGAGCGCTAAGCGTGGCCCGCCAGCCTTTCTCTCTGGGACAAGATGACGCTGCTTAGCCTTTCCAGAAGCCGCGGCTCGGGGGCTCTGCGGATTCCTGTGGAAGATGCGGGCTGCGTGGTCAGGCCTCTGAGGCTCAGGAGGAATGAGCGCGAGGGACCCCGGGGGCGGGGAGGACCCAGAATCGCAGCACGGCTCTGAGGGAACACCGTGAGCATGAACACAGTTAGGGATATTTCAGGTCCTTCTCCGGGCCCTGCTTCTGCTGACTTTGTCCTGAGCAGGGTCTCCGCTCTCTGATAAGCGATGAGGAGCAGGAGGGGCCTTGGCTGAGGGAGGACAGGACCCAGGAGGACCCCGGCCCGCTCCAGAGGACCGCCGACCAGCGTGCTCCTCACAGGCACCCGCCTCACCCACCGGCCAGCCTGCCCCTTCGAGGCTTCAGATGCTTTGAAACCCTGGCTAGGAGATGAAGAGAATGCTTTCTGGAGCCAGAGATCAGAGAGTATAAATCGCTCTTCCAGGAAAAAAAAAAAAAAAAAAAAAAAAGGAGCCACCAAATACATTTGTTTCCGAAGTAGAAGAATTCCGAACTTCAAGCAATAATTTGCTCCTGTCCTTACATACACATTTTTCATCTTTATTAGATGAAAGTGTAAAGCAATGATGACGACAAATTTGAATTTGTATGGTGCTGCTTTTATCAACAAAGGTATCAGGTTTAAATGCCAAGAAAATTGATATTAATTTGCTTCCAGAAGTAATTTCTTTAAAAGAGCCGATCCCTGATTAGACTTCCGAGAATTAAGGCTGTCTTTAGCTTCTTAGCTGGAAGTTTGCTGATTTCAAGTGTGACCTTCTAGGACGCCCCCTGGGAGCATTAGGGGAGCTCAGCGTTAGCCCAACAGTGGCACCTAGTGGCTGGGAAAATCTCCTGCCTGTCAGACCCCATGAGTCTCTAGAACATTCTTTGTCTCAGCGGTATGCCAGGCACTGAGTCTTTCACCTTAATATCCAGTGAGGGATCCTGAGGATTCAAGCCAATCTACAAAACCATCCTTTTCTCCTCCAAGTGATAAGGTGCTGATGTTAATTTTATTTTTTTTTTAATGTTTATTTATTTTTGAGAGAGAGGGAGACACAGAATCCGCGGCAGGCTCCAGGCTCCGAGCTGTCGGCACAGAGCCCGACGTGGGGCTCAAACTCATGAACCGCAAGATCATGACCTGAGCCGAAGTCGGACACTCATCCGACTGAGCCCCCCGGGTGCCCCTGTTAATTTTAAAGAAAAAGGTGGTTATGGGTATTTTTGACACCCGAAGGCGTCAGCCATTTGAGGCTCACCCCGGGGCCCGGGTTCACAGTTCCAGTTATGCTTTTTGCTAATAATGTTGAAACTGGCTGACAAGTCAAGACAGCTTTCGGGTTTCTGGAATTTCCCACGCTCGTCCCTGCAGGAGTGTGTAAATTAGGGAGCACATACTTCTGAGGCTGGGGCCTCCTCTAAACTTGTCCTCATCACAGGCACGGCCTGGGCACGGTCCTAGTGGACCTCCCTTAGGAGATATTCTGGATGTCGTCACTAGGATGGCAACATAGCTTGTCCCTGACTTCGCTCCCTCTCCCGAGAGCCACTCACGACTATTGAAGAACAACACCAGTGAGAGAATCCCGGAACAGGGGAGTGGGGCCGAGGCACCGCCTGCACCTCAGAGACCAGGCCATCCCACAGCAACAGGGTAAGAGAAACGACCACACGGCCACACGCTGGCCACTCTGCCCCTCCCCCAGGCCAGCACAGCACCATGCGGACAGGTCTCTCCCCAGCCTCTGGTTCTTCCAATGGGAAGAGGGAACCTGGGCTCACAGCTAGGCTGCCCGGCACGTGAGTCATTTTGTGGGAGCCCCTAATCTGATTTCATACCATGGGGAATGCAGGGGAATGTGCAGGGCTCGACCACTGGGAATGTGACTGTCAGGGAGGAGGGGGGCGGGGCTTGCAACGGCACTTGGATCTTGGCAGACCAAGTTCATGCTTGCGGTGCCCAAGCAGGGAAACCAGCGAGAGGTTTTGTTCCACAGCAAAACTGCAGAAGCCAGGGGCGCGGTCTGCCCGGGGAACGGGATGGGGTGCAGACCTGCCTGATTCGGACCCTCAGACGAGGATCCTGCCAGCCCTGGAGCCCAGTTCGCCCGTGCCCAGGCAAGGTGCTGAGTCACAGCCCCGCTCACCGTGGAGGCTGCCTTCTAGCCCCGTTTGAGCAGAAGGGCTGGCAACCAGTCCTGGAAGCCGTGCACCCAGTGCTGCTGGAGCCCAGAGGCGGGCGGGCAGAGCTGACGGCCCCCAGAAAAAGCCAGCACTGAATGTGGGGGCTTCCCGTGTGGCACACGGCAGGGAAATTAGTGCACAGCCGAGTCCCAGCCCCTCCAAACCAGACAGCTTGTTTGGGAAACCGAGAGAAACCTGGAATGTCTTTTCCTCTTCCCGTCCGGGCGCAGGGGCTGAGACACAGCCCCATCCGCGGCGCAGAGTGTCTTCCAGCCCCGTATAGACAGAAGGGTTGGTGACAACGCCTGGAAGCCATGTGACCCAGCAGTGCTAGAGCAGAGAGAGGGGCAGACAGAGGCAATAGTTCGCAGAGCAAAGCTAGGGGCCCTGTTCTTCCAGGGAGCTTGGGGTACGGGTTGGCTTGAGTTAAGAAACAAAGAACTCTACCAGCTTTAGAACTGTTTCCCCTGTTGTTCCTGGGCATCCCTGCCCATCTAATTCACAGCCCCGCTCATCACTGAAGACAGCTTTCAGCCTGTCAGGCCAGGGAACCTAACCAAAGCACGTGAGAAGCTGAGTAGCCCACTCAATAGTCCTACGTACAGCGGCACTTGAACCGAGAGTCCAGCCTGTGACCTCCCCCATCTGCAGAGCTAATCGGTGGCCTCACCTGACCAGAGAATTCTGGCCTGATTCAGGTCCCCAGACCATGAGCTGTACAGGTCCTGGTCCTGCAGCCCTGCCAAGGCAGGGAGGCTAATTCACAGCCCCGGCTAGTACTGAATATTACCCAGCCCTGGCCAGCTGGTAAATCTGACCAGAGAGTCCAGCCAGACATGGAGCCCATCCTACAGCCTCACTTGGGTAGGGAAACAAACCAGCAATCCTATTCAACAGTTCTCAGCCAGTAGCACAACCCCAATTCCCAACCACAGAGCTGGAAAAGCTGCCTTGCCAAAAATAGACCGTAATAGTAGGGCCCATCTGCCCAAGGACGTTACCAGCAGACACACCCAGAAACTCAAACTGAACTGACTGGTGAAGAACTCTCCCTGCCAAAGCAAATCTGGAACATCTAGAAGAGCTCAGTTACTCAAATGCACAGATACCACTGCAGTGAATCAAGGATCATGAAAAATCAGGTAAGTACGACACAACCAAAGGAAACCAATAAAGCTCCAATCACTGACTCTAAAGAAATGGAGATCTATGAACCATCAGACAGACAATTCAGAATAATCCTGTTACGGAAGTTTAGTGAAGTGCAAGAACACAGACAGACAACTAAACAAAATTAGGAAAACAATGCACGAACAAAATAAGAAGTTCAACAAGGGATAGCGACCATCGAAGCAAACAAATGAAATCCTGGAGTTGAAAAATTCAATAACTGAGCTGAAGAATTCAACAGAAGAGAAGTTTTTAAGAGTAGACTCAGCCACACAGAATAAAGAATCAGTGACCTGGAGGACAGGACAATGGAAATTATTCAGTCAGAGGAGCAAAGAGACAAAAGAATGAAAAAGAGTGAAGAAAGCCTATGGGAATTATACGACACGATAAAAAGAAACAATACTCACATTATGGAAATTCCAGAAGGAGAAGAGAAGGAGAAAGGAACAGAAAGTATATTGAAAGTAACAATGACCGAGAACTCCCCAAACCTGGGGAGAGAAATGGACATCCAGATCCATGAGGTCCAAATAGGTTGAGCCCAATTAGGGCTACACTGAGACAAATTGTAATTAAATTGTCAGCAAAGACAAAAAAATAAATAAATAAAAATAAAAATAAAAACGGAAAAACAGGAAACAACAAAATGGCAATAGTAAGTCCTTACCTATCAATAATTATTTTAAACATAAAGGGATTGAATTCTCCAATTAAAAGACATAGAACAGCTGAATGGATAAACAACCAAGATCAAACAATATGCTGTCTAGAAGGGGCTCATGTTAGCCTTAAAGACACTCACAGACTGAGGGTGAAGGAATGGAAAAGACATTTCAAGCAAATGGTAACAACAACAAAGCAGGGGTAGATATATCTACGCTGTACGAAACAGACTTTAAACTAAAAACGGTAACAAAGAGACAAAGAAGATTATTAAATGATGATAAAAGGGTCAATACATCAAAAAGATATAACAATTGTAAATATTTCTGTACTCAACATTGGATCCCTAAATATATACAGGAAAAGCTGGCAGAGGTAAAAGAATAAATCAGTAAGAATACAATAATAGTTGAGGACTTTACTACCCCATTCTCAACAGTGGAGAGATCATGCAGAGAATCAATATGGAAACAACAGATTTGAACAACACTGTAGACCAAATGGCCCTAATAGACATGTACAGAGCATTGTAATACACATTCATTTCAGGTACACGTGGGCCATTTTTAGAATAAACTATATGTTAGACCATGAAACAAGTCTTAGCAAATTCTAAATGATTGAAATTATATCAAGTATCTTCTCTGACCACAATGTCATGAACCCAGAAATCATTAACAGAAGGAAAACTGGAAAATTTATAAACACATGAAAATTAAACAACACTCCCCTGAACAACTAATGGATCAAAAAAGAAATTAAAGGAGAAATAAAAAACGTTTTTGAGAAAAACAAAAATGGAAACATAATGTATCAGAACTTGTGGGGTGCAGGAAAAACAGTTCTAAGAGGGAAGTTTATCGCAATAAATTCCTATATTAAGAAGGAAAAAATATCCCAAATAAACAACTGAACTTTGTGCCTTAAGGAAAAAGTGAACACAAAGTTAGAAGAAGAAAGGAAATAATAAAGATTAGAGCAGAAATAAATGAAATAAAGAAAGAAAAACAATAGAAAAGATTGGCTAAAGTAAGACTTGGTTCTTTGAGATGATAAAATTTACAAATCCTTACCTAACCAAAAACAAAAGAGAAAGGACCCAAATCCACTAAATTATAAATGAAAAAGGAAACTTTAGAGTGGATACCACATAGATTCAAAGGACCATAAGAGGCTATGAGGAGAAACTATATGCCAACAAACTGGACAACCTAGAAAAAAATGGAAAAATTTTTAGAAACATGTAACTACCAAGACTAAATAAGGAAGAAATTAAAAATATGAATAGACAAATTTCTAGGAAGGAGATTGACAAAGTAATAAAAAATCTCCCAATGAAGAAAAGCCCAGGACCACTGGCTTTATCAGTGAATTTTACCAAACATTTAAAGAAGAATTAACACTAATTCTTCTCAAGCTCTTCCAAAAAATTGAAGAGGGGAGGATGTTCCTAAACTCATTTTATGACATCAGCATTATCCTGATACCAAATCCAAAAAGGATGCTACCAGAAAAACAAAGAAACAAACAAAAGGCCTACAGGTCAATATCCCTGATGAATATTGATGCAAAATTCTCAATAAAATACTAGCAAGCCAAATTCAGCAGCACACTAAAAGGACTGTCCACCATGATCAAAAGGGGTTTACCTCTTGAAATGTGAGGATAATTCGACATACAAAAATCAATCATTGTGATACATCACATTAATAGAATGAAAGAAAAGAATCATATCATTTTGGGGCACCTTGGTGGCTCGGTAGGTTGAGCGTCCGACTTCGGCTCAGGTCATGATTTCGCAGTTTGTGAGTTCAAGCCCCGCGTCGGGCTCTGTGCTGACAGCTCAGAGCCTGGAGCCTGCTTCAAATTCTATGTCTCCCTCTCTCTGCCCCTCCCCCCACTCGTGCTCTGTCTCTCTCTCTCCTTCAAAAATAAATTTTAAAAAAACATTAAAAAAATTTTTTAAAAAATCATATAATCATTTTAATAGAGGCGGAAAAAGCATTTGGCAAAATTCAACATTTTTTTCTCAATAAAAACTCTTAACAAACTAGGTATAGAAAGAACATATCTTAACATCATAAAGACCATATATAACAAGCCCATAGCTAACATCATGCTCAATGGTGAAAGTTTGAAAACTTTTCCTCTAAGATCAAGAAGACAACAGTGCCCGCTCTCACCACTTCTATTCAACATAATATAGAAGTCCTAGCTAGAGCAATCAGGCAAGAAAAAGAAATAAAGGGGATCATAATTAAAAGGGAAGAAGTAAAATTGTCTCTATTTGCAAATGATATTATTTTATATAGAGAAAATCCTAAAGATTCAACCAAAAAACGGTTAGATCTAATCAATGAATTCAGTAAAGTTGCAGGATACAAAATCAGCATATGAAAATCAGTAGTGTTTCTATACACCAAGAACAAATGTTCACAAAAGGAAATAATTGAAATTTATCCCACTTGTAAGTGGGATAGCATAAAAAACAAAATACTTAAGAATAAATTTAAGGAGGTGAAAGATCTGTACTCTGAAAACTATAAGACATTGATGAAAGACATTAAAGAAGACACAAATAAATGGAAAAGTATCCCATGTTCATGGATTAGAAGAATTAATATTGTTAAAATGCTAATACTACCATAAGCCTTCTATAGATTTAAGGCAATCCCTATGAAGATTCCAATGGCATTTTTTACAGAGGTGGAAAAAACCTCCTAAAATTTATATGGAACCACAAAAGACCCAAATAGCCAAATAAATCCTAAGAACAATGCAGAAAACATCACTCCCTGACTGGAAGCTGTACTATAAAGCACTAGTCATCAAAAGAGTAAGGTACTGGCATAAAAACAGGTGAATACACCAATGGAACAGAAATGGAAGCCCAGAAATAAACCCAAGCATTATACAGTTAACCAATGTTTGACAAGGGAGCCAAGAATACTCAACAGAGGAAAGAAGACAGTCTTCTCAATAAATGGTGCTGGAATAATTGGATATTCACATGGAAAAGAATGAAACTGGGCCCATATCTTGCTCCACCCAGAATTAACTCAACATGGTTAAAGACTTAAATATAAGACCTGCTGTCATGAAACACCTAGAAGAAAACTTAGCAATAAATCTCCTTGACATGACTCTAGGTGGTAATGTCTGGATGCGACACCTACAGCACAGGCAACAAAACGAAAAATAAACAAGTGGGACTTCATCAAACAAAAAGCTTCTGCTCAGCTGAAGAAACCACCAACAAAGTGAAAAGACGACCTATGGAATGGGAAAAGTATTTGCAACCCATGTATCTGATAAGGGGCTAACATCCAAAATATATAAAGAATGCACAAAACTCAATAGCAAGAAAGGACAAAAGACAAATAAACGACCCAATTAAAAAATGGGCAAAGGACCTGATAGCCACTTCTCCAAATAAGATATACAAAAAGACAACAGGTACGTGAATAAATACACACGTCTTGAATCATTAGAAAATGTGAATCAAAACCGCAATGAGATATCACCTGACACCCGTTAGGATAGTTAAAATTAACAACACTGGAAACAAGGGTTGGCGAGGATTCAGAGAAAGGGGAACCCTCATGCGTTGGTGGGAATGCAGACTGGTGTAGCTGCTCTGAAAAACAGTATGGAGGTTCCTCAAAAATTAAAAATAGAATTGGGGCACCTGGGTGGCTCAGTTGGTTAAGCGTCTGACTTTGACTCAGGTCATGATCTCACAGTCTGTGTGTTCAAGACCCATGTCAGGCTCTGTGCTGACAGCTCAGAGTCTGGAGCCTGCTTTGGATTCTGTCTCCCTCTCTCTGCCCCTCCCCCTGCTCACTCTCTCTCTCTCTTTCAAAAATAAATAAACATTAAAAAAAATTTTTTTAATACTTTGGCCCTTGGATCTTACAATCATGTTAACTATTTTTCAGAAGTTGAGCTATGTATCTTGAAACTCACATTTATACTCTGTTCTTTAAGACAAGTACATCCAGGGGCGCCTCAGTGGCTCAGTCGGTTGGGCGTCCGACTTCGGCTCAGGTCATGATCTCACGGTCCGTGAGTTCGAGCCCCGCGTCGGGCTCTGTGCTGACAGCTCAGAGCCTGGAACCTGCTTCGGATTGTGTCTCCCTCTCTCTGACCCTCCCCTGTTCATGCTCTGTCTCTGTCTCAAAAATAAACAAATATTAAAAAAATTTTTTAAAAAGACAAGTACATCCATATTCTGCACCATTGACAATTTCTTTCAATGTGAAAGGTACCATTATATACATATATCTATATATAATGTAATCATATTATACATATATTACGTTATATAATATATATAACGTGAAAATCATTACTTTAAGGACTATATCTGCTAGAAGTTCATAGGGGGAAAGTTCAAGTACAAGCTGATAGAAGTCCGATCTTTTGCCCCATTACTGTGGATTGTAGTTACTGTGGATTGCAGAAAAGGTGAATACATAGCAGCACCCCTAGTGTTTCACGGTGTCGGTGATAACCAAGCTCATGAACTCCCAGCAGCCTTAATGGCCTAGGTGCCTCTAACTCCGACGAGAGAGAGAATGTGACTTCTTGGTACAGACCGCTTTTCCCGTGGTTTCTTTTAGGGAACTACGAACCTACGTGTCCACTGATGGTTGACGTCTTTAATCAGCATGACGGAAAGCAGCCTGAAGAATGTTCTTGTGGTTTCATTTGGATTTCTGCTTCTCTTTACGGCCTACGGAGGTCTGCAGAGTCTGCAGGTAAGTGAGGACACTTCTGAACAAACGTCCATCTCTTGGCCTCTAAGAATCCGCAGGGTCACAGAAGACAAGGAATGTAGGATTTCTTGTTAACCAATTCACTCCCAAATCCTCTCCAACAGTGGTTTTTATGTGCTTACAAATGTGCAGCCCCACCCTCGCCAACAGGATTGCACAACAGTGAGTGTGTGTTTGACCCTTGGACAAGGACTGTGGGTCTTGGGCTCGTGATGTGATTTGCCTTTGACACAGTTAAAAAGAGAGAGGCACACGGGAGCGGTGGGGTGGCTTAGTCGGTTGAGCAACCAATGTCAGTTCAGGTCATGATCTCACGGTTCGTGAGTTCGAGCCCCGCATCGGGCTCCGTGCTGACAGCTCAGACCCCGCTTCAGATCCTCTGTCCTCTCTCTCTACCCCTCCCCCGCTCGTTCTCGTTCTCTCAAACATAAGTAAAACACTCAAAAAAAAAAAAAAAAAAGAGGGAGAGTCACAGGATGACTCATTGCGGATTCTGTGCCTTCATGCCTTTGGCTTTGTGGTTGGGGTAGTAACATGAATTTATCATATTTTGCTAGACCATAGAGATTCCAAGCTTCTTTTTTTTTTAATTTTTTTAATGTTTATTTATTTTTGAGAGAGACAGAGCATGAGCATGAGCAGTGGAAGGGCAGAGAGAGAGGGAGACACAGAATCCAAAGCAGACTCCAGCCCCTGTCAGCCTGACACGGGGAGTGAGCCCACAAACCGCAAGATCATGACCTGAGCCGAAGTCAGACACTTAACCTACTGAGCCACCCAGGCGCCCTGGAGTCCAAGCTTCTTTAAGCAAAACAGTGAACTCGGACAAAGTTGTCTCCATAACTTTGACCCCAACCCCCATGGCACTCTCTCCTCCTCAAGCCCCTACAAGGCTGTAACAAGAGTCACATTTGCCTAAAAGTAGATGGGCTGTATCTTCCCCCGGTAGTTACTTTTTGTTGTTGTTGTTGTTGTTGTTGTTTCCTTTTTAAAGTTTATTGGAAGGAACGTGTAGGTTTCATGAGCAGTAGAAAAGTGTCAGATGGTTTTCCTCTCTTCTCTTCCTCATTTCCTGTTGTCTGTTTCTCTCAGTAACTAGCTCCTTTCTCTTGTTTTTCCAGCTTCTGCTCCATAATGACTTTTTGGCTCTGACGTAGGAGACCTGTTTTCGTTTTTGTTTTAAATCCGAGTTAGTTAACATACATACACAGTGTAGGGTTGGTTTTGGGAGTAGAACCCAGCGATTCATCCCTTGCATACAACACCCAGTGCTCATCCCAGCAGGTGTCATCCCAGCAGGTGTCCTCTTCGATGCCCATCCCCCAGCCCCTCCCACCTCCCCTCCAGCAACCCTCAGTTTGTTCTCCATATTTAAGAGTCTCTCATGGTTTGCCTCCTTCTCTTTCTTATCTTGTCTTTCCTTCCCTTCCCCTGTGTTCATCTGTTTTGTTTCTTAAATTCCACATATGAGTGAAATCATATGGTATTTGTCTTTCTCTGACTGACTTATTTTACTCAGTGTAACACACTCTAGTTCCATCCACGTTGTTGCAAACGGCAAGATTTCATCCTTTTTGATTACCGAGTAATATTCCATTGTGTATATGTTGTCTTTATCCATTCATCACTTGATGGACATTTGAGCTCTTTCCATACTTTGGCTATTGTCGATAGCGTTGCTATAAGCATTGGGGTGCCTGTGTCCCTTCGAGTCAGCACTCCTGTATCTTTTGGATAAATACCTAGTAGTGCAGTTGCTGGGTCGTAGGGTAGTTCTATTTTTAATGTTTTGAGGAACCTCCACACTGATTTCCAGAGCGGCCACACCAGTGTGCATTCCCACCAGCAGTGCAAGAGGGTTCCCGTTTCTCCGCATCCTCGCCAGCATCTGTTGTTTCCTGAGTTGTTAATTTTAGCCACTCTGACGGGTGTGAGGTGGTATCTCATCGTGGTTTTGATTTGTATTTCCGTGACGATGAGTGATGTTGAGCATCTTTTCATGTGTCGCTCGGCCAACTGGATGTCTTCTTTGGAGAAGTGTCTTTTCACTTCTCTGCCCATTTCTTCACTGGATTATTTGTTTTCTGGATGTTGAGTTTGACTCGTTCTTTATAGATTTTTGCATATTAACCCTTTATCCGATACATCATTTGCAAATATCTTCTCTTTATTTTATTTTAAGAGAGAGAAGGAAAGAGAGAGAGAGAGAGGGAGCAGGGAAGGGGCGGAGCGAGAGGGAGAGAGAGAGAATCCCAAGCAGGCTCTGTGCTGTCAGCACAGAGCTAGATGTGGACTCAGTCCCGTGAATCATGAGATCATGACCTGAGCCGAGATCAAGAGTTGGACACTCGACTGGCTGAGCCACCCAGAGGCCCAGTTGCTTGTGTTTGGAAGTGTACTTAACACAGGGGCCACAACCCAGAGAGAGCAGGTGGCCCCCACCCCCCGCACACCCAGGCCCACCCCAGTCTGCCTGGGGTCTTGGGAGTAGAAGCACCCACGATCATTGCTGAGGTGCCCTCTTCCTTGGAAGACGTCAGAGGACCAGACCTCCAGCTCTGTGCACCATCCCGCCACCCACTTCCCCCACCCTCTGTCCCAGCCCGAACCGCCTTATCTCCTTTGCTGGTCCAGAATATGTAAACATGGTTTGACTGGGATAACTGTCTCCATTGGTCAGGACTGGCTTAAGCAAAAGAATTCAATGACATGGACAGAAGTGACCTGAGGCATGACTGCATCCCCGCGATGCTGGAAGCACGTGTCTGTCCCTGTCATTTCCTTTGGCTTTCAACTGGCGGGCTTCATTCCCAATCCCCAGGGTCCCAGCCCTGATCTGGACTCACCCCGGGACCCAGGCACGCGTCTACACAGCCTTCCCCCTGCAGCAGCTGCAGCCTTCACACCCCTGTGGCTACTGATCGGCTAGTCCTTCACATCTCCACTCGGATGTCACCTCTTTCCCTTCCTTGCTCCCTGGAGCCGAAGTCTGGGTGGGGTGCTCACAGGTGCTGAGGCAGACGCCTGTGATCGCATGATGCCAGGACCACAGCCACCGCTCCATGACCGAGTCCCCCTGACCAAGACGGGCCAGACACGCAGGGGGCAAACTATGGATAGTTCTGTGAATGAGAGTCATCGGTGCGTGCTGATCTCCAGCTGAACTCTCTTCTCGGGCTCTCTATGGGCTTAAAGATCCGACCCTACTCCCCAGTACTGAGCTGGGACCTGTCTTGGCAGGCTGCCCAGCATCGTCTCCCAGAAGAGCTTGACGGCTCTGGCCATCGTGCAACGTTCCGTGCTGCCTCTCCGCCCAGGATGAGGCCCGTGGAAACACATCCCCACATCTCCTGCCCTCGGCACCTCCCACGCTTCCCCAGGTTCCCCCTCATCGTCCAGATCTCATTTGGTCTTCACTCCTTCTAGAAAGTCTTCCTGACCCCACGGGGCTGGCCCGAGTTTCCCTTGCAGGACTCACTCCCCACTGCAATAGACTGTTTGCTGCTGTTAATGATTCCTCTTGGCTCCTGTCCACTGTGCACTCCTGGAGGGCAGCGGCTGCTGAAATTTCCTTTTTTTCCACTAGAGCAGGTGCATACAGCCTCTGCGGGTAAGCGTTTAAGACTCTCTTTGTTGCATGAGCTGAGTGAATGTCCCAATTGTTTATGCAGGCAGATCTTGCACAATTCAAGCTCAACATGCACACGTACTTCTCTTCACACGTGTATTTGCCGCCTGGCTCTCCTAACACAAGCAAACACAGGTGTTTGGACGTGGCCATTCACGTAGAAAAGAAATTTGCTTTTAAAATTCCCCTTTGGCTTCTAGCATCCGTCTTCCTTTTCGGTGGTTTGCAGTCCAATCCGACTACAAGTGCCTTATGCACTTCGCTGGCTCGCGGCAGTGCTGTGGGCGGAAGAAGTCCCAACGCAGAGAGACGCCTCGCGCCTCTCACTCACACCCAAGGAGGCGAGCCCAGTCATACAGGAGGAGTTAACGCGCACGGATGAAGGAAACAAAGCCTCAGGCTCATCCAGCTGTCTCGCTCGGCACTCCTAGCAGCCAGAGTCACAAATGGAAATTTCCAGCTAACCCCCACGGCAGAACAGAGTGCTCAATTTCCATCTTCCAACCAGATTTCGGAATTGTCTTGGGACTAGCCGTTTTTATCATCCGTTTTAATTCATCCGCAAATACCCGTTTAAGTACCTGCTTTGGGCTAGGCATCGGGAGAGATTTGGAAAACGCAGAACGTTTCCCTGCGTTCGAAGGTATCGATGTCAGCTGGGGTGACATCGTGGGTCAGCATGTGGTGTGTGCCAGAGGTCAGGCAAAATTCCAACAACAGATCAGAGCACCGGTCTCCGTGGATGACGTTATCCAGGAGCCCTCAGACACCCCTGATCTGCGCTGGAACAACGGGCACCCTCTGGAAAGCGAGGACAAGGAAGGTGGGAGCACGTCGGGGGGCCGGGCAGCAAAGGAAGCGGGAATCCTGGACCGGTGGACACAAGGCAGAGTAAGAAGTCAGCCCGAGGGTTTGGGATTCCTGTGGGCAGAGCGGCAGTGAGGGAATGTCAGAGAGCAGTACCTGGCCGCGTGGTACAGGGTCCCTCGCCGCAACACGTCTGGCAGGGGCGACCAGGCAGGAAGGGATGTTTAGAAACCAGGCATTCGAGTACCAGCTTCCAGATCACCTGGGCACCTCACTGTGCATGTCAGTCTGCGAGCAGACAGTGTCCCCTTCTTTATCTCTTCCATGAGGACAGTAACTCTGTTTCCTCAGCTTAAAGGGGAGAAATACAAAGCTCTCCTAGAGATAAAAACGGATTCACAGAAGGCGTGTGGCCATCTGCCCCAGAGCGACCCCAGCACCGGACCTCAGGCTTTCCCTCTCCCCAGGATCTAGCAGCAGCTGACTCATGGTTCGGACTGTGCTTCCTCCCAGGCCTCACCTGTCAGCTGGGGGGGAGCACCTATCAACTGGGAGGGGAGCACTTACCAGCAGGATGGGAGCACCTGTCATCTGGGAGGGGAGCACCGTCAGCAGGAGTGGAGCACCTGAGCATCTGTCAGCTGGAGGGGAGCACCTGTCATCTGGGAGGGGATAACCTGTCAGTTGGAGGGGAGCTCCTGTCAACTAGAAGGGGAGCACCTGTCAGCTTGAGGGGAGCACCTATCAACCAGGAGGGGAGAACTTGCCAGCAGGAGGGGAGCACCTGAGCCTCTGTCAGCTGGAAGGGAGCACCTGTCATCTGGGAGGGGAGCATTATCAGCAGGAGGGGAGCATCTGAGCACCTGTCAGCTGGGAAAGGAGCACCCGTCAGCTGGGAGGGGAGCACCTATCCTCTGGGAGGGGAGAAACTGTCAGCTGGAGGGGATCACCTGTCAGCTGGGAAGGGAGCACCTGTCAGCTGGAGGGGAGCACCTATCCTCTGGGAGGGGAGCATCTATCCTGCGAGGGGAGCACCTGTCAGCTGGAGGGGAGCACCTGTCAGCTGGAGGGGAGCACTTATCCTCTGGGAGGGGAGCACCTGTCAGCAGGAGGGGAGCACCTATCCTCTGGGAGGAGAGAACGTGTCAGCTGGAGGGGAGCACCCGTCAGCTGGAGGGGAGCACCTGTCAGCTGGGAGAGGGCACTCCTCAGAGTAGCCTGTTGCTCGTGGCCTCAGGGACCAAGTGGTGACCCAGAGCTCTGTCCCCTTGGCTACTGGCCCCTCTGACCAGGGCTGGGTTTGTCCCCACAGAGCAGCCTGTATGGCGAGGAAGGGCTGGGGGTGACGGCGCTCAGCACGCTGTACGGCGGGATGCTCCTGTCCTCCATGTTCCTCCCACCGCTCCTGATTAAGAGGTTCGGCTGCAAGTGGACCATCGTCATCTCCATGTGCTGCTACGTGGCCTTCTCCCTGGGCAACTTCTACGCCAGCTGGTACAGCCCACACGTCTCGCGCCCGGGTCTGGCTCAGGACGCAGGTTCCTGCTCAGGAGCACTGAGCTGGAGCCCGCTTGAGGGCTCCCCGCTGCTTTCACTTTAAAATGAGCGCCGTTTCCGGAAATTCCTATCTGCTTCTGGGACAGGACAGGCTTTCTTCCCCTTTTTTCCTGCCAAGATGTCTCTGTCCCTTTTGCTGGGCCCATCTCCTCCCCTGCTTCCCAGCTCTGACCTTCCCTCACGTCTTTCACGGGCCTTGAGTTTCCCTGTCTGCACCAGGGGCACTTTTGTGGCCCCAGTGATGAGAGCTAGACCTTGACGAACACGTCGAGGGTGAATTTCAGGAGACTTAGCGGAAGGTGACCCAAGGACCCAACACCGTGGCCTCACCCCATCGCAGAGAGTGGACATGTCAGTGTGCAGGGGCCCAGCCTGAGACCTACCTCCTCCCTGATGGAGAGGTGTCCTCTGGGACCAAGCTCCAAGGACACCGGCCCCACAATCTTATTCCCGGGAACACACCTATCAAACATCCCTTGGAGGGACACCTGTTGTCATCTAGGACATAATGATTATGGCGATTTCACGTTCTTCTTTTTCTTATTGCCATGGAGTTTTCACACAGAGTCCTCAATGAAGAAGGTAAACCAATCACTCAATCGATCAATCAACGTTTCAAAAAATAGATAAATCGTTTTAAACGTAAAGCTGTTAGAAATACTCAAAAACCACCCAGCCTTGTTTGTAATCCCAGCTCATTGGTGGTTGCTTGCAAACACAAAGAAAACTCACTGGCAATGAATTTGTCTCTTGCAAACTAACCAGAGCCAGAAAAGGCACCGAGTTGGGTCCTTTATCTGGGTCTTGTGGTGAAGCCGTCAGTCTAGCCAATCCATAAACATGACAAGGCTTACGACGGGCTAGGCATGGAGTTTCCTTCTCCGCAAAGGTAGGGAAGATTGGAGGGGGAAGGTACTGTCTGTCTGTGTTTTATTTTACAGGTTCACCTTGGTTCCGACCTCCATACTGCTGGGTCTGGGAGCAGCTCCGCTGTGGTCCGCTCAGGGCACGTACCTCACCATCATGGGAAACACGCAAGCAGAGAAGGCAGGGAAAGTTGGCAGAGACGTGGTGAACCAGTATTTCGGCACCTTCTTTCTCATCTTCCAGTCGTCCGGGGTGTGGGGCAACCTGATCTCATCTCTGGTGTTTGGCCAGACACCCAGACAAGGTAAAAGGAAACGGGGCTCCGTGATGACCCCCGAGAGGGCCCCCCATCCCATTTACATGTGTCTTTATTCCACAACTAGAGCAGGTGAATCACCTAAAGACGTGGTTCTCAACTGCCTGTGCCCAGCCTTCCCTGGTCCCCATCTGTTCCCTGGGGGAGTCTGGGCGGGTCCGTCTTGTCCACAAGTGCCCTGGCCATTCTGACCCTGCCCTCCGTGGGCAGGGGGAGCCCCCCAGAGCAGTGTCCTGGGAGAACAGAGGGCCACTGCCAGTGGACCTTGGGTTCCTGGAGTCATCACTATCCTTCTAGACTAAGAACAGGCTCGACTGATTTATTGTCCCACTGAATCGATCCACTATCCAGTGTCTTAAATGCTCCACAAACGACCTGTTGTCCCGTAACCGATTTGAACATTTGACGGCTGATGTCTTAACCCACGTTTTCATCTGGACGTAAAGTGTGGGTCTGTTTTATGCCTGCGCCCTCTGACGTCTGAAGATTTAAACCAAGGACAGAGGGAAATAAATCTCTTCAATTCTTACAGGAAACCTTTATTGATGGGGGGTGGGCAGAGGTCCTGACTCCTGACTGCTATCTGGATTATTTCTGTCTCTTTGTCCTGGACCTGCATCCTGCCATCCCCTATGAAGTCCTGCCTTTGGGTGACTCCCAAATCCCCCTTCCCCTATTCCTCATGTGATGCCATCACTTGCTAAGTGCATGGAGAAGGGAAACCAGCAGGTCATAGACACCCGTTTTTACTCATTATTGCTGTCGAGGTCAACAATAATCCAACAGAAACTGGGACTAAGGTTCGGTCTCTACAGCATGACTGGTGGGAAATGGAGTGGACAGGTTTAAAGCCATTCGGGCAAGAGAGCTTAATTCTCCAAGCGACCCCGGGACCCAGACCCCGAGGAGCGAGGCATTCCAAGGGCCCGGCGAGTGCACCAGCCAAGGGGCACTCGCGGCACCCCATGTGATGACATCTGTATCACGACAGATGTCCTTTCTTCCATGACGTCCGCCTCGTCCAGAGACTCTGACACGGTCTGGGAGCCCCTGGTGGTGCCCATTTTATTCTTTTAGCAGATTGGGAAACCAGCATTCAGGAGAGGGCGAAAGCGACCTGCCCAAGGTCATGGAACCACTACAGATGAGTGTGAAAGAGAACGCAGTGGTCCTGACACCTAGCCTAAAGCACCTTATTTCTTCTTGATTAGTCCGGAAATGTTGGATGTTTTCATTATGTCCGGAAAGTAATACGACTAGCTGTTGTGCAGCGTGTCTTAAAATCATGTATACGGACACGTGCCCGGGGGAAGTGTATTTGGAGGCACTTGGTCAAACAGACCCGTGTCTCGTGCCTCTGACCCATCGTGACTCTTGGCCCTGGGGTGTCCAGGCCCCCGTTGGCCGCACACTCGAATCCTCATGCCCCTTGTCCTATCAGTTTTCCACGTTCTCCTGTCATCTTTTTGCTTCCACCTGCACAGAGGCCATCCCAGAGGAGCAGCTCCTGTCTTGTGGGGCCAGTGACTGTCTGATGGCCACAGCGTCCACCAACAGCACCCAGCGACCCTCGCAGACGCTGATCTACACCCTGCTGGGCATCTACACGGGTATGTGCTCACGGCGGGCCGAGTCCCAGGGGAAGCAAACCTAACTCTTCCCTGGGTCGAGAAAGAGCATCTTCCCAACATACAAATATTCCTGTAAAGTGTGCTCAGCTTTGCACCGATGTGTTCTTGGTAGGAAATCAACTGCAACAGACCAGGGCTGTCTAATAGAGTTTCCTGTGATGACAGAGTCATTTTTCTTCTGCAAAGTTCTGTAGCCGTCAGCCCCATGTGTTTATTTATATTTTTACTACCTAAATTAAAAATACTGTTCCTAAGTCACAACAGCCACATTGCAAATGCTTGATGGCCACGTGGGGCCGATGGCTATCATATTGGATAGGACCAGGGTATACCACGGTATTGATGGATTGGTTACTTGTGTGTCAACTATGTCCAAGTGACCCTGGAAATCCAAAACCTTATAAGTTGTCATCTTTTTCTGAGGAATATATTTGAATGGCTCCTGCTGGTGTGGGGCCGGGGTCCTTCCTGCAGCGACCATTCTCCAATCAGGAAGACCCCAGGGTTCTCAGCTACTGGTCACAATGCAGCTGAAGGACGCACACATTGGAAGTTCATGGAAAGATGGCTGCCCAAAGGGAGTTCATTCTTCTACTGGTCCTTATCCTTAGAAGCTCAGGTTAATGCAAAATATTTATGTGAATCATTTTCTAAATGACTTCCCTGTTAGAGTCACTAGATTTATAATTAAAGGGGGTATTTTTAGAGTAGTGTTTTTTGTGTTGGCTGGGTCGGTTTGTTTGTTTTTACCATTTGAAGAGAATTTAAATCTATTCTTTGTCCTTCTTAAAGATCACGGGTCTGAAATATGTTGAATTTGGTGGGACTGAGTCCAGGATCCTAATGGGATCAAAGGTTACCAAGGCTGCGTGTGCCGTCAGAATCCGTCCCTATGCTGAGACCATCAGCTGCCAGCAAAGTCACCTCCAGATCAGAGGTCACTGAGTGAGAACTTGTAAAACAGCCACTTTGTGTTGGCAAAGCGGAGCGAGCACCAGCGAGTGCCACGCCATAACGTGGACTTTCTCCAGTCCTGAAACTAATAACTCAGGACCCCCACCTTCGATAAGCTCAGAGCCCAATGCAGGAGAAGATGTGTATTCAGCTAACAGAAATTCAATGCACGTGTTTTGAACGAGGTTTCCAGCTGACACGTGGTCACGTCTTCTCGGGGGATTGGGGTCCAGGGCAACTTTGACGAGGCGGTGGTACCGAGCGGGTGTCGAAGGACGAGGAGAGGCTTACCAGGCAGAGAGGGAGAGGGGAGAGGGCACTACAGGCAGAGAAGCACAGAGGCGCTGGTGTGGCCGGCGGACAAGGCCCTGGAGGGGACAGAGGAGCCGGAGACAGTTGTGGGACGAGCCGTGACCCACCGTGAAAAACCTTGATGCTGTGCTAGACGGTCTGGACAGGTGTAGACTCCTTTCCTGGACAGACTCCAGCATTAGCGTCCTTTGGAAATACAGAAAACTCGTGGGCAGAGAAGCCGGCCCTTGTGAGACCCCCCCACCCCCGCCCCAATCCGCGGGAAGAGTGAAGAGTAAAGGGCAGCGAGCGTTTAACCACAAAAACTAAAGCTTCTGCGGACCCCGAACTGCGTGTTTGTCCCCCCGTCTGCGAAACAGCAGTGCTCCAGCTTTTCCCCCACCGGCCGGACACTAAATATTCTAGGCTTGAGGACCGAGTGGTTTCCACTGCAACTATTCAGTGATGTTTTTGGCGGGAAGAGAGGCCATAGGTAACATGTAAATGAAGAGCGAGGCTGTTTTCTTTTCTTTTTTTTTTTTAATGTTTATTCATTTCTTGAGAGAGAGAGACAGAGTGTGAGCAGGAAAGGGGCAGAGAGAGAGGGAGACACAGAATCCGAAGCAGGCTCCAGGCTCCGAGCCGTCAGCACAGAGCCCGACATGGGGCTCGAACCCATGAACAGGGAGATCATGACCTGAGCCGAAGTCGGACGCTTAACCGACTGAGCCACCCAGGCGCCCCGAGGCTGTTTTCTAATAAGACTTTACATACAAAAGCAGCCAGGAGCAGGAACTGGCCCGCGGCCTGCATTGCCCTGGTCCCAAGGAACAGCACAGGCCGTGGAAAATGCGTTTTTTGCATCCTCAGCCCCCGTGTGAGGTTCCCCTGCTCAGCACGCGGCCCTCAGTCCCCTCCCGCAGGTCTCTGGCTGCTGCCCCAGGCCCGACGTTACCCAGAACTCGTGCCCGCGGCATCCAGGGGCCCGAGGGAGTGGCAGTCCAGACGGTCGTGTCAAACGGGCACTGTGCACGTGTCCCATGAAGAAATCGTCTCTGATTATTCGTACCCTGGCCTCACGCAGGGTTTCATGGGTCTCCTTCCTGTGAGCAAGGCCGTGTTACCGTAGAAACACACACGCGCACACACAAAGCAAACCGAAATGGAGAAGAACGGACCAAAGGAAAGAACTCCGCCTCCCCAGAGTGTTTTCCCGTCATCCCTGAGCTCTGTCCTCACGAGGAAATTCCTTTCGGAGCCATTCCCTCCAGTACACTAGACGTGCGACACACGCACGTTCACGCCCCTTGAGAAGGTTCTGGGTCACGGGCGGCCCTGGACCGTGTGTGATTTTTCCTAGTAAACACGTGGCTTCCATACCACGACCCAGCCGCAGGGCTGCCCCGCGGCTCTCATCCTGGGAGTCATGTGTCCGGATGGGTTCACGCGCCTGCCCACGGCGGAGGCCGTGGCCCCAGTCAGTGGGGAGCTGATGGCACACCTCCTCCACGTGGCTGCACACCCGCCTTACCTGTGCGAGGACCGCGTGGACCGCTCTGGAAACCGCTTCACAGCTGAGATGCCCAGAGGCCCCCTGCACGTGGCTCTGACTGGTGGCACTCACCGGGTCTCCAGGGGACAGGTAGTGACCGCCCACGACCTCGGACGGCAGTTCAGCAGACTTCCGTGCGCCGTGTGTCGGAAAGTGTCGTCAGAATGCGGAGTTACCCCGACCTGGGGAGAGAGGATTGTGTTCGGCCCAGGGGAAAGCGGCTGAATGACAGAAATCAGGCTTAGAAGTAGATCGGCACCTCCGGGGTGTGCGGGGCGTGTGGGGACGGGTCCGGCATCTCTGCCGACAACGTGGAAGGGGGCGGGTCATGAACCGGGCGCTCCCCCAGCACCGGGCCGGCGCACCGTGCAGGCGGACGCTGAGACCAAGTACAGAGAAAGAAATAACTCGAGTCCCCTTCAAGGCTGCCGGGCCTCAGCCATCGGGCTACAAATCCCCGGCGGCCCCTCAGAGAAACGGAAAAAGCCTCCCGGCTCCCGAGTCCCTCTGTGGCTCGCAGAGCACCGAGTTTAGCACTGAGCCAGGGAGGAGAAAACCGGGTATGCGCGGACCCCACACCACCAGGAAGGAAAGAGGTGTCCGTGTGAACAAGAGCCAGTGAGCTGTAGCCCTCGATCCGGGTATCGAGGTGGGTTCGTGGTGCAGACGGAGGTCCGGTCACCACTGGGGCATCACGAAGGCGCATGGTGTCCCCCACGGCGGGGGGTGGGGATGAAGAGTTGTCTTGAACAAAACCCGTTTGCACAGTTAGCGCACTCGCACCCACCGCGAAGGGGGCGCCCCCCACGCAGTCCCTCCGCCCGGGTCCCGGGCTTCCGCGGCCCCGGGCACAGCACCCCACCTGCAACGGCGCCCCTCGGTGCCCTCCCTCACCCAAAGCCCTCAGGTGCGCAGCTCTGCTCCGTCCTTCCCCTCGGCCGGTCCCCTTGGGGGATCTGCCTCCTTAGGGCACCTTACTGCCACCTGACTCTACAAACACGCGCTATCCCATCGCATTCAGGAGGCGCCACTCTCACGCACCTAGCTCGCCCCCCAGGGCTTCCGGGTAAAGATGCCGGAATAGACACGAAACTCAGCAAACCAGAACCGCCGCGACTCGCCATCCCGAGAAGGGAGACTGGCCGTCAGTGGGAGTTCCTTGAGGGTCAGGACCGGGGAGTGGTCGCTCGGGAAGGGCGCCGAGGAGTTTGTGTTGCTGGCCCCGAATGGATGCCCCAAAGGAGAGGAGGGGGCAGATGGGGGGTGAGTAGCAGGCAGGTCCCGGACCTCGGCCTCGCGCCCTCTGTCTTCCCTCCAGGGAGCGGCGTCCTGGCCGTCCTGCTCGTGGCCGTGTTTCTGGAACCCATCAAAGATGCGCAGAGGAAACGCGAAGGAGACGAGGGGCCGCCTTTCTGGTCCACCCTGCTGTCGACCTTCAGGCTCCTTGGAGACAAGCGCCTGCGTCTCCTGGTGCTGCTGCCCATGTACAGCGGGTTCGAGCAGGCCTTCCTCGCGGGCGACTACACCCGGGTACGAGACAGCGCGGCGCGCGGGGCCCCTGTGCGGCCTCACCTGCGCTCGTGGGTCTCAGGGCCGCCTGCCCCGGGGCCGGGCGGGGGCCGGGGCTCCCGGGGTGGGGGGGTGGGGGACACCAGGTCCTTCGCGGCCTGAGGAGAGCTGTGTTCGTGGTCTAGGTCGCTCCCGCCTCCCCAGGGCCGGGCCTTACCTCCGGAGACCATGTGTCCCTCGAGATGTGCCTTCAGGGGGGAAGGGGGCCCCGGTCATGCGCGAACCATCGCACAGAACACCTGCGGGATGCTCGCCTGCACCGACACTGCCCGTAGTTTAGAGTCAAAAGTAGGGAAAAACATAAAATCCACGAATAACACCTGGAAGTCCCCCTCGGGCCAGTTTTCAAATGATGCGTCTCAATCCGGAGATGGATGTGGCTCTCGGGCCTGTCACCCTGTCCTGCCCTAGATGCCTGACCCACGCACTGCCCGCCCCCTTCTGTGCGCAGGGCAGGCCTCCGTGGGGCAGGCCAGCAGAGGGAGGCCCGTGCCCTGGGGCGGGCCCAGCGGGAAGGCTCGGCCACCAGCCAGCTCGCTCCCTCGTGGCACGCTCACCAAGCTGCTGTCTCTCTAGCTCCCTGCCACTTGGTGTCGGGTCCTGAGGAGCCTCCCGGGGCCACGGAAAGGCTGCCTCAAACAGGGGCGGTGGACATTGGAGACCCCCTCTTCCAGAAAGGGTTGGGTGGGAGCTGGGGCGCCGAGGGGCTGGGGAGCCAGTGCCAAGGGTGCTCCCCGAGGATTGCCCTTCCTTGTCCGGAATCCGGAATTTTCTCCGAATTCGTGCCCGCCACAAGCCCCCTCCCAGGTTAAATCCGAATTCCAGGTAAACCACAGTATCTTTTAGGCTGTGTATGTTCCAGGCGGGGTTTGTGCGTCCCGGGTCCTCTCTGCCACCCTGCTCCCGGGACGCCCTGACGGAGGGCGGTGGGGTCCAGAGAGTTCACACAGATGACAGAACCGTCCCTTGGCCTTTGGTCAGGGCCCCTCCCACGGGCCTTGCCGCTGACCTCCAGCCTTCTTCCTCCGCCTGTGCCGTCCGAAGCAGCAGCCTGTGTCTGTGTGTCTGTCCCAGCTGTGCGCGGGGACCAGAGTGGTGGGTGCGGGCGTGAGGGCGTCGGCGGTGGCAGCACCGGGGCCGGGGGCGCGGCCGCTGGGACCTCACGGCCTCGTGCGGGAGCACTCCTGTTCTCGCCTCCGCTGAGATGCGCTGCGTTCTCTTCACTTCTTCTCCATCTGGTGTTTGCTTCCAGGGCTGTCGTAGGTTCGCACAAAACCACAGGCGGTGTAGGCTCCCGAGTCCCCCTGCCCCCTCCCCACGCAGCCTCCCCATCATCCACCTCCTGCGCCAGAGCCAACAATGACATCCCGTCACCGCCCCGTCGGGGGCCGTCCCGGCGCTGGACGCCGTGGGTTGGGGCAGACACGCAAGGACACGGGGGTAAGACACTAAGGTAGCACACAGAGCGGCTTCGCCGCCCCAAGAATGCCGGGGGCTCTGCCCGTTCACGGCTCCCCACGCCTTCCTCCAGCCGTCGTGCAGAAACGACCGAATCCGCGAGGATCGGCCCAAAGCGGCGCCTCCGTGGTCCGTGAGAACACACAACGTGAGGCAAAGGCTGCGTGGGGGGAGCCCCGTCCAGATGTGTGTCCCTGTTACTTCCTACCCGGCTCGAGCACGAGGCTCCAGGCCGGTCCCGCCTGGCGGCCGTCACGCTGTAACCCCCGCGAGCCGCCCGCTCACGTCCCCTGTGCTTCGTCCTGCAGTCCTACGTCACCTGCGCCCTGGGGATCCGGTTTGTTGGTTACGTGATGATCTGCTTCTCGGCCACCAACTCGCTGTGCTCTGTGCTGTACGGAAGGCTCTCCCAGAAGACGGGCAGAGCCGCCCTCTACACGCTAGGTACGTGGACACGCTTCCCAGACGCGGGCGGGAATGGTGGCCGGCGGGGTGAAGGGCGTGTTCCGCTCAGCGATGGTGCAGGGGCACCACGGGGAGGCTCCCTGAAGGAGGCGACCCGTCCTCACGCGGTGCACAAAGACGCATCCGCCTCTGTCCCTCTTGGGAAGGGAGGAGAGAGGAAACACACGGCGGTCGGCGCGAATAACGAGAACTACGGGCGTCAACGGTCACCTGGCCACCCACTTAGGGTCTGAGGCGTCTGGGGCAGCGGGGACACAGCCAGAAGGGGAAACAGTAAATGTTTGTCAGCCCCTGGTGGGAGTAACCCGCATAGGTTCCCAGGTCATCCTGGCAAGCGCCCCGTGGGGGGGGGGGCACTGCCCGCTCTGCAGATGAGGAAACGCAGGAACAGAGAAGTGTGGTGGCTCCCCCCGGGCCGCACAGCCAGCGCGGATGCACCCGTCTCCAATGCGACAGCAGGTTCTGGACTGTCACGAGGCATGTCACCGCCTCGTCGAGACAGACGCCTCAGGGTGTGTGCACAAACCGTGGCCCAGAACTCAGGGCCCGCTGGGGTAAAGCCAGGAGGAGTGAGCCTGGAAGCTCCGGCCGCCCCTCCGTTCTCACCCCTGCCCGCTCGGGAGGGCGGTGCCGTCCCCAGGCCGTCACCACTCGGGGCAGCTCCTTCCTCACTTCGGGGTCTCCTCGGCCGGGGCACAGAGGCCCCCCCTGCCAGGCGCAGGGCACACACCCCGCACGGTGCCTGACGCAGGGGAGGCCTGCGGTGAGCAGAGGGGTCACCCTGCTGGGCACGTGGCAGTTGGACTCTGGAGGGCACACACGCGGGCCAGCCGGCCCGGCCGGTGTCAGAATCCACGCGAGGACGTGGGTTTGGGGCATTCCCAGGAAACGTTTACACAGTGCGGCAAAGGGAGACTCCGGAACCACTCGGAGCCCTCACTCCCGGCGGTTTCCCCTCTGCATCCACAGGGGCGGTGACCCACCTGTGCTGCATAATCGCCCTCCTGCTGTGGGAGCCTCACCCCCGCCAGCTGGCCGTGTTCTTCGTGTTTTCTGGCCTCTGGGGCGTGTCCGACGCCGTCTGGCAGACGCAGAACAACGGTGAGTGCCCCCGCGTCTCCCGCCTGGCCCGGCCGTGGGGGGCAGACGGTGGCAGAGGACCCCACGGCCGGGGCCACCTGGGGAGATGACGTGCCCGGCGGGGGGGTAGTGGGAGGCCCGCTCCAGGTTCTTTCCGTGGACTTGAGGGACTTCCTCTGAGCGTCGGTTCAGACCCGAGGTGCAAAAGACGAGAATCACCCAAGGGTACAGCTCCCTTCCCTTCTAAGAGTGGTGGTCCCTCCCCGGCTTTCTGCTTGAGGAGCGTGCCCGGTGCCGGGCCCAGGAGGCTGGAGAGGCCTTCAAGGCGGCCTCGGTCCAGATGGGGAGATGGCTGTGTGATACCCGCGGTGGACGAGCTGGCAGGTTACCGTGACAGCCTCCAAGCAAGGGCACTGGGACTGCGGGTTCTGCTTTCTGGGAGAACGGAGTCGGGGGTGGGGAGGCGATCAGTGGGGGCTGCATCTGGAGGTCACGCCTGAGCCAGGCCCCGGCTGATTGTCCCCAGATAGAGCTGCGGTGTCAGCGGGGTGGGGAGCTTGAGAGGCAGGGGGAGGCCTGGGGGGCCAGGGGGGTGGGGGAGGCCAGGGGAGCTCGGGAGGCAGGGGGAGGCCAGGGGAGGCCAGGGGAGCTCGGGAGGCAGGGGGAGGCAGGGGGAGGCCGGGGGAGGCCAGGGGAGCTCGGGAGGCAGGGGGAGGCAGGGGGAGGCCAGGGGAGGCCAGGGAGGCCAGGGGAGCTCGGGAGGCAGGGGGAGGCCGGAGCAGCTCGAGAGGTATGCCACAGAGCAGACTGGGGGCTCGTGAGCAGCAGACGTCCACCCCTCGCAGTCTTGTGCCTGCCAGTCTGAGACCAAGACAGCGGAGGCCGCTTCCTGGTTCAGAGAGCTGTGTCCTCACGTGGCGGAAGAGACAGGGGGGCTCTCTGGAGACCCCTCATAAGGACACAGGTCCAGCTCACGAGGAGTCGCCTCGTGACCGAATCGCCCCCCAGAGGCCCCACCTCCTGACACCGTCACCTCGGGGTTAGGGGTCAACCTATGAATTTGGGGGACACAGGTGTGGTGGCCACGGAGGATGGGACACGCCGAGGGGACAGCTGGGCCAGGATGCCGGGTGGTGGAGTGGGGAGGCTGGGGGCCGACGGGGGCCAGGCTGCCCGGGGAGGGTCCAGCTTCGCTCAGCAGAAAGCGCTCACCCCGGGAAGGACGAGGCCGGCCCCGTCAGGTTACGGAGGGACGGACGTCTGCGGTGTTAACTCGGGAAAGACAGCACAGAGCTGCACGGAGGAGGCGGCCGTGGCTGCGCAGAGCAGGAGGGGAGGGAAGGTGAGGAGGCCAAGCTTCCGGACAGAATGCACAGCGTGCGGGAGCCGCCGGGCCAGCGGGCGGGCAGGGCCTGTGGCCTCGGGAGCGGCGTCCCAGGATGGGGGGGAAGGGCAGACACACGGCGGGGGGCACAGACACAGAGAGGACGCGGGTGGGGGCTCTCAGCACTGACAGGTGCTTCTGTGTAAGGTCCACACTCCCGAGGATGCGTCTAGATCCGAGTCAGGGGAAGAGTGAGGGAAGGGCCAGCAGAGGGGAAGGCGGCTGAATGAGGGCATGAGGACGAGGAACAGGGGGACAGGAGCACAGAGGTGTCCCCCTGGCTCCGAGGAGGACAGCCGCCCTTTGGGAACCACAGGAAGGAAGTCGGAATAAAGATCCACAGGAGGACTTGTCACCACGAGGAGAGGAGTTAGCAGAGTTCTCACAGAGAGCTGGCCAGGGACAGTGGGGACAGCAAGGGACAACAGGGACAACGGGGACAGCGGGACAGCGGGGGACAGTGGGGACAGCAGGGGATAGTGGGGGACAGCAGGGATAGTGGGGGACAGTGGGCACAGCAGGGGACAGCAAGGGACAGCAGGAACAGCAGGGACAATGGGGACAGAGGGGATAGTGGGGGACAGCGAGGACAGCAGAGGACAGCAGAGACAACAGGGGACAGTGGGGGACAGCAGGGACAGTGGGGGACAGCGAGGACAGCAGGGGACAGTGGGGACAACGGGGACAGCGGGGACAGTGGGGGACAGCAGGAGACAGCAGAGACAACAGGGGACAGCGGGGACCACAGGAGACAGTGAGGGACAACGGGGACAGCAGGGGACAGCGGGGACAGCCAGGACAGGCCGCTTTAGTGAGCTATACTGCATGCTAGATGCTGGGAAGGCACTCAGGGACAGAGCCCACAGGCAGGCTCACTGTCACCCACACTCGGGGAGCCGGTGGGGGGGGGGGCAAAGCAGAAAGGCAAGGTCACATGCAAGGGCCGGGCCCCGAGGGCAGAGTTAGGACTGGGACCCAGGCCTGGAGCTGCCGCCCAGAGCCCCGGCCGTTCCTTTAGACCATCTCTGGAGTCGGCCGGGAGCGAGTGCAGAGCCAGCTGGTGTCCCCGAGGCTTGGCCACCCACACACACAGGCCAGGAGGCAGTGACACGGCACTTGCCAGGTCACACAGGGTGCAGCCTGAGACAGAGGCCACCAGAGGTCGGGCTGAGGGTGATGGGTGTCTGTAGGATGCGAGGCCCCACAGGGATGGGTGGCGAGAGACACACAGCAGAGGAGGGGACCATCGTGGCACAGGGGTCCAAGGGCCTGGCCCTGACTTCAGGGGCGCGCCGTGCTGGGCCGTTGGTCGTAAGGCTTCCGGGCGGGAGGCTGTGCACGGAGGGTCTCACTCCCGCTGAGCAGGAGGACCCCCCGTGGGAGGGAAGCGAAGGTCACCTTGCAGGTGACAGGGGCAGCGGGAGCGGGTCCGGCTGCACAGTGAGTGGCTGGAGCCCAGCAGGTGGCCAGGGAGGCCCCGTGGAGATCTGAGCAGGGGGCTCGACCAGCCCCCAGGGAGGCCTGATGTGGGAGTCAGCCGGAGCCGAGCGATTGGGGCGTCAGGGGGGCTCCCGTGTCAGCTGTCGGCGGTGATGGGATGAGCCAGAGCCGAGGGGCCTGGGAGGCACCGCCGGGCCGGGAGCGGGAAGCAGGGGCGTGGGCGGCAGGGGTGGAAGCCACGCGACCGCGGGCTTAGATTTGGGGAGTGGGTGAAAATGACAGCCGAGTTTCCCACAGACCCATCTACAGCCTGGGATGGGGAGGGGTGTCAGGGGCCCAGGACTGGCCAGGAAGAGAGCCGCTTCCCCTAGAGATGCGACCACCCAGCCCTGACCTGGGAAACAGCAGGGGGCTAGAAATTCAGTCGGGCCCATCCCCCGACTCCTCGAGGGCGGGAGGCCGGCTGCTGCCCCTGCGGCCACGACCTCGGCCCTCACGGCCTCCGGGCCCCGCGGTGGCCCCTTCCTTACGACCCGTGTGCTTGTCAGCTCACAGGGCAGCGGAAAAACGTCTTCGGACAGAGCGGACCCTGCTGCGTTTAAGGGCTTCGGGCTTCACGGCCTGTCTACTGTCCCCATGGCGCCGGTGAAGGAAGGACGCACAGACACTGGCGTTAGCGTTCTTGGCGGTCCCGAGGTGTAAACCAGGGACAGGTCACGTCACCCAGCGAACCCGCACGCAGGGGTGGGCGACTGCGGGCGTGTTACTGCCAGCTTGCGGGCGTCTCTGACCCCTCGGGACTTTCTTCGTGTCTGCACGTTAAAGGTCAGGCGAGGGACCGGGGGAGGGGCCGCATGCCGCGTGACACTCCTTACGGTAAGCCTCCAGCTGTTTCAGGCGACTGGGGCAAAAAATGCTTGGCTTTCTTTCCCCCCCGAGACACGGGAATCGCGGCTCTCGCCCTCCTTTCCCGGCCTCGGACGCGGGAGACTGAGGCCGAGCCTCGTCCAGATTGTTCAGACCACGTCAGGCGAGGTCTCGCGGGTGAGCAGGACGTTCCGGCCGGGTGGATGGCCGGAGGAAGGACTGCCTTGAGTTAAAATGAGCTATTTCCGTCTTCTTGCACAGGCACAAACTTATTTTTTTTTTTTCAAGGAGAGACTGGTTGCGGGGGAAAATTGTTCTTTTCATGATTTAAGACTTTCTTTTGGAGTCTGAGCTCGCAGGGGCCTCAGCGGGGAGCGATGGTTCACTCCCCGAGTCCCCTGCAGGCTGACTCCACCAGGCTGGCCTGGAACTCACGGCCGGGCAGCACGGAGCGTCCCCGCGGTCTTTGTGTGTATGAAGGCTGGAAGTTTGGCCAGCTTTTGCCGCCACGGCCCCCGCCAAGAGCAGCTCTCTCTTGTGTTTTGAAAGAGCGAGTTGGATTTCTCATCTTGTCCCTGGACGTGTGTCTCTCGTTTGAGACGATACGTGAGGCGAGCCCGTCCTTTCCCGATCCGTGAGGCAGCATGCGGTTCTGTGTTCTCGCCGTCGCTTCCCAATTCAAACACTGACGCAGAATAAACCAGATGCCTGGCCCACCCGGCCTCCCTCCGGGAGCGGGGCTGTGCAGCCCGATGCTGGACATCCCCCGGGGCTCCAGAGGCTCCCGCAGAACCTTCGATCTGGGCCACTTGTTCCCGTCTGTTCATTCGCCCTGACGGTTCAGGAAAGACAGGTGCCGTTGCTATAGCAACCCTCACACACCAGTGCGCTGCATTTGAGATTCAGAACGTCTGGGCTAAAAATACTCCCTCGCCCTGCTAGCCGCCCAAAGGGCTGTTCTGGGTTGATGAACACAGAAAACGTGAGCTCTTATGTGCCCAGTTCACTTAACCTGTCTTTTCCAAGCAAACAAGACGGCCCGAGGACCCATTCTCGCCTCATGCGAGGACAGGAGTCAGCCTCTGCCCGCGCCCACCCACCAGCGCCTTCCTGGGGCGGGATGGGGCTGGCAGAAAGGCTCCTTTTCTTTTTAAGTAACCTTTTTATTTTGGAATCATTTGAGCTCACAGAGAAGTTGCAAAGACAGTCTGGAGAGTTCCAGTATACCGTTGACTTAGTTTCCCCTAACGCTAATCTTACAAAATCGTGGTAACACTTGTCAAAACTAAGAAAGTAATGTTGGTACATGAGTCAACTAAACTTTAGACTTTATTTGGTTTTCTCTAGTTTGTGTGTTCCAGGGTCCCACCCAGAGGCCACACCCAGGGCCCCCAACCAGGGTCCCATCCAGAGTCATCCAGGGTCCTCCCGTGGCCTGACCCAGGCCCCCACCCCGGGCCCCCACCCAGGCCCCCACCCAGGGTCCCATCCAGGGCACCTATCGCGTTGAGTTGCCACATCTCCTTTGTCTGATCTGTGAAAGTTTCTCATTGTTCCTTGTTGTTCATGACCTTGACAATTCGGAAGAATACCGGTCAGGCATTTGGTAGCCTATCTCTCATTTGGGGTTATCAGATGTTTCCCATGATTAGGCTGGAGTTATGGCTCTGGGGGAGGAAGCCCCCAGAATAAAGTGCTTTTCTCATCACATCAGTCACTGAGGATGAGAAGAACCTTGATAGGCGGTCAGCCTGGACCTGCCAGACTCAAATTTAATCTTGAAATCTAAAGATTCCAACCTCCAGACAAACGCATTAGCTTAAAGTCAGAGTGGCCGTGTCACTAGAATATTCATGAAATTGGGGTGTGTTTGCTCTGGCGCTGTACCTACTAAGGGGGCCACCATACCTGTTGGCCATGGAACATGGAAACACCTGCCACTCACAGCCCTGGTGTCTCAGACTTGGATTTCCTTCCTACTCCCCCCACCCCCCACCTCCCGTCTGGGGACCATCAGTGTGTTCTCTGTAGGTAAGAGTCTGTTTCTCGGTTTTCCTCTCTCTTTTTTCCTTATGATTGTGTGTTTTGTCTCTCAAATTCCACCTACAAGCGAAGTCCTATGGTATTTGTCTTCCTGTGACTGACTTATTTCGCTTAGCGTAATACACCCTAGTTCCATCCGTGTCGTGGTAAATGGCAAGACTTCGTCCTTTTATGACTGATTGATATTCCATTGTATACATGCCACATCTTCCTTATCCGTTTGTCAGTCAGTGGACATTTGGGCTGCTTCCGTCATCTGGCTCTTGTGCATGATCCTGCCATAAACGTCGGGGTGCTTGTATCCCTTTGAATCGGTATTTTTATACCCTTCGAGTAAATACCAAGCAGTGCAATTGCTAAATCATAGGGTAGTTCTATCTTTTTTTAATGTTTACTTATTTTTGAGAGAGGGAGCGAGAGAGAGCGAGCGGGGAAGGGGCAGAGAGAGAGGGAGAGAGAGAATCCAGCAGGCTCTGTGCCCGATGTTGGGGCTTGATATCATGAACCGTGAGATCATAACCTGAGCCGAAACCAAGAGTCGGACATTTAACCCGCTGAGCCACTCAGGCGCCCCGAGGTAGTTCTATTTTTAACTTCTGAGGAACCTCACACTGTTGTCCATAGAGGCCCCACCAGCTTGCTTTCCCGCCAACAGCGCACAAAGGTCCCTTTCTCTCCACATCCTCGCCAACACCTGTGCTTTCTTGTGTTGTTGGTTTTAGTCATTCCGACAGGCGTGAGATGATACCTCATCCCGGTTTTGATTTGCATTTGCCTAAGGATGAGTGACGTTGGGCACATTTCCTGAATCTGTCGACCATCCATAGGAAGATGAGAAATCTTCAAAATACCCTGAGGAACTGCTAACTCCCAGGTCTTGTTATCAGACTCTCTTTGTGGGTGAACTTGTACTGAGATGGACGCCTCGCAGACCTGGACCACAAGGGCACCTCCTCTGAGCCTTCCAAACAGCCTCCCGTTGTCCCAAACACACGTATGTTGTTCATAATGTGCCTCTCACGTTGTATCGTGCCGGTGGCCTTGCCCTCCTGAGTCCCTCCTGTGATGGGTGGACAGCCGAGTAACCAGATGCCAAGAAAAACCTTCTGGGTGTTGATGTTCACAGGCAGGGCCACAGGAAACCTTGCTGCTGGCCCCCGACCTTCCCCGCGGTGCTGGGGGGCCTCTCTTCCCTCCATCCCTCCCCTGCAGAATGTAGGGAGAGGGAACAGGGCAAAGGGCAAGGGAAGGAGGGGAGCCGGGGAAGGGAGGTGTGTGAGAGTTCCGTGTGTGCTCTCTCTCCCACCGTGCACAGCTGCCCGCCGTGCAGGAAGGGAAGGACGGTCCCAGGAAAGTCCCCACGACTTCCCAGACTCCCGCCGTCCCCAGGAATAACAGGCGCAGATCACGTCTGGCCCCACTGAGGCTGGGGGCAGAGGGCAGTCCGTTCATCCTGCCCGAGCTACAGGACTACACTTGACGCGTTGGTCTACTTACTGTCTCACGCTTTCTACTCTGGTTACACGTCCTGTGTTACCTCCACTCCCACCCGGGGTGGGGGACTTCTGGGCAATAACCAGAAGGAACGAAGAGGAAGAGGCAGCTCTTGTCCTGGAATCGCCCCCCCCCCCACGTTTCCTTGTGTTACTATTTATCCTCCGAGCGAGCGCATCGGGTCTCTGACATGGCGCAGCAACCCCGTGGGACGTGGGCTCGGTGTTTTACCTGTTGGTTCCCTACTCGCTTCATGAAGTCGCCGTCCATCCACGGGTCCACTTGGCCATTCCACGAGTACTTTTACTGACACTTTGAGAGCGCTGGAATTACTGTGATGAGGATGGGACGCTGGGCAGGATGGCCTCGTGGGGAACTTGACCGAAAAATCAGAGGCGTGCCGCCGCTGGCCGGCCACGTGCAAGGGCACGAGGCATAGAAGCCTGGCAGTGGGGCCGGAGTGAGGGGCACGCTCCACAGCGACAGGTGGTGCTGGGCTGGGACAAGGCCAGGTGACAGCGGCATCTGCCCCCCTGATGAGATATTTGTTCTACCCCAAAGCCAGGCGGGGCCACTGAAGGCACCGGTGTGGGAGGGATATGACACGTTTACCCTGTAGAAAGATGGCCGTAGCGGCAGTGTGGGGTAACACGGAGCAGGTAAGACAAGAGAGGAGGAAACAGGTCTGGAGCTGACGAGAGATAAGGCAGGGAACCGTGGAGACGGTTCTGGATATCCTGGAGAGGAGCCTCACGGCGTTCGTCTTTGCTTGGGACCCCAGGGAGTGGTCGTGCCTCGTGTGGCACACAGGTCAGGCCTCCAAGCTCACCTTTTCCTTTCCCACGTAGTCACCCACCGAGTGACGGCTTGACCCGAGTTCCCACCAGTGCTAACGTCGCGTGAATTCTGTGTTTCCTTTACGTACGATGCTTCCTCACTGCCAGCGATGTGTCGCCTGACTTGGCAAAGTCCCCATCGTGAAATAATTCCGGTTTTGGTACGAAGCGAAAATTCCTGATTTTGTTGAGAAAATTGGGCAGCAGGAAAGCCACCGTTTTCAGCAATAGCTGAAAGCAATCGTTTGAGGTTTTGAAGCAACGTGTTCATGCCCGTGTCTCCCCCGCAGCTCTTTACGGCGTTCTGTTTGAGAAGAACAAGGAGGCTGCCTTTGCGAACTACCGCCTATGGGAATCGCTAGGCTTCGTCATCGCCTTTGGATACAGCACATTTTTGTGTGTCAACGTCAAACTCTACATCCTGCTGGGGGTCCTGAGTCTGGCCATGCTGGCCTACGGGACCGTGGAGTATCTGGAGGCCAAGAAGGTGGCCAGGCCAGCCGCTGCGGAGCAGGCAAAGCCAGCAGAGGGGGAGGAAACGGAGACAGCCATGTGAAAGGGACGCGCACCAGGCCCGGGAGCCCCGCGTCCCCAGGAGAGCTCCATCTGAAGTGCCTCAGACTTTATAACCGATTCTTCTCAACTACGACAGCGACACTGAGCCGTCCTGAAGACATCACACCGTCACATGGTTTTGTGTGATTTTTTTTCGATTCTAATAAGCGTTCCATCCACCCTGTCGCTCGCAGAGATCGAGAGGGAACGTGAAGGGATCCATTCATCTCACAAAGGAAGAAAGTCCGGTGTATCATCAGCCAACGGGAACTTGCTTAGATACAACAAACCACTGTACTTGCTTCTGTCGTACTCGCTGTTGTGGTCGTTCGTGAGAATTGGAAGGATGTGGACGTAGGGAGTCCAACAGCGTCGTTTTACAAATGGGTAAACTGATGCCCAGGCAAGCCCGCCGACTCCCTCCCGGAGTCGGTGAGTGACAAAGCCAGGCAAGAGTTTACGTCTCTTGAAGCTTATAGACGATGAGTTTCTAAATAAACGCAACTACATCATGGACTTATCTTCTGTGCAAACACTTTTACTCTAAATACTCAGTAGAGCACACACACACCAGTCACCAAGTGAGTGAGCCCGCCGTAGACTAGAATGCGTAAGACAGCTGTTACACACGCACCTTCCGATCAGAACCCGCATCCACCAACGGCCTATTCCCTCTATTCCCACCCTCGTCGTCTTTAACAAGCTGCTAACGCTGGCCTCTGCTCCCTGCTGAGCCTCTCCCTTTTCCACGGCTCTCAGAGCCCTCTGGCCCCTCTGACGGTGTCCTGGGGTTTGTCACCCTTGCCCCCTTCACCCCAAGGCACCTGCTCTTTGCCCAGGCTTCTCCCTCCACTTCCCGTGAAGCCCCTCCCACTTCCCCACAAACTGGCACCCCCCACCCAGGCCCCAGCCTCCGTTGCAGCCTGGCACTCTTCCAGACCTTCAGCGGAGCCCCAGCAGGTCAAACCTCTGTTGAAAACCCTTCCATGGCTCCCCATCTCAATGAGGCGAGTTGAGTCCTGTCCCAAGGAGACCGCCAGGCTCCTCTCCAGGACATCTTGTTCCAGACCTTTGCTCGCACGCCTCTGCGACCTTGAGAATCTTCCGGCCCCTCCACACCAACGCACCCAGCTCATGACAGGCACGGTCCCCTCCACCTTGGAGGCTGGGGCTTCCGTAAATAAACCGTGTGGCGTTCCTGGATGCAAATCAGGTAAGACAGGCCGGTGTGGAACTGATCTTCGGTTTCTCTCTCGGCTCAGGGCCTCTGAGAGGGAGACACCCCAACTCGCTTAGGAATCCCTCCTACCTTCCAGAGGCGCCCTGGAAGATTATCCTGGAAAAAAACGGGCCACACCGTCCTGACCCCACCGGGCGTCTGCTGAGACATAGATGACACTGAGAAGCGTGCCCTGGGCCAAAGGTCGACAGGAAAGCACCCCCCCACCCCACCCCAGGCTGAGAGCAGAGCCGAAGTTTGTGCAAAGCCCTGGAGAGACCTGGAGAGGCACCTGTCCAAACTGGCACCCCACAGCAAAGCCCAGACACAGGGGGGATGCAGGCAGGCCTGATATTTTATGTTACTTTATCTTATTTTGTCTCGTTTTATTTTACTTATTTTTTAATTATTATTTTCGAAGGCCGGGGAGGTGCCCTTGGTGATTGGTGACATTGGGCAGCTTGCTGTCGAGTGTCTGGCTTAAACAGCAAAGGCTGGATGCTCTGCTCTGTCGCTCGGGGTGCCAGCCCCTTCCTGATCCATTGGGCACTCGAAGATGAGGGGAGCGTGGGCTGAGGGGCCTGGTCTGTAACTTGGGGCCCCAAGGCCAGCCTGGTCCCAATGCGGGGAGCAAAAGCTCTCTCAGTAAGGGCTGAGGGCACCGTGTCCCCCGGCGCCCCCACAGCAGGGTTCTCGCTGGCCTTGAAAGAGGCTGAGGGGTCCCACGGGCCCTGACCTCGTTTGCCATTGTTGATGCAGTGACAGAGGCCCACAGGTCAGCGCTGCCGCGGACACGGGCTGTGGTCCGGGGCGGCCGGCCGGTGCTCCCGGAGGCTCTGGGCAAGCGGCACTCTCCCGTCCGCCAAACGAGCCACCTGGCTGGACATCGGGTCTCCCCGAACATCGCCTCCTACACCATCACCGCCTTCTCTTCTCTCTCCCCGCTCCGAACTGTCTGATGAGAAGAGTTGGTGAGCTTGCCCCTGCGCCCAGCTGTGGGGCCTGGCCGGCGGGTGAAGGATGGGTGGCCAGTGGCCTCGGTCAGACGAGCACTTCCTGCCTCGCCCGTGCCAGCGGGAAGCCTGGATTGTAGCAGAAGGGAAGTGATTGAGTCTCGCTCTCAGTCTTCCATTTGTACGGTGAAGATCTCCCCGCTTCCCGGAATCCGGACAAGGTGTTGTTGTGAAACTCCGTGTACAACGGGGTGTCCCCGCCTCCTCCCCGGACTGAGGTTAAAAGACAGCCCTGCCCGTGCGACCCTAGACTCCGTGGCGTTATTACAAACCTCGACTGATCTGATCCAACAACCATAAATCGCTTGGCCCGACTCCCAGGGCTCAGCAACAAATACCTAATTTTACTGCTCGCTCAGAGTAACTGAAGGGGGTGAGGTTCAACAACTATAGAACGTATGAATGTATATATGTCACAATGTATGATTAAAAACCTTCCTGAAACCAGAGATAAATCTAAAATAAAATGGCAAAGGTAGAAATAGGAAAGTTAAAAGCACCTAATAAAGAGAAAGTAAATGTCTTAAAAAATCTAGGCTTGCAGCCGGTAGGGAGTTCCTGCAATTTACAAAAATGAGCCCAAGCGTCCTGGCAGCCAAGGCAATTAAAAAAAAAAAAAAAAAAAAAAGACATTATATAATCATCACTACTTGATAAAAGGGGCCTTGTCAGTGTTTTCACAGAGAATCATTTTCCAGGTCCTAAAATGTAAAGGGGTGGGTGTTCATGCGGGTCCCCCAGTGGAGACCGGGGGCAGGCACGGCAGACCCGGTCTGACGGACCTCCGCGTGTGTTTTATGGCGGTTTGATCGCCGCGACCCTTGACAGAGCAGAGGGCCTGCAGTCCGAATGGGGTCCTGTGCACAGGTGGCTCAGGGAGCCAGCACGCCCAGGGCACGGGCTTCGGGGACGGCTGGGTCACTTTCTGCTGCGGGAGCCTAGAGCCTTCTCCTCCAGAGCCAGGGCCCAGGGCCTTCGGAGATCCTACCCTACCCCCGAAGGGGGCTGGATCGGGGTCCACTCCAACCTGGGTTATTCAGGGAGTCACAGCACACAAGCCATTTCACTGGTCAGCAAGTGACCGAGCCAGAGAAGAAATACCAACGGACTTCACCACTTCTGGCCTCACGTCGAAATCAAATTTTTTTTTTTTTTCAGCGTTTTTAATTTATTTTTGGGACAGAGAGAGACAGAGCATGAACGGGGGAGGGGCAGAGAGAGAGGGAGACACAGAACCGGAAACAGGCTCCAGGCTCCGAGCCATCAGCCCAGAGCCTGACGCGGGGCTCGAACTCACGGACCGCGAGATCGTGACCTGGCTGAAGTCGGACGCTTAACCGACTGCGCCACCCAGGCGCCCCCTCACGTCGAAATCAAACCCAGAGAGTCTCCTTCCTCCGGGGCCTCTTCCAGGCCCACTTCTGGCCACTGGCCCCAACTCGAGTCCTCCCAGAAGCCCCTGCGCCCCCTTCCCGACCACGTGACCGTTTGTCCCCCCCCGCCCCCCGACCCTGGCCCACAGTGTGCTAATGTCCCCAAGCCCTGCGTCCCTGGGCGCTCACCGCTGCCTTGCTGAATCACTTCCTCTCCAGCTCACAGACCCACGAGGCCTGGCCTTCTCTTTCCAACGTCGGCATAAAATATATGCGATGTGGGCCTCGTCACGGAGTGTGTCCCAGTCGCCTCACCCCAGCTAAACCAGGAGTCTCCGTGCACGCGTGCTCTGGTGAGGTGACCAGGCAGGCGCCTCACTCTCCCGAGTCTGCTGGCTTCCAGACCCCCACCAGGCACCCCCGGAACCCAGCGCAGTGGGAGAGCACCATGCAGCACGGGTGTCCCGTGAGTGGCAGGGCAGGCCCCCAGCCTCAGGATCAGCACTACCGAGCGCTTGACCCCCCGCAAGCCTTCCACGTGCGTGACCTCATTTCGCGACCTCCTGACTCGTGGGCATCCGGCTTGGTCTTTCCTGACCTCTGACCCAAAGGCACTAAGTCCTTCTCAGGTGCCCAGGGCCCAGCGCAGGGGCCTGACTTCGGGCAGTCCGGGGTGGAGCCCGGGTACGAGCAGTTTTAAAGGTTCCCCCTGTAACGGGGCGCTTGGGGGGCTCGGTAGGCTAAGCCACCGACCTCGGCTCAGGTCATGATCTCGCAGTACCTGGGTTCGAGCCCCGTGTCCGTCTCTGTGCTGACAGCTCAGAGCCCGGGGCCTGCTTCCGATTCTGTGTCTCCCCCTCTCTCTGCCCCTCCCCTGCTCGTGCTCTGTCTCTCTCTCTCTCTCTCTCTCTCTCCCAAAAATAAACAGACAAAATTAAATAAATAAAATCTCCCTTGTGGTTTGACTCTGTGGTTGATATATGAGTCTAACTGAGCATTTCTTTTATTTTTGTTTATTTATTTATTTAATATTATTTTAGAGAGAGAGAGAGTGTGCGGGGAAGGGGCAGCGAGAGAGAGAGAATCCCAAGCAGGCTCCACACCCAGTGCAGAGCCCGATGGGGGTTCCATCCCAGGACCCTAAGATCATGACCTGAGCTGAAATCAAAAGCCAGACGCTCAACCGGCCGAGCCCCCAGGCGCCCCGTAACCAAGCATTGCTTCTAAAGCAGATTATTTCTGGGTCCTTGACGCTTCGTGCTCACTTAATTAGTTCATGGCATGTGAAGTGCGTTTTTTAAAGTTGGAGACAACTTCTAAAGAATTTCTGGGACTAAATATTCACTCATTATTTATTCGTTCATTGCAAATATTCATTAGATACTGTTATTACCGTGGTTCGCGTCATCTGACGTCGCAGGATTCCGTTGCCCCTGGGATGCCGTAAAACAACACAAAGATAATAGTTCCACCCACATTTAGCCAACCAGCCTAGGGAAACTCCACACCGTGGCGCACTGAGGCCCCAGGAGCACACACACCTTGGCCACTGGTACCTCCAGCCTGGGCCACTCCCTCACTGTGAACGGCACCCCTTGCTCTCCCCCCCCCGCCAGCCTCCAGTGGCCCTGAACCCCCGCCCAGGTGGCCTGGAGCCCCTCGGAGGCTCCCCCTCCTCCTCGGCCACCCGCAGGCAGGCGGGCATCCCGAGGTCTGGCCCCTGCCAGGGACCACCCTGGTGCTCTGGTCCCCCTCCCACGCAGAGTCACCGGCCACAGGCTCCTCCCCGACACTGCCGTCACCCCACCTGTCACCCCCCATCAGTCACCAGCCCTGTCCATTTTGCTTTCTGGAACTCTTCCAAACCCCTTCTCTCCCTGTGGTCTCTGTTGGCGGATGACCCCATCAACAGTCCCTTGAAGTGCAAGGCTGACACGGTACTGTCCCTGTCCCTTCACCAGTAATGGCCGTTCTCTTCAGGATAAAACCCCAGTGCCCCCACCTGGGGTGCGGGGCTCCCCATAACTTGTCCCACCTCACCTGACCACCCCCCCCCCCAAGTATCAACATATCAACATCCCTGTCTCTTACATCTCTGTGACTTTGTGGTCATTGCTGGCTTTATGAAAATACCCGTCCTCCTCCTCTGCCTGGCTGACTATCTCAGCACTCAAAGTTCAGCTTAGATGTCACTTCTTCCTTGTAAAACCAGCCTGCTCTCCGCAGGCAGTGACCTGCCTGCGTCAGGTGCCCTTTCAATGCGTCCCGGAGCCTTCTGTCCTCTCCTTCACGCCGGCTGGCACCTGCAACGATCTGTCCCCTCCCATGTGGGGGTGAGAATGTGGGCAGATCACACAGCTGGAAGGTAATCTGGCGGTCGGGCCATTTCCCATCCCTCCCATCCCGTCCCTCCCTCCCACAGGGCTTATCAGCCTGCAGGGCGCGGATGAGGACAGACTGCCCGGTGAGCGAGAAAGCCAAGTGGGTGGGACCCCGCGTGCTCCCCGCTTTGCCGCTGCCGGAGCCCCGGCAGGAGCCCAGGCCACAGCGCTTACACAGCGCCCCCTGGCGGGCAGGGTGGCCACCGTCGCCCTCACACGCTGGCAGAGGGGCATCCTGTCCCTGGAAGGTGCTGACACGTGCTCACCAGGCCACCCTGTGGCTCCCCCCGGCCCTCTCCGTAAGTGTGGCCAGGCACCTTCCCGACGCCCCGCGCCTCGTTCGGTGTAGAACAAAACCCTGCCTCCCAGCGAGGTGCTCCTTTGCCCTTTCCCCCAACTTCCTCACAGAAACAGAACAAAACAACGGAAGGCCTCCCTACCAGCCGCTTTGGAAGGGCCAGGCTTTATCGGGGAGTTCAAAGGCAAAGCGTGGAACAGACCTGCATCTGTGTTTCCCCTCGGGATGGTCTCCTGTAGTACGAACCATTCCTCATTACAGAGGGATTCTCTCCTTCCACTCTCTGTCCAGCTATCCCCCCGCAGGTGCTCAGAGACCCAAGTGGAGAATTAAGCTATGACCGTGAGGCCCATGGGGGATCTCTGGACAGCCAAGCACGCATGCTGGGATCTGCTCACCCACTCGGCGAGCCCTGGGGGCCATCCACAAAATCCTGGGCGGTGATGCCCTTGAAGAAAAGCAGATTTGGGAACATTTCCAACACGCTAGGGGCCACGGATCTGATTCAACGCTCCAAATACGTGAGGAGCCCCAGGTGCCAGCATTTGAAGGTCTTTCCCGCCACCTGTCCCTCGCCGACCTCCCTCCATGACCTCTGTCCCACGGCGGTTTTAGAGAAGACAACCTCGATTTCTGCTGTCCCAGCAAGTATTTCCTGCCCCTGAACCGGATCCGTGAGGCTTCCATCGGTGACCCCAACAGGTCCCAAGCAGGAAAATGGCCCTGAACAATTCTCGTCACACCAGGAAATTGTCAGGTCAGCAAATTAGACGTGTCTATGCACTCACTCGAGGACGGGGTCAGGACGGATGCTGGTGTAACTGAGGGGCAAAGTCGCTCTTTCTCGGGTGGAAGTGCCCGCTTCCGGGGGAGGTGATGTGATGAGGGACATCGGGAGGCGCTCAGCAGAGTGGAGCCCGGTTAGGTAAAGGGGAGCCAGCCTCCCACTGCAGCCTGGGGCTGGGACAGGTGCACAGGGAGGGAAGGCCGGACGTGCACGAGGCCGGAAAGCAGAGCAGATCACGTAGGGCCCCCAGACCAGGTTCGACTGGATTCTATTGTGAGCCACATGGGAACCTGAAGAGTTTCCTGTGGCTTCTGTAATGAAGTCCATAAAAATACATTTGAGTGGCGAACACAGTGGGAATTCATCCTGTCACGGTCTGCAGGCTGGAAGCCCAAAATCAAGGTGTGGGCAGGGCCACGTTCCTCCGAAGGCCGTAGTGGAAAATCCGTCCTGCCTCTTCCAGCTCCTGGTGTTCCTGTCGTCTCAGGTTATTCCCGGGCTCGTAGATGCATCACACGGGTCTCTGCCTCCGACCTCACGTGGCCAACTTCCGTGAGTCTGTCCTCTCGTGACATTCTCCTCCCTGTGACTGTCTTTGTGTCTTTCCTCCTCTTCTGATAAGGACACCGGGGCCCACCCTACCCCAGCATGACCTCATCCTAACTAATCACGGCTCAATGACCCTGGTTCCAGAGAAGCTCATGAACGTGGGGGGACACTCTTCCCCCCCGTACAGAACCCACAAGATAGAAGCGACGCCATATGACTTAATTGTAAAAGGCTCACTCTGGCTGCTGGTAGGAGGGCACAGTAAGTGCAGAGGTGAGACAAAGAGTCCCAGGCCATTGCCTTGGCAAGAGGGACCCAGGCGGTCACGGTGGCAGGGAATGGAAAGAGGGTGAACCGGTGGGACCAGGGACGTGCTTTAAGGGCAGAGGCCACAAGATGTATTGAGGCAGAGAAAGAGCCAAGGAAAACTCAGGAGTCTGGCTTATCCAATAAGTGGGAGAAGCAAATGGCCGCTTACTCAGACTGGGGAGCCTCGCAGAGGAGAAAATCAAGAGCTTGGTGTTGAGCACATGACACGTGAAGCTCTCAGACATCCACGTGGCTCTGGTGGGCAACGGTGAGACGTCTGGGGCTGGAATGTGGGGGTGTCCTAGGGACAGAGAGACCGGGACATCAGCCTAGAGAGAGGATGTTAAAGCCATGGTGCAGAAGGAGACCAGCCGAGTGAGCGGTCCTGGAGCAGAGCAAAGCCCTACGGTCTCACTCCCTGCACCCTTCCGTCTTCAGAGGCCAGGGTGAGGAGGAGGGACCAGAAGGGAAGTGACCGTGGGGACAAATGAGTGCCCCCAAGAGACTGACATGGCAGAGCCCAGTTAGTGACAGGTCCCAAAGACGCTCAGCTCTCTTGTCAACTGCTGGGGTGTGTTGGGCAGATACAGTAGAGGACAGATCATTGATTTGGCAAAATGGCATCACCTGTGCGAAGGCAGAGCCACTCAGTGGGAGTCTTGGGGATGAAGACTTGAACCAAGTGGCTTAGAAAGAGTAGAGAAGTGGAGACAGGAAGGATTCCCAGCCCTTCCCAGGAGGTTTCTTGGGAAACGAGGCAGTGGCTAGAGCCCGATATGGGAGGGGGTGAAGGATCATTGCAGGACTGTAATATTGGGGGTTGGGAAGGACAGGGCATTAAGATTATTCTAGTTCGCATCCCTCGTGTGGTAATGATGAAAAAAAGCAAGAATAATCAGCAAGGTTAATGCCTCTAATGACTTGTCCTGGGTCAAAGAGTTGGTTAATTGAAGAAATGGGATAGAACTTGATTTCTTAACTCTTGGCTGTTTTTCCACTAAAAGGTAAGTGAGGAGGGTAACTCCAAATGCTACTCGTCAACAGAGATATATGCCCTTAATTTTTTTTGGAACGTTTTACTGACTTGTAAAACAAAGACAATGTAAAATACAGGAAATGTACCATCACACAAGTACAGCTTGATAAAATTCTACGACCTGAAAACATCCATACGGCCAACACCCAGACCAGGAAACGGACACCTGCAACATTCTATCACTTCCTTCAAGGGCAGCAATTGTCACACCATGGATTCTTTTCTTGTACTTAATTACATGTATTTCTCTCTTGATTAAGTTTTTGTTGCAGAAGTTTCATGTTTGTAAACGTCCTTCAAGAAGTACTGAGGAGGTCATGGTAACCAGAAAAAGCCCATTCTCCATCCTTCCAATGAACCGGGTGCTGTGCTAGGTAGACTTTTCAGTGAATGTTAGCTGGCAAATGTCAAGGGCTTGGTTGTTGGTTGGGAAGATGTTTCGAAGGCAGGAAAGATTTCTAGGCTCCCAGAGACCATGTGGTTTCTCACACGTCTCTCCCTTGGGCCTGGTAGGTGGTAGAGAAGAGTCTCTTTCCATCAACCACCTGGGGTTTGAGTTTGATGCTCACTTGAGGGAGGTGGGATTGAGGTATAAAAAAAAAAGTGAAAATTCTACTTACCGGTTCCCTGTTTCCTTGGACTCCACCAAAGTTCTAGATTTAAGCATCATAATGAACCTAACTTCCTCTGGATCCTGTCAGAGCAGGTAAGTGTGTCCCAGTGTGAGGACCGCTCACCCTTGAAGGTGAGGCGAGACTGTCATGAACAGCACACACCGGGGAGGCCCCGGAGCTGTGATCAGCGAGCCCCAAGGGTGTTGGCTCCCGCATGGGGAGGCCCCGGAGCTGTGACCAGGGAGGCCCCGGGGCTGTGACCAGCGGGCCCCCGAGGGCATCGGCGTCAGCCTGGGGCAGCGGTGTTAGTGGTCCCTGAGCAACGCAGCGGTGGCCCGTTTGCCTCCCGGCCAGTTCTCTAGCCACAAGATCCAAAGTCCGTGTGGTCAGCTCCTGGGAGGCCCCCAGGCTTCCTTAAGCCTTTCCGTGTCTGAGGAGGACAGGATCCCATGGGCACAAGTCAAGGGAGAACTGAGCCCACCGAGAAATCTGGAGAAGAACCTGCGAAGAAGCAGTTCGGGGAAATGCGCTCGCTCTCGGCGCTCACTTTGGACGAAGCCAACACGTTTCACCTGGTAAGTGTGCACCCCACCTTCTTCTGCTCATGTGCCCTTAGAGTCTCTTTTGTGAGAGGTGACTGTATGCCACCTTCCCCAGAGAGCAGACAGCTGGGAAACTCACCCAAATGTCTCTAATCGAAGGGGAAAATTGTACACTATTCAACAAATTCAGGATGCGTAGACGATTTTGGCCCAGATATCCTTCCTTGTGTCTGGATGGCCAGCCCTGTCTCTGCCCCTGACTCAAAATCATCACCAAACCCACCTTAATCTGGTGCTAGGGAAGACGGTCGGGGGAAAGACTCAATGACTCTTGGTTTCTACACCACTTCCCAGCACGTACGGCTGCAGGGTAACGATAAATAATTAACAACGAATGAACACATCAAACCCAGAAAGAAAAATGCCTTCTGGGCCACGTACGATGAATTGCTTTTGTTCTTGGTTTGCTAATTAGGAAATCCGCAGTGTTTCCCTTCCCCTGGGACAGCTTAGCCAGGGCTCTGTTGTGCTGTGCAGTTTTATATATCATGTGAAGCAATTTATTGGTCCTGAAAGGGTATAACAGTGTCTGTAATTAAATAGTTGGCATCGAAACATTAAACATTCATCAACAGAGTAATAAGATGCTGAAGCCTGAGTGAACTGAGTTCAAAGATCCTATGGGGAGGCACCTCATATACAAATGCAGGGCGGATTCTGCCCGGGGTGTGTCCCAAAGTCCACAGGTGTGGTGCTCGGGGCCTGGGGGACAGAACGAGGGTGTGGAGGCAGCACACAGCCAGGGAAGGACAGGGCCAACTGAGGTCTCAGGTGTAAACTTGACTTACAGAAACGATAAAGATTCAGGGGCGCCTGGGGGGCTCAGTCCGTTGGGGGTCGACTTCAGCTCAGGTCATGATCTCACGGTTCGTGAGTTCAAGCCCCGTGTCGGGTTCTGGGCTGACAGCTCGGAGCCCGGAGCCTGCTTCCAATTCTGTGTTTCCCTCTCTCTCTCCCCCTCCCCTGCTCATGCTCTGTCTCTGTTTCTCTCTCACAATGAATAAACCTCCATATATATATATATATATATATATATATATATAAAGAAACAATAACGATTCATTTTGGAAACTCAACTGTTCTTATGTGGAAATGGTCTATTTTGAGGTCCCACCTGGGTGAAGTACAAGAAGGTCCCAGGACGGCCCCCAGAGGAGCCTGCCTGCCTCTTCTCGTCCGTCTGTCAGCTGCCCTGAGCCTCTCTGTGTCCTCAGGTGTGTGGCTGATGGGGCCACTGGGCTCTGAGCTGAGTGTGGTCCCCACAGAAAGAAGACAGTCCTCCGGAGGAGGGGGGGACGTGCAGAGGAGCCCCAGGTCCATACCTGGATGGGGCCTGGTCCCTCAGGCCCTGCGGCGATGTGTGCCCCCCTTTGTGAGGCGAGCAGGCTCGCATCACGGAGGGACCAGCGAGGAAGCTTCCAGTTCTGCCCCGTCGACTGGGCTCTGCAGCTGCCGAAGGCTGACCGCACACCCACTTGCAAGCAGGGCCGGGCTCGGGGACGAGCGTACGGAAGTCACCCCGGGAGCCGGAGGGGGCCCCAGCGCGTGCCTCTGTCCCGGGACGCACCCCTCCCCGACGGCTCAGGGGGCCGTGTGCTCTCGGACCAGCGGGGCCACCGCGCTCAGACCTGGTGGACTTAGGAGGACAAGCATCCCGCCCACCTGGGTTGTATCGCTTGACGACACGCTTTTGTGCTCGAGGCCAGAGAACATCCTGTGACACGTGGGCAGAGGGAGAGCTCGACGGCACCCCATAGTGAGTGGGGGCGCTCCCCCCGGAACACACCGAGCAGCCCGTGCTCTCCTAGACCCGATGGACGGACGCCAAGGCCTCGGGGCAGAGCACGGATCTCCTGGCACACAGACGGCTGGATGCAGAGGGAGCAGTTTTCCCCAAGGTAGGTGTGGAGGGTGTGGGCCCCAGAGGAGGGGAGCAAGGGAGGGCAGGCGAGGAGAGAAGGCGGGGCTCAGGGCCACCAAGTCGGGGTGCCCTGAGGCCACAGCTAGGGCTTGGGTCAGACACCCGGCTCCTGACCCTGCCAGGCGGGGTTGGGAAGTCCGGGCGGGGAGTGGCGTCGGGCTGAACAGCGGCTGAAGACTCATACGAAGGCCTTGAATGCCATGCTAAGAAGTGTGGCCTTCAGACGTAGATCTGATATCTCAAAGGCTTTCCAGTGGGGGGAAAAAAAAAACCCACTGCCTTTCCATACGCAGTTTGCAAAGCGGCAAATGTAGCTCCCCGGTCCCGGGACACTGGACATTTTCACGTCAAGTCAGTTCCGGTCCACTGGATGCAAGCCTCGGGCGGAGTCGGGTGTGGCCTCACCCCCAGGGAACTGAAGGCTTTAATGATAAAACAAAACCTATCACCAGTATAAAAAGTTGTGCCCGGGCACTGATTTAGAAGAATTAAAAACTGTTCTGATTTTAAGTTAATAACAACTTATTTAAAAAAAAAGGGGGGGGGTGGTTGAGGGGGACGGTCAGCCACCAAGTGGCTTCGCCCACGTAGAATGACACAGGAGTCTACAGTCGCTGTTCGCTCCTAGTTGATAAAAACGGAGTGCCTTGCATGTCTGAACAACTCGCCTCTAAATCTGAAAATCGCTGCGCGAAGCAGTGTGAAGTTTCTGTCGTGTGCGTGACTCTTTGATCCACGACAGGGCGGTGTGTTTTTACTGTTCCGAGTATGGCCAGAGGCAAGGCCGTGTGGATAGTAAAAAAAGTTGATGACACCCTGTTTTCACTCAGGACACATGAGCACACAGGCTGCGTGTGGTAAATCTCCAGTAATTCCAAACGAAGGTGGGGCAGAGGCTTTCGAAATTAATCGTTGAGGTTCCGAAAGCCGAGACCAAAGGACGTGGACAGAAACCGGTTCTCTGCCTCGGTGGGGTCTGTGTTTGCTTTTGCAGCGTCTGATTTCAGGGTCACCCAAGAAGGGTCCCTCTCCTCGACCCCCAAATATTTCCTCTCTCAGTTCAAAGACGACAGAAATTCATGGCATTCAATCACATGGTTTCGTACTACAGCCGGGTCCGGTTCAAACGGAAGGTAGCTGGGGGTGGTTTGTCCCTCACACGGTGAATGAGCTCCAAACGCAGTGTGCATAGACACAATGGGCTCCCTCCTGATTCTTCTTCAAGGTCCCGTTTTGGAAGGACCAACGTGGGACTCAGCAGTCTGAGGGGCTGCGGAGGCTGGGGGCCGTCCCCTCCCACAAATTCCGGCTCCGGAATGAGTCTTCTGGGAGAAGCAGGGATCCCAGGGGCCATTCTGAGGGTTCATTGTTCCCACAGTGGGGGCAACAGTTGTGTTTGGCCCGCTTCCCTCCCAGCGGGCCCCGTGTGCCCAGGAATGTCATCAAGGTGTGGGAAAAGAAGCCCTGTCCCTCCGCAAGCCAGGAGAGAGCGTGGCCAGGGCTGAACCAGACTCCAAGAGATCATAAAACCCCGTAATTATAACAATGACCTAATCACACGCTTGAAGTCGGCTTCTGAAGTTCAGGTTGCTGCTGCTTCTCAGGCGCGGCCTCTGCCCTGATTACATCGGCCGGGTTTCTGCCGAGGAGGACGCGAGACCTGGGCCCGCTCTGCGATGTGTGTCCCTGGTTGCACGTGACCAGGTCGGCCCCGCCTTGGCTCGTTCCCGCTCCACACGCGGTGGTTCAACGGTGATGATGTTTTGATGCATGTTGGTGTTTTCCGTGCACACGCGGGCTCGCTCTGCCCCTACGAGAGTTCCAGCCACGTTCACGGTAACGGACTCGCGCTCTCCTAGCAGAGATACAAGCACGTGGCCTTCACCTTCTGGGCGGGTGCCCCTCTCCCGGGTGCCCCTCTCCCGGGCGGCTTGGGGAGTAGGTCTGCGTGCTCCAGTTTCCTTCTGGAAGTTTTTATGTGGAGGCCGACCTTCCTCTCGGAGGGCCAGAGAGGGCTCTAGCCACCAAGCCTCACTCGCCTGCAGGGTCTGTAGGTCTGTGGCCGTCCCCCTGTCAGGGACGTGCCCGCCTCACAGAGCCCCTCCCACGGGCCGCACCTGAAAAGCGTAGCCTCCCACGCGACAGGGCACGCGGAAATGCAAGCGGGAGATGGCGACTCTGTCAATATACACATATACGTCATAATTTCCCCGCAGTGACCTTGTGGAGTTCGCACGTGATTAGTAATTACTGCTACCTTGATACGTTCCTGGGCCAATCAGTGTGACTGCCCAGGGACGCTGAGAACCGTGGTTCCCAATAAAGTGTTTTCGAGTTCAGCGAGAATGTTTACCGCCTTCTTTTCAGAATAAAGCCCGTGGGCCCTGAGAGCTCTTCGCCCAGGCTATTGCTCAGTTCAGAACTGCCAGGGTTAAGTTGACCGGTGTCTCGGCTCCTGCCCTGGCTGAATGGCAAATGCCCTTAAATAATTAACAATTTCGTGTCATAGTTTCACGTTATAATGTATATGTGTATTTGCGTGTGATGTTTTTATCACATTACACGATACTTTGCTTGCCTCTTAAGTCTTAGTACAGTGAGCCCATCTTAATATCGCAATTATGTATTATGAGCATCAGTGAACATAAAGTGATGCCTTCGGGAAATAGCCAGGGCTCGATGCCTGTGCGGGCTGCTCTGATCATAGAAGTTATTCGTGTCTTTCATTAATTTCGTTATAATTGCGATCGTTTCAGTTCCCACGAGGACCCCTTACGTGTCACCGTTCTGAGTGCAAACGTCCAAATAAACATACAGTTTATTACATGTTTTATATGATTTAAACCAATCAGTCGCTGATTTGAGCACTCGTAGTAAAGGTAGAAAGGCCTAGTGTGTATCTGGTAAAAGGTCAGGTATGGTGATGTCTATTTTAATTGTGAATAGAATTTGCCACTAAAGTTTGGGCTCAAGACTGAGAAGCTGAAGTTAGCCATAAATCTCTTGGATCCTGACCCAGATAAATGGGAGTTTATAAAAAGAGAGAGGAAATTTGGGGCGGAAATGAGCAACGGAGTAGGAATCATGGCTGACATGGATCGAAAATGTATGAAATGTGTATTCCCCTCATTACAGGAAAAACTATACCCCCCCCCCCTGCTCTCCCCTGTACCGACCCCACACTGGGCTGCTGGTTCATTCATTTGTTCCACAAACATACAGGGCACCCAGTGCAGGAACAGGGATTAAAAAGACAGCCCTGACCTCAAAAACTCCTATTTCGCTGGGTGAGGCGGGCGAATGGCCATTTCCACAGTCGTGCTGGCCCGCAGCCCCCGGGGAAGTGCAGGCAGCAGGGACCCCGGGGGCGGGGACAGGGACAGCCACCGTGGCAGACGCGGAGCGCCGACACGCAGTGGAGCGGACGGGGTCGCCTGCAGCCCCAGCAGATCCGCTCCCGGGGCAGAACGCAGGTGGGGGACCCCGCGCACAGTGGGCGTCGTCCCGGCTCGGCTCGCGGTGTGAGCCCGCCCTGTGTTCACGGCCAGGACAGCAGCGGGAGCGCGCAGACTGTGGTCAAATAACCCGCATCGTCTCCTTACCACGCGGACGCAGGCGAGGCTGCCTCGGCGGTAAACAGTCTGACCCCCGCGTGACGCGCAGCCCCCCTCCAGGGGCCCTCGCTCCCCCTCTCCTCTGCAGGGCCTCTCCACCTCCATCCAGAACCTCCCGGGCCCTGACCCCTCTCGGACCATCGGAGCCTCCTCTTAACAAGGTCACAGAATATGTGATCTTTCAAAAACCTCTGAAGGAACAGGGACACCTGGGACCCACCACCCAGTTTACACAGATCACCGCGAGGAGGGGGCACCGCTAACCCTCTGCGGGACTTTGATGCTCCCTCCCCTCCTCCCTCCCCCTCCTTCCTCCCCTCCCCCCTCCCCTCTCCCTTCCCCTCCCCTCCTCCTTCACCTCCTCCTTCACCTCATGTCTCCTCCCTCATGTCTCCTCCCTTCCCCTCCTCTCTCCCCTCCTCTCTTCCCCTCCTCCCTCCCCTCCTCCCTCACCTCTCCCTTCCCCTCTCCCTTCCTCTCCTCCCTTCCCCTCCTCCCTCCCCTCCTCCTTCACCCCTCCCTTCCCCTCCTCCCTCTTTCCTCCCTCACCCCTCCCCTCCCCTCTCCCTTCCTCTCCTCCCTTCCCCTCCTTCCTCCCCTCCCCCCTCCCCTCTCCCTTCCCCTCCCCTTCTCCCTCACCTCCTCCTTCACCTCTTCCCTCATGTCTCCTCCCCTCCTCCCTCCCCTCCTCCCTTCCCTTCCTCCTTTCCCCTCCTCCCTCCCCTCCTCCCTTCCCCTCCTCCCTCCCCTCCTCCCTCACCTCTCCCTTCCCCTCCTCCCTCCCCTCCTCCCTCACCTCTCCCTTCCCCTCCTCCCTCCTTCCTCCCTTACCTCTTCCCTCCCCTCTCCTTTCCTCTCCTCCCTTCCCCTCCTCCCTCCCCTCCCCCCTTCCCCTCCTCCCTCCCTCCTCCCTCACCTCTCCCTTCCCCTCCTCCCTCCCTCCTCCCTCACCTCCTCCCTCACCTCTTCCCTCATGTCTCCTCCCTTCTCCTCCTCCCTCCCCTCCTCCTTTCTCCTCCTCCCTCCCCTCCTCCCTTCCCTTCCTCCCTTCCCCTCCTCCCTTCCCCTCATCTCTTCCCCTCCTCTCTCCCCTCCTCTCTTCCCCTCCTCCCTCCCCTCCTCCCTCACCTCTCCCTTCCCCTCCTCCCTCCCCTCCTCCCTCCCCTCCTCCCTCACCTCCTCCTTCACCTCTTCCCTCATGTCTCCTCACTTCTCTCTTCCCTCCCCTCCTCCCTCCCCTCCTCCCTTCCCCTCCTCCCTCCCTTCCTCCCTCCCCTCCTCCCTTCCCCTCCTCCCTCCCCTCCTCCCTCCCCTCCTCCCTCCCCTCCTCCCTCCCCTCCTCCCTTCCCCTCCTCCCTCCCCTCCTCCCTCCCCTCCTCCCTTCCCCTCCTCCCTCCCCTCCTCCCTCCCCTCCTCCCTCCCCTCCTCCCTTCCCCTCCTCCCTCCCCTCCTCCCTCACCTCCTCCCTCACCTCTCCCTCCACCTCCCCTCTCTGTTCCCCCCTCATCTCCTCCTTCATCAGCAGGAGGTCAACCTTTGGACACCATACAGAGGGGAACCACATGTGCATTTCACGGGTGCTCTTCCCATGTCCACGGACCACATGGCCACACCTGGAGCTGGAGCCCACCCGTGGCTCATCCTGCCGTGGCCATGAGCGGTGTGACCTCCTCACCGTCCTCCCTCCTAGAGATGAGGCTCAGACCAAGGGAGAAACTAGGCTATTATGAAAATCTCCATGGACAGCTTCACTCTCAGCCGCAAGGAAACCACCTCTGAGATGAGAGGATGGTGTGACCGATGGCTGGGCCACCCTGCTCCAGAAGGGGGGGGGGGGGCATGTGGCTCCAGCGCCCGTGAGCACGCAAAGAGGCTGTGTCCTGGTCCCCTCCAGCAGGTGGCCTGCGGCCCACACCTACACTCACGGGAACGGCCGCGCTCGCCTTAAGATGAGCACTTCGTCCTCTACAGGCGTGGGAGGCGAGAGCCGAGCGACTGGGGACGTGCCCCATGACGCCCCCCGGGCCGGACGGCGTACCTCTGCAGGCTCCCCCCACCCAGTCCTCACTGCCCGCGTCGCCTCCCCCGTCCTACGGAGGGCTTCCGAATTTGTCCCCAACCAGTTTTTAATCACGACGCCTGTCCCCTCCCACGTGCGTTTCTTCGTCAGACGGAACCGTGTGCTGTCCGCAGCGTCTGTCCGTCCGTCTGAAAGAGGCTGGACGAAAGACACTTCGGTGGCTCCAGACCTTGTATTGAGCAGAAAAAACTCTTAATTACGCATTTGGTTTCTCAACGAATTTTCACAGGCAAGTGGACACTCAGCTGACACGGGCCCAGTGGGTGTTGCACAAGCGTCCCAGTGAACAGCCAGAGTCTCATCAGACAATACGCTTCACGTCTCCAGAGGATGATTGATCGGCTTTCTTGGTTCCGGGAAGCCCAGGTTTGCCGGCCGGCCTCAAGATGGCATTTCCTGGGTCTGTTCTCGTCCGCTGACCTGTGGAGCCGGAGAAGGCCGGGCCCGAGCCACCGCGTGCTGGTTCCCGACGGAGCCAGGCGCCCCCCAGAAGGCCACGCTGTCCTTTCCCGAGAGGTTTATTTCCCAGGCTGGGAAGGTGGAGGTTGCCAGGAATGGGACCGCATCCCATCAGGTTTGCCTGACTCAATATTTCCCACGCTGCTTTTGTGAAATGGTAACTAATGTGACACAAATTTTAGGAGGGTTCCATGATCAACTAAGTTTGGGAAAGATGGCATGTGTCCTGGAGCTGGGAAGAGACTAAACTTTTTTTAAAATTTATTTTGAGAGAGAGGGAGAGGGGGAGAGCACAGGCACAGGCAGGGTAGGGGGGAGAGAGGGAGTCCAAGTGGGCTCCTTGCTGACGGCATAGGGCACGGTCTCATGAACTCTGAGATCACGACCTGAGCCGAAGTCGGACGCTTAACTGACTGAGCCCCCCAGGGGCCCCAGGACAGAATCTTAAGCAGGCTCCACGCCCCGCACAGAGACCAGCACGGGGCTCGATCCCCCGACCTGGGATCATGACCTGAGCTGATTCAAGAGTCAGACACTCAACTAACTGAGCCACCCAGGTGCCCCAAGAGAAGGGACGTTTTTAACTGTGTTTGATCCAGCTTCCATAACTATTTTTGATCTTCCCCCTTACACACACACACACACACACACACACACTACTATAACATGTTAATATCATTGACCATAGCTTGAAAACAGTGCTGTAAATTGCAAAGATTGAATTTCTTAACAGCCACGCTGGGGCTGTAGCTCCCGGGGGCCCCTCCTCGCCAAAGCGGTAACAACACCGACAAACGCGAGGTCACGTGTTGACACGGCTTGTGTTCACAGCGCTTCTGGACCCTCTTTCGGAGCCACTGTCCCAGCCCTCAGCAGCCTCCGATCAGAGCCTACCATACTCAGCTGCTGGCCTCAGAAAACAAGGAGACTCCTTCGCCGCTCCCCGACTCTTCCCAATTTCAAATCTGGAGAAGCAGGTGGGTGACAAGTTCGACCTCCTCCCTCCTCCCCGCCCACTTTCCCTCCGGCCAGACTGGCTTCACCTGTCAGAGTTACTCCTTGGGCATCAATCAGAGCCTCTCAAACGCCACAGGATTTCCACCAAATAAGTTATGTCACGCTATAGGGTAAGTTATGCACGAACAATGCTAACATCATCAAAGAAATAAGTCAGAATTGCCTGAATGTGGCAGTTTTGATGAGCACTAAATCCTTGTTTTAGGATTTTGGAATAGCGACATCTCCCCCAAGAGGCTTTGGCTTTTTTACTCCCCACCCCCCCCCACCTACCCACCCTAGATCATAATACAACATCATGCCTCATCATCAGCTTTGATTTTCTCCAAAACAATCTGATTTTCTGTCTTTGAAATTTCAGGAAAATGTCGAATATGCACTTTCTGGGCGTCTTGCAAAATGGGAGGCGCAATCTTCACATAATCATTGTTTTTGCAGAATGAATTTCTAAAAACTCAAATTTTTCCTATCTATTTTCCTTGCAAGTTACCATGAACTTGAAGGAACACGGCCTCTGACCCCTGGGCATATGAGGCAGGTGCTGGTGGCCACCACAGGGGTCCGGCCTAAGTTCCCGAAGCTTCTCGGGCTGATAAGACCCTTGCTAATCACGTAACACCCACACATCACCTTTCTTTGGCATGTTCAGATTCATCTAACTGGAGAGAACCTGACATTTGCTTTTTCTAAAGAATGCCCATGTTTCAGGTCAACAGGATTCACTGAAGGTACAGGCCTACGGCAGAGTAACCCTCAGGTCACCGTTGTGACTGCCAACGTTTTAACGTGTCACTAAGAGGAGGCAGTAGGCAGGTAACTCTGGAGCGACAGAACGCACAGGGAGGGGCCCGTCAGCTTCTGCAGGGGCAGCAGAGATGGGCGGACCTGTGCAGGGGGCAGGTTATCTGGTGAATGATGTCAGGGAAGGCAGACAGGACAGCTGACCGTAGGATGCGGGCTCCTTTACGTAAAAGCTCCTCTAGGACACGACCTCCCTGTCCACCCTCTAACGCTTTTCTGATCACCGGTTTTTAGAAAAGAAAACCTTATGTGATGGCAGGAGGCAGACCTTCGGGGGCCATCCCGAAGCCACCGGGGTTCCCTGTGGACGACCCCATGCCGGAAGCGGTGCAGAGCGTCCTGCCGGAGCGAGGGTGGGACAAATTTGACGAAGGAGGGCAGAACAGCGAAGACTGGAACCTGTATTGCGGGACTTCCTCCTGCCGGATGACTGAGCGCGTCAGCGTGAAGCCGGGGGCAAGGGCTGAACCACCACCCGGGCACCACCAGGCGGACCGGAAGGACCGCCTGGCCAGGCACCTGAAGCGCATGGAAGAGGACGTCCGGCGGCCCCCTGCACGAGTTCATCCCGCTGACGTTCGTCATGCCCATGACTACAACAAGTTCATGGCTGAATACTCGCGGGAGAAGCACGTGACGGGCGCAAAGCACAGCTCCCGGATCTGCAAGCCCGTGGAGCCGTCTCGCGGGACGGGGATCATCATTTCCAGTGACATTAAAGACTTAGACTTTGATGATACATACATAGTACGGAAATATACCTGCCACCCTTTCCTCGTGGGCAGAGGTAAACCTGACCTCCGCATCTGCGTCTGTATCACGGGCTTTAAGCCTTTGACCATTTACATGTATCCGGAAGGGTTAGCGCGCTTTGCCACGGAGAAGTTCGACCTGAGTAATCTGCAGAACAGTTATGCCCCCTTGACCAACCTCAGCATCAACAAGTCCGGGGCCTCGTATGAGAAAATCAAAGAAGTGATCGGTCGTGGCAACAAGTAGACCCTCAGCCGGTCCTTCTCTTACCTTCGCAGCTGGGACGTGGACGGCCTGCTTCTGTGGCAGAAAATCCACCACGTGGCTATTCTCACGGGGCTCGCCATCGCTCCCTCGGTCCCCTTCACGGCCAACTGCTTCGAGCTCTTTGGGTTTGATATTTTGATTGGTGACAACTTGAAACCGTGGCCGCTAGAGGTCAACTTCAGCCCTGCCCTGTCCGTGGATTGTTCGGCGGACGTGTCTGAAGAGAAGACTCATCCACGACACTGCTGAGCCGATTTACTTGCAGGGTCTGAGGCACGGGAGGGCAGAGGGTAGTGGCGGTCCCGGGGGAGCGGCGGGGTCCCCCTCGCGGAGCTGGATGCCGGTGGGCTCAACCGCGTGGGCAGAACCCTTCCTCGTGAGTCCCTCTTTCCGGCCACGGGCAGACCGTTTAAGGAGGAATCTGCAGTGAAGAAAGCCGTAAAGATATGTCCCGAGAGTAAACGTGCCTCCCAGCCTAGGGAAATGAAGAGTAAGAAGAAAGACCTTCTCCTTTCAACAAGAGAACCCCCCCCCCCAAACCAAGCTAAAGTTAAAGGGCAGACACACGCCCCACAAAGCCTCATTCCGTTCGTGTCCCTCATCCAAGCGTGCGCCCACCGGACAAGCATCGCCCCGTGCGTCGCCTCCGACCAGAACAAAGTGCCAGATCTCCAAGAGGGGAACTTTGTTCTCATTTTTCCTTTCAACGAAGCAACTTTTGGAGCTTCCAGGAATAGATTAAATGTCAGGAGAATAATCCAAGAGTTCCAGAAACGAACGAACAAACAACACTCCCACGTGGCAGAAAAAGAAACAAAGAGAAGGTGACACGGCTTTTGGAAAACCAAGGATTCCCTTGCCCGGGGACAGCAATGGCTCGGCCCCTGCCCCTCTGCATTCAGCACGTTGACCACGTCGCCGGGGCCACCGATGTGGGCGTAAATAGAAATATAGCAACCCTGGGGCGCCTGGGTGGCGCAGTCGGTTAAGCGTCCGACTTCAGCCAGGTCACGATCTCGCGGTCCCTGAGTTCGAGCCCCGCGTCAGGCTCTGGGCTGATGGCTCAGAGCCTGGAGCCTGTTTCCGATTCTGTGTCTCCCTCTCTCTCTGCCCCTCCCCCGTTCATGCTCTGTCTCTCTCTGTCCCAAAAATAATAAAAAAAAACGTTGAAAAAAAAATTAAAAAAAAAAAAGAAATATAGCAACCCTGACAAAGTAGAACATGTGCAAATGATGATTGAATTACATGACCTAACTGGTGTATTTGCTCCGATTTCTTGGGGAAATACCACACAGCCTCTTCCCTGTCCTTGGAAATGCTTTATCACAATTACACTGTGCATTTACCGAAACACGAAAACCAAAGATAATTAGCGTATCTTTTAAGGACTCTGAGGTGAAAACGGTACAAAAAAGGCTAAGGGTTAACTTTTTGTTTCTGAATACACCATTTTATGTTCAAAATTATTTTTGTCAACTTAATGATCAGTCATCGGTATGAGGCGAATTACAGGAAACCTTCCCCCAGGGTACCCACGTGACTGTTATGTGTAGGTCCTGGGTCCTAAATCAGACATAGCACCACATTGCTCCCCACTGGGGTCATCCATCAGCCGTATTTGGAGAGTGTCCCCTCGTGGTTGGCCCCGTCACTGATAGATTACCATCCCAGCATGCGACCTCGGAACCTTCCAGATCTAGCCTTGTCACTCCTGCCACATCAGAAAGCACTGAAGAGTCCTAAGACACAAAAGCCGCAGCATTTACTTGAAAACATCATGCTGAGTGAGAAAAAAGCCAGACACGAAGCGCCACACGTAGTAAGATACGATTTACAGGAAGCATCCCGAGTTGGCAAGTCCAGACACACAACGTGATTGGTGGTTGCAGGGCCCGGGGTGGGGGCGCGGGGGCGCTGACCGCGAGTGGGAGCGGGGTTCCTCCTGGAATGTTCTGGTGGTGGTTGCACAACATCATGTGCTAGATGTCACTGATGGTCAATTTTATGTTATGTTTATTTCACCGCAATAAAAAAGAGAAGTTACAGCAAACCATACTTAAGATATGCAAGGATTAACTATTGAGGCTGGGGACACAGAGTGGGTGATACAGCCACCGAGGGACAAAGGAAGGAAGTGACTGCTCTCAGTGCCCTCATACGATTCCTTATGGTGTTGGCACTCGCAGCGGCCTCTGAACACCTAACAGAATCCTACTGTTCCAACTGAATGGTTCAGAAAAAAGGGGGAGAAGAAAGTTCCAGCAGTTAGCCCGGAGGCTGGACTGCGTATGTCGCTCATTGCTTGGTTTCAGGCATAAGCACATTTATTTGCTCCCAGCCTTATTCCAGAAGAGATTTGAAGGAGTCACGTAAGACTGTAAGCACATCCAGATTGCCCTGGTCTTCTATCTCAGCTTTCTACTTTATAGTATTTGGCAAACCAAGGAAAGGGCCTCTTCCGCACATATGGAGACGCACTCTAACGAGACCAAGCCATGTGGCTACCATCACCCGAAAGCCAGAGATTAGATCTCATACCCCCTTTCATCTTGAGCAACAACTCAGACGTGAGGATGAACGTCCCAGAGACGTGCGCAGCACATAACGTTAAGGAACGATGATTTCATTTGAGCACGTGAACCTCTGCAGCCCCGGGTCCGCTGTCCGGAAAACACGCACGATCCGGGCAGTATGCTCGTCAAGGCAAAATGCGGGCCAATTAAACTGAAATAATAGTGGGCTAACGTTAGACTTGCAAAGGCGACGGGAAGCCTATGTGTGCAGAGTTTGTATCAGGTGCACGCTTGTGTAAGGGACACGGAACGAAAACAGAGACGCGGTATTCTGGGGGACAAGAGCCAAAGCCCCAAAGTCCAGAGACGTCTCCAGGAGATAGGAGGTAGTCCCTTAAAAGAATCCTTGGGTTTCCACCTCCGGGGAAATGGGATATGTGTACCTTTCCTTATTCCTTCGCAAAGTACGATCGAAGGAGCTGGACCGCACCAGGGCACCGGGGCAAACACAGGAGTCATGGAGGGGAAAGAAGGCAGTCCCACTAGGGACCCCAAGCCAAACAGGGTGTTGAGTTTGGGGCTTGGCGGGGGGGGTGCCTCATACTCCAAACTGGGCACTATAGGAGCTGACAATGCCAATGGACACAAAGACCCAAGAGTCACTGCGAGCGAAGGACCAGGAGACGAGCAGCTGAAGGGGAATTTAACTAAAGGAGCCTGTGGGACGCTGGGCTCTTTGACTCCAAGAAATCTCTAGGGAGCTAGAAACGCCCCGCAGTTGGAGGTGAAGGTTCTTACTCCATTTCAAAACTGGATCCCATCTCCCTTTGACTCGAGGTTAGAAGAAGCCAGCCGCAGGGGACGCAGGAAGTCATGAGAATCTCCCGGAAGGAAGGGGGAAGTAGGAGAGAAGTGTGCTCCCGGGACACAGCGGTCACACTGGGCTGGAGTGCGGCCCCCACCTGCTCAGCCCTCCCGGTGCAGAGTGGCCCCTGAGCCGGAAGCTGCTGGGTAACGTGCGAACGGGTCGCAGAGGCATGGTGGCCGGCAGGGCGAGGCAGACCCCGGGGGCAGGCCGTGCAGACTCAGCTCGGGCCGGCTGCCCTCGTGGGCGTGCGGGGAGCCTTGCGGACAGGGGCAGACAGAGGGCAGAGCCCCACGGCGGTCTCTTCAAAACCTGACCTTCCAGACTCTTCTTGTCTGCTGCGTGGACTCCCCTTGTTCGCCCGTGAGCACTGTGCAGACTGGAGGGGCTTGTGTGGGGCCTCTTGGCTGCCCTGCAGGCGGACCCCACGAGGAAGGGACAGTGCGAGGTAAGCTGTGTCCCCACGACCCCCGGTGAGATGCCCACGTCCCCAGGCGGGGTACCCCGTGACCTCCCCGTGAGCGGTCACGGCCTTGCAGTAGGACACCAGGCGGGGTAGCCGAGGGGTGAGGGAGGGTTCCCGGCTTGCACCGCGGGGAGATGGCCTCAGGCCGGGGGGACGGGCTGCCGGGTTGTTCCTGCCGGACTCGGCCCGCGCCCGGCTGGGCTCACTCCTCCCCCAACCGCCCTCGCCTCCCTGTGTGGTTCTCCCGGGTTCAATCTCTCACTTCCTTTCATCAGAAAGAAATTCCTTCTCTCTCTCTCTCGCCCTCTGTGTGGAAAACCCAAGGAAGACCCTGGCCTACCCCGACCGTCGATGACAGGACAGGCCTAGGTGGCGTGGATGTCATCATCCCGGGGGGTGAGGGGGTTAGGGGCGCCCCCGGGGAGCAGGGGGAGACTTTGCTGGAGGCAAGCGTGGGGTGCGGTGCTCAGAAGGGGACCTGGCAGACACGGGGGTTGCCTGCAGAGCAGATCGCCTGTGAAAACGGAAGGGCGGTCAGATGGGGAGATGCAGGGAGACTGAGGCCGGGAGTGGCCCCTGAGGCCTCGACGCCTCCTGAGTCAGGTGGACAGCAGATGTTGGGTGGAATCTGCTTCAGGAGAAAGTTACGGAAGGGTCCCAGACACCCACGGGGACTCGGATCCCTCCGCGGTCAGGACCAGACTGAACAAAGAACACAGCCGAGCAGCGGCTCTCGGCACCAGTGAGGGCTGCCAAAGTGGTCACTGGCCTCCTGGAACTTTCTGGACCCTCCGCCTCATGTGCCCCCCCCCCCACCATGTTCACCCACAGCTGCTCCCAGAGGACGGGCCCCGGGCTTCGGGACCCTCGTCCCCTCAGAAGAGGAGGAGCCCAGCAGACTCAGGAGCCCAGCTCGGGGCTGGGCCTCCCTGGCCGTTGGCATATTGTGAAGGGGGTGGGGGTGCCCATCGATCCAGCGGGGCCGTGCAGACCACATCAGTGCCTTAAACTGGGGCAGATGAGCATCCCTGAGACCCTCATAGTCACATCACTTGTCTCTTCTGAGCTGGAAAACTGGGATGGAGTCTGGCGGTGAGGGTCCCAGGGCACCTGCCTCTGGGCACCCCCGCGGGGGATCTCCCGGCCTCTGGCTCTGCGGCACTGCCTCCTCGCGGAAACGCAGAAACCACCTAAACAAGCCTGGACCACCAGACGGCACCAATGCTGGACCCACGAGGGACACCGATGCTTTCCGAGGGCAGACGGGGGTGAGGAGGGTTAGCTCCTGCCATGGGAAAGAGCACACATCCCACGGTGGGCTGAGGGCTGCTGCAGCTGGCCTGGGGGTCTCTCGAGAAGAGACTCGGAGATCTGGGCAGGAAGTCCAGCGGCCAGGGCAGTAAGTCCTGTCCCTGAGTGCACGGCGCCATCAGGCAGAAACCTGGCCACTAGAGGACAGAGAAGCCACAGAGCTGCTCACTAGAGGCAGGCGACTGGAGTGGGGATGGAGCCAAGGACCCTCCTGGTCTCATACGTCCACCACCCGTCATCGGAAACTTGTGCGGGAACGCGGGCTGCGGGGAGAGCCCTGTTGAGTGCATCCCTTCGGGAGCCCCCCAGGAGGCAGCAAGGGCCCCAGGACGTCGCATCCTCATCCCGGGACCTGTGAAGATGAACACAGCTGCAAAACCAGCAGCACGGGCCCTCCCCCCAGATTCAACGCTCCGTGCACCGCTGACCTTCCGGAGTTTTTCCTCAAAACCCTTCTGCCCTAAAAGGAACCAAGGTTCCTGGACAGTAGCTGATGCCATCCCTTGAGGCAGGAGAAGTCAGGAGGGGTCTGTGCACTGGGTCGAATAGTGTCCCCCCAGAGTTCACGTCCAGCTGGGACCCGCGAATGTGACCTTGTTTAGGGTCACATGTGGTCTTTGCAGAGGCTTAGGATGAAGTCATTGTGGAGTAGCACAGGCCCTAAATCTGATGGCTGGTGTCCCTGGAAGAGGAGGGAAATCGGGGCACAGACACAAACAGCGGAACGGCCACGAGGACACGACGCAGAGCCCCAGCCCCTGTGCTGTCACAGGCGGAGAGCGCCAGGAATCACCCGCAGCCCCAGAAGCGGTGAGGCCAGGGACAGCCTCCCCGGGGGCCTCCAGAGGGGGTGTGGCCCTGCTGCGACCTCAGTCAGGACTCCTGGCCTTCAAGGACCGTGGGGGACAGACTGCCACGGTGTTCCTGCAGCAGGCTGCCGTGGTTTGTCACGTTTGTTACGGCAGCCACAGGGAGCGGGGACAGGCTGTCCGCCACACGCTGTTCCCGTGAGCATCACATACTGAATCTGTGAATCAATTTTTACTTCTTTGAGAAGATCTAACCTAATTAGAACCCACCTTCATTGTTTTAAAAATTTTTTTTAGACTTATTTATTTTTGATAGAGACAGAGAACAGTAGGGGAGAGGCAGAGAGAGAGGGAGACACAGAATCCGAAGCAGGCTCCAGGCTCCGAGCTGTCAGCACAGAGCCCGACGTGGGGCTCGAAACTGCAAACTGCGAGATCATGACCCAAGCTGAAATCGGACGCTTAACCAACTGAGCCACCCAGGCGCCCCTACAACCCACCTTTAAATGCTCAAGAAAAAGTGGTTTCAAAGTCACACTGACTCGGCTGAGCGTTACTAAACAAAGTCCTCATGTTTGTGACCACAGCCTTCTGTGTTCACAGAGCCTGTGATTTTGCAGAACCAGCAATAATCAGGGTTATGGTGACCCCGTCACGTGATGGACTTGCTCACTTGTGCCAGAACTAATTCCCAAAACGTCCGGGGCACTATTGTCACAGTTGGGAGGCGGGGCAAAGATGCAGGAGGCCTGGGGTCCGCCCCGATTTGCTCCGGGCCCCTGGCGGGGGGGGGGGGGGGGGGGGGGGGTTGGGGAACACGGGTAAGTAGGTGGTGGGAACGCAGTTTGGGACAGGCTGAGGGGGAAGGGGACCAGCGGACTGGAGGGCCTGCCCCTGCCAGGAGGGTGGATCATGGAAGGCTTTCCAGAAGCATAGTGGCCGCACCAGTCTCGGGAGGACAACGGTGGCGGCTCGTATAAGATGGGGCGGGGGCTCGTCCCAGGGAGGGGGGCTTGGAGAAGGCTCTGGAGAGTGGGAGGGAGAGGCAGGCAGGGCAGGTGGGGCCAGAGCGGGATGAGCTGGGATGCCATGCTCTGAACACAGATATTTTTCTTCGGGAACACACAGAGCACTTCCAAGGCAAGACTCCGGTGAAAAAGGGGATGACTCCATCATGGATCTTCTCCCACCCACCCCCACAGCATTCCCGGGAAATCTATGTGTCACACGCACAGACAGGCTGAAGTAGGGAGCCTCCAATCTGCCTGGAGGTCTTGGGGTCCTCATTCAGAACCCGAGCCAAGCTGGCCCCCTTCTCGAGCCTGAACGCTCACTGTGCTTTTTCTAGGCGTTTTTCATGCTGCCTTTGTGACCAACTGCATCCTTTTATATGCTGCTTGCAAATGTGTGTATATTCACAAAATAATGTACTGTGTATCACCAGACTCCACATCCAATAAGAGACTTGAGAAGGTGCTAGGAATCCTTGAGGAGGTGCTAAGGAGCCTTGAAGAGGTTCTAAGAGCCTTGAGGAAGTGCTAAGGAGCTTTGAGGAAGTACTAACAGCCTTGAGGAGGTGCTAAGGAGTCTTGGGGGAGTGCTAAGAGCCTTGAGGAGGAGCTAAGAAGCCTTGAGAAGGTGCTAAGGAGTCTTGGGGAGGTGCTAAGTAGCCTTGAGGAGGTGCTAGGGAGACTTGAGGTGCTAAGTAGCCTTGAGGTGGCGCTAAGGAGCCTTGAGGAGGGTTAAGAGCCTTGAGGAGGTGCTAAGAGCCTTGAGCAGGTGCTAAGAAGTCTTTGGGGAGTGCTAAGAGCCTTGAGGAGGCGCTAAGGAGCCTTGAGGAGGTACTAAGGAGCCTTGAGGAAGTGCTAAGAGCCTTGAGGAGGTGCTAAGAGCCTTGAGGAGGTGCTAAGAGCCTTGAGCAGGTGCTAAAAGCCTTGAGCAGGTGCTAAGAACTCTTGGGGGAGTGCTAAGAGCCTTGAGGTGGCGCTAAGGAGCCTCGAGGAGGTGCTAAGGAGCCTTGAGGTGCTAAGGAGCCTTGAGGAAGTGGTAAGGAGCTTTGAGGAAGTGCTAAGGAGCCGTGAGGAGGTGCTAAGGAGCCTTGAGGAGGCGCTAAGGAGCCTTGAGGAGGTGCTAAGAGCCTTGAGGAGGTGCTAAGAGCCTTGAGGAGGTGCTAAGGAGCCTTGGGGAGGCGCTAAGGAGCCTTGAGGAGGTGCTAAGGAGCCTTGAGGAGGTGCTAAGAGCCTTGAGGAGGTGCTAAGGAGCCTTGAGGAGGTGCAAAGGAGCTTTGAGGAGGTGCTAAAAGCCTTGAGGAGGCACTAAGGAGCCTTGAGGAGGCACTAAGGAACCTTGAGGAGGCGCTAAGGAGCCTTGAGGATGTGCTAAGAGTCTTGAAGAGGTGCTAAGAGCCTTGAGGAGGTGCTAAGAAGTCTTGGGGGGGTGCTAAGAGCCTTGAGGAGGCGCTAAGGAGCCTTGAGGAGGTGCTAAGGAGTCTTGGGGAGGTGCTAAGGAGCCTTGAGGATGTGCTAAGAGTCTTGAAGAGGTGCTAAGAGCCTTGAGGAGGTGCTAAGAAGTCTTGGGGGGGTGCTAAGAGCCTTGAGGAGGCGCTAAGGAGCCTTGAGGAGGTGCTAAGGAGTCTTGGGGAGGTGCTAAGGAGCCTTGAGGAGGTGTTAAGAAGTCTTGGGGGAGTGCTAAGAGCCTTGAGGAGGCACTAAGGAGCCTTGAGGAGGTTCTAAGGAGCCTTGAGGAGGTGCTAAGGAGCCTTGAGGAGGTGCTAAGGAACCTTGAGGAGGTGCTACGAGCCCAACTGGAGTAAATTCCACCTTTTTGGAAGAAAGTGTGCAATGCATTGCACTGAGTCCTGATGACCAGTGTGCCCAGATGCACACACACCAGCCCCACACCCCATCCTGTTCTGATTCCAGACCTCACACACGAGACTACCCAGGAGTTTGGCAGGTACATGTCCTGAAAACCGCCAGTCAGGCCAGTCTTCTGGCTCCTGAACACAGTTTACCCACAAAAATTTCATTCGTTTCTCCTCGCTCACCAGGAACAGAAGTTTCATTCTTTCTATTTGGTACAGCGGTGTTTCGTTTTGTCTGCTTTAGTGAAAATTCTCAGGATAAGCTGATTCAAAATAAAACAATCAGCAAGTTCATTTTTTTTTTTTTTTTAGCCAAACCTAAAGCAGCTTTTCCATAACGGATTACTTTTATCTGTTAATCTGAAAGTGACCATGATCAGAAAGGAAAAGTCCTCTGTCCCACATAGCTGAACTAGAGTGCTTTTATTTTCCTTCAGAGCTGAGACAGCACATTGTCCCTGGGTCACTTTATTATTTTTTTTAATGTTTATCTATTTATTTTGAGAGAGAGAGCACAAGCAGAGGAGGGGCAGAGAGAGAGGGAGAGAAAATCCCAACCAGGCTCTGAGCTGTCAGCACAGAGCCCAACGTGGGGCTTGAACCTACAAACCATGAGATCATGAGCCAAGCTGAAGTCAGATGCTTAACCGACTGAGCCACCCAGGCACTGTCCCCAGGTCACTTTAAACAGCATTACCAAAATATTGAGGGCTTCAGTAATGCGTGCACGATAGACTTTAGGACTGAAATAATTACGGGTACCAAAACATGATTTTTCATGTCGATCAAATGAAAACACAAGTACATATTGAAACCGTGTACATAAACCCACATCTTGCGATCAGATTTTTCAAGAAGGTATTTCTCCCCTGTGACAGGGAGACTCTCCACATTAGTATAAAAACCAGCTAACTGCCAATGTCCTGCTCATGTTCAAGGCAGCCTACGAGACAGCAAAATAAACAAGAAATGGGTCATCGTTTTGACTTTGAGATTAAACGATCGTAAGTCTCAGGAGGTGGCTCGCTGTCCTTGGGTCGGGCTCCCCATGGGTTCACTTTGTAGTGACTAGAACCGTCTTCCTATCTGACCTGGCAAGGTCATGGGTGTTAGAGGTCACGGAGGGTCAGGCTGAGCCGCTGTAATCCCGGAGGAAGGGGAACCCTGGCGTAGGCGCAAGTTGAAACCACCTGCGGACAAAAAGAAGCCGGTATCTTTTCATCAGTGGGCCCGAGGGGGCTGCCTGCTGAGCACCCGGCTTTATCTCTGTCCTCCCGGGCCTGTCATAGGGTAGAGCTGGCTCTTGAGATGAGCGAAGAGGGGTGGTCTTGCTTGGGTCCTGGAACTCATGCTTTCACGAGCCCCGTGTTCTCCAACCAGTGTTGATCTAACCACCTGTCCCGACCAGGAAGCCTGGGGACAAGGGGGTCTCTTCCTTGACAATTTCTGGATGACTTGGGTTGTCCTAAAGTTTTATCTGTTCCCCATCGTCTCGGGCAGTGAATATACTATCAGTTTTTTATGTCTGTTTTAGCAAAGGAAACTATAATTGGGAAGTCACACAGAGCGTTGGGTGTTGAAGGACGACCCGCTTCTGTCCAGGACCATGTTTCCAGCCTCATATCTGAGCTTCAGCCGCCCAGACGCACACTGGGTTTCCTGGTAGCCCGTGGAGTACACAATCTTGATGGTACCATCGGGGTATTCCCTCCTCTTGAAGCAGGACGTTTGAATCTCCCTCTGCCCGTTGCTGAACACAATGGTTCTGTCACCGCTCCTGACGGGGAAGAGTAGCCTGGTAAGCCAGCCCACTCGGCGGCCGGAGCTGCCCCTGTGCAGCACGCCGGGGCTGCGTGGGCATGAGCGAGGTCCGGAATCCTCATTCCAGACCTTAGTGAGCGAGGGCAGAGAGCGTGAACGGCCAGAGCAGGGGAAGCGCACAGCGGGTTCAGGGTATTGACAGAAACTGGGTCGGGCTGAGAGCAGGGGCACTGGGGAATGACAGGGTGGTGGGCCTGCTCACGCAGTCTGAGGTCCTGGGCTGGAAGTTTTACCTTGAAGGAGAGAGGCGGGGTCGCAGGGGACTGAGGGACCATGATGGATAATCGTTCAAGAAGAGTGACCCAGAGCCCATGTAGACTGCCCTGTGAGGAAGCCGGGAAAAGTCTATCATGACATCGGGCCACGGGGAGCCGGCCAGGTACTGATGGCCTCGGGTTTTACCCTCTGCACATCGGGCATCAGGGAGGAGCGTGCCCTCGGAGCACTTTCTCAGTGTGTCTCAGAGAAGTTGTCCTGCTATCGACTCGGGTTTCTAGACGGGGGCATTCACTGAAGACTCGAAGTATTTTTTTGGTTGCAACTCAAGATGACCAAGGTCAGGGAAGAGAACAAAAACCAGTGTTTTCATTCATGTTCTCCATAGAGGGAACCAGATCAAGGTCATAGACAAAACCTCAGGGCCAGTGACGTTATTTTCGATTATTACCCTTACACAAATACTTAGACTTCTACAAAAAGTTGAATTACTCTGAAGAAATGCTTGACCGTACGCACCTGTCGTGAAACTGGCCTTTCCACACTGACAGCTGTCCCGTCAGGAAACACAGTCTCTTCGTGTCCGTCACTCAGACGTTTCACTGTCCCATCCGGAAACACGGCTTCCTTTGAGCCATCAGGGTGGTATTTTTCTGTGGAAAACATGTTTTAAAAATGGCTCTCCCTAGTCTCCCTGCTGTGTCTCTCAGCTGCTCGAACATGTTTTACGGCGACCCATCCCATAAAGGATTAGTATTCAAGACTCGATTTTGTATCCTGCTCTATCATTTTTATTTGAATATCTTGTTCCAGGCAGATTGACCATCTTTGGTCTCATTAGAACACGAAATCTGTACTCTCCCAGCTTTGCTCAGATTATCCCCCCAGCGACATTTTTCCTTTCCTTCCATGTGTTCTCTGGCTCCTTCAAGGTAGAAAGTCGTCATCGATCCCAGAGCAGCTTGGGCTTCTGAACGCCTTTGACCCTTAACTGTTGTCAGCCTTCACTTCTGGTTTTCCACAGTGACTCAGGGTGTCAGACCGGGAAATGTGGTAAAGATCCTGACTCCCTCCATAGTGGCCTCCATGGACAACACTGACTTACAACCTGATGCAAGAGGTAGAACACTTAGGGATATCTGGTGGGCTCAGTCCCTAGAGCACGCAACTCTCGATCTCAGGGTCATGAGTTCAAGCCCCACTTTGGGCGTGAAGCCAAAAAAGAGGGGCGCCTGGGTGGCTCAGTCGGTTAAGCTTCCGACTTCGGCTCAGGTCACGATCTCACGGTTCATGAGTTTGAGCCCCGCGTCGGGCTCTGTGCTGACAGCTCGGAGCCTGGAGCCTGCTTCGGATTCTGTGTCTCCCTCTTGCTCTGCCCCTCCCCCACTCACGCTCTATCTCTCTCTCAAAAATAAATAAACATTTAAAAAAAAAAGAAAAGATGTTGAATCCAATTTAATTGACCCATTTCTATTTGCGTTCTTAAAATATTCATTCGCTTCTTTTTGTTTTGTCAAACGTTGGCAGTTGCTGGCAGACAAGAGGCAGCCCAAATATACGTGAGAAAAATAAATGTGGTGACAAATCTGACAACCGAAGAAAAATTCTACCATTAAAGTAGTTTTTAGCAAAAAACTATAAAAGCTTGTTTCCGTGTGGTAATTGATGGACCGCCCAGAAGAAATTGGGGGGCTCTTTGGAACAAGACTTTTGAACGCTGAATTCGCGGACTTCCCGGTACTCCTCAATGGACAAGTCTGCTGATTTGTACGGATTTACAAGAACGCGTGTGTAACGCACAAGCACATCTATAAAATGGCAGGAAAACGAGGCCTTCGGCTCTGCTCCCGAAATGCCGATCATGGGTAGCAGTTTTGAAGGTACGGGACGTGCCTCCGAGGACAATAATAGGGCCTAGAATTCCCACGGAGAGAGAATGAAATACCGATCGTCAAAATACCTTTCTCTTTTGGGAGACCTGAATTAACCATCAGTCACCTGAGGCGGCACGTGTGAACTAGCAGGTGTAATGTCCCCTTCTCAAAACCTTGCTGAAGGTCCCCGAGGACAGCAATTGCTCTGGGGTCCGCCTCTCCGCTCACTTGTCGAGTCAGAGCCTAAAGGACAGGTCGTGACAGTAAAGACCCAACGTGACCCAACGAGATACACATGAGCGTCGCTGGAAAGCACGGCGAGGAGAACGTGAATGCCCCTGGACCGTCCGTGAGGATCTGTTTAACGATGACCTTGACTCTCTCAGCACCCGGCAGGTCAGGCGCTCTGGAAACGGCCACTGCCACGTATCCAGTAATGCTAAATAAAATAACACGGAAACCCACACTCCAGGCAAAGGCCACGCACGCACGGCAGCGGCCGCCGAGAAGCAGACTGAAGGGGAACCTGAGCACGTGGTCTCCGCATCCCGGGCTCGGCTCCTGGTGGCTCTGCTGGTGATCGGAGCTCATCCCTGCTTACAGACGACACACACAGAGGTCGCCCCCCGGACACAAGGATGAACTAGGAAACACCCACCCCGGGCAAGGGGAGCACACCAGGAAAACTGCCCTCTTCTGAGCTTCCCGAAGAATCTGAGTCCAGATCGCCCCCAGACTAGACACCAGCCTGGAGGAGCCCCTGGAACCTCTGGCAGGAGCAGGCACGGAGCTTTCTGGATTGGCAGCCCCAAGCCGGGCCCCGCCTGGGGATGGCCGCCCAAGGCAAGCGGAACCACAACCATGGAACCGGCCAGGGAGCCGCGGTGGGGAGCAAGAGCCAGCACAGCGGCATCACGGGGGCTCCGAGGCCACCCGCGTGACGTTACCAGAATCGGACCATAAAGTGGACGTGTGCGCAGTGGCTGAAGAATTACAAGAAGAAGCTGAAAACAGGAGAGAAGTGATATTAGCCAAAAAAGACTAGGTTAACTTGAAAAATACCTAAATGAAGTGAAAAATATAATCTTTAAAACTAAAGCGAAAAATAAGTGCCTTGAAATAATTTCCAGATGTATGGTGTGTTTTCGTTTTCTTACCGCCATTCATTTTAATTTAGCTAAGTTGTTATCGAACCATAGCTCGTATCCCCACCTTTTCTTTGAAATCTGTTGTCTTGCTTGATGGCCGGCGATGGAGTCCTTCTCCCCCACAACGTTCCATATGTGCTTGAGAACACCGCTTATGGCGCATAAATGTACAAACGCCTTCAGATGAAGGTTTCTAGTGTTTTCAAATATTTCAAATATTTTGTTCTCTTCCTGGTTTTCAAATCAGCTCAAGTTATTAAGTAGTGACAGAAGTTGAGTGTCGGTTGAGTGTCCTGTTCCGAATGTGATGCAGACGCCTGTCAGTGATGTGGGGAAATTAAGTCAACACCACTTAAGCAGAAGGGGAAAGGATCGCCCTGGGATTGATTTCTGCTGTCACTCAAGCAGGACATAACTATGTGTTGTTTCTGTCGTGCCTGGGGGCCCCTTCTCATATCTCCCCCACGAAACGCGGTGCTCCTTTGGCCCCGGGAGCTTTCCCTGCCCCAGCTGGGGACTCACGAGCAACAGACTGTACCTGACATGCCCAACCTGGGTGCATTCATCACATTTCCTGCAGAGAGAAAGGGCAACTGCCTGGATGTGAGAAAAGTAGACTCGGGTGTGAACTCAGGTCATTCGTGTGCTACTTGGTTAACAGGAGGGCTGACCCTGCAGGTGGTTTTGATTCTGGGAATTACAGACTCGGAGAAATGGAACCACCCCACACACCACGTGGGGAAGTCTTGGTTTTTGTAAAATTTCAGTGTGGTTGGTTTGAAAAGCAGAGGACAGAGCTAACCCATCTAGAACCGCTCTCACAGAACAATAAAACTGAAGCATCGGAACCGATGAAACACGTGTGTGGTTTAAAGTCACGAAAGCAAAGTATTGAGCCTCTGGAATTAAATAACCCACGTCTCGCACATCGGACGAGGAGCCTGATCTTTCAACAGAGACGGCTGGTGGCTATTCACAAACTCGACCCTGGTCGCAGCCTCTGCTGAGGGCGTTTCTAGCATTTCACCCTCTCTCCGGACTTGCCAATCGGGCTGAAGGCAGTTTCAAAACTATTTGCAGGGGTCAGGGAGGATATTTAGCAATGTCGCCAAGTGTTCAGCCCAGCATGGGATCCATTTCCAAGTTGGCCCCACATCAGGAAGTGGTATTTTTCCTGTGCTAAGAAGCCAGATTTAACCATTCCTGCTGCTAGAGGCCAGGCAGGAAACAACACAAAAGTACAAAACCCAAAGGGCAGAACGTTGTTCACAAATGCAGACGGCCAGGCAGAGAATGTCAGAGGCTGAGACTAGAGACAAAGCTGCAGAGACATAAAGGCGGAAGGCCGCCCCCAAGTTCACAGGAAACTAGCTGCAAGGGATTCTCACATGTTGGAGTTAGCAGATCTCCTTGGCGTTAGAATTAATATAACAATTCATTTAGGGGCGCCTGGGCGGCTCAGTGGGTTGAGCATCTGACTTTGGCTCAGGTCACGATCTTGCGGATCGTGGGTTCAAGCCCCGCGACAGGGTCTGTGCCGACAGCTCGGAGCTTGGAGCCTGCTTCGGATTCTGTGTCTCCCTCTCTGACCCTCCCCTGCACTCTCTCTCTCTCTCAAAAATAAACAAACATGAACATTCACATATATAGAAATAACTCATTTAAAATGTAAACCGTCAGCCACTGCAGAGACTGGAAGAAAAGGTGCATTTGGAGTGAAGGCCTAGTCAGGGAGGGGCTCTGTGGAGCGAGCATAGGACAGGAGGCGGGGGGGGGGGGGGCCGGAAGTGGCTCGGGATTAACTCGGGGACCAGAGTGACCCAAAGACTTCCAGTCTTCGCCACAAGTAGCACCAAGCGTTGTCACCCACCCCTCACCGAGGAGGACCCAGAAATTGGTATCACACACAAATCCCATAGTCAGCACTCATACAAGTACAGTGTGACATGTATATAAATCACATTCCATCACGGGGACTCGATGGACGTCCACGGAAGCCCTTTGTCTTTAAAGACTCAAGTAAAAAGCCAGCAACAAAACCGCCTGGTTATTCAGATCCTAGGTATTTTCCCAAAAAGAGGGAACATGGCAAAGCTTACTCCACGACAAAAGCATTCTGTGGTGACCTACATTGGTGACACGGTGAACATGCTTGCCTCCAGTCCCCTCCAAGGAGCCCCACTGGGCGACAGAATACGAAAGACAATCCGGCGTGTTCCAGATCTGCTTGCAGACCCACAGAACACCGCTGTTGTTGCCAAGCGTTCCGAGAACAGTTTGGGAAATCTCGTGGTTTCCAGAGCCGGATCACCAGCACCCCCAGCGGCTAGGGTCGAGATCTGGGGGGCGGGGGAAGGAAACCAGACACGCAGCGCCCCCCGCACTGTGAGCTCCAACAGGGCTGGTCGTCACAAGCCGTGGCGCCGCCCAGGGCGCCCTGGGCACCCCGAGCCAGTGTGGTTCGGCCACCATTCTTGGCACTTGCCGCCCGCTGGCCCGCGGCTCCCTGACCAGTCCGTGGGTCGGCGCTCTCCCACGTGATACCGATGTTATCTCATCAACAGGGAGGCCAGCCTGCCCAGGGCCACTCAGTGAGGAGTCAAAGGTGGGCTGACCGTGGTCCCCTGGTCGGCATCTCTCTGAAATGACCCGCCACCCAACGGTGCCCCTGTTGGGTTAACTATACGCCCCCCCCACCGACGTCACTCCCACGAAGAGAACAGCAACACCCTCATGTGTATGTTCTGCCATTTTGTTTTATTTCACAATTTTGCTTAGACTCCTTAAAACAGAAGAAGGGGCACCCGGGTGGCTCAGTCAGTTGAGCGTCCAACTCCTGATGTCGGCTCAGGTCCTGGTCTCACGGTTGGTGAGATAGAGCCCCGAGTCAGGCTCTGCACTGGCAGAGCCTGTTTGGGATTCTCTCTCTCTTCCCGTCTCCCACTCATGTGCTCGCTCTCTCTCTCTCCATCTCTCCCTCTCAACATAAATAAACATTTTTAAAAAATAGAAAAAGAAAACCAAGGAATGGAATCCAGAGGAAAAATACTCATTTTCTAGAACATTCAGGCTACTTTAGAAATAAGACTTGTATAGAGACTATAACCACTGTGTAGTTAAGCTAAATGACTCCATTTGCTGAACACAACATGTTTAAAAAATTTAAAAACTTATGTGCTTCTGCAGGGCGAGCATTCTTGGTACTAATCACACCCACAGAAGAGCGGCCGTGTAATGTAATGTAACATAACGTAAGGAGGCGCCCTACAGCCACGTCTCAGGGAGACACCCGTGAAAAGGTCCAATTTTCCGATCTAACCCCCAGCCTTTGTTGGGTCCACCTGGGCTCGGCCCACAGCAGCTTGGGGTGACACCAGCCCCGTCATCAGGAGGCAGCCTGCTCACTGCGGTAGGCCGTCCCAAGTGCACGGTCTTCCGGAAGACACCGAAGCCCAGGATCAGGGCTCTGTTTGTTTCAACCAAGAGGGCAGGAGCTCCGGAAGACGGAAACAGCGGTGGTGACCACAGCGGACAGGGAGGACGCTGGGAATCTGACCTACTCTCCACTCTCTCAAAATTTCACTCCAGAGCAAATAAGCAAGGAAAGGACTTCAGCACATCCACTGATGAAGGGATAGACCCAAGGGATAGACCCAAGGCAAGAGGGACAAGGGGGCGGTGGCTACTTGGGAGAACGGGGTGCCTGGGGGCACCTGGGGACGAACAGGTGCACGAGGCTTCGAGGAGGAGAAAGCCAGCTGCCTCGTCTTGTGCCCACAGCCTTTGAGGTGTCCTAAGATTGAGTGACTGATGCATCCATACATACCTATCGAGAAAATATTCTTCTCATACACCTACCTGCTGAGATGGGGAGATAAGGGACTTAAATGACATGGGTTTTTTTTCCTCCCTGAAAGCCCCAGGTAACAACTCCAGTAAGAAAAACACACTGACGTGAATTCAAGTTGTCCCTGCAAGTCGCATTACCTGTTGTTCATTTACTGGAACGTTCTATCTGCCTATAAGAGCACGACTCCACCTTCATATAGACCAGAGTTAACACACTGTCTCCCTCTCTCTCAGCCCCTCCCCTGTTCTCGCTCTCCCTCAAAATAAGTAAATAAGCTTAAACAAACATTAAAAATGTTTTTCCTGTTGGAAAGTGTGTTGCTTTATTTCCTAGAAATAAACTGGCAGCCAAGGAGACTCGAATTGTCCCCTCGGAGAGAGGCTTGCCTGGCCTCCAGGTCCAAGCCCCTGGGGCGGTCTGCAAGCACGGGTACAGGTCACACAGGACCTTAGGGAACAGGGGACATCTGCAGTGGCCTACCTCAACTTCTGGGTACAGCCTTTCTTCCTTCTCTTCCTCCTGCTTGGTGGCAGGTGTCCACATGGGAAGCTCCTGGTTCTACAGGAAGATTCTGTGGAAAGAGAACACGAGGGCTCCGTGCACCCGGGCGATGGACGGACCTTGGGCCGCGTTGGATGCTTCTGTGAAGGTTTATATCTCCAGCCCCCTCGTCTGTGTGATCTGGGCCCGGATGCTCAGGGGACGGCAGTGCACGTAAGGAAATAACACACTGATAGGGAAGGTGCTCTCAGCTTGTGCGCATGTGACGTGAGGTGTGGAGGTGAGAGGATGTGCTTTGCAGCCAGAATAGCCCAACTCAAAATAAAACAAAACCCAGAGGAACCTCATGTATGATGTTGGAAAGGGCAAAGCAGAATGTGGACTTTTCTGGGGAGGACGGGAGGTCAGTGGGACCCAGGTTTTCATATTTTCCTACCGGTCGCCTGCTGTTACATCACAAGTTCACATCCCAAATTTCCTCCCGTGGAGAAAATTGTTCCATTTCATTGACATGTGTTGTTGAATAATAAGCAGGCCGCTAACCAGGGCTTGAAAATATTTTCGATTTATTTTCCTTTGATTCTACTAATTTTGATTAAAAAGTATAAATAAAAATGGTACAAAAGTTGGATTTGGGAGTTCGTAGGTGATGTAAAAATATCAGCCTCGTTCTGACCATGTGCTAAACGCAACCACCTTCAAAATCTAGGGGGAAAAAGAATGTTCTCTGTATTGGAAAGGCTGATGGTCCCTAGCAAGTAGGGGCGTTTGGAACCAGGTTAGTTTTCTGTTCTCCCCAAGGAGACGGGCAGGCGTGACAGCCTCAGCCCTGGGGGGCGGGGGGCCAGGCGCTGGCCTCACCCCCACCCACCCGTGGCTCGGCAGTGCTCGGCCGGGGACGGGCGGGTGCACCAGTCTGCTCTGGGGTGAGAAACCCGTCCTCGGGACCCTCGCAAGGCAGTGAGCAGCGTGAGGCTCAAAAAGCAAAGAAATTGGGTTTTGAAGGACAGTGTATACGCATCTTAAAAATATCATCTTAACACGGTTTCTGGGTCCCATTTAAGCCAACGGGGAGTATGTTCTCTTTTTTTCATGAGATTACTTTACAAATCGAGGGTCAGTCAACAAGTGACGCTTGATCTTGTAAGAAACATGCACTGTTTCATGGATGTACCCCGTAAATGTTGGCAGGACGTCAGTCTTCTTCAAGCGTTCAGTTCGGGAGGTGAAGGCCAGAGGACTCTGTCTCTGCGTTCAAGCCGCTTCTGGCCCAGAGACGACGAACGGGAAGCAAACACAAGAAGAGACGGTAATCCGGCGATAAGGGGTTTGCTGGGCAGCGGAGGCTGTGGGGGGGCCCCAGCCGTGTCCGGGAGTCGGGGACGGGGTCCCCAAGAAGGTACCGGCCATCAGCTGAGACAATCCTTGGAGGTGGAGGCCGAGGCGGGAGGAGGGATTCTATTCTTCGCGAAGGCGGCAGAAAGGGTGGAGGCAGAAAGGGAGGGGGCTGGAAACTCAGTGAGGAGGGTGGGGGGGGAGAGCAGAGCACGCGGGCGGGCAGGTGTGGCTGCAGGGGACCGGTCTGGCCTGCCACACGGAGAACGCGAATTTCCTGAGGGTCTGGAGCCACGGGGTGACAGGCACCAGCCTCACGCCCACGGAGGGACCCTCGAGGCGGTGAAGACGTGATGTGCGTGGCCAAGTGGGGGCCTGAGAGGGGAGCGCCTGAGTCAGACAGAGGGAGCGGGGCCCACGGACCTGGAATGGGCCCTGAGCCGCAGGCCCAGGGGGATACAGGACTGTGCTGGGGACGGAGCTCAGTAAGGAGCGCAGGCCTGAGGAAGGTAAGAAGTCAGGCCTCAGCCTGTGGAGGGTGGGGCGCCTGTGGCCTCGAGGGCTGTGCTCTGCACAAGGCACCTTGTGGACGCGCCCACCTCACGGGCACGGGGCGCTTCCCACAACGGGTTCCGGCAGGTGCCACGGAGGGGGAGGGTGCCGTGATAATCTTCCGACGGCAACTCGCGAAGGGGGCTTCTTCCCAGCTGGCCCGACGGCGCTCTGGGCTCCTGCTGGCGGGCCCGGCTGCGTGGACAGCCCTGGAGTCCAGGAGGAGGGGTGGAGGCGAGATCAGGGGGCGCCTACCCAAGTGGGCGGGGAAGCGGCCGGCAGGAGAGCCCCCCGGAGGGAAAAGGCAAAGGCTGACGCCGGCCCCCAGGGGACCAGGTGCGCGTCGTGGTCGGGGTTGGGGAGCGTTGGCAAGACACGCGGAGGGCCCAGCGAGGGAACCGGGAAAGGCGCTCAGGAGCGAGGCCGTGCGTGGATGTGCGCGTCCGTGTGAGAGTTCGCGCGGGCGCACCTGCTACAAGCCCTCATCTTAGGTCGAGCGGCAAAATAGGGCGGACCACCGCTCGTGACGCGCTCACCGTTTCCATCAGCGGCCGGGCCGTCCTGGAGCCTGACGACATCCGCAGCTGCCACGGGGGGTCTCGGCCGCTCGGTTTCTGCAGACTTCGGGAGGACCGCCGCGTGGCCTGGGTGCAACGGCAGTCACAAAACCCGACCCAGGGGCACCTGGGTGGCTCCGTCGGTTAAGCGTCCGACTTCAGCTCAGGTCACGATCTCGCGGTCCGTGAGTTCGAGCCCCGCGTCAGGCTCTGGGCTGATGGCTCGGAGCCTGGAGCCTGCTTCCGATTCTGTGTCTCCCTCTCTCTCTGCCCCTCCCCCATTCATGCTCTGTCTCTCTCTGTCCCAAAAAGAAATAAACGTTAAAAAAATTTTTTTTTAAAACAAAAAAAACAAAACCCGACCCTGTCGCTTTAGATCAAAGACTGCATGCTGCAGAAAGCCATTTTCAACCCCCAGTGTTTCCCAGCAGCGTCGCAAGACTAGACCATAAGCACCGCCCTCAGCGCCGCGAGATAAGTCATTTTTTAAAATGCGGAAACATCTCGAGCACGGCAGAGCCAGTGACCATCCATCCAACCAGCTACTTCTCTAGCACTAAGACCAACCTGAAGAGATCCCGTTTTCCAGTCTATGGCAATAGAATGATTGTAAATAAATGTAAATGTTCAGGGGCGCCTGGGTGGCTCAGTCAGGTGAGTGTCTGACTTTGTCTCAGGTCGTGGTCTCACAGTTCATGGGTTCAAGCCCCACCTTGGGCTCTGTGCTGACAGCTCAGAGCCTGGAGCCTGCTTCAGATTCTGTGTCTCCCTCTCTCTCTGCCCCTCTCCCACTCGTGCTCTCTCTTTCTCTCTCTCTCAAAAATACATAAAATGTTGGGACACCTGGGTGGCTCAGTCAGTTAAGCTTCCGACTTCGGCTCAGGTCCTGATCTCACAGTTTGTGAGTTCGAGCCCCACGTCAGGCTCTGTGCTGACAGCTCAGAGCCTGGAGGCTGCTTCAGAGTCTGTGTCTCCATCTCTCTCTGCCCCTCCCCCACTTGTGCTCTGTCTCTCTCTATCAAAAATAAATAAAATGTAAAAAAATTTTTTTAAATAATAAATAAAATGTTAAAAAATTAAAAAAGTAATAAATGTAACCATTTTGAACATAAATGGAGTATTCTCGTTAGATCTAAGTGGAATGTTACTGAAATCTAAATTTTAAATATAACCGGTATAAATTCGCACTGTTTGCTAAGTGTCCGCTTTTCACCCACGAATGAGGTTGGGTTTTCCTCAGAGGGCACCCCCGTCGCGGGAGGCAAGGCACTTCCGTCTTGAAGACCTTCTGGAAAGAGTTTTGTCTCACACGACATTGTTTTCCTTGACTCGGTTCCTTCCATCTTCATACCTACTGGCTGAAAATAAATGCGGGGGTACTTTCTCATTAATCACAATCGTTTCACCCAGAAGCATCCACCAATACATCACGTCGACTGTCACAGGAGCTGGTTCGCTGTAACTCTGTCCTTACATCCTACGAAGGAGAACTATACGTGCGCCTCATTTCTTGTTCCATAGCCCACGGTCTTGTGGGATTCCAGAAAGTTATGATTGAGCCTACAGAAAAGCTTGGCCATCACAGCAAAATAAATAGCTCACAACTGAATTGAACAATGGATAATAATTTTTGCTACCCTTTGCATTATTCAAACATTGGCTCAGCCAAGAACGCATTCGCTCACACAATCCTTTAGGAAGCAATTATATTACACGAATGTCACTAACATGGGAACAGAGGACAAGGCTGCATCTCAAAGGACACCAGAGAGTCACCTGGGACTTCAGATCCTGTCTGCTCACATGACCCAAAAAGAGGTTCTCCCTACCTACAGGGAGCGCCTGGGTTAGCGGGGACTCCAGACCTTCCCTCCGGGAGTGAGATACTGTCTGCTCAGCACTCGCATTGGGAAAGAGTGTTGGGACGTTAGGTCGTCTTGAGTTGGGGCTCTTCTCGGTCCAAATGAGCCCTGTTACCCAATGCCGGCTGAGGACGCAGAGGAGCTTCCCAAGCATGAGGAAGACACAAAGCTGGGGTGGTCGCCAAGACTCTGGGCGCCAGAATATTCTAAGGAGGAGCTCACCTGAACAAAGAAAATGCAACGGAGATCCAATAACGTCCTGTACTGAGGCCCCAAAACAAAGCCCATGTGGAAAGCAGCACGACAAGCCACAGCAGTGAACCCAGGAACCACCACGGCTTTAAAGCCAAAGGACACGACAAGTGCGGCTACTTAAAACCCCTGCATCGGGCTGCACGAAAGGAAAGAAAGCACACGGCCCTGGATGCCTGTGCTCAGCTCCCAGCCAGGCTGTCTGTGGTGACTGTGCTGAGGAGACCACCTGCTGGACCGGATCCCTCAGTTTGCAGAGATTGGATCCCTGAGTTTGCAGGGACTGGATCCCTGAGTTTGCAAGGACTGAATCCCGAGTTTGCAAGGACTGGATCCTTGAGTTTGTAGGGACTGGATCCCTTCCCTGAGTTTGTAAAGACTGGATCCTGAGTTTGCAAGGACTGGATCCTGAGTTTGCAAGGACTGGATCCCTGAGTTTGTAGGGACTGGATCTCTGAGTTTGCAAGGACTGGATCCTTGAGTTTGTAAGGACTGAATCCCTGAGTTCATAAAGACTGGATCCCTGAGTTTGCAAGGACTGGATCCCTGAGTTTCCAAAGACTGGATCCCTGAGTTTACAAGGACTGGGTCCTTGAGTTTGTAAGGACTGAATCCCTGAGTTCATAAAGACTGGATCTCTGAGTTTGCAAGGACTGGATCCCTGCATTCGCAAGGAGAGGATCCTCACATTAGTAAGAACTGCTCATTCAGGGAGGCAGGTTTTCCCAGTGAGATGCTGGTGGGATACATGGGTTTGGGTGCTGGGCCTCTGCTTCTTTCTTTTTCCTTTCTGCTTATTTCTAAAGGTCATAAACATTGAGGGTCACCTGGGAAGAAGGGCCACGTTTAGGGGACTGTCCTTGTCCTATGACAGTAGCACTGTGACTTCTGCGGCCTGCGCGCTTCACTATTATTTCTTCATCAGCTGACGGAGGCAACATTTTCCCCAGAGCAGATCGCGACACCTAAAAGGCAATTCATCACAAAGAAGATTCAGGGGAAGTGTTCACCTCTTGGAAGGCACAGCAACTCGAAGGTAAATTCCACGTGGAACCGACCGTTCAACAACAATTTGTTGTTGTGTGCAACGGTGTGCTAGGGAACAGTAAGGCTGCAGGTGGGGGCCTCAAGCTGGTTTCTCCCCACAGCGTGTTGCAGATTCTCGCAGAACACAGCCGTATCACAAACTGGGGTCGCCTCTCACGGTTCTTCACTCTTTCAAAGTATCCCAGGTGCCCAAAGGCAACAAAATAACCACCACCCACGTCTGTCTCCTTGGATGGTGCGTCTTCCACTGGGAAAGTATTCAGCAAAGAAGAAAACGCGGCCCTGTTGTTAGCGTCGCCGCTGACAATTGATCGAGGACTTGAAACGCAGACTCTCAAGCTTCCCTGCTCTGAAGCAAACTCTGGAAAAGCGCGGCCCTTCCGGCGGGACGCGGGACTTCATTTATTCACCGCTCGGCCCTCTGGCGGGAGGACGCCGACGGGAGGGGGCTGGACAGCCTTCCGTCCCGTTTCCAGGGCAGCTGATCGGTCCTGGGCTCACGAGTGTCACTGACGGCTCGATGCGCTGGCCCCACAACCGTGCCTGCCCGAGCAGGTGCCTGCACGGACCCAGAGTGAGGGTCCCACATCCGTCCCGCTTTCTTTCAGTCAGGCGTGCAAAGCACGCTTTGCAGGCGTGCTTTGCAGAGCACCATGCTGGGGGCGGCACTGCGCACGGTGGAAATTCACCCAGCACATGAGCTCCAAATAAGAGAGGGAGAGAGAGTGCGTGTTACTGTGTCAGAGCTGAAACATCCTGACTCCGTGAACTGTAGACTTAAACATTCACAAGCAAGTACGCCCAGGCCCTGGGGCTCAGCAGCCACACGACGCGGGGGGGCATCAGCACCGGGATGCATCTCACAGGCTCACTGTCCGGTCACGGTCCCCAGGAGTGCGGGCTGCTGCCCTACCAGGTGCCATGAGATGCCTCTGGAGACCAGACAGGGGCCGGGTTCCCGTGTCCGTCATTCATTTACGGACGTGAGTTAACAGCCAGCCAGCCCCTCGCCTCCCGGAGGGTGAGCGTTACCGCCAGCGCCAACGACGACGCGGCCACCTTTCCCGTGACATCACTTCTAAGTAAAACAAAAAACCTTCTGGTACCAGAGTGGCCGACTTCCTTCTTGTGCAGACGGCGGCTGCGAACGGCCCCCCGGCTGGCGGTCCCCGCAGCCCCGACACCCTCAGGCCGTCCCGAAGCTCCAGGTTCTGTCGCCTGAGGGCGTCCATCTGGCTCTGGGCTGGCGGTGACCGCAACTCCTGGCTCCTGAACTCCTAGTGAAGCCGGGCCACCTACCGCTGGAGCCGCTGTGCCGTCGGGGGGAGAGACCGGGGAGGGAACGGGGCTCAGGCTTCGCTGTGGTGTTTGTGCAGGGGGGGGGGGCCTCTCCTACAAAACCCTCCAGCCCTTTTGGGCGTTAGCCTGGACCTTCTAGAAAAGAGGTCAGGGCCTCCGACAGCTAGGAGATGAATACGACTCTGACGCCTTTTTCCTTCTGATTAAGCAGTGTCCGTTGTGACTTATTCCGCAAAATATAACCAGATACAGGTGGTTAGCGAATTGCTGTTCTTTGTTTGCCGAAAGAGGTGGATAAAGCTTTCGTTTCTTTCTTAATCTCACCTGAGGGGGCAGCAGGCAAGAGTTAGGAGCTGGTGCTCTGAGGGCTCCTGGGTGGCTCAGTCGGTTGAGCATCCGACCTCGGTTCAGGTCTCGATCTCACGTTCGTGGATTCGAGCCCCGGGTGGGGCTCTGTGCTGACAGCTCGGAGCCTGGAACCTGCTTCGGATTCTGCGTGTCTCCCTCTCTCTGCCCCTTCCCAGCTCGCACTCTGTCTCTCTCTCAAAATAAATAAACATAATTAAAAAAAATTTTTTTTAAAAAGCATGTGTTTTGAAAAGATTCAGAAAAGGTTATAATCCTGGCTTCACCGCTTCCTTGCTGTGTGACCTCAGACAAGTCACCTCACCTCTCTGGGCCTCAGTTTCTTCTTCTCCAAAATGATGACAGAATGGCCTCAGATGGCTATTCTGAGAGGTGAGGCCTGTGCTGGACTGGAGCCCCCGGAACAGAGAATGGGAAACAGAACAAATGCCAGCAGTTACTTCTGTAGCTACTTGGTTCAGTCTGTCCGCTGTAACGTCACACAGGTTTTTGTGGCTTACAAAACAGACTTCAGACAGAAAACATGCTGTCTGTTGGGCATAACAAGGAAATCTTCGTGTGTGAGGATCCAAGTGTGCTTAGGAAGGAAGGTGTCGATCTGCCCAAGTTAGACACAACTGACCAGAGAACCTTAGAATAAAGAAAATGAGGTAATTTAAAAAAAAAAGGCATTTTCCTCTCCTAGAGATTATCCCTGAAAAGTAATCAGAATCACACTGCAAATTAATGATTAAAAGAGAAAATAACACCATTTGGGAAGAAATTAGTGATTGCATTGTTCTCTCAGTTTGTTCTAGAAACAGTAGGAAAGTAATTGCATTTCCATTTTAAATTAAATTATTCCCCCTCCCCCTGGAATTATCCTAATAATGCCACGTTTGTGAAGATTGTCACGGCAGGGCTCCGGGCAGAGGGGTGGGGCTGGCAGGGAGCCAGGGACCTGGGATTCGTGTGGGTCGTCGGAGGCCCGGTGGCTTTCCCATAGGGAATCTGCACTCAGAATTTCGCAGGGGAGAGGCCAGCGGGGGCAGGGCGGTGAGCGGTCTCCAGCACAAAGAGGAGGAAAGAAAGTGTGGTGACCAGACCATGTGTACGAGCCCCCGCCCACCCCCTCCCCCCCATGTCATGGGGAGCCAACCCCTGCTCTGGGACATCCTGGGGGTGGGGCTTCGGGGCCAGGAGCTCCGCCCTTATGCTGTCCAGGGAAGAAGCAGGGGCGTCTTGCCAACTCCTGCTCGGGCACATCGCCTCTGCCTCGGAAACACTGCCCACCTACTCAGCACCTGCTCCCTGATGATCACCCGCCTCCCAAAGTGGTCTTGTGTAATCCCGAAATTAGCCTTGGAGGGAAGCGGTCATCTCCACCCCAGCAATCGCAGACGAGGCCCCGCAGGCCAGTCGCCAGCCCGAGGTCACAGACTGACAGCGGGGACTCTGAACTCAGAGGGAGAGGTCGAGTCCAGAGAGGGCATTCCTCCCCCGTTTCCTTCAAGGCACGCATCACTTTCTAATGTGGTCTGTGAATTACTTGTTTACTGTGTTCACCCACACCCTGCCTGCCCTCGACAGGACAAGTGCCCGAGAACAGGGAGGGACCCCCAGGAACCTACAACAGCGTCCGGCACCCGGCAAGGGTCAGTGAGTATCCGCCAGTTCTCCCAGTGTTAGTGCACCTGGGAAGACGGACGGCTGGCCTTGGGCGAGGGGTGGGAGGAACCAGAGAAGGGACCTCACAGAAGGTGCTGGAAGCCCACCAGGGGCACAGAAGTGAGCCGGCTCGGGGGCAAAGCGGCACATCTCGCTCCCGCCTCGGGCCCGGCACTGGGGTCTGGTAGAGACTGCAGTCATTGCCCGTGGGGAACCACACGGGGAACCACATCCGGCTCCGGCTGAGACGGCTTTGCTCACCGTGGTCACGGGACCCCTGCCAACCCCTCCGTTTGCGGGCAGCCGGGGGCTGGGACTTGGAAAGAGCTTTACCCTGGTGCACGGCCCGATCTGGATCCTTCTTGAAGAGAACCTTGGAAATACCACCTAACCCTCTTAGCCAGTGTTTCCAGCTAAATCGAGGACGTCCTCTGTCCCCCACCACGTGGTGGCCTGGGGCACCCCTCCTGGGGCCCGGCTGAGACTGTGTTGAGTGTTAGCTCCCGTATCTGTGTCCCCACGTGTCTGTGTCCCCACGGGCCTCTCAGTTCATCACCATCTGACACCTGGGGAGTCAGATAGCCCGAGACTTGGGGCTGCGCCCGCCCGGTGCTGCTTGGGGGCCGTAACAAAGACACCCCTTGTCTCTATTATTCACTTGGGATGCTAACACCTCTCGCCAATCCATGAGGATCCAGGGCGGTGGGGCGTCTCACGCGCCCAGGACCGGCCTGGCACGCACAAAATACAGTCACCCCAGCTCCCGTGGCCAATATCTCTGAATTCTGGGGAGCACAGCAAAACCCTGTGTCGTATTCAAACAGATATCCTGTCACCTCTGCAGAAATTCGCAGAAGCCACGGCGTTTTAAAGCCAGCCTACCAGCTTCTCCTCGGAGTCCTGCTTTGATGGCTGTTTCGGAGATAAGTGAGGTTGCCGAGGACGACACGGCCCTGCACTGTGTGGTCACAGCCGCTGGACAGGTGGGCACGGGAGGGGACCCGGAGGGGCTCGAAGGAAGCAGGGGGTAGAGAAGCGGAAGGTCTGCGACTCTGGGGGGAAGATTTAAGTCTCGGGAACTTCCTCATGCTCGTTTGACCAAGTTCTTACAGCCTCGTGCCTTCCCTGGGATTCAGGAACTTAGCTGAGACGCCGAAGTTCCTTAAACTCCCCATTCTACCTCTCGTCTACGGAGACACCAGGCTGCGGAAGGAGAGCCATACGCCCCTCCTAGAGGGAAGACGCGTGTCAACCTCCAGGTTAAAGCATCACCAGAAAGGTCTTGCAAGAGGAGGCAGGGAAATCCGAGTGCCGGTGTCAGGGGCAGGATGGGGACACAGGCAGGTGAGACCGAGGAAGAGCCCCATTCATGCCCAGCACGTCCTCGGCCCCGCTGTCCTCCCCGGAGAGCCCGGCCCTGCCATCCTCGGGGTGGCCGGTCTCCAGCTGCTCCGTGGGCTCCTGGGACGTCAGCATCCCGCTGGGGAAGAAGGAGGCTTCGGGAGCCGGCCCGGGGCCCCGCCCTCCACTGTGAGGTGAGCTGGGAGACACCTGTTGGTCACGGGCCTCTGTCCCCACAGTTACAAAACTACCTCCGGGAAGGACCCGCTCAGTGTCAGGGCCACAGACAGAGGGGCCCAGTGGGCCACAGGTGGCCTCTCCTTGGCTGATAGAAACCACTTTAATTCTAGAACATGGGCCAGCCACGCTGTGGCAGACGAGGAGGCCCCCCAGAATAACTTGAGAAGGTCAAAGCCTTTCTGGCACACAGACAACTTGGGCAGGGGGTCGGGTCGGGGGGTACTTAGAAAGACACCTCAGATTATAACGGGACACATCTGTGCGTGCGCGGAAATGTACTGGGTCACAGTCTTCAAACGGCATGAACTCAAGGAGGGACAGCGTAACCACGGCGACAGAAGACTCGCGGGTTGAAAGCCCCCGTCTCTGGATGAAACACAATCACACGGACCAAGGACCAACAGATGTCTCTGCCATTCTGTCCCCAGGTGGATTGGACCGAGGTCTCACCAGGGAGCTGGCCTGATTCCTTCCATCTCCTGCGACCCTGAAGGGGGCACTGGTTTCCCGTCTCTTTGAAAGAGGAAACTCGCACGGTCCTTGACCCCAAACCCTTCAGCCCCTCAGTCTAAGGAAGACCCCCTCAGTGCCCCAACTGAACTTTGTCACCTCGCCAGTGCATGGCGTTCCAGGGTATGATCCTGTCCCTCCAGGGCGGCCCCCACGGCTGCCCCTGGGCCCCCTGCCCCATCAGAGCAGCCAGGAAACCATGGACTGGTTCTTAACGGACTCACTGTCTTAAAGGGGCCCCACACAGCCCCCAACCCACGTCATAAGCCTAGGTTGTAATTCCATATTTACAAATATGTGATCTGAATATAGTAGGCTCTTGGTTGGTGGGAATTGGAAATGGTAAAGGTCGACCTCCCAACTGACCAGAAAAAGTGTATTTATTTATTTTTCAGATGTTTATTTACTTATTTTGAGAGAGAGAGAGAGAGAGAGAGAGAGAGAGAGAGAGAGAATCCCAAGCAGTCTCCACGCTGTCAGCACAGAGCCCAACGAGGGGCTTGATCCCATGAACCGTGAGATCACGACCTGAGCCGAAATCAAGAGTCAGACGCTCAGTCGACTGAGCTCCCCCGGAGCCCCCAGAAAAGCGTATTTAATATCAAGTTCTCTATAGACAATATACAGTAAGACCTCACTTCTCTCAGCACATATGCAGGAAGACATATCAGCTGCCATCTGGTGTCAGAACAGAGCATCTGCTGGAAGAGATATTCGTGAGGAGGACTCAAAATGCCATCGCTTCACAAAATGCCCCTGCATCTAAATTGTCCGCGTGACTCGGTGGCAGTGCAGATGGCCAGGAAGCCGGAGAATCAACGCTCGGTGTTAAATGTTCACCATCCTCTCTCACCGACGGCCCGGCGTCCGGAGCGATCGCACATTTCCAGAGCGTGCAGGTGCCCCACAGACGTGCCCCGGGGCCCCCTGCTGCCCAGCCCTGTTCTCCTGGCCCCGGCCCTTGTCGGCCGGGGTGGCCGGGCGCCCGGGGCTCTGCTCAGTATTCACGCTGCCCGTGGAGCAGCCCCGTGGTCGCTGGGACCCCGGCCCGGCCAGGTGTCCCCTGCAGAACAGCTCTGGCCACGTGAAGCTGCACGTGCAGAGGAGCTCCTCGCCGTGTTCTGGATGCGGCCACAGCCCAGTACGTGCGGGCGCAGCCCAGAACCCGACGGTGCGCTGTCCAAACTGAGTCCACATCCTTCTCGCGCACAGAGGCCTTTGCGGTACCTTGAGGTGTCCGATTTGGTGCCGAAGTGCCTGAATCTGCTGCGACACCGGTCAGGTGACTAGCTCAGCCCACGACGTGCACGTGAGAGGCGGGAAACACCGATAGCTTGAAGGAATGGAGCGAATCTTGCAGGTGGTTGGTTCCACGTTATGCGAACACGAGGCGGTGGGAGGCCCCTTCCCGCCGGAAACCCGACTTCGTGATGCCCTCGAGGCTGCGGTCGCCTCACATTTCCCCCAGGTCACAGGCAGAGTCCCTGACAGCCTGTCTTTATTTTCTGATCTCAGTTTAAGGATATGTGGCTTTGAAATTAGAATCGTTGGGGCGCCCGGGGGGCTCAGTCGGTTAAGTGTCTGACTTCGGCTCAGGTCACGATCTCACGGTTCGTGGGTTGGAGCCCCACGTCCGGCTCTGTGCTGACGGCTCAGAGCCTGGAGCCTGCTGCGGATTCTGTGTCCCCCTCTCTCTCTGCCCCTCCCCCACTTGCACTCTGTCTCTCCCTTTCTCTCAAATATAAAAAATAAACATTAAAAAAAAGACAGAAGAATTGTTGGTCCCTGAACGATGACTGTATTTAGCTCCCCACCAACGTTAATAGCAGGAGATCCTATATGTGCTTGTTCTCCAATAAAATAGTGAACAGAAGACACAAAATGATCCTGTCCTGTGCCCACGCCCGTGACACATCCTCAGCAAGCCCAAGTGTGCATGCGAGATTCCGGTAGGGCCTGGGGGTTATACAGGTGGGGGCTGCTGGACGCAGGGACCCATCCGTGGGAAAAGTCACTACGTGACTTTTCATTTTCTAGGCCCAACATAACGAGGCTCACACGTGTGCTGTCGCAGCTCCCTCCCTTTTCCCCTGGGAGAGTCGAAAGCCTTCTTGGGCCACAGCGTAATCTCCTTCCAGTTCCTGAAGTTTCCCAGTGAAGCATCGTTTTAGTTTTGTTGACGCAAATTGAAGGAGCCTGTTAGAATTTCCCAAAGAAGGGAGGGAGTTTTATTCGAGCCCACGTGGGGGCAGCAGCCCGGCAGGCCACCTTCACAAAGAAGAGCGTGGTCCGGAGAGGGGACACACCGTGCAGGCCCGTCAACGCTCTGTCCGCGTGAGGAGCTACAAATCGTCCTGATGAAGGACGTTCCAGAATGTTACAAACCCTGTCTTACACTCTTCGTACGTGCCAGGCTGCGTGGCTCTGGTCTCATGGGGACATAACTAGGTTTTACACTTATCTTTGTATCTGGAATGGTTTTTGTAAGGTTATTGGTCAACTAAACAGTGTGTGCCCGGGGCAGAAACACAGCCCAAGCTTCGAAGTGCGGTCCAGTCACTCTGACCTGGCTGAATGTTAAAGTAGGCAGGGCCCATAATCCTTAAAGCCGACAATCTCTATTTTATCAGTTTCTTCTATCAAAAAACACAATTAATAAAAACCAGTATGATGTTTTATGGTAACAACAACCACAAAAAAAGCTACAGAATCTAAATTAAATAGAGATCAATGTATCGCTTGCCCTTCACCCTCAGACCTGGGGTGCTTGCCCCAAATCCCTGGGCTCAGTAGGGTGAGCTCTGCATCTTGGGGTGAAGTGAGAGGGTCAGCATGTCGGTATTCACCCCAACAGCCCCGGCCCCGAATGTACAAGAATTGTCTAAGTGCTTCTTGTTTTTCCAAGCACACTTCCGAAGTGAAAAAGAGAGCACAAACTAACAGAGAAGGGACTTGTGTCAATATTATCGGGTCATGTTGGGAGGTTGGGGCCTCCGTCCGGGGCCCAGGGTGACTCGCTCCAGACCAGGCTGCCCTGTCTCCGCCTGGAGCCAAACGGCCACCTGCCGTGTGACCCCCGCCCAGGAGCGTGTCCTGCCACACTCGGGGCCGTGCTGTGGGCTCTGCCCTGGTGCCTCTGGCGTGGACAAGCTGAGGGGGCAGCCAGGCTCTGCTTCACGACGCAAGCTGCCTTTCCCAACCATCCCTGGAAAGCACAGGGCGCAGCGTGCGGACCAAACGTTCAGCAGAACGGAGTCTAGCGATCATCTCCGCATGATGTCACGCACACACGCACAGGCACGCACACACATGCACACGCGTGCGTCACCAGTTTCAAACACTGAAATGCGATGGGAAAACACCCCAGACCAATGCTGTAAGTAGGCTGTTACTTCCTATGCTACCTTATGATTTTGCACTTCGTTGGATCTGTTTCTGTAAATGTCACCTTGACCAATGAGAGACCAAAGTTTCAGACACTAGCGCTGGGTTAAGACTGGCTCTCGCTGACGCTTGCTGAAGCTAGGGAAGCGGTTTCTCTACTTCTGTGTATTTTGCTTTCCCATAATTAAATTGTAAAACAACACAGTGCCCATTCTTACACAGTCAAACCACCAAGACTGCATTGGAAGCGCTCTTAGGCGCGTTAGCCTGAAAAAGCCCAAAGAGTACAAAACATAACAGGTGGATTTTTGCTCGTTTTAGAGTCTGTTTTGTCCTCTGGCTCCGTTTTGGCATCCACCTGTGTGATCGATGTCCCCTCCCCCACTTTCAATCCGCGGGTGCCTTTCAGTCTGAAGTGAGTCTCTTGAGGTAGCTGATAGATGGGTCTTGTTTTTCTATCCACTCTGTCACCCTGTGTCTTTTGACTGGAGCCTTGACTCCATTTACTTTCAAAGTAATTACTGACAAAATGTATTTATTACCATCACTCATCACCAGGGAAGCGCAAATCGAAACCACAACGAGATACCATCTCACACCTGTCAGACTGGCCAACATCAACAACACAAACAACAGGTGTTGGCGAGGATGCGGAGAGAGGGGGACCCTCTTGCGCTGTTGGTGGGAAAGCAAACTGGTGCGGCCGCTCAGGAGAACAGCGTGGAGGGTCCTCAGAAATAGATCTACCCTGCGACCCAGCAATAGCACGGCGAGGAATTTACCCAAAGAATACAAGAACACTAGTTCAAAAGGATACAGGAACCCCGATGTTTATAGCAGCATTGTTGACAACAGCCAAGAAACAGAAGTAGCCCAAATGTCCATCAACTGGTAAATGGGCAAAGAAGATGTGGGGAATATACCACGGAATATTACTCGGCCATAAAAAAGAATGCGATCTTGGGGCACCTGGGTGGCTCACTCGGTTAAGCGTCCGACTTCGGCTCAGGTCACGATCTCACGGTTCATGGGTTCGAGCCCCGTGTCAGGCTCTGTGCTGACGGCTCAGAGCCTGGAGCCTGCTTCAGATTCTGTGTCTCCCTCTCTCTCTGGCCCTTCCCCGCTCACGCTGTTTCCCTCTGTCTCAAAAATAATACATGAACGTTAAAAAAAACATGAGATCTCACCATTTGCAGCAACGTGGATGGAGCCAGAGGGTATTACGCTGAGTGAAATAAGTCAGTCAGAGAAAGACAGATATCGTATGATTTTACTCATGTGTGGAATTTAAGAGACAAAACAGATGAGCAAAGGGGGAAAAAGGGAGAGAGAGAGAGAGAGAGAAACCAAGAATCAGACTCTTAACTACAGAGAACACAGTGCTGGTTACTAGAGGGAAATAGGGGGTGGGGATTAAGGAGGGGACTAGTTGTGATGAAATAAATTAAACTAAAATAAAATAATTTTTTAAAGTATGGATTTTTTTTTTAAAAGAAAGGACAATGCTCTTTTTCTTAAAGGGACATTTATAAAACTGTTCCATTCTAAGTACCCTCTGACCTCCTGCTCTGACCCCATCCAAAGGGCATCTCTTAGGTCAAACTTCACCTTCTGAGGCTTCATGGAACATTCTAGAGGTTTCCTTTCCCTGCTCAGAAGGGTTTCCTGGGGGCCCAATCAGGACCTGAC